>NC_051074.1:20522557-21122557 GCF_004664715.2 Peromyscus leucopus | reverse complement strand
ACTCACGCCTTTAATCCTAGGAAGGGATGGCAGGAAGCAGAAAGGTATTTAAGGCATGAGGACCAGGAACTAGAGTCTTTTAAGCTTTTAGGCTTTTAGCAGCAGTACAGTTGAGATCCATTTGGATGAGAACTCCGAGGCTTTCAGTCTGAGGAAGCAAGATCAGCTGAGGAATTGGCAAGGTGAGGTTGGATGTGGCTTGTTCTGCTTCTCTGATCTTTCAGCATTCGCCCCAATACTTGGCTCCGGGTTTGTTTTTATTCATAAGACCTTTTAAGATTTGTGTTACACACAACAATTGTTTGAATAGTGCCAAATTATTTTTAATACTGTGTAGCTGAAAGTTTTCCTATGTCCTGTCCAGTTCACAGCAGCTCAGACCCAAGTAAATACACAGAGGCTTTTATTAATTTAAACTGCTTGGCCATTAGCTCAGGCTTACTACTGACTAGCTCTTACACTTAAACTCAGCCCATTTCTGTTAATCTATGTGTCACCACGTTTTCCATGACTTTACCTGTTTATATTTAAACCCCAATTTTACACTTTTTATAATACAAAAGGAAACAAAAACAATCAGGAGTTTTTAAGTCTGGGAATAGACAGGATTCATGAGAGGACACACACACATACACACACACACACACACACACACACACACACACACACACACACACAATCATAGAATTAGAACAGCCTTGCTGGAGACCATGATGTCCCAAGAGGGAAGAGGAAAGGGTGTCCCATAACCAGCACAGAATAAAACACAAAGGAGAGTCAGAGGTCTGGGGACTGCAGGAGCCCCCAGCTGCCACACAGTCGACTTTACCTACCCAGAGCTTGAGGTAGGCAACTTGCTGGAAAGCAGGCCTCTTCTTAATGACTGAATTTTATATTCTATCTCATATTCTCAGCACTCTACCTTGTAGTTTGATCTTTCACAAAGTGACCTGTTTGCTTTGGAGAGATATCTCAAACCAGCTCCAAAGGCTTTCAAATACAACATGGAAAAAAAATACTGTATTTCTGATTGAGTTGTTGGCCAATGAAGATTGCTGAGAAAAGTGGTAGAACATTTCAAGAGAACACCATCATAAAACCCCATCACCCAAAGCAAAATAGCCAGTTCAGTGTGTCCCTTGCATGTATCAAAAAAAAAAAAAAGCTTGATGATTTAAAACTGTATCAATGTGGCATATGTTTAGCAGACTTTAGAGTATTTGTGTTTGTATCAAAACAAAGAATCAGGTTCTTGGGGACAGTAGACCCTGCATGTTTCAGATAGATCACTGCCATCCCTTGTCTATCTGTATCCAGACCCTTGGTAACCCCAGTGTTCATGGGGAAGTCTCACAGGAAGCATTTAAACAAAAGTACACTCATGGTACACTCTCCCTTCAGTCTCCACAAGTTGAGGTGGCTGTGTGAGTATTCGGGTTTCTAGTTTCTTGATTCATATCCCATTCTTAAAAGATCTATAGATCCTCCACCCTGTTTGTAATCATTTAGTCCACTAGTGGGACACATACAAATTTATGTATCACCACATCATCATTAAGTGAAGACACCATCCACCCTCGAGTCAGGAGACCTCCATTTCAGACCTCTTTCTGCCTGTCCCATTCTCTCTTTTCTTTTCTTTTCTTTCTTTCTTTCTTTCTTTTTTTTTTTTTTTTTGAGACAGGGTTTCTCTGTGTAGCTTTGTGCCTTTCCTGGAACTTGCTTTGTAGACCAGGCTGGCCTTGAACTCACAGAGATCCGCCTGCCTCTGCCTCCCGAGTGCTGTGCACGCCTTTAATCCCTGTCCCATTCTCAATGAGTCCCTTAGCACTGATGGACCAGTTCGCTGAACATTTAGAGGAAAAACATCATTTCTTTTCCATCTTTTCTCCCTTCCTTTTCCTCCCTCTAAATCTGTCCATGTAAACCTCTTCTCTCTTTCAAATCAGGACCTCTTTAATTATTGTTACATATGTGTGTGTCTATATACACATAAAACATTGTATATATATATATATATATATACATATATATGATATATTAGACATAAATACATCCTGCTCAGTCTGTATGATGTTACTTATAAGTTAATCAAATCGATTTCTCCTCCTTTCCTCTCCTTCCCTCCCCTCCCCCGCCTTTTTTTAAAATTTTGAGACAGAGTCTCACTATATAGCCTTGTCTAGCTTGGAGTTCACTATGTAGACCAGGCTGGCCTCGAACTCATAGAAATCTGCCCACCTCTGCCTCTACCCCACCTTTCCTAACCTAGTGTCCGAATGGGCTGCAAATACATCTATTGCAATCCACACTTGCTCCCTCGCTCTCTGTCCCCCCTTTCACAGCCTTGTTGTAAAGTTTAGCATCTATTGCCACTGTCATTTCCTAACTGGTCTCTTGGATATAAATCTTGCCCTCAATAATGTGTCACATGCGATATGCTGCCAGGATGACAACGTAAATGTGACTGCATCCCTCTTTGGCTTGGCAGTATTTACTAAGGAATGGCTGTCCATGACACAGGAGCCACAGCCAATGCTGTACAACTTCTATGGTATTGGAAAGCGAGCAGAGCAGAAATGGAAGATCCTGTTGGCTGGATTCACTGCCGTTAGCCACACAGCCAGCCAGAAGTGGCTGTGGGGACTGACAGGCGAGGAGGAATCAGTGGTGGTGTGCCTGAGAAACAGGCATTGCCCCTTGGGAATGGCTTTGGTCATCCCCAGTGGCTTCCCTGCTGACACAAGAATGAGCAAACTCCTGTAACACAGTGGAAGAACCGTTTCAGCAGACAGGATCAAGATCAGAATTTTCATGTAGCCATCTCTTTCAAACATATAGAAAAAAAAATCAAGCAGTGCAAGAGAAAAGAATTCTTTTAACTGTGTGTCCACAAGGGTGACATTAGCAATACCCCATACACAATGAAGACTAGACTAAGATTTCTAACCCTACTCTACTTTATCTGTTAATATATTCCTGTGTTTCTTTATGATATTCAACTAATTATTTAAAAGAGGCTACTTTCTACTAAAGGAATTAGTGATGTGTTTGCACGTAATTATGCATGCTTTTGGGGAATCCTCCTGTCACTGTCTCCCATCTTGTCAGGGGATCCCTGGGATTACAAGTGTATTTTGTATTGCATCCAGCTTTATGTGGATTTGGGGGATTAGAACTCAGGTACTCACCCTTGTGTGTGCAGTTCCTTTCCCATTAAGCCAGGTCCTTGGGCCCCTGTAAGAAGTATTTTTAAGAGTTATGGTCTTCTCTGAGGAATCAGGCTGGCACTTTTTTTTTTTAAAGCCCTTGTCATAGTATACATTTTCACTGGTTCTAAGGGAGTCTGCTTGTCCAGTTTTTTTTTTTTTTTACTTATCCCAGAATGAGAAGAGACCCATGAAATTAAGCATTTTAAGCTAAGGTAGTGGTGTTCACAGACGTTGACATCCTTTTTTAGCACAGTGGTTGTAAGTAGTTGAAGACTGTGACCCTGCCACTGTGATCATCAAGGACCTCTATGTGTCCTCAGTCTCAGCAAAGCCCACCCCTGCACCCCAATGGCATCTCTTCTTGTTGCCTCCCCACATACCTCTCAGGATCTTTTATCATCTGAATCTTCCTAACTCTGAAGAAAGATGAAGAGATAAAGGTAAAATGAAGTACAGAATGAAGATTCTGGACACATTTTTAAAAAATCCAGTATCCTAAGGTAAAAGATTATCTGTATTTTTCCCTGGTTCTGTGACTCACAGGACAAACTGAAGATGATTGTAATTAGTCTTCTCTGCAATGTTTTCTTTGGGACACAGGCTGCTGAGTTCCCCAGTGTTGAGACTGGGCATTCCTTAGTGCTTCTCTCAATCCAGGTCCACCAATTTTATGGCTTGTGCTGTCCCTGTAAGTTGCTGTGTGTGACCTTTGCTTGTTATCAGTTTTCAAAGCTGTATAGATTTTGATATAGGCAGTGTTTTCTGAAATATTTATGGCAAGGTTGGAATAACCGCTATGAATGCTAATAATTGGAGACGGTTTAGTTTCATTTTTCCAGAATGGCAACCCGCTCATTGAGAATGTAGTTTAGAGGAATAAAGAGAGCCCAGAACTCTTCCAAATGCTGATGCTCTCACTTCCTTACAGATATGTGTGGGTGTAAATGATTGTGAAGCCTGGATCAGTCTTTTTTGTTTATGCAATTAAGGGAAATGCACAATACCTACTGTACCTTGCTTGGTGCCTGTTTAGTGTCACAGCTTTGTGAATCAAGTTGCTGATAGCTGACCTTTTTCTGCATTTCAGTGAGCTTGAGAAGGAGGCAGTGGTCCCTTCAAATGTTCAGCCCCTTCCAGCTCAAGCTCTTCCCTGTGTGTGCATCGATTTTCAATTTTGACTTTTAACAAATTTCAGCTCACATGTATTGATGCATCTATTCTATCTTTGGCAGAAGCAGTTTTTGCTTATAGAAGGTGTAGCAGCCTGCAGCATTGATTGGAAATAGTGTATTTCTCGGGAGGCAGGACTTCTTTCTGCCTCAAGTGGCTGGCATGGAGATAGTTTTCAATCCATAGTTCAGTGAGCGTGCGCTAGTTTAGATACAGCTTTCCAGATGTAAAAGAGGACAGAAGAGAGAAAGGCCAAGGAGGCAGGCTGTCCTCAGGGGCAGGGTGGGATGGCGGAAGCTTCTGAACTCTGCCTTCCGTGGACCTTGACCCTCCTGTGGAGCATGTGTGGTGAGTGTGAGGCATGACTTGGAGATCACTAGACTTCTTTCCGAGACTCCAAGACTTTACAGAGAAAGTTAACAATCTTTTTACCTTTTAGCACTGGAGAAATAGTAATTCAATTCAGCTCAACACTCTAATCCAGTCCTTTCAAGCTGGTGATGACCCATGACTACCAGATTTTGCTATTTCTTTATTTACATAGACAACTAAATTAAGACCGAGCTGGGGGGAGTGATTGAAAGAGAATGCACCATTTGTTCAACAGCATACAACTTAAGTAGCAGAGCTAGAGTTCTGTGTATTCTTCCTGGCTCTGAAGTGCACGTTCGTACGTACTGTGTTAGGTGTATCGGTTGGGATTTGGTCTTGCCCGTGTTAGAGAAATCCAGCTACACTTGGGTGACAGATAGGGCTTCCGTTACTGCACAGGACAAAAATGTGTTGTGATGCAGATGCTTAGGTCCTCCTGATTCTTGTGCCGCCATCCCTAGCACGTGACCTCTGCTGTTACTATAAAGTGAAAGTTCACATTCTGGTAGTAGTATGTGTTCCAGGCAGGAGGGAGAGAATGGATGAAGGAGATGGATTTTTTTCCCCTTAAATATGCCATTTTTAAAAATTAACCGGAAGAATAATAACTTACCTTTTACCTTTCTAAATAATAATTAAGCTTTTGTGTTTTGTTTTGAAACAATCTCATCATATAGCCTGGACTGGCTCTGACCTTATATTCCTCCTGCCTCAGCCTGTCCCGTGGATGGGAGTACAGGTGTGTATCAGCACATCTGGCGATGTAATTTTGTTTCTATCTCATTGGCCAAATCAGCATCACATGGTGCTTTCAATGTTCAAGGACATAAAGAGTTAATTTGAAGTCAAATGTTCTGAGATATATTATCTTTAAGTTATAGCTCAGTACATTTTGATATAGATATGTCATTTTTGACAAATCTACTCATATATTCCATCCAAGATGCACAACATTCCATGTTGAGGGGACAATCTGTGCCAAGCATGTTGCTCTCTTGAGTGGAACTCCTGCTCTTTTAAGCAGGCAACAGTTGGCCCCGCCACAGTGAGGTTTAGTGTTGAAACACTTAAGAAATGACTTAGAAAAGGAAGACTCGCAAAACAAAGCAATGTACCTGAGAAGATAGTAGTTACAGTTAAGTATGCATTAAAGGGATGTACGCATGTCTCTCAGGCTTAGCTGTGTCTACAGTCCGTAAGGTTAAAAAGAAAGAGATCTGAAAAGTCTCAAATGGGCCTGAAGTTGTCAAATTTAAATCAAGTAGGATAATTGGTGTGAAAGTGCCTTTGAGATCTGGAAGACTCTATCCACGTACTTAGAATTGTCTTTGTCTCATAAAAGGCATCCCCTTTTGTATTTTTAGAACCTACTTTATTAACATATTTTAATTGTAGAAAATAGCAGGTTCCATTATGGGGTTTTCTTACAAGCACAGAATGTACTTTGATCATATCTACCATCCCACTCTCTCCCTCAACCCTTTGCAGGCTCCCATCCCTTCCCATAGAGGACCCGCTCTATGCTTTTCTACCTTTGTGTCTTTTTTGGGAATCTAGATTCTAAATAAGAGGAAAATATGGATATTTGTTTTTTTTTTTTTTTGAGCCCTGCTTAATTCACTTAACATGTTGAGTGTTTTCATAGGGAAAGGATAAAGAACAGACCTAGCCTTAATGACCAGAATAGCACAGTAGTGAAATTCAAACATACTTGTTAAATACCCTGGATGTTAAATTTACAACCACCTTAAGCCAAGGCTCTAAGCAGCTATATAGGCCATCAGTTGTACAGTTGCTATCTCTTAATTCTCTTTCAACCTACTTCTATTTCAGTTGGGTGAACTGAATACAAGGGCACGAAGTGTAAAATTTCTTGAAAACCTCATTCCATATGAACATTAATGGATAATGACTTTCATTATAAATTCCCACTTATATGGCATTAAAAAAACCTAACCTATGATCTTATTCATTTTTGTGAAATACACATTTTCTTTCGAGATAGGCCACTTTTCAAAAAATAAAGTAATGCTGAGATTTTGGAACATTTACCTAGATAAGTTTGTCCTTTGTTCTATAAGTTTGGAAAGAAAACATTCTTCCATTGACCCCTTGAATCAGTCGCAAGAAAGAGAAGTCAGAAACTCTTGTAAGGACCTGAGGGCTCTCTGGAGAACTGCAGCCTTTGAATGCTGCATCCCGCAGGACCTGTGAACAGATGGGAAGGATGCACAGTGCTTATTAAGCCAGCCTTGTCAGCCCAGCATCTTAAATTCATACATCCTTCCAATGTCACTGTGTTTGTAGACTTTTATTATGATTCACACCAATCAAAATCTTTTAATATAGAAAAGAAACATATCTGATAATCCAAACCTTCATTCCCTTTGGCTTCAATGCTTTCTCATTAAAATTGGTTATGATTACTTTTTATTAAGGTCTTTCTTATTTGTTCACAATCCAGGTTGGATTCAACACTGGCTTTGCTGGTCCTGGGGGAAGCTGCTAAGTTGAACATGGCCTGCTTGAAAACGCTGATGGATCTAATGAACGATTTCCTCTCTAGCAGCTTTTTTATTCAGAACCAGGTAACACCTTGCAGTTTAGATGTGAAAAAGACCCGACTGGAAACATGCTTTATTGTGGTGGTATTGTGTTCCCCAAAATATTGTGTACCTTAATAAACTTATCTGGGGTCAGAGAACAGAAAAGCCACTAGTTAGGCAGTGATAGCACACGCCTTTAATCCTAGCATTCCAGAGGCAGAAATCCATCAGGGATTTCTGTGAGTTCAAGGCCACATTGGAAACAGCCAGGCATGGTGACTCATGCCTTTAATCCCAGGAAGCAAGCCTTTAATCCTAGGGAGTGATGGTAGAAAGCAGAAAGGTATATAAGGCGTGAGGATCAGAAACTAGCAGCATTTGGCTGGTTAAGCATGTGGCTGGTTAAGCATTTAGCTGGTTAAGCTTTCAGGCTTTGAAGCAGCACAGTTCAGCTGGAATTCATTCTGGATGAGGACACAGGCGGTAGGGCCTCCTGGGTCCCTCCACCAGCAGTGATGGAATGTGGTCCCAAGATTGCTGGCATGAGGTAGGTATCTATAGCATCTGTGCTTTCGTGATGGCAACAGCGGTGTCTTACCCAGAACACAGTGCTTTCACAGCATTCTTTCCCATTCTCTGGCTCTTACATTCCTTCCGAACACTTTTCTACAATGTTTGCTGGGCCTTCAAGAGGGTAATAGAGATGCACATCCTGTTTAGGGCTCAGCACTCAACTCTCACCTATTCTCACCATTTGACCAGGTATGAAACTCCGTATGAACTGCTGTCCAGACTTAAAACAAACCTCTCTGCCTGTCTCAGTCAGTGTTCTGTTCTGTGACCACAGCAACTCTCACACAGGAAAGCATTTCATGAGGGCTGGTTTACAGTTGAGAGGTGTAGTCCATTGTCATCACGGCAGGGAGCATGGTGGTGGGCAGGCAGGCATGGTGCTGGAGAGGTAGCTAAGAGTCCTACATGTGGATCCATAGGCAGCAGGAAGAGAGAGCCACTGGGCCTGGTTTGAGCTTCTGAAGCCTCAAAGCCCACACCCAGAGACACACTTCCTCCAACAAGGCCACACCTACACCAAGGAGGCCACACCTCCTAATCCTTTTAAGTAGTGCCACTCACTCCCTGATGGCTAAGCATTCACATATATGAGCCTACAGGGGCCATTCTTACTCAAACCACCACTCTGTCCAAGGTTAAGAGCAACATAGTACTAGTCTATGAGTTTAAACGTGAAAATTTAGAAGGCCCCTTTCTCCATGCTCATTTAATAAAAATCACAAGTGTATTTCCACTTAAGGTCTGTGATCACCACAGCCATAGACTTTAGACCGTATTTACAGTGTCGGGCATGTATCTGGTTCTGTGGACTAGACCTCAAGTGAAATCACGGAGTGTCTGGTTACCCATCAAAGAGTCCTGCTGCTATTGTACCAGTGAGCTTGTCTTCCTCGGAGATTGGGATTGTAGCTTTCAGCGTCTACAGCTGGGGGATGCTGTTGAGTTTTGTCTCCCAGCAGTCTGCATAGGACATTCTGGAACCAGGAACACTAGCCTTCATGGAGGGAGCCTCTAGTTCCTTGCACTCCGGCTTGATTTCCCTGCACCCTATAACCAAAGTGCGTGGTATCATCAACAGTAGGATTTTTTTTGCATCTGGAGCTGTCATTCTTAGAAATGAAATTTTAACTGTATTTTTCACTGTTTCTTTGAAATAAATTGGTTAGTAAAATACTATGATCTCTCTCTCTTTCTGCCCACCCTTCCACATCCCCTGTGTGTGTGTGGTGTTTGTGGGTGTCTGCGCTTGTGTATGTGTGTCTGTAGACCAGTGTCTGTAGACCAGAGGTCAATGTTAGGTGTGTTTGTCTATCACTCTCTGTCTTATGTTTTGAGATGGTCTCTTATTCAACCTGGTGCTCACAGAATGGGTAAACTGATTGACTAGTGAGTCCCTGGGATGTTGTTTTCCTGTCACAATACTAAGATTCCAGGCATGTGTTGCTGCCTGTGGGTGTTTTATGTGGGTGCTAGGGATCTGAATTCAGGTCCTCAGGTTCTCACAGCAAGCATTTATGCACTGAGTTACCTCTCCTCTAGCTGCCTCATTTCTTTTTCTGTGGACTTCCCTATGAGCCTGTTCCTTTGAACAGGTTCTTGGGACACATTCTTAAATTCTGTCCCAAAAGTTGTAATAGTTTTGTATTTCTATGAATATGAAAGTTACACAACTAGAGAAGATTATTTTCCAACATAATATGGAGAGTAATATTTCTTTTAATTTATTATTTGAGAACTTCATGCACGTAAATAGTCTATTTTGATCAAATCCGTCTCCTTCTCCCGTACCACTTTCTTCTGCTGTTCCCTCCCAACTTCATATAGTCTTTCCTTTTTTTAGCCTGCTGAGAACACTTAATGCTGCCAGTATATGGATGGGTATAAGGACAACCACTTGGGCAACCTACCAGGCATTGATTACTAAAGAAATTGAATGCTTGTTGCTTAACATATATATTAGTTACTTAAATTTCTGAACTAATTTTTTTATAAAACATACCCATCCCAAACTAAGTTTTAATGAGTACATTTTGAAAATTTTATTTTGTTTTATAACAATTGCATGACATTTGAATACATTTTTTTTGTTAAAACCATACTACACATGTGGTTTCTGACAGAATATACTCTGATTGTATATTACTCATTGTGCTTCTCATGCATTTCTAATGCATACCTTTGAATTTTTTGTTTCAGGAAGAAAATTATAATGCATGTGACCTTTCCTGGGCCTCACAGGTTATCTTCACATACACAACAATTATTTCCGAAGTGTGCTTATACGCAGCTACCTCTTCTCTGAGGAAAACAGCTTTGATTGGGTTCTGTGACTGTACAAGTCTACAGAAGGAGGTTGTGCTCATGGACAAGTCAGAAGAACCCCCAGAATTAGAGGGAACAAGCATTTTAAGTCTTTTGAAATATTTCTCTTCCAAGATCTCTGTCAATTGTAAGTAACCTGCTTTTCATTTTAGTGAATAATACTTTCTCAATGCCCCCATGTTCTATGTATAATAACAACTTTTCACAAAATGCTTACATCTAAATATGAAAAATAGCTTTCAATTCAGCAAGACTTCCTAGGGACAGTATTTTATAAAATGGATTTTTATAAATCAATAATTATAAGACAGATGATACGTAAAATAAGCTCAGTAGTTTTCTGGTTTCAATGATGTGATTTGCAAAGTTGAGATGACTGAGGTGACTGTGGGATGTGTCTGCACTGCGGGTTCCTCTCCACTCTGCTCCTCCCTGAGGAGTTTTCTTTATTCCTGTGAGTAGCTCTTTTTTCTCTCTTTCTCTCCTGCTCTTTTTCTATCAAGAAACTTCTCTTCAATTGCTGTATCATCATCATCATCATCATCATCATCATCATCATCATCATCAGTTACTATCACTATTATATTTTGCTATGGGGTTTCAGTTGGCCAGAAATTAACCATTTTCCTTCCTCATCTTCTCACTGCTGGGGTTCAGGCTTGTGCCCACACACTCAACTTATACTCACTTTTACTCATTGTACTTCTCATTGTGGATTATTTTTCATCTTTGACTCTGTACCTGCCTTGAATGCCAAATCTAAAAATAATCCTAGTACTATGATTCTTGAGACTAGCAGAATCACTGATAGTATTTTTAGAAGAGGGACCCTAATTTGAGAAGACCTTTCAGACTGATTGAACCTCACAAGTATACTGAGAGTTGTTGCAGGTCATTGTTTTAGTCTGTTGTTGGTGTGACACTTTCCTCTATGTCTGAGTCTGGAGAACCACCTCTCAGTTACATATCTTTCCTCAAAACCATAATTTACTGGTGCAGTATGAGCTGTGTTTAATGTAATTTGGGATAGTGAGATTTCAGTGGCAGATTTTAAGATTTCCCTCTTAAAACATAGCTGATATAATTTTTATATTATTGAAAATAGATTTTTCATACAATATATTCTGATTATGGTTTCTGTTCCCCAATTCCTCCATGATCCTCCCCATGTTGCCTCCTGTTTTAAACTCATTTTCAGTATACCTTGCATTAACTAACAAATTGGATTGTATCATTTCTGCGTCAATA
This sequence comes from Peromyscus leucopus, assembly GCF_004664715.2. Lineage (NCBI taxonomy): Eukaryota > Metazoa > Chordata > Mammalia > Rodentia > Cricetidae > Peromyscus > Peromyscus leucopus. The sequence goes on along the minus strand of NC_051074.1, from coordinate 21,111,114 downwards.
TGCTCCACTTTTTCTCATTTTTTTCAAAATTATTTTTGTTACAAGTGTCTGTTTAAAACAGGTCTTTATTCTTTAGTACACAATTATATTTCTCCAGTGTTTGTAATATTGATGAAGTTTAGAGGTTACTAGCCATGCATCTTGGCATTCACATTTCTAATTAGTCTTCGCCTGTAGCAGCTCAATATGTGTTATTTTAATCTTCCAGGAGCAAAGGATCCAACAGATTGTAGGCTTTGATTCTTGTCTTGTGTAACTTGGTATGTCTGATCTCCTTGGCAGTGAGTCCAGACATAGTGTCTCCAAGGGGAGGACCTGTCCTCACAGATGCCTCTTAGCCACCCTATGCATGGGACCTTCTTAAAATTGATCACCCCCCCTCCTCTGCAGCCTAAGTTTTCCCAGACATTTGCTAATTCATCGAGGTAATTTGTTCCTTGTTAACAGTTTCTTACATTTTAGATGCTCTCAGTTTTCTAGGAAATTTCTGTTGATGCAGAATCTGGCTGAGTCCTTGGAGGAGGCACTGTGTCTCTGCTACCATCTACCATGTGCTGTTCGTTCTCAGGCAAACATCCCCCCAAGACTGTCCCTTTCCCCCACAGCAGCGCCATTAGCAGACCTACCGGGCGCCTTCTCGACACCTGTGTGCATTTCTTTACCCCGTAGCAATGCCACTCCTGAAGACAGTTCTGTGAATGCACCTTTGCCAAGCACAGCTGCCTGTACCATTTTCTTTACATTCTTATAAAACCCAACTGCGCACACTTGTTTCTGTTTGGTGTGGATTTAATATCAAAGGAAAAGTATGATATCCCCCAAATTCCAAATTCTGTTTTTTTTTTGTGTCAGTTTTCTCAAACACAGATACTTGTAAAAGAAGCAATAGTTTTATTAATATTGGTGCCCCTCCATGGCTGTTTGCCATTGGATAAGTCTTCTGGGGACGTCTGAATCCCATTGCCCCAGCCTTCAGGCAATGCTGTGGATTGAAGAGACAGGGCTGCAGATGACTGAGCATCACTGTTTTATTCTTCAAATGAATCATGGTAGAGGCCGGGCAGCAGTAGTCCCTAACAGATTGGGTTCTAGAAGATGCTCTTGGTATGTTCACATGTGATGTGGAGACAATGGATAACTTTTTCCTCATTGACACCATGATCACTCTTGAATTTTGCAATGAAATACTTAAGCAGAATTTTTTTCAGTGCCTTTGCACAATGGACAAGAAGACATTGTTAGCAGTGGACGCCTTTATAAAGACTTGGTTCTAGAGGAAGAAAATAGATATATCAAAAGCACTCTGTAAAAATATCAGCATATGTTCTACAATAAAACATTTATATGCAATAAATGATATGTCATTTAATATTCTGCATATTTTAGAACAGTCAGTGATGAATAATCTTTGTAGTTTCTTTATGAAATAATTGAGTTAATTTGGTTACTTAATGACATTTGGCTAAATACACATCAAGACTGTGTTTTACAATTTTTACTTCTCCCTATCAAAACAAGAGAATGCTTTACTCTGAACATAGGATGTTGGCCCCCCAGTTCTCATGTTTCTATGGAGTGTATGGCTTCCTGTGTTAGTAGCTATCATGAAATTCTATTGCTTGATAAGTGAATTGCTCACTTATCAAATTTTATTTTCAAAATAAATATTCAAGTTAATTTTATGAGCTATGTAAAGCACAGTATTCAAGGAAACTTACAAAGTTTTGTAAACATAAACCTACTATAATCCTGTGCACAAATATTAGTGCAAGAATGAACCATATATTTTCACAAACAAAAATAAAAACATGTGCATATCTGCATCTGTACATGCATAGTTACTTTTTCTGTAGTTTGAATATTATGTATATGATAGATGTTCAGTTCTATTTATATAATTTTGGAAATTTTAAGTACTTTTCATCATGCAGACATACACGTAAAATAATTTCAAAGTATCATTGAATATTCAAACCCAACCTTTTATATTTATAATTAGAATATGCTCAGTAGGGAATTACAGACGGTACACAGTCACATTCTACTGCAAAGTATGAAGTACATTAAAGATTAAATAATGGCTGTACAGTTTGGCAAACACTAAAAACTAACAAAACAAACCTTGCAAGGTACAGAGCAGATAGATGACCTGTTAATGGAATCCTAGTATCCTGCTCTATCCAAGCAACACAAAGATCATTCTTATGGGAATATTGCTAATAAAAATGTTTCAATGACGTGACTATTTCACAACAGATTCCCTGGTAGTCTGCTCTGGTATTTCTGCCCCTTCTGTGATGTTCTCTAAGTTACAGATAGAGGAGTTGTGATGTAGCTGGGCTCACCATGGTAAGCTGATCACATCATTGCTTCTAGTTGTGGTTTTCTCTCATGGTTACCATTTGATGTATAGAGAAACTTGTTTGCTGAAGGGTGGTAGCTATGCTTATATGTGGATATAGGGATAAGACTTAGGATATACAAAGGAATCATGCTGATCTAGCAAAGTGGTGATAGTAGATTCTTTTCTAAGGCCTAGGACCTCACTAGCCTTGGGAAGATGGCTTGGTTTCCAGCATGAGGCATGGTTTCCCTCCTGTTGACAGGGCCTTAAGTACAATTAGACAGCTGTTGGTTACCACCACCATGTGAGTGCCGCTGCTGCACCTTTACAGATATCTTGCTATGCTGGTCATTGTTGGGACCATAGAAACTGCAGCTTGTAGATGTAACTGTCTTATTAAATAAGAAACACAGAGACAATTGCAGAGTTAAAAGCCCAAGATGTCAGAGCAATAGCTAAGAGCTAAAAACCCTTTCTTACCCTACAGCCGCTGCTGTCCTTCCTCTCAGCAAGAGGCCTACTTCCTGTGTGTCTGTCCTTTTATTGACTTTCTGTTCTGCCTTCTCATTGGTTGTAAACCCAACCACATGACCTCCTCATCACTGCCTGTCTATACAGACCTCCAGGTCATCTATGGTTGGTATTGAGATTAAAGGCGTGTGTCTCCATGCTGGCTGTATCCTTGAACACACAGAGATCTGCCTGTCATTGTAATCAGAATTAAGGGCGTGTGCTACCACTGCCAGACTTCTGCTATGGCTTGCTATTAGCTCTGACCCCCAGGCAACTTTATCTATTAACATACAAATAAAATCACATTTCAGTACAAATAAAATATCACCATAGCAGCTTGGTAGGACTATCAGTTGCTTTCCTCTTTTGGCAAATTGCATAATATTTTCTGGTACCATGGAAAGTAGACTGGAGGAAGGTAACTGTCAGGTTAGATCCAGCTCAAATAATCCGAGTCCTGTGTCTGAAGCGTGCTGTGTCTTTAGCAGTGAGGTGCTTACCTTCAGCCCCTGAGAGGCAACAAGGGCAATAGCTGGAGTCTATCTTGTTAGAGAGTCACTTGGACTATTAACCATATGAAAGAAGGTTTTCACCCCTTGACAGGAAAGGGAGAAAATGTTCTGTCCCACCCCTAAACAATGAACTACAGGCAATTAATGACAGCTGGGATAAAGCCCTCTGAGAGGAAGGAGCCTCAGTTGAGACAATGCCTTCATAAGATCTGGCCATATGCAAGCCTGTAAGGCATTTTCCTAATTAGAGATTGATGGGGGAAAGCTCACCTCTGGGCTGGTGGTCCTGAGTTCTATAAGAAAGCAGGCTGAAAAAGCCATGAGAACAAGCCAGTAAGCAGCACCCCTCATGGCCTCTGCATCAGCTCCTGCCTCCAGGTTCCTGCCCTGCTTGAGTTCCTGTCCTGACTTCCTTTGATGATGAACAGTGATGTGACAGTGTAAGCTGAATAAACCCTTTCCTCCCCAGCTTGCTTTGTTTCATCGAAGCAATAGAAACCCTGACTAGGACAATTATGCAATTCAAAGCAGTCAACCCTGAAATCATATAAACACAAAGAACAAAAACGAATAGAGCAGATTATTTTTATATATTTGTATATATACATACATACACATATATGTACGATAAAGTGATAAAGACAAAGAAGCTATACATTCGAGAGTGGGGGGGTGGGAGGAGTTGGAGGAGGTATCTTGGAGGGGCCGGAGGGAGGAAAATGGAAAAGTGATGCAATTCAATTATAATTAAATGCATTAAAATTAAAAATGAAACATTTCAATAGATATTACAATGATTTAGTAGTCACTGATGAAAAGAAGTACTTATCATGGCTTTGCTTTTTACCTCCAAATGCTGCAGGATCAGGAAAATCAGGCACGCTATGATTCCACAGCTTGAGAACTCCCATTTGCACAATTGCTTCCCAGCTGACATGCTCTGTTCTCCCGCTTAGGGCGTCAGAGCCTCCACCTAGTGCGCTCTGCTAATTAGCATTAAGGACATTTTAAATCCCATTTTCAAATGTTCCCATTCCTGTTGTCTTATTCCACTATAACACTTAACACTCTCTAAATTCATGTATGTTTTAGGTATCTTTCAATATGTCATATGTACTTCAAAGTTTGGAGATAATATTTCTTCTTCTTACCCCTCCTTCAAAAGATTTATTGCCTGACGTGTAATGTGGCAATTTTTTTCTGGTTAGTTTTGTGGGTAACTAATTCCCTTCTTAATTGTTTCTTTTATATAATGCCAAGATTCTTTACTATTTCAATGTTTAACACTTCGGTTATAATTCTGTTTCTTTCTCATTCGTCCATTTTTTTTTTTTTCGCTAGACTAGTCTTTCCCTTTATAGTTTTCCACTTCCAATGATTCTGGATTTTCATGTCTGTGTTTGTTCTTGTCATATGACTGAACACAAAAAAAAAATCTCCAGGAACAATGCAGAAGACTGTCTTTTTTTGTAAAACTGGAGAAATTGGTGCTGCAGGTAACCATTAGCAGTAAGGAAGATAGAGAAAGAGTCATGAGGCAGGAGAACTCATAGTTCTCAGGGCACGCAAATTTTATGTGGAAAGTAATGTTAGTGGGCACACGGAGGGCGGTTGTAATGGCTTCACTTTGGTTGAAAAGATTTCAGGATTGTGTCTTCAGTACAGAATACTAAATAACTTAGTCCCATGTTTTATTATCTTTACATTCTAATAGTCAAAGCATTAGAAATGCAAATAGTCAAGAAATTTATATATTTTGAGTTTATTATCTTTTTAGAAACATTAAATGTCAGAGGGCTTTGTATATGCTTGATATGTGAAGATCTAACACCACTTTATTTCATAACATTCAACAGCTAGCTTTAAGGTGCTGTCCTGCTTAGCTTTGGCTGTCCACTTGACACAGCCTGCAGTCATCTGAGAGGGAAGCCTCTCTTGAGGAATTACCTAGATCAGATTGGACTGTGGGCGTGTCTGTCGGGAATGGTCTTGATTATTAATTGATATGGAGGGACCAGTCCACTGTGGGCACTACCATCCCTAGGCAGGTGGTCCTGGGTTGTATAAGAAAGCTAATGAATGAGCAGAAGTCTTTTATCACAGCAGCAGAACAAAAGTAGAACAGGCATGTTATTTTATTTTCACAGATACCTGATGAGTGTCATGCTTGCCTCAGTCCTTGTCCTATTGCTGTGACAAGACACCATAGCCGAGTCAATTTTAATAAAAGAGAGCACTTAATTGGGGGCTTCTTTACAGAGCTTTACTCCATTAGCGTCATGGCCAGTAGACACGGTGCTAGAGACATAGTTGAGGGCTCTACATCCTGACCCACAGGCAGCAGGGAGAGAGACTAGTCCTTGAATGGGCTTTTGAAACTTCAAAGCCCGCCCCCAGTGACTCACTTCCTTCAACAAGGCCACACCTCCTAATCCTTCTAATCATATCAAACAGTTCCACTCCCTGGTGACTAAGCATTCAGACATATGAGCTTCTGGGGCCATTCTCATTCACACCATCACAATGCTTTTTTTTTTTTTTTTATCTTATTCACATTTAACCTATATGTGTGTATATAGTTTAATAATGACAAAGTCTTTTTATGTTGACAACTTCTGTTCTTATTTAAAATGTATCATTGTTTAGATACTGATTTTTTTTTGGTACATTTGTCAAATACCACCTTTTAATTTTTTAAAACTTTATAATATTTGAGTTTTCTCACTTAGTTTGTGTTGCCATTCTATTTATTTCCAGCTTTCTTGTTTTTTAAAAGAGAAATACTCAGTAGCTCAAACATGGCGCTCCTATGAGAATATTACGTATAACTTGACAGTTACATGTAACTTGACTGAATGCATCTGAGCCTTGGTCTAATCTAACAGTCTTTGAGGAGTGACCTAAACTTAACCCTGGCCTGTCTACGTGGTTTAATATTTTGTGAAGAGTCTACCCTGGAAAGTAACTGCTTTGTTCTTGTGTGCTGTGATCCATCTGTGAGACAAGCATTACTAAACAGCATGGCCTTGGTTGGCTCTCTGTGTATCACTCATACTAAGAATATTTGGGAGCTGGGAGATAGTTTGCCTTCAAGCAGTATGCTTCCCTATACATCTTCACACATATACACAAGCATGTACACAGAATTACATGCATAAATGTGGGCCACAAATATTTGTTTACATGCCATCCATGGTAGCATTTGATATATGTAGCACTCAATCAGGGACAGGAAAGAATTATCAATAAGTTGAATTTGTATAATTAATTATCCATTCAATATTTAAAATTTTAATGATCACACATTGTAACTCTACCCTGTAAGCTCAGAGTTCCTCATGGAATAGCCTACTAAATGACTAAAAGAAAATATAATATAGTGTCTTCATGTCTGTGAAGGAAAGAATCCATAAAACAGAGAAATCACAATTTTAAAAGACATGATTAGACAATTCGCCACAAAATTTTACAAAATCTGTGCATAACAATTGGTTAACATTAACATGCAAATGAAGGTTGGAGAATGTGTGCACGTTATGACGTAGAGAGGATGATAAAAGGGATTCTGTCATTGCTGTTGCCGTCCTCACGCCCTGTGTCATTTCTAAGCTTGGTGGTGGCTATGACTGGACCAAGAACAAATCCTAACTTGTGTGTATCTCTTTTTCTCAACTGCCCCCTTCCCTGAGACGAAGCTGTGTGTTGTACTCTGACCTGCAAGTCAGGTTTTGGAATATGAAACACATTCCCCCTCCTTGTAAATTTCGAGAGAGAGAGAGAGAGAGAGAGAGAGAGAGAGAGAGAGAGAGAGAGAGAGAGAGAGAGAATCTACAGCATCCAGTGTGAGATGAATACATCAGCTCTCCAGGATGCTTTCTGTTTTCTGACACTTCAAGGTGGGGCTATGGGGATCTGGACCAACCTCACTGCAGGGAAAATGGCCTTGGGCCTGGGCCCCTGGAACACTGAAGCAGCTTGGTAGGACCTGTTATGGGTTCTCTTTCATCTCCCTCGTATTGTAGCCTTGAGCTGGGCAGAGTTCAGGAGAGTGCAGGAGAGGCAGAGGGAGTGTTTTCAGTTCAGAATGGGTGACAATAACTAGATAAAATAGTAAGTGTAAGGAAGAAAAGACTCCATAGCTCGTTTGTGCTTCCATTTCCAAAGCGAAGTTAACAGCTACATTCTGTGGCCTATGACTGTGACATGCTCAGCAAACATGAGAGCAGGCACCCCACCCCCCACCCCTCCTGTCAACACTGCTTCAGTGAAATGTAATGTGTGGCATCTGTAGAAAATAACTATAGATTTAAAAGCTTAAACTGACCTCCTACATTTATTTTAAGATTTTCATAAAATCCCAACTAACTAGGTAAAGTGTTACTGGGATATTTTAGAGTTCAAAAATCTTGCCATTTTTCTCAGGAAGTTTTGTCATTATTTCTATCCATCTCTGTTTATGTTTCAATTAAAAGGCCCCTATTGCTTTGTTCTGCTTATCTGTGTTGCATTTACTATAGGGCAGGAGTTTTCAACTTATGAGTCGTGATCCCTTTGGGGTTGAATGACCCTTTCATGGGGGTCACCTTAGACCTATGGAAAACACAGATATTTATATTATGATCCATAACAGTAACAAAATTATAGTTACGAAGTAGCAATGAAAATAATTTTATGATGGGGGGATCACCACATCATAAGGAACTATATTAAAGGGTCAAAGCATTGGGAAGGTTGAGAACTGTAAATGGAAGGCAGAGCTTTCTGTCCCGACCTCCCCATGCCAAATAAACATCCAAATGTTTATATTAATTATAAATGCTCGGCCATTAGCTCAGGCTTATTACTGACTAGCTCTTACATATAAATTAACCCATTTCTATTAATCTATGTATTGTCACATGGCCATGGCTTTACTGGTCCTCCAGCATCTTGCTTCTTGGACTTCTGGCTCATGTCTCCCCCTCTCTCCACCCTTCTTCTCTCCTCCTTAGTTTGGTTTTTCTGCCTAACCTTATCCTGCCTGGCTATTGACAAAACAGCTTCTTTATTAACCAATGAGAGTAATACATATTCATAGCATACAGAAGGCTCATCCCACAGCAGAGAACCACTGTGAAATAACAAACTGAATTTTTCAAGCACTTTGCCTACAATCTTATGAATTAACATTTTGAAACACAGATGATACAAAGTATTTCATTTGGTTCAGTTGTCTAAGATCCATCTACAGCTGAACACAGAGGGAAAAGAGCAACGACCTAAAAATAGCAGCTATTTCTAAAGCATTAGATACATTCTAACCTGTCACTTCATAACAGTGTATCAGCAATGACAGGAGAGAGGTTTAGACTTCCTGTCCAAATTAATTAAGGAGTTGATATATATGCATTAATAAAAAGTAACTCATTATGCACTTGTAAATTCTTTGTTACCTGTGTCAGAATTAAGGTCACTGGCGTGTTTCAGAATGATTTATTCTCATATTTTATCTGGCCTGGAAGTTAATATTTTTTTTCCAGCCCTTCCATCCATCAAAAGCAAGCCAGTTTCTGGGAGGTGGTGGTGCAGCCCTTAATCTCAACACACTTTGAGAGGCAGAGGCAGGCAGATCGCTGAGTTCAAGGCCAGCCTGCTCTATAGAGTGAGTTCCAGGATAGTCAAGGCTACACAGAAAAACCCTGTCTCAGAAAACCAAACAAACCAAAACCAAAACCAAAACCAAACAAACAACCTAAACAACAAAAAAACCCCAACCAAAACAACAAAGAGCAGAGAGTGACCTGGTAACTGTCGTTAGATAGAGAAATCACTAGCTCAGTCCTGCACATTGTTTGGTCTGATGCTTGTTGAGGTCTAGAATGGATAGTTTTTTCAGTGTTTTGATGTGATCAACATTAAATTTTAATATTATGTTATATATGTGTGTAGAGGCACACATACACACATGCATGTGCATGCCCACTTACACACATACATACATATATAATCCTACATCACCACATTAGGGACATTTGTCCTAGTATTCATTGTAATCTTTATAAATCAAGGAATATTTTACAAATGCCAAGGGAGAACTACTTTTTAAACAGATTTTAAGCATGCAGCATAGTATTTATCTGTGGTCACATTCCTGTACAGATCTCAGGACTTTAAGTCTGTACAACACATCAGCACTTGAACTCACCATCCTACTCTTTCATTTTGAGTTTAACTATTTTTCCTTGCCATTCATTTCCTTTTTAAAATTCACAGACAAAAGATTCATTATGACGTTTTCATCTGAAAATGTCACTGTACTTTCATACTATTCATTCCATTACCCATCTCTGTCCTCTCTCCCTACCACTGCCCTCTCCTTCCCTTCAAACTGTTCTCTTTTTTCTTTCATATATATGAAATATATAAACATCTATGAATTATATAAATTTACGTGAAATATAAAAAATATGTGAAAGGAGCAATGAGCCAGAAATAAAACAGTTTTTCAAACATTCAGAGTGCAAAAGTAGATTCTAACCTGTCACTTCATAACAGTATATCAGTAATGAAAAGAGAGGAGAGGTTTAGGCTTCCTGTCCAAATTATACATAAATTATATGTAATATATATGAAATTATATCTGTACATGTGTCCACACATATATCCATGTTTCCTTTACATGTCTATGATGCATGTATGCCATGACTGCTTCAAAAATTTTTATGTCACCCTTGTCCAGAGTCATGTCGACCATCTGTGCATTAGGCCAGTTTGGATGCATCAAAAGCTGGGACCTGACCGTAACCATCTTTATTACTGGCCATATGCATCATTGAAGTACTTTCCCTTCTGTGACTGGCTTGATTCAGTTGCCACAATGTCATTAAGGTTCATACATGCTGCTGCAAGTAACAGGCCTTATGAACACAGGGATGCTCATATGCTTTGAGATCCCTATTTTAATTCTTTTGGATAAATCCTCCAAAGTAGAACAGGTGAGTCATGTGGCAGTTTGCCTTTGAAGCTTTCAGAAAAGTTGCTTACAGCTTTCCAGAGTGGCTGCACTGTATTAGCATTCTCCACAAAAGTGTAAAAGGATTCCAGGTTCTTCACAGTTTTGATTCCATTGGTCCTGTCACTTTCAGCAGCATCCATATCCCTTTAGCCATTTGTCTATCTTCTTTAGAGAAACACCTTTTCAAGTCCTTTGTCTTTTTTTGGTGGGAGCGAGGTAGCTGCTGTTTCATTTTTTTGAGGAATTCTGGGTAAATTTCCATTTTGATTTTGTTTGTCTCTTTGAGGTGGGGTCTTGTCATGTGGCCACTCCTTGCCTGGAACTCACTCCAAAGCTGCATCCTCCTGAGTGCTGGGATTGTGGGTGTATGCCACCCTCCAGGCTACCCTGTGGATGTTCATCTTGGCTGTGGAGAGAGATTTGACTATGCAGTCAGCCTATGTGACTATGGAGATTCACTGAGATTTCCTCAGAAGGGACACATAGAGAAAAGCTAGAAAATGTTAGGACAAAATGTAGTCAAACATCTGCCTGTTCAAGATCAATAACCCAGCATCTCTCTTCACAGTATATTTTTAATTCTTGAAATATTATATTTCTCTCTTCCCTTTCCTCCCTCCAAATCCTCCTGTATACTTTCTCTATTTCAAGTTATGAGGCTGCAATTATTTTTAACTTTTATTTCTTATCATTGTGTGCGTGTATGGTGTGGGGGTACACATGTCACATTGTGAGTGTGAGGGTCATAGGACAACTTTGTGGGTTGTTTTTTCTCGCCCTCAGGTGACCTTAGTCACCAGGCTTGTGCACAGGATGCCTTGACCCTCTGGGCTATCTTGCCAGTCCCCTTGTTTTTTTTTTTTTTTTTTTAAATTCACTGAATTTATAACTTCCTTATATACTTTGGAGATTAATCACTAGCAAATACATGGTGTGCAAGTTTATTTTCCCATCATTTTCTTTAGCAACATCTTAAATGTGATTTGGTTTCTGCTGTTCTTGCTCACTCTTCAGGGTCACAGAGATCCAGGCACATACATGATCTCTCAACAAGTATAAAGGGACTTTTACATTATTTTCCTTATTTTTTTTTAATACCCCGTCTGCTTCTTTTTAATTGAGAACAACCAGACATCAATTTAAATTACTACTATCATGTGGGAGTTTGTCCTTCATTGTTTAGTGGGTACATAATATTAAGTGATATGCCCTATGGAACTGTGTTTGTTGTCCCAGGGATCAATTTTTGCTTACAGTGTGTGATCCTTTTAGTGCATTGTTACGGTTTGAGTATGAAATGTCCCCACAGGGCCATGATTGGGGTGCCTGGTGGTATCATTGGGAGGTGAGGCACATCTGGAGGGGGTGTGGTGCTGGGCGCCTTTGAAGACTGCCCTGGGTCACAACCATCTACTTATTTTGTTTCCTGGGAGGCAAAGGATGAAAAACCTCCTCTGCCCCAGGCTCCTGACACCATAAATGAAGTCTCTGAAGCCATGAGCCAAAACACCGTAAATAATTGCCCCCTTGAGTTGCTTGACTCAGGTTTGTGGCACTGTAGGGAGAAGCTGTCTCACACACTAGGATCTTCATTGAGGAGTTTTGCATCTGAGCCTACCAGGATATTGATATGTATCTTTTCTTTTCTTATGGTATTATGTTTTTAATCTTGTGGTATCATGAGTTGATCTTTTTTCTTTCTTTTCTTTTGGTTTTTCAAGACAAGGTTTCTCTGTGTAGCTTTGGTGCTTGTCCTGGATCTCGCTCTGTAGATCAGGCTGGCCTCAAACTCACAGAGATCCACCTGGCTCTGCCTCCCGAGTACTGGGATTAAAGGCGTGCACCACCACCACCTGGACGTTGATCTTTTCTTGTGGTATCATATTTTGTTTCATGAAATGAGTTTGAAAGTGCTCTGCCCCCTACAGTTTTTCATTTAGAAAAGCTTGAGAAGCTATGACAGTGTCTTCTTTATTAATTTTCACTTTAATATTTTACTCCCCTCCCCAATTCACTTCTCTTCCTTCAGTCTCTTCCATGTTCTCCTCTTCCAGCCTCCCCCGTATCCCCCTTCTTTAATTCCTATTTCTTAAATTCTTTTTATTTTATTTTATTTTACAATACTATTCAGTTCTACATAACAGCCACAGATTCCCTTGTTCTCCCCCTTCCTGCCCCCCTCCCCTTCCCCCCAGTACACCCCCCATTCCCACCACCTCCAGATCAAGGCCACCCCCGAGGACTGAGATCGACCTGATAGACTCAGTCCAGGTAGGTCCAGTCCCCTCCTCCCAGGCTGAGCCAAGTGTCCCTGTATAAGTCCCAGGTTTCAAACAGTTATCTCATGCAGCGAGCCCAGGACCTGGTACCGCTGCCTAGATGCCTCCCAAACAGATCAAGCCAATCAACTGTCTCACCTATTCAGAGGGCCTGATCCAGTTGGGGGCCCCTCAGCCTTTGGTTCATAGTTCATGTGTTTCCATTCGTTTGGCTATTTGTCCCTGTGCTTTATCCAACCTTGGTTTCAACAATTCTTGCTCATATAAACCCTCCTCTCTCTCACTAATTAGACTCCCAGCGCTCCCCTCGGGGCCTAGCTGTGGATGTCTGCATCTAGATTCCTCAGTCCTTGGATGGGGTTTCTGGCACGACTATTAGGGTGTTTGGCCATCCCATCACCAGAGTAGGTCAGTCCCGGCTGTCTCTCGGCCATTGCCAGCAGTCTTTTGTGGGGGTATCTTTGTGGATTTCTGTGGGCCTCTTTAGCACTTTGTTTCTTCCTTTTCTCATGTGGTCTTCATTTACCATGGTCTCCTATTCCTTGTTCTCCCTCTCTGTTCTTGATCCAGGTGGAATCTCACACTCTCTTTCCCTCGACCCTTGCTGTTCATTGCTCCCACTCATGTCCAGGCTGTTCATGTAGATCTCATCCATTTCTCCATCATTGGGTGATCCCTGTGTCTTTCTTGGGGTCCTGTTTTCCAGGTAGCCTCACTGGTGATGTGAGTAGCAGTCCAGTCATCCTTGTTCCACATCTAGTATCCTCCTATGAGTGAGTACATACCATATTTGTCTTTCTGAGTCTGGGTTACCTCACTCAGGATGATTTTTTTCTAGATCCATCCATTTGCCTGCGAACCTCGTGATGTCATTGTTTTTCTCTGCTGAGTAGTATTCCATTGTGTATATGTGCCACAATTTATTTATCCATTCTTCAGTTGAAGGGCATCTAGGTTGTTTCCAGGTTTTGGCTATTACAAACAATGCTGATATGAACATAGCTGAGCAAGTGCTCTTGTGGTATGATTGAGCATTTCTTGGGTATATGCCCCAGAGTGGTATAGCTGGATCTTGGGGGAGATTGATTCCCAATTTTCTAAGAAAGCGCCATATTGATTTCCAAAGTGGTTGTACAAGCTTGCATTCCCACCAGCAGTGGAGGAGAGTTTCCCGAGTTCCACAACCTCTCCAGCATAAAGTGTCCTCAGTGTTTTTGATCTTAGCCATTCTGACAGGCGTAAGGTGGTATCTCAGAGTTGTTTTGATTTGCATTTCCCTGATGACTAGGGATGTTGATCAATTCCTTAAATGTCTTTCAGCCATTTGAGTTTCCTCTGTTGAGAATTCTCTGTTTAGTTCTATAGCCCATTTCTTAATTGGACTGTTGGTCGTTTTGACGTCCAATTTCTTGAGTTCCTTATATATTCTGGATATCAGTCCTCTGTCACCTGTGGGGTTGGTGAAGATCTTTTCCCATTCAGTAGGCTGTCGCTTCTCAGTTTCAAGGGGTCCCATTGATTGATTGTTTCTCTCAGTGCCTGTGCTACTGGTGTTATATTTAGGAAGTGATCTCCTATGCCAATGCATTCAAGACTACTTCCTACTTTCTCTTCTAGCAGGTTCAGAGTAGCTGGATTTATGTTGAGGTCCTTGATCCACTTGGACTTAAGTTTTGTGCATGGTGACAGATATGGATCTATTTGCAGCCTTCTACATGTTGATATCCAGTTATGCCAGCACCATTTGTTGAAGATGCTTTCTTTTTTCCATTGTACACTTTTGGCTTCTTTGTCAAAAATTATATGTTCATAGGTGTGTGGGTTAATGTCAGGGTCTTCAATTCGATTCCATTGGTCCACATGTCGGTTTTTATGCCAATACCAAGCTGTTTTTATTACTGTAGCTCTATAGTAGAGCTTGAAGTCAGGGATTGTGATGCCTCCAGAGGTTGTTTTATTGTACAGGATTCTTTTGGCTATCCTGGGTTTTTTGTTTTTCCATATGAAGTTGAGTATTATTCTTTCCAGGTCTTTGAATAATTGTGTTGGTATTTTGATGGGGATTGCATTGAATCTGTAGATTGCTTTTGGTAAAATTGCCATTTTTACTATGTTGGTCCTGCCTATCCATGAGCATGGGAGATCTTTCCATTTTCTGACATCTTCTTCAATTTCTTTTTTCAGGGACTTAAAGTTCTTGTCATATAGGTCCTTCACTTGTTTGGTTAGTGTTACCCCAAGGTATTTTATGTCATTTGTGGCTATCGTAAAGGGTGATGTATCTCTGATTTCCTTCTCAGCTTCTTTGTCCATTGTATATAGGAGGGTTACTGATTTTTTTGAGTTGATCTTGTATCCTGCTATGTTGTTGAAGGTGTTTATAAGCTTTATCAGTTCCTGGGTGGAATCTTTGGGGTCACTCAAGTATACTATCATGTCATCTGCAAATAGGGAAAGCTTGACTTCTTCCTTTCCAATTTGTATCCCCTTAATCTCCTTATGTTGTCTTATTGCTCTGGCTAGAACTTCAAGTACTATATTGAATAAATATGGGGAGAGTGGACAGCCTTGCCTCGTTCCTGATTTTAGTGGAATTGCTTTGAGTTTCTCTCCATTTAATTTGATGTTGGCTGTTGGCTTGCTGTAAATTGCCTTTATTATGTTTAGGCATGTTCCCCGTATTCCTGATCGCTCCAAGACTTTTATCAAGAAGGGGTGTTGGATTTTGTCAAATGCCTTTTCTGCATCTAGTGAGATGATCATGTGGTTTTTTTCTTTGAGTTTGTTTATATGGTGTATTACATTGACGGACTTCCATATGTTGAACCACCCTTGCATCCCTGGGATGAAGCCTACTTGATCATGGTGGATAATTATTTTCATGTGTTCTTGGAGTCTGTTTGCCAGTATTTTATTGAGTATTTTTGTATCAATGTTCATGAGGGAGATCAGTCTGTAGTTCTCTTTCTTTGTTGTATCCTTGTTTGGTTTGGGAATTAGGGTAATTATAGCCTCATAGAAGGAGTTTGGTAATGTCCCTTCTGTTTCTATTATGTGGAACAATTTAGAGAGTATTGGTATTAACTATTCTTTGAAGATCTGGTAGGATTCTGCACTGAAACCATCTGGTCCTGGGCTTTTTTTTGGTTGGGAGATTTTTAATGACTGTTTCTATTTCCTTAGGGGTTATTGGACTATTTAAATAGTTTATCTTGACTTAACTTAGGTATGTAGTACCTATCCAGAAAATTGTCCATTTCTTTTAGGTTTTCCAGTTTTGTGGAGTAGAGGTTTTTGAAATATGACCTGATAATTCTCTGGATTTCCTCAATGTCTGTTGTTATATCCCCCTTTTCATTTCTGATTTTGTTGATTTGGATTCTCTCTGTCTTTTGGTTAGTTTGGATAAGGACTTGTCTATCTTGTTGATTTTCTCAAAGAACCAACTCTTTGTTTCATTATTTTTTTGTATTATTCTCTTAGTTTCTATTTTATTAATTTCACCTCTCACTTTGATAATTTCCTGGCGTCTATTCTTCCTGGGAGACTTTGCTTCTTCTTGTTCTAGAGCTTTCAGGTGTGCTGTTTTTCACTAGTGTGAGATTTCTCCAACTTCTTTATGTGGGCATTTAGTGCTATGAATTTTCCTCTTAGCACTGCTTTCATAGTGTCCCATAAGTTTGGGTATGTGGTGTATTCATTTTCATTGATCTCTAGGAAGTCTTTAATTTCTTTCTTTATTTCTTCCTTAACCCATTGGTGATTCAGTTGAGCATTATTCAGTTTCCATGAGACTGTAGGCTTTCTGTAGTTTTTGTTGTTGTTGAAATCTAACTGTAAACCATGGTGGTCTGATAGATTGCAGGAGGTTATTCCAATTGTTTTGTATCTGTTGAGATTTGCTTTGTGGCCAAATATGTGGTTGATTTTAGAGAAGGTTCCATGGGGTGCTGAGAAGAAGGTATATTCTTTTTTGTTAGGATGGAATGTTCTGTAGATATCGATTATGTCCATGTGAGTCATGACATCAGTTAAGTCCTTTATTTCTCTGTTAAGTTTCGATTTGAGAGATCTGTCCAGTGGTGAAAGTGGGGTGTTGAGATCTCCCACTATTAATGTGTGGGGTTTTATATGTGATTTAAGCTTTAGTAATGTTTCTTTTACATATGTGGGTGCCCTTGTGTTTGGGGCATAAATGTTCAGAATTGAAACTTCATCTTGGTGGATCTTTCTTGTGATGAGTATGTAATGCCCTTCTTGATCTCTTTTGATTGATTTTAGTTTGAAGTCTATTTTGCTGGATATCAGGATGGCTACACCTGCTTGTTTCTTAAGACCGTTTGATTGGAAAGTCTTTTCCCAGCCTTTTATTCTTAGGTAGTGTCTGTCTTTGAATTTGAGGTGTGTTTCTTATATGCAGCAGAAAGATGGGTCCTGCTTTCGTATCCATTCTGTAAGCCTATGTCTTTTTATAGGTGAATTAAGTCCATTGATATTAAGGAATATTAATGACCAGTGATTGTTCATCCCTGTTATTTTTTTGGTGGTAGTGTGTGTGTACTTCTCTTCTTTGGGGTTTACTGCTGTGGTGTTATCTATTGCCTGTGTTTTCGAGGGTGTATCTGACTTCCTTCGGATGGAATTTTCCTTCTAGTGCTTTCTGTAGGGCTGGGTTTGTGGGTAACTATTGTTTAAATCTGGCTTTGTCTTGGAATATCTTGTTCACTCCATCTATGATGATTGAAAGTTTTGCTGGGTATATTAGTCTAGGCTAGAATCCATGGTCTCTTAGTGTCTGCATTACATCTGTCCAGGTCCTTCTGACTTTCAAAGTCTCCATTGAGAAATTGGGTGTTATTCTGATGGGTTTCTTTTATAGGTCACTTGGACTTTTTCCTTTGCTGCTCTTTATTCTTTCTTTATTCTGTACATTTAGTTGTTTAATTATTATGTGGCGAGGGGACTTTTTTTGGAGGTCTAGTCTGTTTGGTGTTCTATAGGCTTCTTGTATCTTCATAGACATTTCCTTCTTTAAGTTGGGAAAGTTTTCTTCTATGATTTTGTTGGATATATTTTCTGTGCCTTTGAGTTGGTATTCTTCACCTTCTTCTATCCCTATAATTCGTAGGTTTGGTCTTTTCATGGTGTCCCAAATTTCTTGGACATTTTGGTTCATGACTTTGTTGGCTTTAGTGTTTTCTTTGACTGATGAATCTATTTCTTCTACTGTATCTTCAATGCCAGAGATCCTCTCTTCCATATCTTGCATTCTGTTGGTTATACTTGCATCTGAAGTTCCCGTTCTTTTACTCAGATTTTCTATTTCTAGCATTCCCTCTATTTGTGTCTTCTTCATTTTTTCTATTTCCCTTTTCAGGTCTTGGACTGTTTCCTTTATTTGTTTCATTGCTTTTTCATGATTTTCTTTCAGTACTTTATTGTTTTCTTCCAGGACTTTATTGTTTTCTTCTAATTTGTTTGCCCTTTCCTCTAGTTGTTTACAGCGTTCTTCCCATTTTTTTTGTCTTTTCCTCTACACAAGCCTCTAACTTCTTCATGATGTTATTCATAAGGCTGTTTTCTTCTGCTTCTTCCAATTTTTGATGTTCAGATCTAGATGTTGGAGGCGGGCTACTTTCTGGTGATGCTGTATTGCTCTTCATTTTGTTGTATGTACTTCTGCCTTGACGTCTGCCCATCTCCTTATGGTTTGTTCTTGGCCTTATCAGTGCACTTGTTTCAGACAGAGCTGACAGATTCAGGAATTCTCTCTCTCTTGTCCAGATGGGAGCTCCCTTGTCCAAATGGGAACTCCAGGGCAGGATGGAAGCTCTTATCTGGATGGGAAACTAGGGCAGGATGGGAGCTTTTGTCCAGACAGGAAGTCAGTCATAGGATGGGCGCTCTTATCCTGAAGGGAAGTCCAGGGCAGGATGGAAGCTCTTGTCTAGAAGGGAAGTTTAGGGTAGGATGGGAGCCCTCTCTGGTCCAGAAGGGGAGTCCAGGGCAGGATGAGAGCTGGAGGCCAGTCTCTAAGTCTCAGGAAGTGGCTGGGGTCTTGGGCAGATGGGCATGGGGGCAGGGCATGGAGATTGCAGGGGCTGCCAGGCGCTTAGACAAGGGGATCCTTCCCGATGGGGCTAGAAGGGGACCTGCTCGGTGGCCAGGACCTGGGGCCAAGTTGGGCAGGTGTTCCCAGGAGTGGCTGGAGCCCAGGGATGGGGTCCAGGATGGGCCCAGATACTCATCTCTGGTCCAGAAGGGAAGTCAGGGGCAGGATGGGAGCTTCTATTTATTAAATTCTTAGTTCTTCCTTAAATTCTTCTTTAAATTCATGACCTCTTTTTTTATTGTTATTATAACACACACACACACACACACACACACACACACACACACACACACACACACCTCCCTGTATAAGCAGAACCTGCTGAAGATGCAGCAGGTTTAATTTTGTTTGTATGTATAGTATATACATGAAATTTGAGGGCTCACCCCTGGGGAAGACTAGTTCTTCCTCTCTCAGTATCCCTTGGTTCCCTGTAGTTCTTTGTCTAGAAGTTTGGCCCAGTGAGATTTGCCCCCAACTCCATTAATATGTCTATTGGTGATGTCATTGTTCTGGACTTGGTTAGGCAGCCATACATTGTGGCATTACAGGTATAGCTCCTCTGACATTGTCTCCCAGCAGACTTCCTGCTCCTCTAGCTCTTACAATCTTTCTGCCCCCTCTTCTGTGATGTTCCCCGAGCCTGTGCAGGACTTGTAGATACATAACTTGGGGCTGGTCACTCCCATGACCATTTTTTTGAATTCATGATAGCGTTTGCTATTGAAATCATCTGGCTCTGGGCTTGTCCTAGGTGTGAAGTTTTTGGTTACTGATTTAACCACCTTTCTACTTGCAGGTGGACTCACATTCTCTTTCTAATTAATCTTTGCTAGAGTATACACTTCTGGAAACATTTATTTATACTGGGTTGTGTAACTACAGAATCTTACAGTTTTTAATAGTAGTTTCATTGTCCTTCTTATGTCTTACATCAGTTGCGATATTGCTATCATTTTTAATTTTTTCTGTTTCTTATTGGTGTATTAAATTAATATTAGTTAGTTTTGTCCATTATTCAAAAAACTCTTTGCTTTTAATTTTTCTATCCTCTATTCATTTATTTCTATTCAAATTCTTTCTTTGTTGCTTTCTGCTCACTTTGGGTTTAGTTTGTCTCTTTCTGTCTCATTGGTTGTAAAATAATTTGAGACTATTTATCACAATACACATCCCTCTTTGTACTGCTGCGGCACCATTCTGAAGTTTCAGTATGCTGTGTTTTTGCTTGTCTTAGGCTATTTTCCAGTCTTTCTTTTGATGCCTTATATCACCCAGTTTTTTCCAAGATTGTACTTAATTTATACCTTCAGCATTCTGTCCACGTCTCTTAGGCCTATTTA
This sequence comes from Peromyscus leucopus, assembly GCF_004664715.2. NCBI lineage: Eukaryota > Metazoa > Chordata > Mammalia > Rodentia > Cricetidae > Peromyscus > Peromyscus leucopus. Next base: position 21,091,017 of record NC_051074.1, on the reverse strand, counting down.
GTCTCCACTATTAGGTTAGTGTCTTCATTCTTATTGTGCTCTGATTTTGAACCGTTATTTCTAATAATGAAAGCAGTGGAGGATGAAGAGGTAGCTGGGAGATTGACTCTGTATTGCTCTTGCAGAGGACACCAGTTCAGTCCCTAGGACCCATGTCAGATGTTCAGAACTGCCTGTGACTCAAGCTCCAGGGATCCTCTGGCTTCTGTGGGCACCTGTGTTCACATCAATATCACATGCACATACCCACACACATGTATATATGTAATTAAAACACATTTAAAAAAATTAAAAAAATAGATCGCAAACAAAATATCACCACATTTCCCCTTTTTTGTCTAAAATAAAAAAGTTATAACTAATATAAGAAAAACTATATACAGTAAGTACAATAACTGTATACAATATATACAGACAATAAATACATCAACAACATCTAGTCCATTAACAATTGATGAATTCATAGAAAATACTCATTTCTCCTATCTTGGAATGTCCAAAATGTTGTACTAATTCACTTTCTGTCCTAACTTGTATTACCAACCCCAAACTATCTTTTGATGTCTTTCAACCTTATACACTTTACACTTCTTTTCTGAATCTGTTAACAAGGAAAACTGTAACTATAACTATCAAGTCTTCAACTCCATCAGAGACCCGAGAAGGAAATAATATTAACTGAGTTAGCAGGAAGTGCAAGCAAGTGACTTTCAAAAAATGTGAGAAATGACAGAAACAGCTGGATGCCTGGACAGTTAACCAAGGTTCCTCTGTAACATTGGGGCATCTGTCTTTGACCTACAGGCCTAGCATATCTGACAGACTTATCTATGAAGCAGGATATTCTGAAGGGCTGTCCTACCTTGTCTTGGCAAAGTTTGGCAGTCTTTTCTTTTGTGTCTTGCTTGTCCATTTTGGACAGCATACTGTCAGTGGTCAAGAAAATGTAAGGGCATTTTCTTGCCCAGTGTCTAATTTTGCCACAAAGAAAGTAAACTCCATGTGGAATTTCTTCAATGCCCATCATCTTCTCTGAAGTAGGTTGGTGCTGCTAGGAGCAGACATGTCTTATAGTCATAAAAAAAGAAAAAAAATCTATGCTATTAAAACATCTTAAATGCTCTCTGAAGTGTTTAAAGATGACCTGTCTATCTAAAATATATGTCTGTTTGGCCTCAAAAAACATACCTAACATGACTACAAGTTCCATTGTAGTAGGTGATTAACTACTAACCTGCATTTCTTTATTATCCTAAATAGTTTATAGTAATAACTTTGAAGGAAGGATTAGCAATTTGCATCACATTGTTAAACAAGATGTATAGGTACAATACCTTGAACAAGTATGTACAATATGTTCTAACAAAAAATAATCCCAACTTTGTATCAATATACAAAATTTGTATACAATATACAAAAATAGAAGTAAAATATTTAAACTAGTAGTTGCTTTTTAAAAGCAAATTCTGCCTTTTATCTTATCATATCTATATCGTAACTATCTCATCATATCTATAATATATCTTTTTTCTTTTCAGAGTAGATTCAATAATCTATTCTTTATCCTATCATTTCTATATTTTTTCCACAATAGATTCAATAATCTACACTTTTATCCTATCATATCTGTATCTTTTTTCTTTTGGAATAGATTCAATAATCTACTCTTTTATCCTATTTTATCTGTAGCCCCATTTTTTTCTTTTTCAAACAAGAACACTGAATCCAATCTCCTTTGTTCAGTCTTTTCCCTGACCATTACCAATAACACCTCGTAACCAACCACCTTAGGCAATGACAAATATCCACAGCCCATTGAAAGACCAAAACCCACCCACCCCACCTCTTGGGATTGTGGGAGTCATGTTCTTAAATTTAGTTCCAGCTGTCTGGGGGTGACAACATCTTTAGGGGATCCTGAAAAGAAAAATTTTGGGTTAATTGTCAAGTCCTGGGAGAGGTAGCTGCAATGTTTGTTGCCCAGTCTCTGCATAATGGGAAAGTGCCTGGCTTGGCTCAGGTCCTGGCTAGAATTATCTCTGAGTTTGGATCATCTCAGCTAGCCACTTGGAAATTGTCCTGAGCCATTTGTAGTCCAAAGCAAATCTTTAGGTAGTGTTTGTCAGCTTAGTGGTGTTACCATAGTCCTCGTGGAATCATTGTTGTGGGGCCCATCATCCTTTTGGAGACTTCGATGAGTTCCCACCCCACCCCTTCTATAGCTATTCTATCATCCATAGCTGTATGGTTTCTTACAATGGGCATCAGGTTCTTTAATTGCTCTGGGAAGGACTTTCCTCCACAATGACAGGAACTGAATTTGACATGGGGTCCTTCCAGAGGGCCCCCAAGGCATTTCCTGATTGCAAAGGGTTACCCTGTCTGTCCATTGTTGATCTACATTTGTTAGTCCAATGCCTGCCTTTGTCATACCTTCTGCATAATCCATTGGGATTATTCTTAGAAAAAATATTGTTTCTAGGAATGCTCTGTTTACAGTCCTTGTTTAGGTGACCTTGTTTACAGCAATTGAAACATTTGACTTTTCTGTTTTTCTTCAAACTTCTCAAAATCACCTCTCCTATCCAAGCATCATCATAGTTATGAGATTCAATATTGATTTTATATCAGATCTGTTCCCCCAAGGGTGCTGATCTTACCTTTAATGACTTAATTACCTTTTACTTTGTGCATTAGCATTTTCAAAAGCCAGACTCAATTATTTATTTTTCTAGCTTCTGAATTTGGTATGATTCTATTTACTGCTGAAGTCAATCTTTGTAAGAAATCAGTGAAGGCCCCTTTTGAACCCTGGATAACTAACTTTAGTAAATAACTCAATTTTCTTTTCTACTTCTTCAATTTTGTTCTAAGCATTCATGGATGCCACACAGCATAAATCCAGGGTGTGGTCACCATACAAAGATTGCCTTTCTACATTAGCATACTCTCCCTCTCTAAGAAGTTGATCTTGGGATATTTCAAGACCACTAGCCCTACTTCATTGTTCAATGATCTTAGACTCATCTTTCTACTAGTTCCTTCACTGTAACTGAGGACCAGGCTCCAAGCCTGCTGTAACCAAGTTTCTCTAGTCTTGAGGGATAGTTCTATTATAAGTTGACCCCAAGTTTAACATCTGTTTCACAAAAGGTGAATGCATGCCATATGAGACTATTGCTTCCATGAATCTTCTCAAATTTAACATTTCTACAGGAGTCCATTCAGCTCTTATACAACCTTAAGGATCTATCATTTGGCAGTTCCTGTAAGGTTACTAGATAAATTAAGGTTGACTGTTTGAAAACCTTAGGCTGTTTCTCTGTAACCTTATAATAAAATGTTGAGATTGGTTCTCCTTTAAATTCCTCTGTTTGGGTCTGAATATCTCTGTGATCTGTTTTTAACAAGTTTTTCTAAAACTTTTATCTTGGCACTCATATTAACCAACTTTTTTAATGATAAAATAATGACCAAACAGATAATATTTATAAATGGTATCACATAAATCCTATCTGCATTAATTATCCTCTCATCTAATTGTTCCATTTTCAAACCATCTAGTGTATTATCAAATAGAGACCTAACTCCCTCCATTATAAAAATGTTTCCCATTTTTTAATGTGGGAAAAAACTCTCTCTGTGTCTTTTTTTAAAAAACTAATTCCCCCTTTTAAGAAATCCCAATTGACTCACTAAATAGGCTAGTTATAATGACTCAGATGACGGTGAAGTGAGGCAGCTACCTAGTGTGGCAGCAGCCCGAGGAGGGGGTCCAGGGAAAGCCACAACCCATCGGGAGAGAGAAGAAGCCAGAGAGCCAGGCATGTGCATGGGGCAACATGTGAAAGCAGCTAACTCCTGTGGCTTCTGAAGCCCCAAAGCCTGTGAAGTCTGCTGCAGAGAGGCTACAACAGAAAAAGATCCCAGACTCCCTCAAAGGTCTTGGGGAAGCAAAGGAAGAATCTAGCCAATGGGGTAGTGACTTTGGCCTTGTGTAGCTCCAGCATGAGCCAGTTGTTGCAAAGCCACAGACAAGCAGCTTTTTCATGAATTCGTGTCCCACAAGTTGGATGCCAGATGTAGCTCGAATCCTAATTGGTCTCACAAACCTGGAGTCAGATATCAGGGTGAAAGCTGAAAGATCGGAGAAACAGAGGAACAAGCTACAGCCACCTCTCACATTACCAAATCCTCAGCTGGAAAGACTGTTCCTACCTCTTCCCACCTTACATTCTCTTCTTGTCTATATCATATCACGTCCAGCCATATCACGTCCTGTCTCAACCTCCCTAGTGCTGGGATTAAAGGGGTGTGTGCCTCCCAAGTACTGGGAGCAAAGGCATGAGATCCCAAGTGCTGGGATTAAGGGTGTGTGCCACCATGCCTGGCTAACTAGTGGCTGGCTTTGCCCTCTGATCTTCAGGCAAGTTTTATTTGTAAGAGCACAAACTAAATATCATCATGCTTTCTCCTCAGGAAAGTATCTGAAAATGCCGCTTCTGGTCTTCTGGTACTCACTAGTCCCCTGGTACTCACTGACTAGTTCCTTGGTACTCACTAGCCTCCTGGTACTCACTCATTAGTCTCTTGGTACTCACTGACTAGTCCCCTGGCACTTACTAGTCTCCTGGTACTCACTGGCACTTACTAGTCTCCTGGTACTCACTCACTAGTTTCCTGGTACTTACTCACTAGTCTCCTGGTACTCACTTACTAGTCCCCTGGCACTTACTAGTCTCCTGGTACTCACTCACTAGTCTCCCAGTACTCACTCACTAGTCTAATGGTACTCACTCACTAGTCTAATGGTACTCACTCACTAGTCTAATGGTACTCACTCATTCATCTCCTGGCACCCACCTTATAAATGACAAGGGATTCTTCTCTTGTTGCTTTCAGAATTTGCTAGCTTGGACATTTAAATGTAGTATGTCACAGTGTGGAATTATTTGTACAAAGTTTTGAATCCTGTAGGCTTCCTGAATTTAGATGTCTATGTCCTTTTCCAGGCTGGGGGAGCTTTGGCTGACTGCTCCATTCCAGTTTCACAATGCTGTGCTTGTGGGAGCGGTTACAGTGTGGATGGTTCTAGTCTTCCTACTAGTGCTGGTGTGGTTAACTTCCCACTTCCCAGCACGGAGAAGCCCTTCTCTTAGTTTCTGCATTTCTCTCAGCGTAAACTGGTGTATCTCTGTGGCAGAGGAGGATCTAGGCTTTCCTATTGTGCCTGTGTTCTGATGTCACCATTTTTAAAAACCATATCCTAAAGTACCTGCTGATCAGAAAGAATGATACATAAGACAATTGGTGAGAGATTTATGTAAGAATGGGAGAGAGATGCATATAGCAAAGACAGATGTAAAAAAAACAAAACAAAACAAAGCAAAATAGTTCATTGGACACGATTTGGTATCAGAAATTTTGCATGCCTGAAACTCAAGATGAGCATAACTCTGTCTTTGAGTTCTGAATTTTAGAAAACTTATGTTTCAGAATCTCATTCAGGAGTATAGATTTTGAGAGAGAGAGAGAGAGAGAGAGAGAGAGAGAGAGAGAGAGAGAGAGAGAGAGAGAAGAGAGAGAGGAAAGGAGAGGAGAGGAGAGGAGAGGAGAGGAGAGGAGAGGAGAGGAGAGGAGAGGAGAGGAGAGGAGAGAGAGGAACATGTGTGAATTTGCTAGTGTGGACATGTATGTAGGGCCAAAAGTTGACACTGGGATGTCTTTCACCAATCACTCCCCACTTAGTTTTTGGGACAATGTTTCTCACTGAACCTGGAGTTTGTACATTAGCTGGACTGTCTGGCCATGACTCCACCTGTCTCTGCTACCTCCAGTGCTGGTGTGACAGGCTGTGCTGCCACACCCAGCTTCTTTCGGTGGGCTCAAGGGACCTGAACTCAGATCTTCATATTTGGACAGCAAGTACATTATCAACTGAGCCATTCCCCAGTCTGTGAAAGACGTTTCTGCTGTTGTTTTATGTAACATACAACATTTTTATTACTTTGCTTTACTTCCCAAGGTTGTCTTTCAAATTTTTTTTCTTCTTCCTCTTTTTGCTTTGGAATATAAAAGCTTGTGAAAATTACCTACCTCTGCTGAGATAATGCATATCTCATGGTAGTATAAATTTAGTTTAGTGAAATTAAAAAAAATCAAGGAATTAGGAGTCTGGCATTTTTACATTTGTTTGTAAGAATCACAGTTGGTCCTGATAAAAAATGAGCTTCTCTTACCCTTCTCAATGACAACTCCAGAAAATAATTATTTTTAATTAACAGATTTCCATAATTTACAGTTGGAAAAGATTATGAAATTTAAGTAAGGCAAGTTCTACTCACTTCCTTAATTATTCATGAACATTTTGGCTCCCTACTTGGCATCCGATTCCAGTCAACTATCACATTCTAATAAAAGAATCTGCTGACTTTTAGTCTTTGGCATCTAGTATTACCTGCAAAAATGATGAGCATATTGTAAAGGATGGTTTTCTTTAGTTTATTCCATTGCATACTTGCTTAATATGTGTAGTAGTAATCAAATGTGGTTATATATGAAAAATAACTTTTGATACTACTGTATGTAAATATATTATGTATGTACAGTATCATTTTTATAGCTTAATAACATTCTGAAAAGTGATTATATCATGCAACAGGAACTGCAACCTTCATGTCCATAGTCTTGTCTGTCCCTGTTGATACCTACTCTGAAGTTTGGGAGTCCTCAAGAAAACCTCAACTCTTGACAGCAGATGCAAGCTTGAGGGGTCCCAGATTTTTTTTTTACACTTATTGGGATTCTGGGGATCCCTGAGATAACTCTTGTATTTGGTATTTTGTTTGGAATAATCTTTTTGTAAACTTTGAAGATGTGCCATTGTGATTAGTTTAATAAAGAGCGGAATGGCCAATAGCTAGACAGAATTTTTAGGAAGAAGAAGGGGAGAGTCTCCATCCAGACAGAGAGGAAGCAACATGGACAGTATAGAGTACAGGTAATAAAGCCACAATTCAAAAAGTAGATTGATAAAAATGGGTTAATTTAAGTTGTAAGAGCTAGTTAGTAACAAGCCCAAGCTATTGGCTGATCTTTTATAAATAATAATAAGTCTCCATATCATTATTAGGGAGCTGGCAGTCCTGATGAAAAGGTCCAACTATAGTATTTTGTTAAAGAACTGAAACTACTTATCCTTCATTATGGAAGGATACGAATTAAAAGTAGTACCCCCTCCTACCCACCCCTAGTTAGCATGAAGCAGAGCTAGGGAGCATTCAAGCACTTACATTTCTACTGCCCTCTGACAGTGGGGTTGTACGGGTACATTTTCCTCCAGTAACAATGAGTGATGAGGCACTAAGAGTACACTCAGCTGGAGGAGGTTTCCCATGCCTTCTTATTCACAGTTTTATTGTACCTCTTAGACAGACAGCTTGCTGAATGTCTTGGCCCCGTCTCTGGCATTTCCAGAGGTTGAACTGATTTTTATGTGGCTCAGTCCCCCGTGCAAAATCATATTTTCAAATCACAGATTACCTATCCCAAGTAAACAGAGCCATTTAAAAAATGGCTTGTCTATTTGTGCAAGTGCGTGCTCTTGCACGTGTGTGCATGAGTGTATCATGGCGTGCTAGTGGATATTGGAGAGCAACTTAAGGAAGTTGGCTCTCTCCTTCCATCATATGAGTTGCCGGACTCAAAGATACCACATGTGGCTTGGCGGCAAGTTCTTTTGCCCAATGAGTCATCTCAATGGCCCTTCCAAATAAGAAGGTTTTTGGTTTTTTTTTTTCAAACTGGACAATTCTTTCTTCTGTTTCTCTCAATGTGTGAACTTCCCAGGACCAAAGCCTTTGCGTCTTCCATCTCCTATTGGGCACTTTTCTGGAGTTCTTTGGACAGTTAGCTGAGCATCACCTCTTTGAGTCTTCCTTTCTCTTCCCGACATTGTCATGCTATCATTGGTGACTCTTGTGGCACCACTATGAACTGATGCTGTTTTGTTTACTTTCTTCATATCCATGGTTCCCACTAGAAGGATGTGTTCCAAAGGCACTGATGCAATTTTCACTGGTGTAGAGAATAGTGGCGGGCAGAAAGCCTCAGCTCTGCATTTGCCAATGTATGGCTTGCTGGGGAGTCTTATCCATGCCTTAGTTTCCTCATACTGGTCTCGCTCTTCATAACATTTAATAAAGGTGGTACTTTGGATTGCATCATACATTTGAGCTACTTTTCAGCCATGCTTTGATTTCACAATGTAGAATTATGTTTGTCAAAATCGCAGAGGCTGTATTCATACTCATACACAGAAACATTTATATTCCGTGTTTGCTGACTGTTTAGAGTCTATATATCCAGAATGTCAATTAAAGGCTACAGTGAGTCCAGTCACTAAAACAAAACATTACTATAAAAGAGAGCTCCTAATCCTGGCTGCCAAATGCCATGAATTCTCAATAAATTCTGAGAACTTACAGTTTGGCTCCTTTTTCTCCCTTTTCCCGGGACACTACCTGCTTAGCTACACACACAGAATCTGCTTCTCTGTGTATTTAAAGTGACACATTTGATACCTGCCATAGAGTCTCTGATAGCAGGACAGAAGTCTGCTTATGCTGTGGCTTGGTCCCTAGATTAGGAGTTTTGTATCAGGCATGCTTCACAGGAAGTGTCTAGATGTGTAGATGAGAAGGCTTTCTGTGACAGCTGCAGTACACACCATCTGTCTCCAAAAGGTCTCTTCCATCATTAGCTGTCAGTACACTAGATATAATAGATGCTCCTTATTGATATTATCTATCAGCAATACTCCAGTGGAGTTTAAGCAGCTTGCTTAAAAAAATTACAAGGAATTTTCAAAAGAATTTTGAGTTTGAGAACACAACTATCAAAATATATTTTATAGATTTGTTATTGAGCTTGAGAACTATAAAACCAAATCATATTCAATATGATGTGAACTATTGTAATCTTATAAAATATTCTTCTTCAATTAAGAATTTAAATGTATGAAGAAAAGTGGTCTGTACATATTTTAATCATTCTTTTATAAGGTCAAAAGGTTTGGAGATGGGCATGGTTGCACATCACTGTAAAGTCAGCTCTTTGGGAGACTAAGGCAGGAAGGAGGAAGATCAAATGATTGAAGTCAAGAGAATAGAAGCCGAAGAACCACACACAGACATGATCGATTAGAATCTCTAGGTAATGAACTGTGGAATGTTGGATAACATCTATCAGAAGAGATGGGTGCTAGCTAAATATCAGTGGCTTAAATAGCAAAATAAAATGGGAAACTATAAATCAGCAGAAAATCTAGTGTCCATCCCTGAGGGGCTGGTGTGTTTGAAAGCTCTTCCCTCCTAGGAAGTCAGGAGTGCGACACCAGAGGGCAGCAGCCATGACAGAGGACTTCAGAAACTGTGCCCTACACATTCCTTAACAGACATTTTAAAGAACAGAGGAGGAAGAAGGAGGAGACAGAAGTTGTCCCCTGCACTGGCCAAAGGAGGAGAGGCCCTGGCACACCAAGAAGAACCTCCTTTCTAGGCACTCTACTGAAGCAATGATGAGAAGTCATTTCAAAACAAGGCCCTGCTTCAGGAGGCAGCTCGACTATCCTAGACTCTCTGAGGATTGCAGCCAGGCAAACCCAGAGCAAAGGCAGATGGTGAAACATGGACGACAGAATACTTCTGAGTTGTAGAGGGGAAAGATCATGAGAACTGTGTAGTATTCAGTGAGGTGGAAGCCTGGTTAGAGCCAGAGTCTGCAGGAGGATTGAGATGCAGTCTCCAATTCCATATGAGAGACACTGAGAATCTCCTGCAGGAGGGATCAGTATTCTGAGCCCACCCTGTGGAGAACCTCTCACTGATGGGCCCAGTCAGCATCTGGGATCTGACCTCCCACAGGTGTGACTGGCATCTGGCAGTCCAGGAAGAACACTGAGAATCTGGACTCCGAGCAGGCAAGAGACCACATTCAGACTCTGCACATACAGTCATCCCTCTCCCCTTCTATTTCTCAGCCTTGTTTCCACTTCCACATATTTTTCTCTTTTCTCTGTTTCTCTACCATTCCAGTACCAACCACTAGTTTTATTCTGTTTCCCATCGCTCGCACACAGTAATTAATACCGCAGTGTACACAGTACTGCAAGTGTTCCTCTACTTTCCGAAATGATTGGAGCTGAAGAGGTGATCATTTTTTTTTTATTTGATAGTTGTTCTTACAGAGAACAATAATCTTCTCTCCTGAGAATATTGGATATTGATCCTGGTACTGATGCTCTAACTAGTGAATTAGATCCCCAGTTTAGCAATGAAAAATGAAAACCTCATCCTACTCTCACCAAGCCACGCCTTCCCCTAAGCAATTTGAACATTGCAGACACTTCCAGTGAGTGAATGAGGGTGATTAGAAGACATGTCCAACCAGTAATCTGACTCCATATGTGAAAATACCAATGTACAAATATGAGAAACATGAAAAACCGAAGCAACGTGACTCTTCCATGACTCACAGGGGTGCCCTCTAATGAGAGCAAATTAGTTGATGTCCCTGACAAGAATGTAAAACAATAATTTTAAGTTTGTTCAAATAAATCTAAGAAGCCACAAATACACCCTTGAATGAATTCCAAGAGAACATAAACAACATGAAGGAAAGAAGAAACAGATATGAAAGTGGAATTCAATAGTGACATAGAAATATTGAAAAAAATCAATATGAATGACTGGAAGTAAGAAGTACAGGATGTTGAATAGAAAGCTCCGCAGAAAGGCTCTGCAGCAAAATGGATCAAAGGGAGACAGAACACAGGACTTGAAGACGAGGGAGATGAATGAGAGTATTCAGATAATGTCAAAGTTAGATTAATAAGAAAGTACACACAGAATGTATGAGATTTGTAGGACACTATGATCAAACCAAGTCTACAAATTGTGGACACAGAAATAGGAAAAGTGTTTCATGTAAAAGACATAGAAAATATGTTTTAAAAAGCCACAAGAGAAAATTCTTCAAGTCTAGGAGATACACACTGAGGTACAACCGACATTTAGACTCCAAAACAGATAAGAGGAGAGTAGAACCTGTCCATGGCAGGTTATAGTTAGAGCACTAAATATATACTACAAAAAAGAATATTGACAGTTGCAAGAGAAATACCAGATCACAAAGGGAAGCCTATCCGAATAGCAGCAGATATCTTAACAGGAACTCTATAAGCCATTTAAAAATACTGTATTTCAGTCTCTGAAAGACAACACTTACCATTCCAGACTAAAATATCCAGCAAAGCTGTCATAACTGAAGGATCACCAAAAGATTTCATAGTGAAAACAAACAAGGGATCTATAAATACTAAGCCAGTTTTACAGAAGATGCTGAAGGAATCCTTTGGACTAAAGTTGTTGGCTGTTGGCTTGCTGTAAATTGCCTTTATTATGCTTAGGTATGTTCCCTGTATTCCTGATCACTCCAAGACCTTTATCATGAAGTGGTGTTGGATTTTGTCAAATGCCTTTTCTGCATCTAGTGAGATGATCATGTGGTTTTTTTTTTTTTGGTTTTTCGAGACAGGGTTTCTCTGTGTAGCTTTGCGCCTTTTCCTGGAACTCACTTGGTAGCCCAGGCTGGCCTCGAACTCACAGAGATCCGCCTGGCTCTGCCTCCTGAGTGCTGGGATTAAAGGCGTGCGCCACCACCGCCCGGCTAATTTTTTTCTTTATTTCTTCCTTAACCCATTGGTGATTCAGTTGAGCATTATTCAGTTTCCATGAGACTGTAGGCTTTCTGTAGTTTTTGTTGTTGTTGAAATCTAACTGTAAACCATGGTGGTCTGATAGAATGCAGGAGGTTATTCCAATTGTTTTGTATTTGTTGAGATTTGCTTTGTGGCCAAATATGTGGTTGATTTTAGAGAAGGTTCCATGGGGTGCTGAGAAGGAGGTATATTCTTTTTTGTTAGGATGGAATGTTCTGTAGATATCGATTATGTCCATGTGAGTCATGACATCAGTTAAGTCCTTTATTTCTCTGTTAAGTTTCGATTTGAGAGATCTGTCCAGTGGTGAAAGTGGGGTGTTGAGATCTCCCACTATTAATGTGTGGGGTTTTATATGTGATTTAAGCTTTAGTAATGTTTCTTTTACATATGTGGGTGCCCTTGTGTTTGGGGCATAAATGTTCAGAATTGAAACTTCATCTTGGTGGATCTTTCCTGTGATGAGTATGTAATGCCCTTCTTGATCTCTTTTGATTGATTTTAGTTTGAAATCTATTTTGCTGGATATCAGGATGGCTACACCTGCTTGTTTCTTAAGACCGTTTGATTGGAAAATCTTTTCCCAGCCTTTTATTTTTAGGTAGTGTCTATCTTTGAATTTGAGGTGTGTTTCTTATATGCAGCAGAAATATGGGTCCTGCTTTCATATCCATTCTGTTAGCCTGTGTCTTTTTATAGGTGAATTAAGTCCATTGATATTAAGGAATATTAATGACCAGTGATTGTTCATCCCTGTTATTTTTTTGGTGGTAGTGTGTGTGTACTTCTCTTCTTTGGGGTTTACTGCTGTGGTGTTATCTATTGCCCGTGTTTTCGAGGGTGTATCTGACTTCCTTCGGATGGAATTTTCCTTCTAGTGCTTTCTGTAGGGCTGGGTTTGTGGATAAGTATTGTTTAAATCTGGCTTTGTCTTGGAATATCTTGTTCACTTCATCTATGATGATTGAAAGTTTTGCTGGGTATATTAGTCTAGGCTAGAATCCATGGTCTCTTAGTCTGCATTACATCTGTCCAGGTCCTTCTGGCTTTCAAAGTTTCCGTTAAGAAATTGGGTGTTATTCTGATGGGTTTGCCTTTATAAGTCACTTGGCCTTTTTCCTTTGCTGCTTTTAATATTCTTTCTTTATTCTGTATGTTTAGTTGTTTAATTATTATGTGGCAAGGGGACTTTTTTGGGGGTCTAGTCTGTTTGGTGTTCTATAGGCTTCTTGTATCTTCATAGGCATTTCCTTCTTTAAGTTGGGAAAATTTTCTTCTATGATATTGTTGAATATATTTTCTGTGCCTTTGAGTTGGTATTCTTCTCCTTTCTCTATCCCTATTATTTGTAGGTTTGGTCTTTTCATGGTGCCCCAAATTTCTTGGACATTTTAGGTCATGACTTTGTTGGCTTTAGTGTTTTCTTTGACTGATGAATCTATTTCTTCTACCGTATCTTCAATGCCAGAGATCCTCTCTTCCATATCTTGCATTCTGTTGGTTATACTTGCATCTGAAGTTCCTGTTCATTTATTCAGATTTTCTATTTCCAGCATTTCCTCTGTTTGTGTCTTCTTCATTTTTTTCTATTTCCCTTTTCAGGTCTTGGACTGTTTCCCTCATCTGTTTCATTGCTTTTTCATGATTTTCTTTCAGGGATTTATTGTTTTCTTCTGCTTTTTTTGTCCTTCCCTCTAGGGTTTTTTTTTTTTTTTTTTTTTTTTTTTTTTTAGCGTTCTTCCCGTTTTTTGTTTGTTCCTCCATTTCATTTTTGATTTCTTCTTTATAAGCCTCTAGCATCTTCATGATGTTACTCATAAGGTTGCTTTCTTCTGCTTCTTCCATTTTATGATGTTCAGGTCTAGCTGTTGGAGGAGGGCTGGGTTCTGGTGATGCTGTATTGCTCTTCATTTTGTTGTATGTACTTCTGCCTTGACGTCTGCCCATCTCCGTGTGGATTTGCTCTTGGTCTTATCAGCGCTCTTGGTCCAGATAGAGCTGACAGATTCAGGAAGCCTTTCTCTGGTCCAGATGGAAGCTCTCTTGTCCAGATGGGAGTTCCAGGCCGGAAGGGAGGGTGGGGGAGGGAGGGGTTTCTCTAAGTCTCAGGAAGTGGCTGGGGTCTCAGATGGCTGGGTGTAGGAGTAGGGCATGGAGATTGCAGGGTCTGTCTGGGGTCTTAGAAAAGGGGTACCTTCCCGTGGGGCCTGCCCGATGGCCAGAAACTGGGGCCCAGTTGGGCAGGTCTTCCTGGAATGGCTGGTGCCCAGGGATGGGACCTAGGGGCGGCCTCTCTGGGTATCTCTTCCTATATTTCTTCCAGCTATGTTTTAAGAGCTGGGTGCCACCCGGAAACCATACTCCTCCTTCGTCTTTCCACCTTTTCCTGACACTTTTTACCTGATCTCCCAAACTGACTCCTTCAAATAATGGCATCATTTTTTTGCAAGTGATTTCATTATTGTTTCTGTCTCCTAAGTTTAAAAATGTGCCTCTTGGCTGGGCAGTGGTGGCACACGCCTTTAATCCCAGCACTCGGGAGGCAGAGCCAGGTGGATCTCTGTGAGTTTGAGGCCAGCCTGGTCTATAGAGTGAGATCCAGGACAGGCAACAAAGCTACACAGGGAAACCCTGTCTGGAAAAACAAAACAAAACAAACAAACAAAAAAATCCAAAACAAAACAAAATGTGCCTCTCCTCTTATCTTCGCGCTTTCTACTCAAAGCGAATACTTCATTAGGGTGCCCTCCCTGGTATCCAGGGTCTGTGTTTTCCTCTCCAATCTCCTGCTGCCTACCACAGTAAGGACCTAGATTATCTCATTACAACTCCTATCAAGGCTACCCAGCTCACTGATAGAAGAATATAACATTGCATGGAACAAACATAGAATTAATTATTCCTTTGCTGAAACACCAACCATTACATAGGATACCATTTACTGTTAGCTACTTGACAGCACCTGTGTGGATATGAACTCTCTTCTTTAGCCCTGTGTGAAATCCTCTCAGGCATCTTCACTCTTCTCTCTCCTTATAACTACGTCTCCGCAGGAGTCTTTTACTGGGTCGACTAGCCTAATTCTCTTCAGCACAATTCTGATTTTGTCCTCAAAAGCACTGTCTTTTAAGCAGCACCTTAATCCTAGACAAATGGAGACAGTTTTCACCATACCTCTTCTTGTATACTGTGTTGTTATGACGCTAAGTGCTAGGCATGTCAGAGTGAATCAAATAATTCCCATCTTCCTAGAACGATGGATGACACGCACAATTCCAATGTGATATAAACATAATTTTGTGAGGGCGAGGCAGAAACTAACATTGAGGAATCAGAGTTTCTTAACAGACCGTGAGCAGATGAGTGGATAGGAAGCAGCTGAAGTGTAGATGTATGTTGGATGGATGGAATTATCATTAAATGAAAGGAATGATTTACATTAACCATAGAAGATAGAGTTAAGTATTTACTCAAGAACCCCAGTATTTGTGTGACTTTTCTTTTTGTGGTGTGATTTGCAAGTGGGATGGGAATGAATGAGGGGCGATGGATGTATTTTAAAAAGATGTACTAACATGACAGAGCTATTGTTGCCTGGCTCTCCAGTTTGGGATTTACACAGAGACAAATGATATGCCATGGATTAGTAATAGCAATTTAATCTGAAGTAAATGTGAATACAAAGGCAAGTGGGAATCTGGTATAACATTTATTTGCAGTGCTGACTTTTTAAAAATCAGGTATCTTCTTACATGTAGCCATGCTCCAACATCCTTCTCAATCCTTTTTCCAAACTACCCTACTTGACCAGGTTGTGTAAGTAAGGTCTTGCCTTCTCCAACTCCCTTCCTTACCCTGCCAGCTCTCACTGAGAGTCTTGCTCTGGCAATCCCAATCTATCATCTTTTCAAGGATTTATTGTTCTCTGAATCCTCACATTAAGTCACTGTAGTTCCCCAGAGCTGGTCCACTGCCTGAAGCCACTGGGTGTTTATCTCCCAAGAAAGAAAACATATAATTAAATTTGTGTTTCTTGATTATATTCTGTTTTTTGTAGTGAGAAACATTACTATTCATTAATGAACTCATTTTCCCCCCCAGTTACAGAATTTTAAGCCCCACAGTCCCTTAATCGCACATACTTTAGCTGACAAAGGGACGAGGAACTCTGTAAATGCCTCATTGACTGCAGCCTCCTGTTTGCACATCTGTTTCCCTTCTCACCTCCACACCAGTGAGCTAGAGGGTGAAGGACAGACCTTCAGGGTGGGGTGAGAAAGGTTCCGTTCTTCAACTTCCATCTCAAATTTCTGAAATGGGGACACACTTTCTCTTTCTAATTTCTGTTTTTTTTTCCTCAGTTTTTGTACCTCATTGTCTTTTCTTTCTCTGTGAATGAAATGTGTAGAGTGGAAAGAAACATTCTTGATTTAAATGGGGGATGTACTGCATGGCACAAACTGCATAGCCCCTCACCTGTTTTGTTGCTCATCAGCTGTGTGACAGTAGGGGACCTTCTAAACAAGTTGACGTCACATGTTTCCTTTTATGTGCTAAATATAGTAAGGCCTATATAACAGAATTATAGTGCAGATTAGAATCCAGACATAGTTGGCATGCCAGTTTATGCCAATTAAAATAATAATTATACTCTCTTTTTTTTTTTTTTTTAATTTTGAGACAGGATTTTACTATGTAGCCCTGGTCGTCCTGGAACTCACTCTGTAGACTAGGCTGGCCTCAAACTCACAGAGATCCACGTGCTTCTGCCTCTTGAGTGGTGGGATTAAAGGTGTGTGCCATTATGTCTGACTTTTTAAAATAATCATTATTCTTATTGAAGTTCTGAGGTTTAAAAAAATCTTCTATCTATCATACTTACCTGGCAGGTGAGATTCCATGATGACGAAGGTGGTTTTCCCTGGGCGAGGCTTATCCATTGCACTCTGGATGTGCTGACCTCTGCGATTTCCTCAAATGCGGGGAAACTCGACTGCATAATAGAAAAGAAAAAACAAAAACAAAAAAAAAAAAAACAACTTCTATCATTTGTGTGAAAGCTTTTTCTTTTTCTTTTGAGAATTTAAGTTCTTTACATAGGCTCAGTATTTTCAAAATGTTCTTTTACTGCATTTAGTTTATCTTCCCTTGAGCACTGTATTATCATTTTAATATTCACATCTATTTTTCCTGTCTCTACCTAAGTCAGGATTATCCATGTTAAGTATCACACATAGAAAGATAGCATATCGAGGTAAAAAAGAGTAATTTAAGAATAAATGAATTATTTCACTCTTACTAAGGATAATTTTGAGAGTAGAACTTGATATAGTTCAATTCCTAACTGTTTTGTGGCCTTTAGGTTGGGGAGTGTTCTAAATTTCTGTTTCCCTATATTAACTAGCATTAACTATTATCAATGTGAATAAAATAGAATTTGTCTTTTTCTTCATGCAACTAGAAGCATATTCTCAAAGAATTATCATCCTCATCATCCTCATTATTATCAACATTTTTGCAGGTGCTAAGGTGGTCTGGATTGGATACTATGGCATAGTATATAACCTGGTGAAGATGTCATGGGAACTTCAGGGTGATGAGGAACAGGATGGACTTAGAAACTTGATATGGCAAACACTCCAAAAGATAAAGGATTCTGAGCAAGATCCACGAATCCAAAGCGCACTAATAATAGCCCACGTGAGTCCACAAACATGTCTTTCTATTAGCAAGAGTGATGTTTGTCAGGTTTCTATGAAAAGTGAAATTTCCACGTTCAGTGAGCAGTAGTGATTCATCATTGAGAGCATGGATTTTAGAGTTCCGTTCTTGACTATTTTTGTTTAAGGATGAGAGGTGAGCTCTCGAGGATAGCAGAAAATGAGAGCCTTGAAACTTTTAGGGTAAGCAGAATTAAAAAAATATAAGAAACCCAGGCCACAAACAAATGAAAAAGCCCAAGCAAAATTAATGCAACCATTGAATTTGGATATGGTGAAAAGTTCTGACAGATGTGTAGTAGGTGCATACCACTGAAGTTACAAAGTCGTAGTTTTCCCCCCTCTTTTCAGAAAACAAACAAACAAACAAAAATGGTGGAGAAGCTTGGTAAGTACTAGATGCTTGAGGAGCATTACATGTACTTCTGACTTCAGGGTTCTTTCTGGGAAGGGAGGTAGAGTAGATGAATGAAGGTACTATTTTTCACAAGGAGCTGTCCAGAGGTCAGCTGTCCCCTGTGATTTCTTAGAGTTTGTAGAACTCTGTAGGTCCTTCTGGCTTTTAGAGTCTTCATTGAGAAGTCAGGTGTTAGCTAATGGATCTGTGTTACTTGGTCTTTTTCCCTTGCAGCTTTTTATATATTGTATATATTTAGTGTTTTGATTGGTATTTGTCTTGGATAATTTTTTTTTGGTTCTGTCTATTTGGTGTTCTGTATGCTTCTTGTACCTTGAAAGGCATCTTCTTCTTTAGGTTAGGGAAATTTTCTTCTATGATGTTGTTGAAAATAATTTCTGTACATTTGCCTCAGTTTTGGGTCCTTCTATTCCTATGATTTGTGGACTTGGTCTTTCATAGTGTCCAAGATTTTCTAGATATTTTGTTCCTGGATTTGTTCAGATTTAACATTTTCTTTGATGTGGTATCCATTTCTTCTATCTTTTTAAAAATAATTTATTTTTTATTTTATGTACATTGGCATTTTGCCTGCATGTACATCTGTGTGAGGGTGTCAGAGTTTTAGACAGTTGTTAGCTGCCATGTGGGTGCTGGGAATTGAACCTGAGTCCTCTGGAAGAACAGTTGGTGCTCTTAACCACTGAGCCATCTCTCTAGCCCCCCATTTCTTCTATCTTGTTTTCAGTGTCTGTGACACTTTTTCCATGTCTTATATTCTTTTGGTGAGGCTTACCTCTAAGCTTTTGTATGGCTTCCTAAGTTTTTCTTTTCCAGTTTTATCTCAGTTTGGGTTTTCTTTAGTAATTTTATTTTTACTTTCATGTCTTGAACACATGCACACATCCACACAATCCCATACACCATGCACATACACACAAGTGGCTTTCAGATGGACCATGAGAGTATGAAGAAGTAAAATTTGGGAAAAATTTTAATTTGTTTTGCAAAAAATAAAGAAGATATTAAGAAAAATGGAGTAATAGACTACGCAATAAAATATATAAAATTGATTCATACAGAAATTATTTTTTGGAGTAAAGTAAAATAGACAATTTGTAAAATAGTAACAATTGGAAAATTAGAGAAATGTTCATCACAAAACTGGAGGGGTAGATGGAATAAAGCTCTAAGAAAATAATTGTAAAACAATGGTTAGAAGGTCTTTTTACAAGTTTATGCTAACGCATTTGAAAACGCAAAGTGTAAAGGTTGGTTTTAATGTCAACTTGGCACCAATTAGGATCACCTGAGTAGGGAGCTAAACCTGAAGTATTGTCCTGATTGGCTATTGCTGTTGTCCTTGGTCGTCTCCCAGAGATCGAAGGTAAGTCCCTATTGCGGAAGACACCATGAACTTTGGACATAGGACTCTGAGGACCTGATTTGAAAGTCTTTTCCTGGGGGTGACTTTTATAGTCCTAGAAGGTGCTATGCAACCTGTCAAGGGGGAGAACCAACAGTCCTACACAGCTGTGAAGCCTTAGGACCACAACTATGGCCAGCAAGGCAAGGTTTCCCTAAAGGTGCAATAATGGCATTCGTATCCTGGTGCTACCCAACAGCTCTCTAATTGGACTTAAGGCTTGCTTGACAGGAGCAAAATCCTTCCTGGTACTGGAAACATAGACAACTACTTGAGGCTAGTGAAATCACGGACCTAGAAGAGAGCAGACTACCATCAATTTACTACACTAGCACACGTCCTAACTGTATTCTACATACTTACCCCGTTGCCAGCATAGCTCCCAACTCCCACCAAAGTAGTAGAGATCATCAGAGAACAACCATAGCTGGTCAAAATACAGAGAAGAAGTGGTGGCATGGTGGCAAGGCCCACTGGGCACCTCTACAACACAATTCCCAGGGTGCAGGGGGCATCAAAGATGAGGGGAAGAAAAATTGTAAGAGCCAGAGGACCAGGAAGTCTGCTGTAAGGTTGCTTCTCTTAGAACTGACAGGGAAGTTTTCCTGGATGATGCCTCAAAAATAGGGCTATCTAAATAAGACCTAGACAGTGACACTAACAGACATGCTAACATGTAAAGGGGAAATCTCCAGGCTAGCCAATACCAGTGGTCAGCTCTGAAATCACACACACACCACCACCACCACCACCACCACCAAATAGATTTAACAGGTTGTGTTTATATATTCATGCATGCATCTATAATTCACACAGATATAACCCATATATATATAATTCATACATATGCAAATTAGGGAAAGAAGTCAGAAATTTGATAGGGAGCAAGGAGAAAAAGACACAGAAGGAGTTGGAGGTAGCAAAGGGAGCAAGAGGGAATGATTTGATTATATTTTAGTAATATTTAAAAAATCCATCCTCCAAAGCTACAAATATATTTCTGAATTCTTAGACCATCCCAGAAATAATTGATTTACTGTATATAAAAATATGATGGTTTAGATTTAGCTGAGCAGTAATTGTTAATGTTTAAAGTTAAATACATAATTAAAAAAAAAGAGAGAGAAAGCCCTGATTGCTGTAATTGATGTGGGAAGGTGTGAGAGTCACCTTAGGATAGGAGCCTAGATCCAAAGGCAGTGGCAGAAGAATGATCCCTCCCCTTTTGTTGGCTCAGCCTTCCCCATTGCTCTGAGTTGAGTCGATGCTGCTGATGCTGATGCCGCTGATGCTGATGATAATGCTGCTGATAATATTGATGCTGCTGATGCTGATGCTGACCCCTTTGCTGCTGTCAGAACCAAAGTCTCTAGGCTTTTATGCTCCAGCTTTCCTGGAAACTTCCAGGTTTTTGATACCAGATTGTGACTGCTAAGACACACAGCATCATGGACTGAGCAACTCCTGGGCTTCTCCAATGTGAGATATCCACAGTGGGCCTACTCCTACTGTGGAGGCGCCCAGCCCCAGCCACCGACTGCTGATAGTTCTCAGCTTCTCAAGTGTGAAACAATTGTAACTTTTTTTTAAAAAACCATAAACTGACACTAGTAAATTCTTTTAATATATGTTCATCCTATAGGTTATGTTTGTCTAGAGAACCCCGACTAGTACAGTGAGAATGAGTGATTTTCTGAAAAAATAAAAAAATGATAGAATTTATTTAGTATATGAAGGCAACCAAGATGAACGTATTCATTGTCACATTATTTAACACAGCACTAAGTCATGACAACCTGTACACTTACGTGTGCCTATTTGCCATTGGAAACATGTCAGATGATACATGAAAAATGTGAAGAAGTTTATCAGACTTCAGTACTGGAACGTCCATGAACAGAAATGAAACAATAGAGTTTAAATTCCAACTTCATTCAATCGCCTGGACTTGGGACAAACTACACCCCACAGCCTCAGTTGTCTTACGTTCCAAAGCTGTGTGCTCAGGAAAACTTACCTGCTCACAGGCAGAGCTGCTATTGGACACACAGAGGAGAGGGAAGGCCCCATGACAGAGCTTGGGAACCCCAGTGAGGAGGCCCTAGTGTAAACAGGAGCCCAGTACAGAAATGCTGTGCTTGAGTGACCTTGAGTGTATTTCTACCTCAGTTCTTCTCAGAAAGTGAGGCCGATATCCTTCAATGCATAGGCTTCCGGTGATTATTGAGTTAATATTGTAAGGCAAATAAAATTTTTGCTAAACAAATAAATAAAAAGATAAAAGTTATGTTTTGAAGCTTCATTTTCTTAGTACTTCTATAATGGAACTATGGGGAAGGGAACATTTGCATTCAATATAAAAACTTAACATCAAATGTTGATAAGCTTCACATGAAAAATTAAAAAATTGAAAAACATTTTGAGGGCATAGTTACCATACAAAGGAAAGCAATTAATTGAGAAGATAGTTACCATACAAAGGAAAGCAATTAATTTTTTTTCTTCTGTAGTAGTTTCTTTGTGTCTTCAAGTCATGAAACTATGGTCCAAAGGCTAGAAAAACCTCCCAGAGTTGATGGAGTCCCACTGATTTCAGGAGTACGACTACTGTTGTTACTTAAAGGTTCCAAACATCTGGAGTGGGGAAGCTGAGCTGGAATCGATGAGGCTCTCATGGGCATGAGTTACTCTTAACTTTGGATATAACTGTGAATGAAATTCTGTACATTAGCAAGTGTCCTTGTGGTCCCTCAGGTTTCTGTCTTCTGGTGGTGAGGGTAAGCAGCCATGCTGACTGGCCTGTCAGGCCCAAGACACCACTTAAGAAACTGCTTGAAGAAGTTCACTGTGCGGGGCAAACTGTTCTGCTGTAGATTTGTTTCCTTTAGAGGCATTTCTAAGTATGCTGACTAAACAACAAACTGGCTCCTGTCTCATGGGTGTTTTACAGCTTGCTTATAGCAGTGAATAAGTAACTGAGATATCTATCATAAAGTTTCCTTTCCTCTGGACTCATTGGCACTCAAGTCCTTTTCCTTAAATTAAAATTACCTTTTCCATTTTCTAGGCTTTTAGGTGGTTCTCACTGGACAACCATGTACATTTCTTTCCAAGAAAGCCATTTTGAACTTAGTGAGTCTCTCTCCTGAATTGCAGATATGACATTGCAGTAATGTGGATACAATGGGTGTTTACAAAATGCTGTTATTTCTTTATGTCTTATTTTCAGTCACTTCCATTATCTTCAAGTATACTGTTTTCTGTTGTCTGAGTTTCTTGTTCTTTCTTGGGTTTAAATTAATGATTAATTATTCAATTATGTAATTTGTTATTTTGAATTCAATAAACATTAATAGGTAGAAGATCAGTCGATTGACTCCACTGTATACAGTGCATTGTCAAAGCATGTGAATGGTCCCTGTTGATGATTCAGAGTCTGTAATCCATATTCTTAGTACAAAATGAAACCTGAACATGTCAGCTTTTTAATCCTCAATATGCTGTGAGTGATGAACTATGGAAGAGCAGGAGGCTTTTGTTTTCCCTTGGAAGAAAACAGATAACTGACTGCCCACTGGAACTAAAATGTTTGCCATTATGCTCCCCTTAAGTTTTATCTTTATTTTTTGGTTGAGAACTCAGAATGAAACAACAATAAAAAGAAAATATCAAATCAATTGTAGTGACCACCAGCATATCACTCAATAATCCCTCTACTGGGACTTGGGACTGAAATTCTCCACATATTCTCTGTGACCCTCACCCCTCACTACAGACTCTTTGGAAGGATAATGGGAATGGCAGTCAGAGTTCTGGACAACTTTGTTACAGAGTAGGAGGTGCATTTCTCTCACAGATCTTTATTCTTTTCTGTTTGTTTCTGTCATTCTTTAATCATGCCTGCTGTTTTCTGATCTTTTATCTATTTTCCATGTCACCTCAAATCTCAAACGGATGATACGTCAACTCAATAAGCCAGCCCTTATTTGTGTTTTCTATAATTAGAATTCTGTTTATACACCTGCTTTCTGGGCCAATCATTTGATATAGGATGTTCTTCTGTTTTCAGAGTTTTAGTAAATATCTATAGATAATTACATTTGAAATTCATAAGTCAATCAGACATAGCAAATATATTAGCTACTAGATGATGCTAACAAAGCCACAGTACTCAGGCAATTAACGGACTGCTAGATAAGAGCTCAATCACCACACATGATGGTTTCTTTTCAATGCTTAGAAGAGTTTCGAGGGCTATCAGTTACTTGAACTAGGAAATGATTGGGAGGCAAGTTTTCTTCAGAGAAAACTCTAAATTAGAACTTTCAGAAAGCAGTTATATCAATTTAGTATAAATTAAGTTAGTACTAAATTAATATTATGTAATATGACGTAAGTATATGCATATGAGGAAGACCAGAAGACAATCAGTCTAGGCCCGCCTTCTATTAGGGTTATCTAGAGTTAGAGCCAATTGAATTACTGAACAGCAAAAATATAATTTCTAGACACAAACCCTAAGGATCTACTATGACTTAGAAGTATCATTTATTTTGCATTTGCTTACTGCTAAGATAGTACAAATGGAAGAAAAATTATAAGTTTCCTATAGGCTAATACAATTTTCAAGATAGCAAAAAACGTTCCCCCAGCTTCCTCCTCAGGCTGCTGTTCCCCATGAATACTGACTGGCTCTGCCTTGGTGACCCAGAGCCCTATTGTCGTGATTAGTGATGATGAACCAGGCTACACTCTAGATTTATTTTGTATGCCTAATTATTATGCCGAGGGCTTGGAAAAGGTGTTTATTCCCTGTTGGCTGATTCTGGACAGGACTGAAAGACTTGATAAAGATGTCATGAGAGAGATGGGAGGCCATCACATTGTGGCTCTCTGTGCTCAAGGGGAGCAGCTTGTTGTTTGCTGATCTGCTGGATCACATTACTCACTGAATAGAAGTGATTATAGTTCCCTTCCGATGACTGTAGATATTATGAGACTGAAGAGCTACTGTAGTGGCCAGTCAACAGGGGACATAAAAGTTATTGGAGATAATTTCTCAGTTTTAGTTGGAAAGAATGTCTTGATGAACATACAGTTGATGCAGGTAACACAATGCAAACCTTTTTTCCTTGGTCAAGCAGCACACCTCCCAAATGTTCAGTGTCACAAGCTTGTTGGTGAAAATGACCTCTCCAAGTGTTGGATATAGGCAAGACTTTGTTGGATTTGAAATTTCAGACAGCTTTGTTGTTGACTGTGCCCTTGACTATAATTAGAATTTCAGGGATTTGAATCCCGTTTGTGTCATTAGTGGATCTGGAAAAGTCAAATTCCAGAGTCTCTGATGAGAGTTCAAGTTGAGTCTGTAAACTTGAGGCATCCCATCGACATTGCCTCTAAAGTTATCAAGTGTTCTAATTCTGTGGCTGCCTCCTTAGTAATGCTTTCTGCATGAACATTGTATGAATTTTATATTTGATATTTTTAGAAATGTCAGTTGCTACATTCCCGCACTTTTGATTTGCACTATGAGCCTGTAGGCAGACTATCTATTCCCTCTTGTAGATTGTTGCTAACTTGTGAGTAAAACACATCTCTTAATTGCCACTATTAAATAATAATACTGAGATTGTACCAGTAAGAAACATTTAAGGGGAAGATGTATTAGCTTTTTAATTGGTATTTTAATTTTGATATATTCAGGAAAGACCAGATGTGATTGAATATTGTTAATTATACCGGCATGCATTAGAACAGTCTGAAGCAGTCAGTTTCATATCATTGACAGCTTCTAAGAGGTTTTTGCTCAGTTGAATAAACCTAAGTTTCATCAGTGTATTGGCTGTACTTTGCCACTTGGATTATTTCAGGGAATTATTTCCAACAGTTCATAAATATAAATAAATTCTAAAAATTAAAAAAGTAAAAGTATGAAAATGTACTTACTGAGCCCTATGAAGTCTATTTTTACTTAATATAGAAATTCAAAGAAGTCTGAAACAATAATCTTGACATATAAATTTTAGTATGTTACCCAGTAGACATTCTCCAAAAGTATATCAATAATTGAAATGAGAGATTAAATATATGGGTAGCCCTTTCAAAACACATTGCACATTCTAGACACTCACATGATACTATGTTATAGTACTGAGAAATAAACCATTGCTAAATTCAAGTAGTATTTGAGCTGCAAACATAAATTATGACTTTAATTAGTGATGGAAGGTGGCAAGGTAAGAGAACATTTCTTAGATGATGAGATACTATGAGGAAGTCTTCAGCTGACTTGTCTAGTTTGGAAAATAATTTGGATTGTGCAGTAGTAGGCATTAATTTGAAAAGTACATTTAGAATATCTAAGTGTAGATATTTGCTTGGTTTCATAAATATAAAGAATCTAAATAGAGCAATTTGGAGAGAAAACTATCTTCACTGAATTTTAGTCGTTTGTTAATTTTATAGTGTGAAATTCGTACACTACATATATATTCAAAATAATGAATTACTGCTTTGGAAATTGTAGTATATAGTAATTGCTCACATTTATTTGAGGTTCTTTTTCTGATATTTTGCATAACTTTCTCTATTCCAAGTCTTGACTTGATTTGGATAATGGCAGATTTTACATAAGCCAAAGTTTGAAAGCTGCTTACTAAGGGAAGTCTTTTGTGTCTTTTCCTGGAACCTCTCCACTATCTTGTCCCAAAGTCATCTAGTAGAAGCTTAGATAAAACATGGTGCCAAGCAGACCCTTCCTAGCTCATGCCCTTCCCTCCTCAAGACTGGTCAGTCTCCAGTGGATCCAACAGCACAGAAATGAGTCCAATAAAATCATGACCATCTTTCTGCTGTTCCCAGCCCAGCACTGACCTTGACACTGAATTAAGTAAATGGCTGTGTTGTTAAGATTCTGAGTTTAGGAGTGATACATCTAGACAGTGAGTTTGGGGTTTGAGAGCTATATAAATGGAATTTTATCCCACTACACTCTATTTATTATTTTTGTTTTGCTTGAGTGTTTGAGACAAGGATTTATTATGCTCAGACTGGCCTCAAACTTATGTATTAGAGGCCAGTCTTGAATTCCTGACTGCCTCCACTTCCCAAGAAACAAAATTATATGCATGTACCATCCTTCTGTTTCACTCTTACCACTTAAAAAAGACAGTAATAGGATTATTAAAATTGGTAAAACATTTACTGTGTATTATATTTAGTTATTGGACTATCATAAAATTATGATATATGTTGTTTTTACCTTTATTACAGACATGGAAATTGAAAATTTAAATGAAGATTCATATTTTCTTTCTTTTAGGTACACAGTTACCCAAACTGCTTGAAATCAAACCCATATTATATTCTGGCTCCCCTTCCTCCACTGAATTCCTTTAAAAAAAATCTTGAGTGTGTTGTTTGTGTGTGCATATGGCATGTGTATGCTGAGCAAGCCATGAAGAGCAAGTCTATAAACAGCTTCCCTCCATGGCCTCCGAATCAGCTCCTTCCTCCAGGTTCCTGCCCTGTTTGAGTTCCTGTCCTGATTTCCTTAGATGATGAACAGCGATGTGGACGTGTAAGCCAAATAAACCCTTTCCTTTCCAAGATGTTTTTTTGTTATGGTGTTTCATCACAGAAATAGTAACCCTAACTAAGAGAGAATTTGACAGAAGATCATGGGATATTGCTGTGACAGACCTGACCATGTTGCTTTTGGAAAGATTATGGAAGGACTTGGGAATTTTGGGCTGGAGAAGCCATTGAGTGTGGAGAGCTCAAAAAGCCCTTGAGTATTGAGAGCTCCGTGGACTGTTCTGCAGAAGATAAAAATGTTGAGAGTAATGCAGATCTGGATTGTGGAGTTTTAGAGGGAAGTTTGAGAGTCCCTTAAAGATTCTATTGGAGCCATCTGCAATTTTAAATTAATCATCTCTGGTTCTGACCAGCTGGAGCTGAGATATCAGCAGTGATTAATGAGAGGCCAGAACCATCTAAGGGAAACCTTTGCTTTACTGGGACAACTGATGCTGGTCAGCTGGAGCTGAGAAGTTATTGGGGATTAAGAGGAGACCAGCATCATTGAGGTGAAGTCTTCTGGGAAGTGTTTTCTCAGTTTCAACACACAGAAGCTATCTATATTCCAGAGGTGGTCAAGGTTGGACCTTATGCTAGCAGATGCACTTGGTCATGTAGAAGAGTCACTCAGGTGGTGGTGGTTTTGAAAGCATGAAGGAATCGTGGAGAGCAGCTGAGGTTTGGCTCTGTGAGAGGCCAGGAGAGGCCATTGGTGAAGACACAGCTTCAGTAGCAAATGAAGCCTCGGGATTGAAGAGGTCATGCAGAGAGTTGAGGCTTGGTATCATGAAGAGAGCCCAGGAGAGGCTAGGTCAAAGTGCAGTCTAGTTCTAACAAGAAACCCCAGCATTTTGGAGATGCCAGTGCCTTGGGACAACGAGCACAGCAGCAGTCATAGAGTTGGGTCTGCCTGAGCCTCTGAGACACGCTGTTGTTGAGTGCTGTGGGAAGCCCTTGGGAGGAGCCCAGGCTATGGTGAGTGAATCCCACAAGTCTAACACTGAGCTTTGTATTGCTGGAGCTGGTTTTATTTTGTTTAGCTTGTGACTGTGCCCTGTTTTTTTCCCCCCTTTTGGAATAAGAAAGTACTTAACTTATTTTGGTTTTACATGAGTCTACAGTGGACAGACTTTGGACTTTGAGAAAGATTTTGGATTTTAAAAGAGACTCTGGATTCTTTAAAAAGGATTGAATTTCAAAGTGTTGGAATTAGCGAAGATTGTAGGACTTTTAACTTTGTAATATAGTTTATATTGTGATATTTATTAGTGTGAGATCTTGGGGATAAACAAAATAGGAAAAGTTATTGTTAAATAGTGTTGTATTAGTTTGTCAGGTTGACAAGGGGTCAATTATTCTGACTAGAGTTTTATGTCAACTCTATACAAGCTAGAGTCATTTTGGAAAAGGGAATCTCAGCTGTAAAAAAGGCCCCAATTAGATTGTCATGAGATAAAGCTGTGGTGCATTTTCTTGATTGGTGATTGATGAGAGAGGGCCTAGCTCTCTGTGGCTTGTGTCACATCTGGGCTGGTGGTCTTGGATGCTGTAAGAAAGTAGGCTGAGCAAGTCATGGGGAGCAAGCCTGTTAATAGCACTCCTCCGTGGCTTCTGTATCAGTTCCTGCCTCCAGGTTCTTGTCCTGTTTGAGTTCTTGCCTGATTTCCTTTGATGATGAATAGTGACATGGAAGTGTAAGCAAAGTAAACCCTTTCTTCCAAAGGTTCTTATGGTCATGTTGTTTCATCATAGCAATAGTAATGCTAAGACCATGGAAAATCTGGTCCTATGTGTGGATGGAGGGATAGCTGGTCCTCTGGGTAGGTGATGGTATAGCTGGTTCTCTGCCTGGATGGTGGGATAACATTGGTATGTAGGGATAATCTGTGGTATAAATGTTTGTTTTTAATGCAAATAATGTTATTTTTTTGACCTCTGCACCATTTGGATCTCCTTCTGTGGTGAAGTGGTAATCCGGAAGTATTTTGTCTCAAACTATCTATGTATTGTTGAGCCATCTTTATAAACTCAAGCTATAACTTCTTTCTGAATGGCTATCCAACACTATTTGTTCTTATTCACATAATTCCTGCTGTGGCTCTTGGGATCTATTTCAATGTGTTCCTCTGTGGTTTCCACACACCTCCGGTCATTGTGGTTTTCAATTTCGTTTTCACTCCTTCTGCTCCTCTTCTTGTTAGCACGTTCTTACTTTCTGGGATTGAACAATGTTGCAGTGTATGGTTCAATTTTTCATTCATTGTGCTTTCTGATGCCCTATAGACTTGTGTCTCATCTTCATTTTTATTGAAATAGAAACAAAGTGAAGATACCTAGATTAAAAAAGTTTAGCTCTGAGATGTCAAAGCTGAACACCTAAGAAGTGAATAGTTAATGAAAATATTTAAAGGACTAAGACTTCATCATTTATCCTTTCTAATCACTGTGTTCTCCCTATGATAAGGCATTTATCCTGATCTCTAGGTTTTGTTTGTGTAATTCATACATTACATAATTAGGATTTGCTGTGCCAGCTAACCTATTTACAAGATTCATCAATATTCCGTGTAACAGTTTTAATTGGGGCTTATCATTTTACCAGATATATATTTTAAAAATGATTTTATTTTATTTTATGTGCACTGGTGTTTTTCCTTCATGTATGTCTGTGTGAAGGTGTGAGATCCCCGGGAAATGGAGCTGCCATGTGAATGCTGGGAATTGAACCTGGGTCCTCTGGGATAGCAGCTGGTGTGCTTAACCACTTAGCCATCTCTCCAGCCTGTTACCATATTAATATATAATTTATCTATCATATTTCCTATTGATAGAGAGGTGCATGACATTTTCCATCAGACTGTTCTACCCTAAGCAGTCTTGTACATTTTGGTGCAAATTTTCTCATTGTCTCATATAAAATCGCTGGTAATTATTTAACTTTTATTTAAAAAAGAGAAGGCATTATGTATCATTATGATGCTTTCAAAGTTTGTTTCAGTCGATGCTTCCGCTCCCTTGTGTCTCCACCCCTTCCCCTTTGACCCTCCCTGTCACTTCCCCTTCCGTCTCTCCGTTCTGTTTTTGTGTCCTGTCTGTTTCATGTCCCCGCCTCTCCCTTGGCACTTCTAGTTTTATCTCCTTTTGGTCTCCTTTCTAGTTTTGTGTCTACAGACACACATTTACACCCATCTGTATATATACACCTATGTAGCATGAATCTTAAAAGTTCTTATTAATAAAATCAAACCCGAGGCAAGTTATCGGGGTCCATGCTGGTAGATCAGAGAGACAGAACAAACCACAACTATCTCACCTCGCCAATTCCTCAGCTGGTCTTGTCTCCTCAGACTGGAGGCCTCTGAGTCCTCATCCGGAATGGGTCTCAGCTGAATTGCTGCTGGAAAGCCTGAAGCTTAACCAGCTACATGCTTAACCAGCCAAAAGCTGAACCAGCCAAAATCTTCTAGTTTCTCGTCCTCACGCCTTATATATCTTTTTGGTTTCTACCACCACTCCCTGGGATTAAAGGCTGGCTTTCTGGGATTAAAGGCGTGTCACCATGCTTGGCTATTTCCAATGTGGCCTTGAACTCACAGAGATCCAGAGGGATTTCTATCTCTGGAATGCTAGGATTAAAGGTGTGAGTGCCACCATTTTCTAGCCTTTGTATCTAGTGGCTGTCTATTCTCTGACCCCAGATAAATCTATTAGAGTACACAATATTTTGGAGAACACAATACCACCACACACCTATACATTACAAGCTCGGGTCCGCGTATGAGATTGAAGCTGTGGTTTTTGTCTTTCTGAATTTGGTCACTTCATTTAACATTATACTTTCTAGAATCATCTATTTCCCCAGAAATTTTATAAATCTGACTTTCCTTTATAGAAATGCAGATATTTAAATAGTTTTTGTTATGCAGAAACTTTAATTTTACATGGATTGACTAGAACTGGGTATTGAGAAATGAAATGTTTGGGTCATAAGAAAGGCTTTAGTTGATAATCCAAAAGCGCCCCCCCCCAAACTATACGAAAGTTCTGGCTGCTCTATCTTTGTTATAGGTTAAGATTTGAGTTGCATGTGTGTATATCAGGATGTGTTTGGGTGATGCACATCTGGATGTGGTATGATTCAGGGGATAGTGACTTTTGTGAGTTTCCATTTATTTCTGGTTTAATTTTTCAATTTAATTTTTCACTGATGCCTTAGTTTCCTTGACTGTTTTTGTGATAAAAATACATTGATGAAAACAAGGGAGAAAGGGTTTATTTCATCTCATGTTTCCTGGTTACAGTCCATCCCCGCAGGAAAGACCAAATGACAGGGGCTTGAGAGAACCGGCCACATGGCACCAGAAAGCAGAGAGGAATGAATTAATGCATGCATACTCATATTTAGATTTGTCTCCTTTTGTAAATAGTTCAGAACCCAAATCCAGAGAATGGTACTACCCACTTTCAGACTGGGTCTTTAACATCGATTAACACAATCAAGACAATTCTTCACAGGCCAATGAAATCTAGACAATCAGTCACCATGTCTTTCCAGATGATTCTAGGCTATGTAAAACTGATGTTAAAGCTAACCACCACAGATAGTTTTATAAGCTAAGAATTACTATTATTTTTTTTACGGTGGCACAGATAAGATGCAAATTGATGTCCACTCAATTCTTTATTATTATTTCAGTGTTTTCTCTTGCCTCATTCTTATGTCTTTGGTCATAAAAGTTTTTCTAAGTTTATTATTTGATGGTATAGGAGGTATAGGCTTTAGGAGAAATAATCTCTAAACTAAATCCTTAAAAAATTCCAAACTTTATTTTTCAACCAACCACAGTAGCTTGCCCAATACCACGGTCAGCCTCAGCCTTAGCCTCCCTGCGTTCCTGGTTTTGCTACATGGAATTTGGATTTCTTGAATTCCAGAGCCAACATTTTTATCCTTCTGTGCCTCTTTCTCAGTTAAGGACACACACATTCATTTATATTTTTATACCTCTCCTTCTTAAGATAGTTAATACCATCATAGCAAGACGGCTCGCCAAACGTCGCATCAGATAAGGAAGGCAGACCAAAATCAGGGTCTTGAAAATGAGCACATTTGACCGCCAGGTTACAGGGATGAATGCCTCGGCTCCATTAACACTGTGTTTTTAAACCAGAAGGAATGGGACTATTTTCTAAACAAGTGACCTTTACTGTAAAACTTGAGTACCACAGAATGAACCTCTCGCTTTTATTTCTTCCTCTGGGCACTCTGTTGATAGCACTCATTTGCAATTAAAAACTCCACCAGGTTTAGTTCTTTATCCCTACATGTCCTCATGCTTCTTTAGTAACTTGCTTATTCACAGGTCCCACAGGACCCTCTTACACGTCTTCTCTGATGCCTCTTTTGAAGATTCTGTGATATAAACTGTCGAGAAGACGTCCTTCACAAGTGACTAGAGCGTGCCTATTTTTAGCTGCTCCCTTCATACTCCATGTGAGTAGGGAACATTAAAAACACCATGTACAGTGAAGGCTTGTGCCTTAAGGAATCTGGCCCAAGTTAAAAATGTATTATTACACTCTTATTTTTGGTATGGCCAGTAACTATGTCTGTAACACAAGCTTTACTCTTTCCTGTCCTAAGTCCTTGCTTCCCCAACCACTATTCATGTCAGACAATACTGGAACTTACAGAGAGTGATGTGTGGCTTGTATTATAATCTACCGTGTGTCATATGGGGAAGATATGTACTGGAATGTTTACAGAGTTAAACAGAAATCTTCTCACGCATTGAAATCAAATACACATTTTGCATAATAGACTTTTAAATTTAATGAGTAATTTTTTAATTTAAAACTTCATCTTCAACACTGATAAATCCACCGCTGACTACATTATGTACTACCATACATTGTATCCTTTTTAATCCGTAATAACATTCTGCTATCAGTAATCTTGTTATATCTGTTCATAATATTTGATGCTTTGGGATGTTTGGGGAGAGGTGAAAAAATCTAACTAGAATATTTGAAATGAAAATCAGTTCTGAATAGATCCCCAAACACAAGTCCTTTGTGCAGCAAAGTGAATATAAACCCAATATAAAGAAAAAAAATCTGTCATATATGCAGAGTGGCATAATCAACGAATGTTAATTAGCGTGTTTTGTTTGAAATGTTTCCAGAAAGACTTGTATTGAGCAAGGTTTCTCTGTGCTGGTGCTTTAGTACCATATGTTGACACATGCAGAAGAAGCCATCATGTATAAAGGTTTTCTGCCATCTGGTACATGACCTGGAATATCGAAAAGAAATATGCACAGCTCAAATGAATGTGTGACTTTATTCAGAGTGTCTTTGACTTATCAGGTGAAACCCTTTGTGGTTATAATTTCATGGCAAGATTGTTAAAATAAAATGGTTTTTGATACTTAGTAATGTTTCCATATTTTCGGTGTGGTCCATTGAACAGTCAAGGTGATGGTAGGTCTCCATTAGTCTCTCTGTGTGTGCCTACCTTTCTTCTCCTTCATGTCTGACTTTCCTTTTGGAGAAATGTGTCACGGCAACAAAATGCTGAAGGCACAGAACCATCTTTAAGACAACAGAGCTGCTCAGAGAGTCTTGTAGTACACAGGTGAGGCAAAGCACTAAGTGTCCTCGTCTGCCTCACTCACTTAAGACCACAGCTTGCCATTGTTGTCAATGTGACTCAGGGTGAACTAAGTGGTGGGTGGTTCATGCCCTGTCACCAAACATTACTCAAAGGCCCGTTGCTTGCACTACATTATGCCCTTTCTGAAAGTAAATGTAAAGGAGGCGTTGGCACTGAAGAGATTTGGGGTCAGAAAGAGCTGGGAAACAAGGTCAACTTTCATTTAGAACATTTAGAAGAACCCTTGGACAGGTTGTTATGTCTTCAACTCAGCGGTAGGGAAAAATGTACAGAGGTTGAATGACTTAGAGAAAACCACAAAGCTTGTGAGTGGGAAACATAATATTCTCATTCAGTCCTTACCTTAATCCTGATTGTCATTTTGTCTTAAACTTGAATGTCCTTACAGGGGTAGAGATTGAGATCCTGCATTTATAAAACTGTCCAAGGTAATGAGATATGATGCCCTCATGGCCAGAATTTTAATGACAAAGAATTACACATGCTGCTCTCCTTTGTGCAATTAGAATTCTTATAGAAAGTAAGAATTAGGCACTTAAACTTACAAAAATGTTAATCAAATCAAGTAAATAACCAGTTCTAATATTACTTTAAGAAAATGCAGAGACATCTCCCATCACTAGCAATGTGAGTTAGCTCAGATTTTGTTGTGTTTCTACATTGAAAATTTGGGGCTCTGGGGAGCTTTTTCCTTTTCGTTTCCTTTTGGATTGCTAGTATATCCTATTTCCCTGGGAGAATTTCTGCTTTGCTGATTTATCATCTCCCTACCAACCTGCATTAATGCTGGCTTCCCCATCTTTTTTTCCCCACTACAAAACCGAAGGGCAAACATCTGTTCTTGCCTGTGGTTAGAATATATATGTAGGAGAACTCATCATCAGGAATTCTACTCTTACAGTTTTAATTCTAAGTTACATAGACACTAAAAATTATCATTTTCCCAAACAAAACTAAATGTCAACTGTTAATAGTCCAATAATAAATACAACCCTGACTTATTAAAGCCTACATAGACATCACTGAAAAGCAGGGACAGTCAGCGAAAATGTAAATACTTACAGAATGGTCAAAGTTGGGGATTGTGATATGGCTCACAAGGAAGCTAATAGCAGGAATTAGGAATCTAATTTAAGGGGTGATTATTAATGTTTTGTTAAGTATATGGACAAGAACTAAAGACTTAAATTTGTGCATATGTGGCATTTAAATGTCTGAATTATAGCATATTAGAAGGAAGCTGAATATAGACTAGGACTATAGAAATATAAGTATGATTTCATTTGATAAACTTGCTAATAGAAAAGTCACTTAGGGACCAAATTGGCCTTGAGAAGCCATAGGCTGGGCCAAGTGTTTCTGGTTTGGTGTAGGAGCAGATTCTAGGCATCCATGAAAGGAGATGAGATCTGTTAAGTTTTACGCTGTCTCCTGGAACAATCATTTACATGCTCACACTTAACCCTTGCAAACTGAAAGGCAGAACAAAGCTTAACACTAAACAGGCCTGGAGAGTTACATGCCATGAGTTCAGGTGATATGGAAAAGCAAAACCTGATTCTAGTTATTTCAAACTGTAGAGCCTGTGTTCTTTCCTAGTAATTTCCAGAAAGAATGATACTGAAATACAACTTTAAAAATTTTAATTTCAGTTTTTTTTGTTTGGTTTTGGGATCTTAATTTAATTACGACATTTCTCCATGCCCTTTTCTCCCATATGCTCCTCTTCACTCAATATTGTATTCCTCAATACAATCTGCTCAGTCTGAATAATGTCACTCATATGTATGGTTTCAGGGCTGACCATTGGATATTGAATAGCCAATTGGTGTGCTTTCCCTGGAGGATACTATTTCTACCAATCCCAGCATTCCTTGGATGCCTATAGTTCTTTGTGTAGGGTGGAGGTCTCATGGGCTTTTCCTCATCCACTTTGACATGTCTATTGCTGTTGTCCTTGTTCAGCTTATGTTTATGGATATAGCTTCTGATATTACTGGGAGACACGCATGTCACAGCAAACTTCCTGGTCCTCTGGCTCTTACAATCATTCTGACCCATCTTCTGCAATGTTCCCTGAGCCTTAGCTGTGGGAGTGTTTTGTAGATGTGTCTACTGGGACTGGGCTCCACAACCCTGTGTTTGGATTGGTTGGGTTTCTTACAGAGGATACCATGTGTTTCAAAAAGAAATTTCTTTGATGGGGGGGTGGGGTGGCGAAGACTATGCTTACTTGCATTTATAAGGACAAATGTTTAGAGAGTACATAGAGACCACTAAAGAGGTGTTGTAGGTTCTCCTGAAAGATCTATGACTTCACTACCATTGAGTAGTTGGCTAGGATTGTAGTACCAAGTTTTCCATTGTCTCTGTTGTTATTGAGATCCAGCTTTAAATCCATGGTGGTCAGAGAGGATGCAGTGTGTTATTTCAGTTTTCTTCTATCTTTTGGGACTTGCTTTGTGTCTGAGTATGTGGTCAATTTTGGAGAAAGTTCCATGAGATGCTGAGAAGAAGGTATGTTCATTTGTGCTTGAGTGAAATGTTCTGTAAATATCTGCTAGATCCTTTTGATTTATGACATTATTTAACTCCAGCATTTCTCTGTTTAGTTTTTGTCTGGATGACCTGTTTATTGGTGAGAGAAGTGTATTGAGGTCACCCACTGTCACAATGTGAGAGTCAATATGTGATTTAAATGGCAGTTGTGTTTCTTTTATGAATGTGACTGCACTTGTGTTAAGTGTATAACTGTTTAGAATTGCAACATCCTCTCAGTGAATTTTTTCCTTTGATGAGTATGTAGTGACCTTCGCTATCTCTTCAGATTAACTTTGGTTTGAAGTCTCTTTTGTCAGACCTTAAAATGGCTACACTGACTTGCTTCTTGGGTCCATTTGCTTGGAATATATTTTTCCATCCTTACCCTGAGGTGATGTTTATTCTTAATGGTAAGGTGTCTTTGTTGGATGTAACAGAAGAATGGATCTTGTTTTTGTAGTCAATGTTAGTCTGTGTCTTTTTACTGGTGGAACTGAGATGATTGACGTTGAGAAATATCAATATACAGTGTTTGTTGATTCTTGTTATTTTGTTGTTATAGTGTGGTGCCATGCCCCATCTTTTGATTTGTTGGTCTAGGGTTATTTATTCCTTGTGTTTTCCTGGGTGTGATTAACTCTTTAGGTTGGAGTTTTTCTTCTAGCACTTTTATAGAGTTGGATTGGTAGATAGCTACTACTTAAATTTTTTTTTAAAATCATGGAATGATTTTCTTTTTCTATGTATTGTGATTAAAGTTTTGCTGGGTATAGAAGTCTGAGCTGTCATCTGTGGTCTCTTAGAGTTTGTGGAACATCCGTCCAGGCCCTTCCATCTTTTACAGGTCCATTGAAAAGGCAGGTGTTATTCTGATTTGTCTGCCTATATATGCTGCTTTGTCTTTTTTCCTAGTAGATTTTAGTAATCTTCCTTTGTTCTGTAAGTTTTTTTTATCATGTACCATGGAGGATTTCTCTTCTGGTCTCATCTACTTGGTGTTCTGTGTGCTTCTTGCACCTTGATAGACACTATTCTGCTGAAAGTATTTTCTCGGCCTTTGCCCTGGGCTGCTTCTCCTCCCGCTGTTTCTGTTATTCTTAGATTTTGTCTTTTCTTACTGTCCCAGATTTCCAGAATGTTTGTGCCATGATTGTTTTACATTTAACATTTTCTTTGATCCAGGTATCCATTTCTCCATCTTGTATTCAATGACTGAGAGTCGCTCTTCCATCTCTTGTATTCTGTTTGTGAGGCTTGCCTCTGAGGTTCCTGCTCAAGCCCCTGAATTTTCATTTCCAGCTTTTCAACGATTTAGTTCTGTGTTTTTATTGATTCTATTTCCACTGTGAGTCTTGAACTATTTTATTCATTTCCTTCCACTGTTTGTGCCTCCCTAGACGTCATTAGTGGATTTATTCACATCCTCTTCAAGTTCCTTGAGCACATTCATAATAGTTATTTTCAAGTACTTGCCTTGTGCTTTATCTATGTTGTAGTTTCAGGGCCTACTGTAGTAGGGTTGCTGGGTTCTGGTGGAGTCATATTGTTCTGGCTGTTACTTGATTGTACTTTTAACCTGGCATCTAGGCATCTGAGTT
This sequence comes from Peromyscus leucopus, assembly GCF_004664715.2. Lineage (NCBI taxonomy): Eukaryota > Metazoa > Chordata > Mammalia > Rodentia > Cricetidae > Peromyscus > Peromyscus leucopus. Next base: position 21,053,299 of record NC_051074.1, on the reverse strand, counting down.
TGAGATGATGTTATTGTAGGTGTTGATATCTGGTCTTGTCTTTGTTGGGTGGGTGTTCTGTGCTTTGATTTGTGATGCCCTCTCTGGATCTTAGGAGAGTGTGGTGGGTGTGATTGCCTGACAGGAAATGCTTCTGAGTCCCTGCCAGGTGTGGCTACTAGGGGGTCCCTGGTAGGACCTATTTCTCGGTATTAGCAACTGACACAATGGAATGGGGGATGAGCTAGAAAGTGGAGGTGTGCTGAGAGGGTCGAATAGGAAGGAGGAAAGTTGGTTCTCAGAAGGATCTGTGGATTTCCTAGGGAGTGGAGTCGGAAAGGCCCCTGCAGATGGTCTGCTCCAGGGCTGGGGATGATAGTGGGGAATGGCAATGGAGGACAGGAAGGAGAATCTCAGGCTGGTGTGGCCAGCAGGTTCTCAAGAAGAGAGTGCCTCATCTTTTCTTATAGCTGCATAGTATCCACAGTGTGTATGTACCACATTTTCATTATCCATTCATTGGTTGTAGGACATTTATATTGTTTCCATTTCTTGGCTATTGTGAATAGAGCAGCAATGAAAATGAATGAACAAGGACCTGTGGAATATGATGTTGAGTCCTTTGACATATGGCAAAGAGTGGTATAGTAGGTTCATAGGGGAGATTTATTTTAAGCATTTTGTTAATTCTCCACACTGATTTCCTTAGTGGCTGGAGATCAATCTTCTCTCAGGTGTAGAGCTGGCAAAGATTCTCACCCATTCTGTGGCCTTCCTCTCACTGATTTGTTTCTTTAGTTGTGCAAAGGCTTTTTAGTTTTTATGAAGTCCTACTTGTCAAATGTTGGCCTTAATTCGGGGACAAATGGAGTCTAATTCAGAAAGTCCTTTCCTACAAATGTATCTTGGAGGGTCTTGCCTATGTTTTCTTCCAGCAGTTTTAGTCTTAGGTCTTTGATCAACGTGGAACACCTTGTTTTCATTACTATGTCTCTATGTTATATCTTAAAATCTTAGATGGTAATCCCTTCATCATTGCTCTGGTTTGCTTCGGTTCTATGGGGTCTTTTGTAATTCCACACGAATTTTAGGATTTTTTTTTTGATTTATGTGATTCATGAGATGGGGATTTCAATTGGGATTGCATTGAATCTGTAAATAACTTTGGTAAAATGGTTATTTCAAACAATATTAATTCCATCAATCCATGGAAATGGGCTCTCATTCCAATGTCTAGTGGTTTTTTTTTTCTGTTTTTTTCTTCAGAGGTTTAAAGTTTTCATTGTAGAGGTTCTTCATTTTCTTGGTTAGATTTATTTTTATATATTTTATTTTCTTTGAGGCCATTGTGAAGGGAGTATGTCCATGATCATCTCCTCTGTGTATTTGTTGGTATATAGAAAAGCTCTTGATTTACACAAGTTAATTTTGTATTTATTCATCATTTCTACAAATTTTCTGATATAGAAATTTTGGGATCTCTAATGTATAAATCATGTCATCTGCAGATAGGCATTTTGATGGCTGTTCTTGGTTGTCAACTTGACCACATTTGGAATTAGTTAAAACCCAAGCAACTGGGCATACCTGGGAGGGATATTTCTTTATTGGATCATTTGAGGTGAGAGGACCCACCTTAAATCTGGGCCATGCCTTCCAATGTTGGTTTATATAAAGGAGATGGAAAAAAGAAGGTGTTGCTCTTTGCCTGCTTGGTCTCAGCATTTTTGCATGGTCATGGAGACTCGGTGGACTAGTCACTGGAGAAGAGGTGCCACGTCTGACTGGGTAGAAAGGTTGGAAACAGCAGGAGAAACCTGTGGGTAGTGGCAGGTAGGGTCCAAGGGATGAGTCCTGGCAGAAGCATAGATGGTGGCTGCAGTGCACATAGGCATGGTGAGACTATACAGAGGCACTTTATGTGGTACCTGAGTTAGATGTGGCAGGTTGGAGAGAAGGCATGGATGACGAGGTCAAAGACAGTCACCAGACTAGACCCTAGAGAAGAAGGTAGGAAGCTTATTTGGGTGGAGGGGTTTTATAAATAAGGAAAAATATTTGTTTGATTGAGATATGAGGAGTCCTTGGTCATCAATGAAAGGTGGGATTTTCCTGAGCTTCTGACAAGGGTACCAGAGGAAAGATGAAGGAATGCCTTCATCTTGATAAAGCCACTGACATCTTAACCTATATGCAGTCCTAACTTGAATAGAAGAAAATGAGGAACAGTCAAATGAGACATGATGAAAACAGCCTAAAAAATGTAGGTTTAGAGTAATGCAGCCTTCTATAACAATGTGTTTTTCCATACATGATGTTATGAGAAGACATTCTTTTTGCTGGTCTGGATATTCATTCATTCCTTTATTCATTTATTCTATCTTAGTAGTTCGTATGCTCATAGTAAAGTCTTACGTGTGTGCTATAGTGCATGTTACTATATACTTTAAAGTGTCTTTTCTAATGAGAATTAAGACAGAGGGTAAGTTGAAGACACAGTCCAGGTGTGATTGACATCTTACAGAGGAAGTCTTAGACTCTGAAGTGTTAAATAATGACCTGAACATCACTGTTGGTATTCTGTTTTGCATGGGTCTGTTGAAGAAAAAAGGGTCTCTCAAAGATGAATTTTAGGCTCTCTGCAGCAGGGAGGTCCAGCCTTCTTGGATGGACAGAATGCTTGTGGCTTTGGAAAACATTCTTTTTTATTGTTTTACACACACACACACACACACACACACACACACACACACACACACACACACACAACACCTTTAGCAAACCAATTTCCATATGCCAAAACCTCTTATCTGGAGTTGTTTGAAGCAACCATTTGCCTAAGCAGTTCTCAGTCAAGAGACCCCCTGGTTTGCCAGGTCCTCTCATGACTAAGTTTTGCAAAGGCTCTGGAATCCTTTGGGAAGAACTCAGATAAGAATCACCGACTAAACAAAATATAGTTCAAAGCTTAGGTGCTAGCACTCTGGAATTCAAGCTAGATGCAACGGCCCTGTGGAATCTTGTGTTTCACATCACAGCAGCTACTGTGTGTCAGACACAGTTTGACTTCCTGTCTCAGACTGCATGCTCTGTCCAGGATTTATCATTAGTAGGCAGCAGATTCAGCTCAGCTATAAATAATATGAACATAACTGTATGCTGATACAGTATCTAGACATAATTGGACTTAAATGCTTTAAGAGTGGGTATATTTTAATGAGAATTACTGGTAAAGTTCTTTTTTTCTGAAACAGCACAATAAAATTCCCTGCTTTGATGATGTCACTTATTAACATTTCATTTCATTTCATTTTTTTTTTTTTTGTTTTTTTCAAGACAGGGTTTCTCTGTGTAGTTTTTGGTACCTGTCCTGGATCTCACTTTGTAGACCAGGCTGGCATTGAACTCACAGAGATCTGCCTGGCTCTGCCTCCCAAGTGCTGGGATTAAAGACACATGCCACCATTGCCTGGCTTAATTTCATTTTTTAGTTGGTAAAATTGAATATACTTTTAAGTAAAATACAGCTCATCGAAATTTATAAATACTGTGGAATAACTAAATCAAGCTAACTAACATGCCTCATGTGGTTAACATTTTGGTTGCAGACCACTTAAAATCTCCTCTCAGCATTTTTTAACAAAATATGACACAATTATCAACTGTATTTACCATGCTGTAAATAGATCTTTTGAGGTTACTCTGCCTTTCCAACCAAAATTTCCTGTTCTTTTTTTAAACACACAAAGCATATTTATTTGTGCTCACATATATATGAAATAAAATCTTAGATCAGCAGTTCAATATGTTCATAATAGCTCATTTGTACAGTAGACTTGTGGGAGTTTTTAAATTTAAACTTCAAAAATATTTTTGTAGATTTTTTCCTTTGGCAATTTCATATATGTACACATCACATTCAGGCTATTCTCAACCATATGCTCTTCTATTTCCCTCCTATTCCTGACATCTCCCCATCCATCACTGACTAATGACACGCCCAGTCTTGTGCAGGTCTATGCAGGCAACCAAAACTATAAGACCATTAATGTGATGCCTGTGTCATGCTCAGTACCTAGTAGTTTGTGGATCCTTTCCTTAGCTTTTAACTCTTACATTCTTTCTGCCCTCTCTTTCACAATGTTCCCTGACCCGTCAAGAAGATGATCCAAATGGCCTTTTTAGGGCTGAGCTCTCAACTGTCAGGAATTCTCAACATTTGAATATCCAGGAGTCCCTGTATTCACTGCAGTTCATTACAAAGGAAAGATTTTTTTTTTTTTTTTTTTTTTTTTGCGTGGGTCCTGGGGGTTAAAACTCAGTCCTCATGCTTGCTAGGGAGGTAATCTCTTGACAAAAGTGTCTGCTCAGCTCAACCACCCCTATCAATGTTATAACAGGCACTTCAGGCATCTAAATTTGTAAAGAGCTCCGTGAAGACCAGCACTATTAAATAAAAATTTAAACTACATAAAAATAAACAGCACCCAGCTTATAATATGAACACACCTGTAAAATATAAAACATGTGAGATTTTACTAAATCTCTATTTGCTATTACTGAGTCAAGCCAAAGAAAATAAGCCTCTGGATATTTCAAAAGTATTTAGAGTTAGTCTTAGTATTGAATATATATTGGTGATTTCAAACAATATCTCCTTTTGAATAGAATTCCTGAAATGTTTCAGAATTTTCCCACTGTGTCATGGTTTTGGCATACAGCACTGATTAAAATCTATATTCTTTAAAATATAACATGATACCTGATTAATATGCATAGTTGTCTTAGTTGGGGTTTCTATTGCTTCAATGAAACACTGGGACCAAAAAGCAAGTTGGGGAGGAAAGGGTTTATTCTGATTGTACATCTGTATCACTGTTCATCTCTGAAGGAAGTCAGGACAGGAACTCAAACAGGGCAGGAACCTGGAGGCAGAAGCTGGTACAGAGGCCATGGAGGGGTGCTGCTTACTGACTTGTTCTTCATGACTTGCTCAGCCTGCTTTCTTATAGAACCCAGGACCACCAGCCTAGGGATGGCCTTAAGAAAATGCTCTACAGGCTTGCCTACAGCCATATGTCATGAAGGAATTTGTTAGTTGAGGTTCCCTGCTCTCAGATGACGACAGTTTGTGTCAAGTTGACATAAATGTAGCCAGCACAATAATTTTCATGTTTTGTGCATCTGTGAAGTAAAATAAAAAATGATCAATAAAAATCCTAAAACATTTTCAACTGTAGCTAAATGCAAAGCTATTGTTTCTACATTTCTTTTGATTTAAAAATCCATTCTACGCCAGGCGGTGGTGGTGCATGCCTTTAATCCCAGCACTCGGGAGGCAGAGCCAGGCGGATCTCTGTGAGTTTGAGGCCAGCCTGGGCTACCAAGTGAGTTCCAGGAAAGGCACAAAGCCACACAGAGAAACCCTGTCTCGAAAACCAAATAAATAAATAAATAAATAAATAAAATAAAATAAAAAATAAAAATCCATTCTATAGAAATGTTTTATTCACTTTAATGACATTTTAAGGTACAAGCAGAGTAAAGAAAATTTCATTAAAAACTTCAAGTGCTTATGTTTATGGAACTCTTGTATGTCAACTGCATCGTATTTAAAAATGTTAATTTTATCATTACATTAAAAAATTACCTGTGAACTAATATACAATTGTTCTTTTTACTTTATATTGCTTTGTTCCTTTTTAAAAAAATTGGTGGAAATCTTTTCATTGGAAAGTTTTTCTTGTAATATTTTTACAAAATTTTAATTTAATTACATTTATTTATTTTGTGTGGGTGTGTTGTACACACTGTGTGTGTGCAAAGGTGTGTTTGTGAAGGTCAGAGGACAGCTTATAGAAGTCCGTTCTCTCCTTCCACTATGTGGGTCCTGTGGGTCAAACTCAGGTCATCAGGGTTGGAGTCAAGGACCTTGACCCACTGAACCCTTTCACCGGCCCTATGGTTACTCTTATTCAACAGAGGGAAGGCACTGTTAGTCAAAGAAAATGATCGTACTCTTTATCTTTTATTAAATGACTTAGATTTTTCTCTCATTCAATCATATTCAAACTCCTCCTTTTTCCTTTCAACAGGCTGAATTAAATGACCCCATTGACCCTTTTACGAGGTACAGCACAAAAGTCGCACCGAACCTAGGAGAAGAAGTTTTCTCTAAGTACATTGGGTGGAGAGTTGCCAATACCCTCTCCAAGCTCTTCTTCCCCTCTCTTGATGCCTGTGACCACCCTTCAAAGGAGCCAGCGGACATCCATCTGCAAAAAAAGCGCAGAGTCAAAACACAACAGCCTGCAAAAAAGAGAGTTCTACGTTTTGTTGTAAAGTAAGTGAACAGTGTTTTATTACTCCAACTCATGACAGTTCACAGGTATAGAAATTACAATCAGGTGGCATATTACTTAAACAGTCTCTCCTTTTCAGTTCTTGGCACAGCCACCTAAGTGTTTTATCCTGGGGAGGCTCTTAAGAAAGTTGCACATAATGTAGATCCGTGTTAATGTAATTCTTGTGTAGGAAGAATACAAGTAAAAAAAAAATCATACCCCATGTTTAAAAGTTTTAAGATGGCCGGGCGTTGGTGGCGCACGCCTTTAATCCCAGCACTCGGGAGGCAGAGCCAGGTGGATCTCTGTGAGTTCGAGGCCAGCCTGGGCTACCAAGTGAGCTCCAGGAAAGGCGCAAAGCTACACAGAGAAACCCTGTCTAAAAACCAAAAAAAAAAAAAAAAAAAAAAAAAGTTTTAAGGCTTCATTTTTAGACATATTTGAATGTATATATAATACATAAATATATATAATTAATGTGTATTAAATACATGTAGCCTTAGAGTCTTAAACAGTAATCATTTGATAAGTTGCAAGTATAAGGATAATTATTATGGTTTATGCTTTAAACATTTGCAAATGTCTTTGAATTTCTAATGTCTTAGGAAAGTGTAGAATTGGGATATGTTGATTTAGGTAAATAATTTTCAATATGTATTTGCCATATCTTCAGTGATAGGTATCTTCAGGGTCTTAAACTATTTATTATAAATGCACTTAGACATTTTCCCTGCTTCTACTCTTCTGATATATTAAAAAACACAAAGAATCCCATTGTGGCTTTATACGATGGACTATGATTTACATTGTTAAAATTCCTGGAAAGCTTTATTCGAGACAGGAAGATTATAGTCATTCTCCAACCCAGCTCATTTAAAGAGTACATCATATTATATATTTTTGCTATTTATTTTGACAATATCACAGAGAACTCACATGTACTAATTTTTTTAACAATTATTTTTTTGATGTTTTAGTTTTCAGTTGAACAGGATATTTGTAGAAGACTGATAATTGTTAGATTGCACTTTAAACTTTGATACCTTACACACCTGATTATTTTAATATTATATCTGCCATTCCATTTCCATGTTTTAGAAGTCATTCTTGGTGGCCTTTATTTTAGGTCATTTTCCTGTATGCTCTGAATCTTTTATTTCTAGCCTGTTCTGAACACAGGGAATAAATTTAGCTGCTCTAAATTGCTGCTGATAATATATCTATAAATTTCAATTTAATTATGCATTTTATTCCCATTACTGCAAATGACTTTTCTTAAGTATTTATCTTTATTTATTACTTGACTAAAATATTGCTGATTTTTTAAATGTCTACTGATTATTTAAAAAATACTGCCTGGCCTCTACAAATAGGAAGTATCTGAATACACATAGTATTATGGATTGAAAATTGCTTTCTTTTGTGCTCTTTAGTAATATTTGAACTTATATATATTTCTCTTGATAAGTTCATTGATAAATGCTTCATCTATCTTGATTTTAATATAATCTTTTCTCCATATTTAGGCTCTATAGTTGTCACTCATGTGTGTGTCAGGCTGTGATGTGCAGATTAATTGGCAGAGACTCTTAGTAAATTTCTGGAGAGATTGATTTTTCTAGCTACACAGTTTTACCAAGTACCAAAGGCTGATTTTTCTTTCTTAGTTTTTGTGCTTTTACCTTCTTTCCTTTCTCTTACCTGGTTATTGTTTCAGCATCTCTCTGAAAATAGATTAGCATCCTGGGTGTGGACCTTTCTTTCTCCATATTTCTGCTTGCAATTGTTCTTTGTTTTAATGTTACTTGTGATGCTGGCTTTAAGACTGTGTTTTTTCACACCAATAAGTTGTATTTGTAAAAATCTGTTTGGCCTGTTTATTTGAGTAGCGTTGATGGGATAGAAAAGGACTGCTGCGCAAGCTGTAAGAATAAACAAAGGTATTCATCTGTCTGTCTGTCTGCCTACCTACCTGTCTACCCATCTATCTGTCTACCCATCTATCTGTCTATCTATCTATCTATCTATCTATCTGTCTGTCTGTCTGTCTGTCTGTCTGTCTGTCTATCTATCATCTATCATCTATCTATCTGTCTATATCTATGTATCTAGCAGAATATCTATTGAGTAGCAAACTGTCACACAAAGAAAATGCAAAATACTAAAAGGACCAACCCATGAGAAAAGTCTAGCCATTATAAATGCATGAGAACTTCTAAATATATGAAGCAAATATTGATGAACCTGAAGACAGAAAAAGACAGAAACACAACAATAATAGACATTTCAATATCCAGCATTCAGTACTAGAAGAATCTGATAGGTCAATATAAAAAAAATTGGGTTTGAATAATACTAGATCAAATATAACCAACTGACACATAAATAACACCACACCCAACAATAGTATAATTTAATTTCTTTTCAAGTCCCATCGAAACTTTTCTGAGTTAATCATGTTAGGTCACAAATAATCTTTTAAAAAATATAAGATGATTAAAAAAATACCAAGTCCCCCCCCACACCACCAACATAGTGAATCTAGAAGACAAAGTACAAGTATCTGAAATTTTCTAAAAGTTTGGGAATTGACACACTTTTGAGCAACAGCTGGGTCAAAATATAAATAAAATGGAGATTAGCACTTAGATGGAAACAAAACTAAAATACAACATATTACAAGTTATGAATAGAGCTGGGGGAAGAGTAGTGAAGCCTCAGGGCTGGAGAGGTTGAGGAGAAGGGGGTGGGGTGTCAAGAGCAGAGAGGAGCCATAGGGACTGAGTGAGCCTGGCCTCGGGCCAGCATGTACTTTGGTATGCTAGTAGGCACCTCAGCCATTTGTCTTCAGTTTCTTTGGGACCAGACAATAAAGAGGATAGTACGTTTCTCTTTTGCTTTAGCACAGCAGAGCACCCTGATTTCAGGGTGAAAATCTGGAAACATACTTGCAAGGAAAAACTGGGGGCTTCCACGATGAAGAATCATTTGCTGTGGATAGTGTCTTAATGGATATTTTCCCTCTTAGTTTTAGCACAAAAATTGAAGACAGAATTGTGGTTTTGGCTTATAAATTATTCAAAAATCTTTGTCTTTTATGCATTTGTAAGCACATATTTTTTTTTATTTCAATGGTTTATAGAACTTCTTTCTCATGTAGTTTCTCCAAAGGAAATTGGTCATTTTGGTTCTATGCATTAAACTGGGGGTGGTGGTGCTTCTGAGTTAGTGGAACATGTCATTGTTTGTATTTCTTGCTCTGTTTGCCCTTTAGCGTTCTTTTTTAAATGGAAAAATATCATTATGGCTCTGTGCTGTTTCATAAAAACTGCAGGCAGTAACCAAGGTATATAACCCTTCCACTTCAAAGCACAGATTTTTTTCCCTTTTCTCTCCTTGTCAATAAAAGGATCTTAAGTTTACCTTAAGGCTTAACATTTATAACCCCAAAAACTAAGTTAAAAAAATAAACTTTCATTTCTTAACTTGTTTGTATCCGAGTTTCTAAAATGCACATTTTCTGTGCTTACTTACACCTTGAATCTGAAAATTCATGATAACTTCCATATAAATAAAAGAGTAGGAGAATAGTAACTTAAAACTTTATCATTAATAATGCTTAGTTGCTCAAAGCTTTGTTTGAAGACTTCATTTATCAGCAAACAGAAAGACCAAATCTACAATTGTCTAACTAAAACAAACTTTATTTAATACTGGCTGGGACAATGGACACTGGTCAGGTTCATACCCAGGTTTCCCAGAGAATGGCACTGTATTAGGTTAGTCAAGGTGCTTATAAAGGCAAAACCCATAAGTCTACACACTTCCCACCTTTGTCCAATCAGAAGCAAGCATACATCGTGACATACATACTTCCTGCCTACGTACCTTCCACCGAGGCACCTCATGCCTTCTTGTGGTCAAGCACGCTCTGCGCAGTTGGGGCAACCAACCTTGTTTACTGAAGTGAAAACATGCGGCTTATTTTCTTACATGAACAATTGCCCCAGCATTCCAGGAAATTATCCATCCTTGGGCAAGTGGGGCTTACAGGTTAGAGGCATTTTTATTTTATAGATCTCTTAAATACAGTAATTGAAACTTAAAATATAGCTTTAGCCCTCACAAGAAGACCAGCCTACTCAAGTGAATGCAGATTGCCAGCTTCTGTGGTCATTTATGAAGATGTTGCACACCTTCTTGAATGGATGAATGATCAAAGGCAAACCTAATTTCTCCTTTGAAGTCTCCTTCATAAAGGCATCCTGCTCCAAAGTGTCATTTAACCAATAGTGAGAAGGTAGAAGGGTAAATTCTACATTTCATCCATACTGGAGACAATTCACTATAAAAGAGAGAGAGAAAAAAAAAGATAAGGTTATAGAGTTCTGCAAGAGCAGTTGGCTGAATCTGGACTTGGATTTCAGGAAGAAACATGGCCTCACTGCTTTTCCAGTTTCTGGTAAACATGAACACCTTTTTCTGGGTGCATAAATAAATACTTTTCTTAGTTTCTCAATCACTGTATGGTCAAGGCTGGTCTCAACTGCCTTAAGCTAACGTCATCCTCTCCCTTCCACTTTCTGGTGGTGAGATTACAGATGTGTTACCCAGCTAGCTGCAAGCCATCTGAAGTTTGGAATCAGCTGCATAAGGGATGTTGGAAATGCCAGAAACTGAGAATCTGGAGCCATTGAGACATGCCCTTTTCCATGGTAAAAGGTGGCCATGGACACTTTTGGGAAATTAAGTTTAGAGGAACCTTCACCAAGGAAGAGACCCTTAAGTCTTCTTTAGTCCTTGACAGCCAGCTGCCAGATGATCGAAGATGAATTCTGTTTCCCACTGGACACTAGAGGCTTCCACTAGAAAATCACCATGTTAAGCATTCCCTTGGTTGTGTTTTCCTCCAACAAGGACAGTGAGGCTTAGAAATCTGATTTGTCCAGAGACCAGGCTGATGTTCGTGGTCTGTACAGCTGGAAAGCACGTGAAGTTCATGATCCATGCTGCCTCAGGCCGCTATGAACACGGAAGCTTCTTTTTGTGGTAGTATTGATGACTGCAGACTCATAACTGAGAATGAGAGACATTGAAGGCTTCTGTGAACTCCCTCTCCCCTCAAAAGGAAACAATCCAGATAGGAAGCCATTGAAGAGAGTCCTTAAAAATTGTGTGGCCTACCCTGGTAATCAGATTGGTGACTACCCTAACTGTCATCATAGAGCCTTCATCCAGTAACTGGTGGAAGCAGATGCAGAGATTCACAACCATGTACCAGGTTGAGCTCTGAGAGTCCAGTTGAAGAGAGGGAAGAGCAAGGGGAGGTCAAGGTCATGATGGGGAAATCTACAGTGATAATTGATCCAAGCTCAAAGGAACTCACGAACTTCAGAGTGACAGCTGTGGAACCTGCATGGGACCTGACTAGACCCTCTGCATACAGGAGACAGTTATGTAGCTGAGTCTATTTGAGTGGCCCCTGGCAGTGGGATCAACATCTGTCCCTGGTGCATGAGCTGGCTTTCTGGATCCCATTACCAATGGTCCGACACCTTGCTCATCTCTGACAAAGTGGAGAAGGGCTTGGTCCTGCCTCACCTAAATGTACCAGGCTTAGCTGTCTCCCTATGGGGGAACTTACTCTGCCGGAGGAGGGGATAAGGGGTGGGGAGAAAAGGCAGGAGTGGGGAGTGGGAGGAGGAATGAGAGGGGAATCTGTGGTTGGTATGTAAAATGAATAAAAAAAAATAGGAAAAAACAAAAATGAGCAAATGTTAAATACACACACACACAAATTGTGACAAAGATGTTAAAGTATAGCTCTTCACAGTTGATGGCTTCTGGTGGGGATGGGTGGAAGGACTCAGTTTTCTTTAAGAGATTGGCCACTGGAAGTTTGATCCAGCCCTAGTGAATATATGTGCAACACCAATTAGACTTGGTGTTTTTTTTTTTTTGTGGGGGGATACAAGGGTAGGAGGATGGACCTGGGAAGAGTGGGAAGCAAGTATGATTGGGGTGCTTTATATGAAAATTACAAATAATCAATAAAAATAATATGTTGGGGGAAATGTTATTTGTTTAAGGGTTCACAGTCTTTCACTCTGGGGTTTGGATTTAAAATACAGATGTTTTGACTCCTGGCCACTGTGCTCTTGGTCTTCTCCTTCCAGTGAATGTCATTTGACTTCAAAGACTTGAGCAGTTATTAGAAAGCTTGTCTTCAACCCGTAATAAATGAAACCCATCTTTCTGTTTCTCTTCAGTTTCTGCCTTTTGATTTTGAAAACATGATGTTGATTAGGATGCATATCTTTAGTAGGCTCTGAACCTCTCTGGTCCCTTAAAAGGGAATTTATGCCAAGCAAGTAGCATTTTCTAATTACCACAATTTTTGCCAAAGCCAATGGGAAACCTGATATATCTATAGAGAGTTTAAGAAGAGAGTTGTAAGGATTGAATTGGTATGCTATTTAATATTTTCTGGGCTTGACTCTACTTCTTGGGTTCCTAAACAAAATCCTGCAAATAAAAAGTTGCTTATTTCTATTTCATATGGAGAACATGGCAAGAGACACATTTTAGTTTACTTTTGATTGACTTGTAGTATTTGTACATACTGAGTGTGATGGCCAGGCCAAGGCAGCATTTCTTTCGCCACACCTTCATGTTTGGAGTTATGAGGCACTTCTCTTTTAAATGTTCATAAAAATAGCACAGGTGATTATGAACTGTAGTCATCCCATCATGCCGAGGAACATCAAAGCATGTTCCTTCTATCTGAGTGTGCATGGGTGTCCATTGTGCATCTTTCCTTTGCCCTTTCTCTCTGTTTCCTTACCTTCACCACCATCCTACATTTAGATAAAATAAAGTCGGTTTAACGTAGTATATCCTCCCCATTCATCCATTTCCCTGCAAATGAGCTTATTCTTCATGGTAAATAATCTTCTACTCTATAGAGACCACATTCCCTGCCCCTCATTCATTCATATATGGGCACTTGAGTTGATTCTATATCTTTGCTAATGTGAATAGTACAACAAATATGTCCATGAAGATACATCATTGGTATGCTGACTTCATATTTCGGACTCACATCTAGAAGTGATCAAGTTGGAACTGGCAGTACATTTGTTTTTAAGTTTTTGAAGTACTTCCACACTGTCCACCATGGCTGTACTATCCACATTTCTACAAACAGTGGAAGAGTTCACTTTTCTCTACACCCTTGCCAGCACTTAGTGTTCTCTGTCTTCATGTCTTACTCATCTAGTGGAGTAAGATGCCATCTTATCTGGATTTGCTTCAGTTTCTCCAATGGCTAATGACACCGTGTATGTTTGGAAACCTGTTGTCAATTTGTGTCTCTTCTCCTGCAGAGTGTCTATTCAGATCACCTATACAGTTTAATTAGATTGCTTACTTCTTTGTGAAAATTTTTTTGAGTCCTTTATGTAGTTCTGAACATTAATCCTTTACCAGGTGAATAGTCTGCAGATTTTCCCTGCTTCTGACCTCTGATCACTTCTCTTGATGTGGGAAAGCTCCTAAGCTTGATGAACTCCAATGCACCTGATTTCTATTTTGTTGCCTGTGTTTTGGGGGTTAAATCTAGAAGACCATTGCCAACACCATTTGTCTCACAGTGCTTTTCTGGTTTTGTTACACTGCTTTCAGAGTTTGGGCAATATTTCTTTCACTCTCTTATTTATTTTTGAGCAGAGGGTCAGACTTCAGTCCTGTTCATATGGGCATGCCGTCTTCCCAGCAAGAGTCTGTCTTTCCTCCAGTATGTGTTTGGGCATCTTTGTCATCAAGCAGTTGTTTATAGACTCCTGAGTTTATCTCTAGGCTCTGTATTTTCTCCAGTTACTCTGTGTATCTCCTTTTATACTAATACTATATAGTCTTTGGTTAAAATGATGAATTTAGTAAAACTAAAATTAAATTTAAAAATTGATCAAAAACAAAACATAGAACAGGTATTCATTTTAAAAATAATTTATTCATTACTATTTTATGTGTATGTTTCTGACTATATGTGTGTGTACCACATGTGTGCAAGACCCCAAAGAAGACAGAAGAAGGCATTGAATCCCTGGAACTGGAGTTACAGGCAGTTGCCAATCATGTGATATGGGTGCTGGGAATTAAATCCATGTCTTCTGCAAGAGTAGAAGGTGCTCACCACCAATGAGTCTTTCTCCAGTCCCAGAGCTAGGTATTTGTGAAGTGTTGGATAGCATAGCACATCTGTATTACATATGTATGTGTGTATCTATACATATATGTATATATATGTTTTAATTTGCTCTCTGTTGCTATGATAAAAAAAACCAACCAAAGCAACTTTGGAGAAGGGGCTTATGTGGTTTACAGATCATACTTCATCATTAAGGGAAGTCAAGGCAGGAACCTAAAGGAAGAAACTGAAGCAATGCTGCTCACTGGTGTTCTCAGCTTATATAACCTAGGACCACTTGCCTAGGGCTAGTAACACCCACAATGGCCTAGGCCTGCCCTTATCAATCAATCAATCAATCAATCAATCAATCAATCAAGAAAAGGTCCCATAAATATGCTCACAGCCAGCCCGATGAAGGCAATTCCTCAATTGAGATGTTCTCTTTCTAGATAATTCTAGTTTCTGTCAAACTGACAAAAACTAACCAGCATATACTCATATAAATTAATTTATGAGTCAGGCACCATGGTAAGATATTAAAACAATAATAAAACAATTATAATGATATACTGTTATCATAATCACTTAAGAAGCTGGAGAGATGACTGACTCGGTTTTAAGATCACTTGTAGTTTCTGTAGAGGATCTGGGTTTGTTAAGATCACTTGTAGTTTTTGTAGAGAACCTGGGTTTGGATCCCAGCACCCACATAGTGGTTTACAATCATCCCTAACTCCAGCTGTGGCATGATCTGATGCCCTCTTCTGACCTTTGTGGGCACCAGGCATGTGCCTGCTGCCCGTAAGTATATGTAGACCAAACACTCATACACAGAAAATGGCACGAATATCTAAAAAGCAATAATTACATAGAACTTTTAAACCATTTGCTCCCACATTGTATTTCTGACAGCTTCTTTCTGATTGATGTTAGTCAGTTAGCTACCACCTTCTGTATGCCTTAGTAGTTTAACTATAAAAGAGCTGCATGATCCAGTCGGGCTTGTTCTGAAGAGAAGCATGCAAGTAGAGTGCCAGACATGTTAGCTCCTTCCCGTCTTATCCAGTCATGAGTAGATTTTCTTAAATATTTATTTTCTTCACAAAGTAAAATTATACTACTAAGACTGTAATGAAAATGAAAGAAAAAGCATCTTATGGTTTTGCCTTTATTTTTTTCTGAAGATACAACCTGCTAGGAACATCCAGAGAACACAGTTCGATGATGGTTTTTGTTTTTAGATATTATTTTCCTCCTGCTTCTGTGTGGTTAAAAAGCAGTGTCTGTCTAGTTTTGATCACATCATATGTTCATGTGTGTGTATGCTTCACAGCTGCATTGGGTAGGATTCTCTATAGGAACAGGACCAATAGACTACATATATATTATAAAAGGAGACTTGGTAGCATGGCTTACGTGGTAAGGGCTGGGTAGTCCAACAATGGGCATCTGTACACTGGAGAGGCAGAAAACTCTAACGAGTAACTGGGGCCATCAGAGGATGGAGGGAGCAGCGGGGGTGGCGGGAATGGCGGTGGCGGCGGTGGCGGCGGCGGCGGCAGCAGCAGCAGCAGCAGCAGCAGCAGCAGCAGCAGCAAGGGATAGAGAGATGCCCTCACAAAAGCCAATGCAGACAAGCATGGCTGTGTATCTGGGTCATGCACTGAAAGGTGCCTACACTCTGACAGAGGGTCTTCCACTCTCAGGGAATACTTTCTGGAAATTCTATAAACCCATCCAGGAGCATTTTCTTAGTTAATCCCAGTTCCTACCAAATTAACAATCAATATTAACTGCAGTGGTTATGCTGATTTATTATGGAAAAGTAGAGACTTTGTCAATCACCATTGCTGACCACAGTTGTTATCTGGAAAGAAATAAAGAGCATGCCGTGGTTCTTCAGAGAATGGACTTTTACTTCTTTATCTCCTATGAAAAATTTGAGTAATAAGAAACCAATTATTATTTTACATTAGTCATGCAAAGTGCTAAAACTCCTGGAGATTTGGAGTATAAATAATTCTTCAACATACTATTTTATTTACCCCTTCTTGGATACGTTCCAGTAATTGGGATCTTGAATCGGGTCATAGTTCTATTTTCATCTTTTCACATTATTTTGAGGGGGGAGGCCAGTAGAGGGCACCAAATCCTCTGGAGCTGGAGCTCTAGGTGCATGTGAGCCAGCCACTCAACAAGAGTGCTGAAAACTGAACCTTGGGGTATCTGTAAGAGCAGCATGTGTTCTTAACCATTGAGCCATCTCTCTAGGCTATGAATGCTCTCCTTTAGCTACACCTCACACACTTATCTTATGACTTACTGCTTACAGCGACCTTCCCAGGTCTGAAGTGATAGGCTATTGTGGTTGATTGATTAGTTGATTGATTTGATTAGTGATGTTGAAGATCTTTCCATACACATGGTGGCCATTGGAATGACTTCTTAGAAAAACTTCTTTAGATCGTCTTTGCCAATAATCAAGTTATCTGTGGATTTTACTTTTAGTTTGCAAAAAGTCTTTTGTTGTTTGATTGTATGAGTTCCTTACATATTTTGGATGTTAACCCTTTATTTTTTTGTTCATTTTTGAGGTAATAATTTGGTTACAACATTTATCTCTTCCTTTTCCTCCTCCAAGCCTCCCATAACTCCCTTCCCACTCTCCTTCAAATTCATGGCCTCTTTTTTATTAATTGTTACTGCATGCATATGTATTTGTATGTATGTATATTTATTTTCCTAAATATAACCTGTTGAGTCCATATAATGTTACCTGTATTTACCTGTTTTTAAGGCTGACCTTTTGGCACTGGACAAACAATGTGGTCTGTTCTTCCCTGGGGAGGATACATCTAGTGCCCCCAGCTTTCCTCTATTTTCTATAGTCCTTTGTGTAAGGTATTAATCCTTTATTATATGTACAGCTTTCTCCCACCACATGGGTTGACTTTTCATTTTTATTTTTTTGTTTGCTGTGTAGTTTTGCAGATTGATGTAGTCCTACTTCTTTATTTTATCCTGTTGATATTTAAGAACTATGAGGTGAAATCCAGTGATTAAAACATGCTACCTCTATCAATTTCTATCACAGGTCTCCCTCAGCATTACTCACAGTCTTGTCTTGAAGGTGACCCTCCCTGTCTTTGTTACAGACACTGTTCTTCCCTGTTTCAGTTGCTGGAGTAGAGCCTTGATCTCGGCAGGAACTCTTGTTTTGCATCAATGGGACCATGCTATAGCTTTAGTTCTCACTTTTCACCATAGATGTTTGCCTTCAAAACAACCATCACCCCTTGAACTCATCATTAAAGGTGGCATGACATGTTGTAGAATTTTCAGTATGACACAGCTATTAAAATGATATCAATGAGATAGAAAAAATTTTACATTTCAAATACAGATTAACAAGAGACAGCCTGTGGGACAACAAAATTATGAGACAGAAAACAAAATCTACATGTTTTGTTTTGTGTTTCATTTTTCATATGCTCTTTGGTCTGTCAAAGAAAAGGGCAGTGTTCAGCTCATTGTAAAATGTTTTTACAGTGGTTGACAAGCATTTATTACCTGCTTGGTTACAATGAAAGCTTGGATATGACATTAATCAAAATTTTACAATTGTTGTACCTTCTGAGCTCCCAGAAAACATGAAGCCAACAATTTATACAACTTGATCTTTTCTTCTTTTAAATAGTTGATAGAGTCAGATATTTGATGTGAGCATGAACTGAGTAAGCACCTGTCACCTCTCAGGATAAATGAGGCTCCTGGCTAGCCTAGATTTACCACAGAAGACACTTCCTACAGATTTAAGTGGTGAGCAGAAAACAGAACTCCCGTGAGAAGTCGTATTCCTCCACAAAGCACTAATTGAATACCTCTGTATGAAGGCATTGTGTGAGGTACCACACAATAAAGGAAGGTAAGGTACTGCAGAATAAAGAAAAAATAAGAGACAGCCAGGGGTATGTCTGCCAGCTTCTCATTTAGATCAACATTTGTGTTTCTAGCATATCTTCCCAGTAGAATTCATTCAAATAGCTTTCTTTTCACATGCTTCTTCAATTGTCATTTCCTGGATGGCCCAGATAAAATATGTAATAACATATCTATATTTCTTTCTGAAGGGAACTTAAAATCAAGTTTATAAGATAGATATTGAGTAACACCAGACAGGTAAAACCAAACATATATGTTTAGTATCTGTAATAATGAGTGTGACGAAAAAGAGTTCATGGTACCACCATATGTTCCAGAGGGAAGGGGTATGTTTATGAAGGCATATGAAAGCATTCAGTGGGTCGGTGAGGAGGAGTCTCAGGATGCAGTGACTATGCCAAGCAGAGGAAAAGAATAGGAAAGTCCCAATGGTGAAAAGGATAATAAAACAAATAAATAAAAGAATGATGATGTTGGTTCATGCATCACAGGGTAAAGGGCTTCAAGAAGTGCTCCGGATTTCCAGTTTCATCTTAGGACACACAAGCACTTGATGCGTTTTATGTGGCTGAGTGAGGAGTGATGGGTTTGTGTGTGTGTGTGTGTGTGTGTGTGTGTGTGTGTGTGTGTGTGTGTGTGAAAGAGAGAGAAGGAGAGGGAGAGAGAGAGGGGAGAGTGTGTTTTTGACATGGAGTGAGGTAATAAGTATTGTAGTTAGCTGATACTGGGTAAGTTAACTTTTCTAAACATAAACGTGTCTTAAATAAGGCAATGATAATATTTTTATTTTTGAGTACTCTTGAGAAATTATGAAGTAACTAATTAAAAGTGCTTATTCTACAATACTGGATATATACATTTATGAGATTATATGCATGTATATGTGTGTATTTAATATGAAATTACTTTGTAGAAGGGAGATTTGTATCCCATGTTTATTGTAGAATTATCACAATTAGATATAAAATGAGAAGGACCTAAGTGTCTATCAGCTGAGGGATGGATAAAGAAAATGTAAAACATGGAAGCAGAATACTATTTGGTAATAAAAGGGATGGAACCTTGTCACACATGGCAATGCAACTGAGACCATAGACAGTTATACTAAAGGAAACAAGCCAGGTACGGAAAGACAAGTAACGCACAACTTCACTAACATATGAATTCTGCACAAAGACATTGAAGATAGATTTGCAGTTACCAGAACCTGGAAGAGTAGAGGGAAGGGAAATAAATGTAAGAAAGGTTTGATTAATGAGTATCAAGTTACAGTGAAGAGAAGAAAGTTTGGATGTGTTATTGAACAATTCAGTAACTCTACACAACACTAACATACTGTATATGTATATGCTTTTAAAAAGCTAGGAGAGTTTTGAAAATTTTTAACTAAAAATGATAATTGTTTTAGGAGACACGTATTTGTTTACATGATTTATATATGGATACATGTATACTTAAATTTCACAGAGAGACCCAGTAATATATACAGTTTAATGGATAAATTGAAAATGTTAATAACAGAAAAGTGATTATGTTAACATCTGGGATTGTGTAAGTACAAAACTATTCTATTAGCGAGTATATCCTAGTGTAATCTAATCTGTAAACAATGTGTAGACATCGCACTGGTCACAACAGAGGAAGAAGGCAGAAAGATTTTTATATTTAAAGAAAAAGCAGTAGGATTCAGTAGCAGGTGTGTGTGTGTGTGTGTGTGTGTGTGTGAGAGAGAGAGAGAGAGAGAGAGAGAGAGAGAGAGAGAGAGAGAGAGAGAGAGAATATGAATCAACCAGTCCAAAGGGGCTCCAGTCAAAGAGGGAAGGGAGACAGCGAGGTGTGATTGGGGCGGAGGGAGAAGACCGAAGTTTGCTTTGGGACATGCTGAAGGTGGCGTTTTTCACATTCTCTCAGTAGAAGTGTCAAGTGGGCAGTGAGTTTCACAGTTCTGCAGCTCAGGAAGAAGTGTGGGCTCTGAACGAAGGTGGTGACGGAAGGCATGGGCGGAAAGAATGCTGCTTTGGCGAAGAGCACTGAGTAGGATGGACAGCAGGGCTAGGGTGGAATTTTGAGGAAAGCTACCTTTCAGCGTCTGGAAGAAGGAAGGTGATATAAAATGGTAAACCACATCTTAGAAAGATGCTAAGGGACTGGGAGAGAAATCTATGGAAATTCATAAAAATCTGGAGGAAAAAAGCATAGAAACCCTTGATAACCTTAAACCATAGTACTGATTTAAAAAAAAAAAAAAAAAAAAAAAAACTGTCTATGACTGCCCAGACAGGCAGTGACAGAATCCTCCGCTTTCAATACCTCTGGGGAGCACATTCTGCTCAGTGAGTGCAGGGGATATCATGGAGTCATTCAAATAGCAAGTACATATGAAGCCACATGTCTGCTTAATAAAAAGGTTTACACAATGAAAACATTCAGAGGGAAGCAGGTAGACTAATTGCAGATATTCACCACTCCCTAAGCTCCTCCAAATCCATCCCCCAGTCTCATCTGCAGCTTTGCATCAGGCCACCTGCTGAGGCCACCTTTCTCCCCCACCCCCATCTCCAGTAGACCACACAGATCTTCCTTTCCAAACTTCCCTCTCCTCTCACATAGCTCATCCCAGCTCGCAACCCTGAGGCACTCCCTGGGACTCACATGCCACTCTGGCCAGGGAAGTAGGTAGGCTAAATACAGATCTTGACCTCTTTATCCATATCTCTAAATCCAATCCCCAGTCTCATCCCCAGCTCTGTAGCAGACCAACTACTGTGGCCTCTGTTTACTCTCTGCTCCCATTCCCAGGGGACTAAGCAGATCCTGGTGGCACACCCTGCTTTCCTCCCTCCTGTGACACCCTCAACCTGCATCCTAGACCAAACTCACTCCTGCTTATCAGCTCCCAATACCTAGAAACACATTTTACCTGCAATTTCCAATGGCCACACCTATCATGATCTCAGAAGAATCTCCTACCAGGCACCACACAGCTGACACAAGAACTCCCCTAAGAACCAGAAAGGACGACAGAAACCAAGGAACAAAACATCCACCCAACAAAGATAGGACTAGAATTACAATCTTCCCAAACCCAGGTGCCTAGACACAAGCATAAAATACAACTAGGATAGTATTTCCCTACCAGAGCCCAGCAACCCCACCACAATAGGCCCTGAGTATTGCAACGCAGCTGAAGTGCAAGAAAAAGACCTTAAAATAGACTTTGTGAATATGATAGAGGTCCTTAAAGAGGAAATCAATAAATCCCCCAAAGAAATAAATGAAAACACAAGGAACAATAGTAGGAGATGAATGAAACAGTTCAAGATCTGAAGGTAAAAATAGAATCAGTGAAGAAAACCTGAGCTGGGGGAAACTGGAAGTGAAAAATTTAGGAACTTGAACAGGAACCACAGAGGGCAAACCTCACTAACAGAATACAAGAGATAGAAAAGGGAATTCAGGCATTGAAGACATGATAGAAAAAATGGATATCTCAGTCAAAGAAAATGTTAAATCTAAAAAACTCCAGGCATAAAAAATTCGTAAAATCTCGGACAGCATGAAAAGACCAAATCTAAGAATAATAGGAAAATGGGATGGAGAAAAAAACCCAGTTCAAAGACACAGAAAATACTTTCAACAAAATCATAGAAGAAAATTTCCCTAACTCAAAGAAGGAGATGCCTATCAAGGTACAAGAAGCATTCAGCATACCAAATAGACTGGGTCATTAAAGAAAGTCTCCTCAACACATAATAATAAAAACACAAAATGCATAGAACAAAGAAATAATACATATGTATATACATATATATGCACATATATAACAACATATAAGGGCAGACCTATTAGAATAGCACCTGATTTCTCAATGGAGACTATAAAAGCCAGAAGGTCCTGGACAGATGCTCTATAAACTCTGGGAGATCACAGATGCCAGCCCAGATTACTATAACCAGAAAAACTTTGTAGACAATAAGACATTCCATGATGAAAACCAAATCTAAGCTCTGTATTTCTGCTCTGCAGTCGGAGGTAGTTGATGTGTGTGGGCTTGGCACCTGTGGAAGGGAACCTCGTGGTGTGGTCTGAGGAAACTGGAGGAAGAGAGCAGAAGCCCAGCTTCCATTGCACTAGCCGCATGCTTGTCTAATCTAGAGCTACTTGAGTGTCAACTCATACGTTTTTATGGGGAAGACTCTTGGGTACTTTCCACCACGGCACAACTCCAGGCATGTTTCTACACTGGAACAAGAAATACACAGTAGATGATGTTCCTTTCTCAATCCCCACCTTCTCTGAAGTTGCTGACCTTAATAACGTCATCAGTAAATTGCTGGAGACCAAACATGAGCTCCATACACATCTCAGCTTCAATTTCCTTATCAAGGGCCAGTTTCTTCGAATGCCCTTGGTCAAACACATGGAATTGGGAAACATCTCATCAAAAGAGGTTGTTGAACTGGAATCCATGGAAAAACGGATTGCACTCCAGCCAGAGCAATTCATGTTCCATGATGCCTGGATCAGCTCAACTCAAGGGGCAGAAGAATAGACCATTTGGTTCCTACAGAAGAATAGACCCTGTTTGGTTCTTACGATAAGACTTTTCAGATCTGGTCCTTGGAAGGAAAGTCAATAATGACAATTGTAGGACATATGACTGTTGTGGAAGATGTGACTTGGGTGGAAACAGGCTGTCCTGCTTACTACTGAGTGCCTCAGTGGATCAGGCTGTTCTCTGTGGGAAAGGGATGTATCGAGGAACAAAGGGCAAGCCCCACACTGCTGCAGAAGTCATGCTGGGAGTGTTGATTCTACAGCCATCCCTAGCTCAGGAGCTAAATTTTGCAATGGCTCTTGGGATAAGATGCCAAAGGTCTGGTCCACACTCACTACAGACAAAGAAGATGAAAAGGAAGAGTCCACAAATAGACCAAGAAAGAAACGGAGGACAGAGCAGTTGGGGGCTAACAAGGACTCCCTTGGTGACCCTCTCAGCACTTTGGTCAGAAGCTGAAGAAATCTGCAGTGCACCTTGTGGTCATACAGAGTGTGGGATGTTGAGTCTGGTGGTCTTAAGTCAACTTTGACAGGAAATAAAGTGTTTAATTGTATTTCCCATTCTCCCCTTTGTAAAGTTTGGTACCTGGAAGCACAGATAGGGCGTATCAGACTGTGGGATCCCTGAGTTAAAGATGGTTCTTTGGTGTCGTTATCCCTCACCTCATATGCATGCTGGGTCACATCAGTGAAGGGGTCTCCTACCCACAAAAAGCAGCTGATTTCAGGCTCTTTAGATAACATTGTCAAGCTGTGGGATACAAGAAGTTGTAGTGTTGTGAAGAGGACATCATGACCATGGAAACTTTTATAAAGGAAAACATTTAATTAGGGTTGGCTTACAGTTTCGGAGATTTAGTCCATCTATTATCAGTATGGCAGGAAGCATGGTGGCTGACAGGTAGACATGGTGCTGGAGAAGGAGCTGGCAGTTCTACATCCAGATTGGTAGGGAGCAGGGAGAGAGCGAGAGCGAGAGCGAGAGCGAGAGCGAGAGCGAGAGCGAGAGAGAGAGAGAGAGAGAGAGAGAGAGAGAGACTGAGACTGAGACTGAGACTGAGACTGAGACTGAGACTGAGACTGAGACTGAGACTGAGTGTCTTAGTTAGGGTTTCTATTGTTGTGAAGAGACACCTTGACCATGGCAGCTCTTACAAAGGAAAACATTTAATTGAGGGGATGGCGTACAGTTTCAACGATTTAGTCTATTATCATGGTGGGGAGCATGGCAGCACACAGGCAGACATGGTGCTGGCTGCATCTTGATCAGAAGGCAACAATAAATGGACTGTGACACTGAGTGAAGCTTAAGCAAAAGAGACCTCAAAGCCTGCCCTCACAGTGATACACTTCCTTCAACAAGGCCACACCTCCCAATAGTGCCACTTCTATGAGCTTATAGGGGGGCCCAGTTACGTTCAAACTACCACACTGGGTCTGGCTCGAGCTTTTGAAACCCCAAAGCCCACCCCCTAGTGACATACTTCCTCCAACAAGGTCATACTCACTCCAACAAGGTCACACCTCCTAATCCCTCTCAAGTAGACCCAATGACCGAGTATTCAAATATATGAACCCATGGGGGCCATCCCTGTTCCAACCACCATAGGAGCCTCTGGGGCTTGTGTCTGAAGTGCATCATGATGTCTTCAGCAACAGGGACTTTCCATTCTGGGGGCAACCAAGGGCAGCAGCAGGATCCTATAATATATTGGGAGTCTCTTGTACAGCCCTGACTTACAACTCAGAAGAGGGTTTTCATACCTAGTGTTGGGACTTGTTAGATTGTCCTTGGGTCTTGGGGAGAGCATAGTCAGCCCAGAAGGGGACTTTTCATTTAATGTATATATGTTTATTTATACACAAACCTATGCATATTTTTTTGGCATTTTCAGGCAGATAGTTAATAGTATGATTTCTCTTGACCTTTTCAGACATCTTTACTGATATTTTACCCTCCTCTCTTCTTAGTCTGTATTTATTTCCTAATCAGAGCCCCCGTTTTCCTCATTTCCCCCTTCAGATCTCTTGTGTGCTGCTATTCCTGTCTCTCTTGTTCTCCCGCCCTCCATGTTCCCTTTCTCTTTGCTGGTTTCTGTAGTTAGTACAGGCTGTGTGCTCACATACAAAGCTTGGAGCTAGGACTCTCAGATGAGACAGAACTGTGACATTTGTCTTTCTGGGTGGGGGTTACTTCATTCAATATGATCTTTTCTAGTTCCATCCATTTATCTGCAAGGCTCATAACCTTTCTTTCTTTCTTTCTTTCTTTCTTTCTTTCTTTCTTTCTTTCTTTCTTTCTTTCTTTCTTTCTTTCTTTCTTTCTTTCTTTCTTCCTTCCTTCCTTCCTTCCTTCCTTCCTTCCTTCCTTCCTTCCTCCCTTCCTCCCTTCCTCCCTTCCTCCCTTCCTCTCTCTCTCCCTTTCTCTCTCCCTCCCTCCCTCCCTCCCTTCTTTCCTTTCTTTCTTTTTATTTGAGACAATATCTCACTATGTAACCCTGGCTGTGCTTAAACTAACTTTGTAGACCAGGATGTTCATGAACTCACAGAGATCCACCTACCTCTGCCTCTTGAGTGCTGGGATTAAAGGCATGTTCCACCACCCCTGGCATGACTTAATTTTTCTTTTCAGTTTAATAGTATTCCATAGTGTATACATGTAACATTTGTTAATTATATGTGCCATTAAGAATATCAGTGTGTCTCTTCTAATTATTTTAGCAGAAATGCCACAGAGCCATATAGTTGGGGGAATTGCCTTTGTCCCATAGCTTTTTTAGTTCTAGTAATTCATGTCTTCCATTTTCATTTGAGAGAGGGAAACTTGGCACTGAAATTAACCAGATCATGGCAAGGACTGTAGTCAAACCAGAGGCATGGTAGCATATGCCAATGACCAGAAGAGAAGAAAGGAGAGGTTTGGTCAGATGGGTAGATGAAGTCGTGAAGGTATTAGAATTGTGTTTCACACATGCCTTCCTTACCTCCAAGGTACACCGCTGCTATATTTTTACAATTTCTGCATTTAAAAATTTAATGGGTACTACAGATATGCCTTTCATTTCTAAGTTTACATTTCTACATTTTAAATTGTCTTTGTTTTTGTTTTCCTTCTCCTACATCCTTTCTAAATGGTTGCATCTGTACCCAATGCTAATCGTGCCTTTGATCTTTAATAAATTGTCAGATCCATTTATCATTCTGAACAGCTTCCACTCTGAGTGCCAGAACTGTCAGTGCAGTATGAGATCAGTAATTGCTGAGCATCCATCATTTCTGAAGTGATATGTCACGAAGTTCTTGGCAACCCACAGTAGTTCGCTAACCTGAGTCTTGTTGAGTCAGAATTAATGTCAAGTGTTTTTCTTTCTGGTTTTTTTTTTTTTAATGTAAAAGTATTCAAAGGAAAAAAAAGCTTACCTCAAGCATTGAAATTTTCTTAAACTATTGATGTAAGCAATCCAGTGTTGTCAGACACAATTGTAAGCATTCAAAGCATAACTGGGTGACAAATCACCCACCTACTATCGTACCGTCATTAAGATGGAGAGATAGTGCTAAGTGAACCACAAGGGAACAGCCACATGGTGATTATTCTAGCGTCTTTTCTTTCTAGCCTAGAAATAGCTTGGGATGCAGCCAGCGGGGACCTGTTAAGAACCTCTTACTAAAGGCCATGCATTTAGGAAATATATCTGCTATTCCCTCACAGAATGCCTTTTGGTCTCATTCTATTAATGTTCACCTTCTACCTTCTACCTTCACCTTCTATAAAATCCAGGAGGAAAGGAGCTGAAACGATGGGGCCCAAGTTGCACTCAACTTCCACAATAGAGTTCTCTTTGGCTTGGAGACCCAAGATTGCTGAGTCTGTGAAGTCACATACTCATTGATCTTGGTGGGACAACTGACCTCTCTCTGAGAACTCAAGACCCTACTTCCATACTTTTTGTACTGGCATCCTGTGAGGTGGCCTCCTGAGACCCTCTGGCTGAGTGTGAGTTGTTTTACATAGGCTTAAGACCTTCCTTGTTTTGGCTTGGAAAGGGCAGAAGCAGCAGAAACAGCTGAATGACTGGGTTTCCCAAATCTATTAGCAAAGCCCTCCTTGCTTTTAGAAGTACTTCCAAAATCTCCATCCTTGCTGTTTCCAGTCTTCATATCACACTTGCGGTCATGCAGAACTCTAAACACAGCTGGCCAAACAGTCAACACAAGTTCAGCATAGACTCTGAAGGGTGGTGGTGACGACAAGTACATGAAAAAAAAAAAAGTCACCTGAAAGAACTCTGAAGCTTCCTTTTACTTCTCTTGTTCAGTTTTATGGACTGTCTATTGATCAGCCCAATGTAAAAACAGTGAAAATCTCTTAAGTTCTGCTTACTAGGAATCTGTTAATATTACACCTAAGCCAAGATAGACTTACTATAAATTTATCCAGTCCTCTCCCAGAAATCAGTAACGATGGCTCTGTTCAGTTTTATTACTTGGAATGATATGTTCAGAAGGATGATAAATCAATAAGCCCAAGACGATGGTCATTTGGCTGGAAGATATGATAGAAAAAGTACAATTACTTTTTGAAAAGAATGTAAAGACAGAACATTATATTTTAGGAAAGAATATAGTTATATAAATGGAAGAACACAGAGTGATCAAGGCATTTTATTCTTTTTTATTCCCATAGTTTAAGATTCTTGTAGTTCACCTGACTCAAGAGGGCTTCCAATCACCAAAAATGGAATTTGCTCAGTGTCCCCATGTTCAGTGGTTGAGCAGGTTCACTGTCAGTGAAATACAACAACCCTCACCTTTAATTGTGGCTGCATGTTATTACCTGATGAACGAGAATTGGAAAAGAGGGGCAGCTAATTTAATCAACGTAGATTCAGATTCCTGACTTGAGTGATCTTATCTGGCTATCTTCATTGGTAGCTACAGTGGGATAATTGTCACATTTTCTTTTTTTTTTTTTTTTTTGGTTTTTCAAGACAGGGTTTCTCTTGTGTAGCTTTGCGCCTTTCCTGGAACTCACTTGGTAGCCCAGGCTGGCCTCGAACTCACAGAGATCCGCCTGGCTCTGCCTCCCGAGTGCTGGGATTAAAGGCGTGCGCCACCACCGCCCGGTTAATTGTCACATTTTCAAATGAAAGTGTGACAACTACCTGTAACACTGCTTATGCAGTGGACACACATTTATATTTTATTAGGAAATTAGCTTATAAGTGATAAAATTAACCTTAAATGTATTAGTGCATTTTCTACTATGAACTATCCCCCTAACCTCAAATATAATTTTATTTAAAAATTTTTATACTTAACAATAAAATGGCATTGCTGAGAAGTTGACTTAGCCATTATATGTAGAAGCTTAAATGTTAGGTGAGCATTGGTGGCCATCTGTAATTCCAGTCTTGGAAGACAGAGACAGTTGCTTTCCCAGAACAAGCTGAGTAGTGTTACTAGCCATATTCAGGAGTGCTGGGTTTGATTGAGAGATAGTTATATAGAAAAAAATCATTGAGGAAGATTCTTGGCAACGACCTCAGGTTTTCACATGCATGCATCTTTATGTGCATGCATGCCTTCATCAAAATGTATATAAGCAGGTATACCATATACATGTTTACACACATACAGAAAAAAAAGAAAAGCAAAAAATAACCTGGGGTAACTTATTATAAAATATATACAAATGCATACGCGTACAAGTATTAAAAGTTAGCAACTATAATACAAGATTGGTAGGAAAATTATTCAATTTAATATTTGCTTTTATCTGTAGTATGTGATAGGAAGTGTGGTCTTGTGTGACTGGGACCACAGAGGGGTGCTGTAACTATTATAGCCTTGAAAGCAGCAATCATTAAGGATTCAGTGATAGTGAAACTAGCTCAAAACAATAAACCTTCTGTGTATTAATCATAAAGAATTGGAAGGAATTAGATGCTTATGTCTGGTTTAGATATCCTGGCAGGAAGAACTGTTAAATTATTCAGTTCCCTTCACCTCTCATATTTCCTCCCCTAAGCCCAAACTAGATTAAAAAGAATTGGTACAAAAAAAAAAAAAAAAAAAAAAAAAAAACCCAAACCAATCAACTAACCAAACAAGACAGAATTGATACAGTTCTGCATAAATGTGAATGTGACTGTGCCTATTGGAGGACATCATGGATATGACAAACCTACTGTTCTTTTCCATTGGGCCACTAAACAGTTTAGGTTGGTCACACTTGCCTGGTTCTTCCGCCATGCTAACCACCACATTCACTACAAAAGACTTCCTCTTGTACTGAGAGCTGGTAGCTCATCTCTACTTATGAGGAATCCAAACAGCCAGGGCTGTAGAAAACTGTCTCCAGTTTCAGAGGCCATCCCCAGGAGTTGCTGGGCCAGTGCTCCTCTTGTATTCAAGGGGAGTAGAATTTTGTAACATTAACTGAATTTGCTAAGATAAGAAGCAGGAAAGTAGACATGGAATCAGAACCTAAGATTTTTCTCAGTCTGATTTGGGGAAAACTCTCTTAATTTTATAGAATTATAGTAACATTCTAAGGCTTGAAGTGAGTGTTCAGAGAAAGCAATGGATACATGAAAAAGAACTAACATGATGTTTGTTAATCTCTTGAGTAAAAAGCCTTTGGGATATCTGAATAAAAATAAACAAGTAATCATAATTATGTGGCGATGAGGTGGCTGGTTTGATGTATCATCTCGTTTGAGTCATTGATGTCTGGCTATTTCATCAAACACTCTTTATTCAAGTGTCTGTGGCAATGCTGTTGGGTGATGTAAAAGTTCGAATTGAGAGGCTGAGGTGAAGGGATTGCCTTCCTTGTGTGCGAGGTCCAAACCCAGTGATTTCAAGGCTTGACTAGGACAAAGACTGGCCTTGGTGTAGTAGGAACATCCCGCTTCCCAACTGTTTGAACTTGGACAGCAGTTCCGTCAGGCTTCTTGATTCAAACTGAACTTGAAATATACACCTATCTTGGAACTTTGACCCCCCCCCCCACAGTTACAGACTGGGATTTAAATGGTAGGTCTTAGTCCTTTGGATGAGAACAAGAGATTCGGCATCTCCCCTGCATTTCCCTCTTGCTTACTGCGTGTCTTGTGAGCCTTCCTAACCGTCTCAAGCAGCCTCGCTCTCTTCTCCCTCCAGGCAGAACCCTGACTGATACAGTTAGATTTGTTAATGTTGTAAATGCTTCAGCTCGGCCCATTTCTGCCCCAGCATTAGTTTCCCCCTTTGAAAGCTCAACAAGATTTACAAGGAACCCCCTTTGCTCTGCTCAGGTAACTATGTTAAAATGTTTTCTCCATATTTTTTTTTATAGTTGGTATTCTATAACTCTACCTCTTAAAAGATAGTTTTAATAGAGGATTGCATAATTCCTACCACATGGGAGATGAAAATTGTGCAGAAATCACAGTAATGAATTAAAATCGTACTAATACGACTGCTAGGTCTATAATTAGACAACTTTTTTCATTTATAGCTGAACACCGACGTGCTGTGCTGTGTTTGCAAATGACCTGATTGGTTCAGGATAATAAATTGCTAAGATATCCAAAAGGAACATGTTCTTTGGCTTGCAAACATCTAATAGGAGGAAGATAACAAGAATGGAACATGCAGAACATCAATTATCCTCTGACATAATGCGATCGTAAGGGTTTCCTCCATAGGTACAGAAAAGCCAAAGGCATCACTTTACTTTAAGGAAGTCGCACAGCTCCATTGAATGCTCAGTCATTTGGCAAACACATAGGTTAATGTCTTTAAAGTTAAAAAGCAAGGTGAAGGAGAAATAGCTGCTGTGAATTCAGGAGTGAAATTTAGGGCCTGTTTGTTCTCTATTACAGGGCTAGGATAGTGGATACATGAAAACCAAGGTAAACAATGAAGGAGAAATAGAAATGTTGAGCAAATGAATTGCATAGGATTTCCACACACACTCGAGTGGACTGGCATCTGAACTCGAAAGCATATGTGTCTGGAATAGATGGAGTACATCACTCAGGTCACCCTTGGGGAAGGTTTACAATAACGGTGATTTTAATTCACGCCCCAGTGGTCCCCTGGCGTGGTTTTGTCTCCAGCTTTATACTCAGCTACACAACCACCAACATTTTGTCATCAATTAAATGAATATATCAATACTTCAGATTTAGTATACACAAAACTGAAAATGCCTCCATCTCCCTCACATCCACTCATCCCCATTGTTTTTTCAACAGTCAGGAAACTCATGTTTCCGATTCCACGGGTTTGAAAATGATCTTTCACTATTTCGTTTATATCCCATCCTCAGTCTATGGGATGCTCCCCCGGCTTTGTTTCTGGATGTTTCTGAAATGTAGTCACTTTCCTGTCCATTTCCACCTGATTCATAAGGAAAACAAACTGATGTGCCAGCTAAGACAATCCAGCAGTCGAGATGATGCTTGGTAATCCTTTGGCTCTCAGTAAAAATAAGAGAAAGCAAAAGAGAATTGAAGTCCACCTGCACCATGCATGGGGCTGTGTGCCAGAGAGGGGTGGCCAGCAATTTCAGAGTTTAGCACTAACTGCCCAGGTTCACCTCGATGATAACCTAAGATGCATGAGAGAGAACTCGGTAAGCAAAGGAGGTAGAGACTGTTTTAAGTCCCGTTAAGTGGAATTAACAGGACAATAACATGGAAAATGCAAAATTCCACTTCAGATATCCAGGAAAGATCTCTTTGAGGAGATGACAATTAGGTGGGGACCTGCTGAAGAACAGCCCTGCCTTGTAGACTGTGTGAGGGACTGTCGACTAAGCATTAGGCCCAGAAGGAGAAAGATCGTCATGTGTGCAGTCATGAATGTGTTGGTTGGTATGCCTGCCCAGCAATGAAAGAGAGAGGTATGTGATGCTGCCACTGACCCAGGCTAGGCGGGGTTCATAAATCTGAACTAGCACTTCAGTTATACTTAGAGGACAGAGGGAAGTGATTTTAACCAGGGGTTGACAACACTAATTTACCTGTAAAAGCGAGAATTATGGCCTAAAGGTGATAGCTGAGCTAAACCAACATTTCTCTTACTCCATTGCCCTTTCAAAATTAAAACTAGTCTTTGAGTTGACCTGGGTTTATACTAATTATCTACAGAATTTTCTCTGCCAGAGCTTATACTTCCAGTGCGTGATGAGTTCAGCCCATGCCAGCCGAAATTCACTGGTAAACCACTTCTGGCCTGATGAGGGCAACATTTGACCAAGTCATTGGAATAATGAGAAATATAGTGAATACTTAAAAAGTATTACTATTCTTAGTTTATAATAATCGTAAAAGGTCAGACTTTTGAATGTGGCCTTTAATTTTGGGTAGTTTATTTACTAAGAGTGTTCGTATCACTTAATTTGTTTTGTTTAAAAACTACACCGTACATGTTAATAGAGTTTATAGTGGAAACAAAGTACACAAAAGCAATTAATAATCTCAAAATATTTTACATCTTAATAATTATCAGTGTCTGTGTAATTATATTTGCTATCTTAATAACAATAATAAGTTCATCTATTTCTGTGGCAGTTATGTATTTTCTTTTTCTTTTTTTTTTTTTTTTTTGGTTTTTCGAGACAGGGTTTCTCCGTGTAGCTTTGCGCCTTTCCTGGAACTCGCTTTGGAAACCAGGCTGGCCTCGAACTCACAGAGATCCGCCTGCCTCTGCCTCCCGAGTGCTGGGATTAAAGGCGTGCGCCACCACCGCCCGGCCAGTTATGTATTTTCTTATCACAAAATTTCCAATGATAAACTAGAAAAGTGTTTATTTTGACAGTGATTTGGCTCTCAAATGTATTTTAATTTGTATGTACTTCTTATACTTGAGTATCCCAGGTTCTACTACTTGTGGAATAATTCAATAGAACTGTGTTAAAACTCAATAGAACTAAGCTGGCACCTCTTCCCTCTGTATTGTCAGACTCCATATACTCAAGCAAAGTTGTGACATCGGCTCTTCTGTTTCTCCTCCAAGGGTGATAGTTTTCCACAAGTCCACTCTTATACTTTGCCACATTCAACTGATGGTTTGGAAGCATCCACTTACAGTATCTTCCTGACATTTTTCTTTTGCAGTTACTTAAATTTTTAAAGAGGATCTTGGTAGTCCATTATCTACTGACCTATGGAATGGATTTTTAATGGGGAAAGTCTTCATTTAGGGCTATTTGGAATTAAGTCATTTCTCATTTCCCTAAATCATAACTCACAGAAGCACCTTTAAAAAGATGACCTACACTGCTTAAGATGGAAATCTTGAGCTATATCTCTGTGAAATAAATTTGTCTCATGAAAAGTTATACTGTCACATTTGAATATGGGCACTCAAAAAGTTTTAATCCCTGATTATATTTAAAATGTCATTTTAACTCCCTCTGAAGGGTTATACGACATGGTTCTGAGGACAAACTATGCTGATCGATTATGATCAGACTAGTTAGCATTTATATTCTACTTTACTCTTATGGTTCCTTTAGAAGGAGAAGCTAATTAGTAGATGGGATGCCAATATTTTGTATTCAAGGGACTCAGTACATTAGGTTATGCTACACGCTTACAGTGCTCCTTCAGCGTTTCCATTAGGACAACAAAGAGCAGGTATTTCCCATTTCTGTTCCAGTGTGGGCATGGAGAAGGTGTTTTCACATCACTAGCTTTTGCGAGAGCCTGAAAAGAATGGAAAGGATGTCACTTTCTCTATTGGAAGCAATTTAGCAAGCTACCCTAGATAAATGCATTTCGAAGTAAAATAAACACTCCTAAAAAATGTAGAATGCTTTGTAAAAACAGGCACAGCATCTTATGGCTTATGTTTTTACCAGTTCATGAGGATTTTAGGAAAGTGGTGGGAAGTTCTTTGTACAAGGAAAGAACTATTTCTAGGGCCAGATGGAAACTTGCAATTTCATAATTCAGTTATTATATTGATTGTAATTATTACAATTATCTGGTTATTTCTTCTTTCTAATTGGCCATTCTAGCTCCATGACACTTTAATGAGTTTGGTGTCCTCAACTTTAGGAAGAGTACACACTAGCCTAACCCATGGACCTCAGAATTATTATTACCGATTATTTAGTCTCATTAGCCCCTATTTGTAGTGTTTTAAAAATATTTTCTATTCTTTATTTTCCTATTTCCTTGTACTTTGAGCAAACATTGTCTAGTTCTTTAATTTTAGCATCTTAAAGCTGAAACTTAGATCCTTAGTTTTAAAACTCTTATTATTTCCTCAAATATTTCTTTCAACTAAACATTCCCTTCCAAGCAGAGGATTTGAGATCTGGTATTTTAAGAAGAACTGAGTGTGAAAATAGTTTCCTAATATCCTTGTGATTATATATCTGGCCCATGGTTATTTAGAATTATTAATGTCAAATATTGAGAAAATTTATGATTGTCATAATATTCCTATCAAATTTAGCTTCATTCTGGTTAGAGTAAATATAAAACAGAATCAAGTTTAACAAGTGTAATGGGCCTTTTTATGATCCACTATTTGCTGTGCTCTAGACACAGGAACTACCCATGCACTACCACTGGGTGGTGCTCTAGTGCAAAGAGCCGGTGAATATAATTGGTGAGTTCTCAGTTACTAATCTCTTGGATTCCGTTTATAGTGGGGAAAAGGTATAAAAATCTCCAACTACAGGTATAGATTCACATCTTCCATCCGAGTCTGCTCTCTGCTTATGGAGTCTCTCTTATTAAGTATATGTACATTTATTATATTAATATTTTTGAAGAACCCATCCTTGTAATTTTAAGCATTCTTCTTTGTTTCTGGAAAGCTCTCTTACATGAAATTTT
Organism: Peromyscus leucopus; assembly: GCF_004664715.2. NCBI lineage: Eukaryota > Metazoa > Chordata > Mammalia > Rodentia > Cricetidae > Peromyscus > Peromyscus leucopus. The sequence continues at coordinate 21,018,437 of NC_051074.1, read as the reverse complement.
ACTTCCATATGAGTACCTCTGCACCAACTTTTAATGCTTATCTTTTCCTTACATATACATGTCTTAAATATATTACATAGATGCATATGTAGATAGGTGTGGCCTTGCTGGAGGAAGAGTATTCACTTTGGGGGTGGGCTTTGAGATAGTAGATGCTCAAGCTATGCCCAGTGTGCTACACAGTTTTTCCTTCTGCTGCTTCCGGATCAAGAACTCTCAGCTCCTTCTCCAGCACCATGTCTGCCTGAATGTCTCCATGCTTCTTGTCATGAAGATACTGGACTAAACCGCTGAAACTGTAAGCCAGCCCCAACTAAATGTCTTCCTTTATAAGAGTTGTTGTGGTTATGGTGTCTCTTCACAGCAATAGAAACCCTAACTAAGGTAGTCCTTTTGGTGGATTTTTCCTTTGATGAGTATGTAGTGTCCTTCCTATTTTTTGGTATGTTTAGTTTGACGCCTATTTTGTCATATAACACCACCTTGTTTCCTGGGCCCATTTGCTTGGAATATCTTTTTCAATCCTCTTATACTGAGGTGATGTCTAGCCTTGGTGTTAAGTGTGTTTCTTGGAGGCAGCAGAAGGATGGATCCTGTTTTTGCATCCATCCTATTAGTGCCTTCTTATTGGCAAATTGACATCATTGGCATTGAGAGTTATTAATGAACAGTGTTTATTGGCTCCTGCTATTTTGTTATTGTGGTGTGGCTTTTTTCCCTATCTTTTGATTGGCTGATCTGAGATTATTTATTATTTGTGTTTTCTTGGGTGTCATTAACCTCTTTAGGTTGAAGTTTTCCTTCTGTAGAGTTGGATTTGTAGTTAGATACTTCTTACATTTGATTTATTGTGGAGTGCTTTTCTCTCTGCATCCATTATTATTGAACGTTTTGAGTACAGTAGTGTGGGCTGGTATCTGTGGCCTTTTAGAGTCTGTAGAACATCCATCCAGGCCCTTCTGGCTTTTAGAGTCTCCATTGAGAAGTCAGGTAATATTCTAGTGGATCTGCCTTTTTATGTTAGTTGGTCTTTTTTTCTCTGCAGCTTTTTAATATCCTTTCTTTAGTCTGTATACTTCATTTTTTGATTATTATGTGTCATAAAGAATTTCTTTTTGGGTGTTGGTGGTGCATACCTTTAATGCCAGCACTTGGAAGGCAGAGGCAGGTGGAACTCTGTGAGTTTGAGGCCAGCCTGGTCTTACAGAGTGAGTTCCAGGACAACCAAGGCTACACCAAAAAGAAGAAGAAGAAAGAAGAAGAGGATGAAGAAGAAGAAGAAGAGGAGGAGGAGAAGGAGGAGAAGGAGGAGGAGGAGGAGGAGGAGGAGGAGGAGGAAGAAGACACACACATATACACAAACCAAATAAAACCAAAGTTCTTTAAAAAAAAACAAACACATTAGTTAGATAAAAATAAACAAGACAGAACAAAAAAGAATTTATTTTCTGGTAGTCTCTTTGGTGTTGTGTATGATTCTTGTATGTTGAAAGGTGTCTCCTTCTTTAACTTAGGGAATTTTCTTTATGATTTTGTTGAAAATATATTCTGTGCCTTTGACTTGGGTTTCTTTTTTCTGTATTCTTACTAATGTTATTTTGGGTCTTTTCATAGTGTCCCAATTTTCTGGATGTTTTGTGCCTGGGATTTTTTTTAGACTTAGCATTTTCTGTGACTGAGCCACCCATGCCTTCTGTCTGTCTTCAATCCCTGAGACCCTTTCTTCCATTTTTCATATTCTGCTTGTCAGGGTTACTTCTGAGGTTTTGGTGGACTTTCTACAGTTTTGTTTTCAGTTTTACTTCAGTTGTGTTTCCTTTAGTGGATTCTTTTTTTACGGTCATATCTTGAACTGTTTGACTCATTTCATTCCACTGTTTGTGTTTTCATAGGCTTCATTAATGGGCTTATTTACATCCTCTTTAAGGTCCTCGGACATATTCATGATAGCTATTTTGAAGTCCTTGTTTGTGCTTCGGCTGTATCACAGCTAAATTACAGCTATCTCTCAGGGCCTGCTGACGTAGGGTCTCTGGGTTCTTGTGGAGACACATTGCCTGACTATTACTGTGTTTTTAACGTATTTTTAACCAGACATCTAGGCATCTGGACTTGGGATGGTTGTGATTGTAGGTGTTGATATCTTGTCTTGTCTTTGTTGGGTGGGTGTTCTGTCTGTTGGTTTCTGTCGCCCTATGTGGATCTTAAAAGAATGCAATGGCTGTGCGTTGCCTGGTAGGGAGTGCTTCTGAATATCTGCCAGGTGTGGCCAGTGGAGTTCGTGGGTAGAACGTGTCTAGGTATTGGGAGGTGACATGAAGGAATGGGGATGGCTTAGTAGAGGGGCACATGCAAAGAAGGCCCCCAGGACAGAAAAAAGCTGTGTCTGCCAGGAAGATCTGCAGAGTCCTCAGGGAATGGAGGCAGAGGGAGAGGGGGCCCCAGCAGGTGCCGCAAGGCAGGGGGTAAAACTGGGGGGTCAGGATTGGAGGGTAGGAGGGAAAGGGAATACAGCCTACCTCCTGATTAGGTTTGTAAAGTTAAGCTTCATGTTTATTTCTCTAATTGAAAAAAATTCTTTATTCTTTCCTATAGTTACTTTTTTATTAATGTAAAAATCAAAACTACACACTTGTTTTCCATGTGTTTCTGCTGCTCCTCCTTCCTCATTTCATGTCAATTAGCATTTACTATTCTGTTTCATGCATCTTTGACCTTAAAAAACTGTATCTATTTTATTTCATATATCTGGGTTCCTTTAACAACATATCACAGTATCATCATCCTTACTAAACCACTTTATAGAATATAAAAATCATATTGCAGGGCCTCTGGATTCTGATAAGTTTCCATGAAGAGTTTTTTTTTTTGTTGTTGTTTTTTATTAGCCAGCAATTTAATTCTTGGTTGATAAACTTGAACTTGTGGAAATTTCTTCTTCATTCATTATAAAAGTGTGGTTTAGTTTAGTCTTTAGTTTTGGGGGAAATCATTAGTCTGGGAAAATACTCTTTACTTTTAAGGCCTGGTTCTTTGAATTTTAATGGTGAGCTAACATTTTTTTTCTCAGCTCCTTGGATCTATCAATAAGCATATTTTAAACTGTTTTGTGGGCCCGGCAGTGGTGGCACACATCTTTAATCCCAGCACTCGGGAGGCAGAGCCAGGAGAATCTCTGTGAGTTCGAGGCTAGCCTGGTCTACAGAGTGAGATCCAGAAAAAAAAAAAAAAAAAAAAAACTGTTGTGTGCTTGGCTCAATGTCTAAGGTCATAGATCATGCAACATTTTAAGGAGGTTTACATCAGATGCTCTGAACTCATCCTGCATGGAATTCTCTGTATTTCCAGCATTTCCAAAAAGCTCCAGTGTTCCTGACTCTTAAAGGGAGTCAGCAAAGCTTTTTGCTGGTGTTCTGAGCCATTCTGCTTATAGGAAACTGGTATGTTTCTTTACGGAAGGTCTCACTTAGGATTGCATCGCCCAGTGCGTCCTCAGTTCCCTTCGACTTCTATGTACCCTTGGTTGTTCTCTAATGCTTTATAGAATTGGTTTTCATGTTTTATCTAGAACTTACGTTCCAGAGATGGTAGTTAGTGCAAACTAAGCTGACCTGTCATCCTAAGAACAATAAATAGAGGCACATTCGGTTTTTAATGTTAAGACTCCCTTATAAAAATATCTGGAAGATCCAGAGCCAGGCAGGGCGTAGCAATTTCTGTGGGAGACACACAGCCACTTTTATGGAGGTAGTTATCTTCTTTTTATCTTTTAGCCATTTTATTATCAACTTATTTTTTAATTATTTTACTACTTGTTTATGCACACATATCACGTGTGATGTGTGTGGGCACCTACATGGGCCAGAAAGAGGTTTAGGAGCTCCTGGAGCTAGATCTGCAGGTGGATCTCAGCCCTCTAACATGGATACTGTGAGCTGAATTGGGTCTTCTGCAAGATCAGTACATATTCTTAACTGTTGAGTCATCACTGAGCTCCCAGGGTTGTTATTCTTACATTGAATTACATGATATTGCGATGAGAAAGTTTCAATAAAGCAGACATGTTTTCTTCATGCTTTAATTTGAAGTTTGTGTCATAATATTAGTGTGTATAAAGACTTCCAGATTTGAGGATGCCATATTTTACATTTACTTTACATAATTTCCCATGCATATTTCATGAGTGTTTAACTTACGATTCATGAAATGGATGTATTTAAAGTATGAGATATTGAAATTACTAACTCTTTTGTTGTCCCTTTACTCAATATGTTTTCAACATGTCTTATTTTATCTTTGCATGTGTTTGCGTACATGCCTTCATGCACCTGGGCAAGTCCAAGGACAACTTTCTAGAGTTGGTTTTCTCCTTCTACGGGAGGTTCTAGGGGTATACAGTCAGGCCGTCAGGCATGCACAGCAAGGGTTTTCGTCAGCCAAGTTAGCTCACTGACCCTTAGTCATTTGGAAAACGACAAAATTCAGTGTTTTACTTTATTATGTCAAGAAAGAAAAGGAAATTAAAATTTTTCTTGAGATAAAGGACAATGAAAATGCAGCACGCCAAAGCCAGTGGTACGCAGTCAGGGCAGCTGCAAGGAGACACTTTGCGGCAGTGAGTGCTGCATCAAAGACGAAGGAGAAAGAACCCAATAAAGGACCTTGTGTTGCAGCTTGAGGGTCTCAGACAGCAAAGATTGGAAACATAGGAGAGTGGCGTTGATGCTCGTGGGTGAGCCCTGTGTGTGTGTGTGTGTGAGAGAGAGAGAGAGAGAGAGAGAGAGAGAGAGAGAGAGAGAGAGAGAGAGAGAGGAGAGAGAGAGAGAGAGAGAGAGAGAGACGGGAGTGAGGGTGATGTGAGTGAGTGTGAGCCTGCAGAGGGTGATGCTCCTGAAGGTGAGCCCCTGGACAATGATGAGAGTGAGGGTGGGCCCCCCGGAGGGTGATGCTCATGCCCCAACATAAGGAACAGATTAGAAATTCATACCTGGAGCCATTGGTTCTGTGAGTACCTCAAGGGTCCTGCAGCAGCTTCAGTGATCTTCTCCAGGCTGGCTGCTTCTGTGATAACCTGTATTTCTCTTCTGCCTTAAAATCCATGACAAAAAGCAAGAAACTCATGTCTCCACACCTGCCCCTAATTTCACAGCAAATTAGAAAAAACTAAATAAAAATAAGACCGGCAATAGATAAAATAGAGAAAAACATTACAAAGGATTGCAGAAAGAGAGAATTGTGCTTTTGGAATGAAAATGAAACTCCCTCAAAATGTTAGATAGACTGAGCAAAAAAAATTATGTGAATTCAGAAATGCAAAGTAGAGATGTTACATGACACAGCAGAAATGCAGAGCAGCATAAGATGTCATTATCAACAGTTGTGTGTTAAACTAGGAAAATCTGGATGAGTGAATAAATTCCTAGACAATTCAATATATGAAGACTGATTTATGAATAAACAGTAAAACTGAACAGATCACTAATGAGAGGGGTGTGGGGAGATGGCTCTGTGGGTAAAGGACTTGCTTCAGAAGTATGTGGACCAAGTTCAGATTCTGAGCACTCATGTAAAAAGTGCTGGCTTCTGTATGCACATGCATGCACGCGCACGTGCGCGCACGCACACACACACACACCCACCCATTCACATACTCACAAATAAAATAATAAATAATAAATGTGAAGAGATGGGAATATTACCAATTTTCCATCAAACAAAAACCTGTGTCCTTACTGTTTCATCACTGATTTCCAACAACTGTTTTAAAAAGTCAATGAAAATTCTCAAGTTTCCAATAAAACTGAACTTATATTTTACAACTCATTCTATAAGACCATCATTACCCCAATACCAAAATCAAAGATGCTAATCATAGACACTAAAACAACAGTAACAACAAAACCAAGCTAACATCTTTGCTGAACATAGATAAAGAAACAAAAATCTTAGCAAAATACTATCACACAATCCAAGAGCAGTGTGAGTGTGTGTGTGTGTGTGTTGTTGGGATCAAACCCGACTGCTGGGAGCCATTCCCAGTGGTGGACTAGTCCCAGCAGAGGATGAAAGGTGTTGGTGGGTGACAGAGGTGAGCCAGGCCATGGTGGTGGGGAGAATCTTGCAGCCTGACTGACTAGCAGCCAGAGTGCTTTTTTATACAGAATTTAGTAAGCAGAGATACATTTATGTTGTTCCAAAACATAGACCTTATCATTTTTGTTTTTGGACATGTATTTCACGTCCTCTTGCTCATCTTTTAGTCATCGTTAATAAACTATGACAGAACAGAGTTATCATTTCCAAGTTTTGACATCATTGATGAACAGAGTTATCATTTTTACTCATTAACCCTTTAATCCAATTTTTAAGAATCTAGAGGCATATGACAGCCTGTTCTCAGGCTAGTAGCTTTTGTGGCTACAAGGACATTACACCAAAACAAAATCTTCAAGCCAGTCTGGTCATATTGTCATGTCTCAAGCAGTGTATTATTAACTCTTAGTGGTCAGAGTGCCAAGAAAAATCCTCAGGCTAAAACTGCCACCATTATTATTCAAATTCTGGCCTAACATAGTGTTTATATTTTATATCTTTATAGAATTTGTCTATATGCCTAATCTTGGCATTCTGTTGTTTCTTGGTCATATGATATCACAGTGGCTCTGTATATGCTAACTTTTCTAAGAAAGAAAGGTCCTGATATCTCATTTTTTAAAGCATCTTTTTACTCCATTCTTTGCTCATCAATATAAGTCTCTGTGTAGGGCCGAGGTAACTTCAGTTAATCTGACTTTGTTGCTGTATATGCCATGTAATATAAGGGAGGAGGCTTGCAATCTGATCTGTGGCCAACTCCTCTAGCCCACTGAATCTTGTTGACCTTTTTTTGGGAGGTTTGTTTTTTGAGACAGGGTTTCTCTGTATAGCTTGGAGCCTTTCCTGGAACTCACTCTGTAGCCCAGGCTGGCCATAAAATCACAGAGATCCACCTGCTTCTGCCTCCCGAGTGCTGGGATTAAAGGTGTGTACCACCACCACCCAACTTATTGACCTTTTTGAGTTTACTTTGTTTTGAATATCTTATTCCTGTGTAAGTACAGGGACAGATGTTTCAAAAATGTCTCATAGCCTCATAATGAGATCTGTGGCTTCTTTATGTGCCACAACCTCCAAGGTGTAAGGAAGACCTTCAAGTAGATGAAGATATCTTTCTAAAAGTGGGAGGGGTATATGATCAGGACTTTCCTGGGGGCGCTTAGAAGCAGTATTCCTGGGAGAAGTCATAAAAGATTCATAAAAGAGTTTCCCATTAATCCAATACCCCCAATGTACACACATTAAAATCCTCCAAGTCTGCAACAGGTGGAGATGAAAACCAAAGGTGGCACAGCAGCCATCATGTGGCTCAGCTTTGCTGGATCTTTGTCAAGCAGCTGTGCTGGCTTTATGACTTCTGCCATTCCCATCAGATATATGCCAGGTTATGTGCCACCATGTGGAATAGAACTCCAGTCCTCTGAAAGAGCAGCCAGTGCTTTTAACCTCTGAGCCATCTCTCCAGCTGCTGGGATTGGATTCTTTACAGCCAAAGTCATAGATAAAATATTTTACTCTTAAAAATTGGAGTGTCTGATACTTTGTCCATTCACTTTAATTTGACAATGGAGAGGTTGTGAGTCAGCCTAACTCAGTTTTTCCAACGTTTGATTTTACACACCTAATTCCCCTTCTGATCCTTGCAGGCTGGAAGGAATTACAGTTGTGGAAGGACAGACTGCATGTGCTCACTCATCAGAACCCGGTCCCACCTCTTAATGTCTCTAGCATAACTGAATTTTATTAACCAAACTGCAGCCTTGCTATAGTAGAGATAGACTCTCTGCTGGCACGTGTTTACCTTTGGAACATGATTACACCACAGGATGGCATCTTAGGTAAATTTCTATAGATGCCATATTGAGACAAAACTTATCTTTACAGATAAAAAAAAAATTATGTGCTCCTACCCTAGAAAGTCCGAGTAAGTGATATTGCTCAGGATCTTAGCTCATCTAAGTTGTTTGTAGCTTCTTTGCTCAGAGCCCAATATGAAAACTTCACCATCAACTTTATGAAATAAAATTGTATTCATGATCATTTTAAATTATTAAAGAGCCTAGATATTGTATAAGTGAATTCAATGTAACTAGTTTTAACACATAAATATGAAAAAGATTCCTGAAAAAAAAACTACATAATAAAACTATCAAAATAAGTTTAAATTCTTAGCGAAATTTCTAGGTTTCCCCTGATTATTGAGAATTGAAGTCTTGGTAATTCTGTTATTTGATAGCAGGTTTCCTAAGAAATCATGGTGTTGAATTTCCTATCACTATATTGTACTTGAAAAATAAGTGAAAAAAGATAATCACTGGGCTAGAATGATATTTGAAGATACGCTATTTCTTTTTCTACATAAGAGAAGCCTGCATTTGTTCTTTTCATTACATAATATTTATTTCCTTCTATTAATATTTGGTCATAGAGTCAAAATAGACAAGCTGTCTGTCATTTGGGTTCCAGTAAAGATAAAGGATATAAATGTGGTACTAACTTAATGGCATATATATATATATATATATATATATATATATATATATATATATATTCTGTGGGGCGTTTACCCACCACCCCCACAGCTTCCCAGAGTTTTCTTGAGTGCGAGCAGGAAATATTAGATAGAAGGATTTATAGCGGAGAATCTTGCGGAGATAAACAGATAGAAAATAAAGGATAGCCTCGAGAGGGCCTGGAACCTATTCCAACGGGCCCCGACTGTCTCTGGTCCAGGGTTTTTATAGAGACGCCAAGGGGGTGGAGCAAAAGACCTCCTCCCCCAGCACAGCCAAGTGCAGGCCATCTCAGACACCTGCACTCAGGCCCGTGGTCCTGATCATCCTCTATTCGGACCTGCTGGGTAAAGCCACGAGGAACCCCAGAACGGGCTCCCACAATATATATATATATATATATATATATATATATATATATATATTATCATTTTTCTAATGGGTCAGGAAGTAAAATATTGTATTTAATTTATTTTATACTGATTACCACCACGGGGTTCTCAGTATGTATTCTTGACTCATTACATCTTTGGGTTATGACATCTTAAATTTTCTCTCTCAAAAGCCTTATGTTTTCATGCCAGCACACCTTTAGTGTAAAGACAGACACTGTAAGCATTTGTTTTATTTAATCAGCAAGTACATTTTCTTTTCGTTCTGTTCATTATAAGGGGTGATCTCTGAAACATGATTATTGTTTTAGAATAGATCTGTTGTTATTGTACTTTGGTGCACATTAGAATCACCTGATAGGATTTTTATGAATCCCGAAGTCAAGGCATAGTGAAATTAAATCAGATCTTCTGGAAATGGAACCTAGACATTGTTATTGTTTAAAAAACCCATTGTGTAGCCAAGTTTGGAACAAAATGGAATAAATGGAAGGAGAATGCTGAAATGGTAGGATAAAGGCAGGCCAAAAAATTTAAGATAATAATAATTACTATTACTGAGGTAGGAGTCTCATATTATTGTCCTGGTTGGCTTCAAACTGCTGGGACCAAGCTATTCTGTATTAGACTCCTAGCTGAGATTCTCCTCCAGTGGTTCTCAGCCTTCCTAGGCTGCGACCCTTTAAGACAGCTCCTCGTGTTATGGTGACCTCCAACCATAAGATTATTTTCATTTCTACTTCCTAAATGTGATTTTTTGCTGCTGCTATGAATTGTAATGTAAATGTTTTTGGAGTAGAGGTTTGCCAAAGGGGTCATGACCCAAAGGTTAAGAATAGCTGCTCTAGCATGTACCTATAGTACTGATAATAAATTATTATTTTAACTGTACAAATTTATAGGGTACTATGTGACAATTTTATAGCTGTGTATAATGTTTAATAATTAAACCAGTAGAGTTAACATTCATATTTCCATGAAAAATTAAACAATTAATGTTTAATGATATGTATGTGTACAGATTTCTCTGTGATATTTTAGTGCATGAACGTAGAGATCAGAGGAAGTAATTTTGCTGTCTCCTTCTTAGCACAGAGTTGGTCTTGACACTTGGGCTACCAGCTTTCTCTTGAGAGTGTCCTTCCCTTCAACTGATTTAGTGTTTCTGACAGCAGAGTAAATCAAAACATAGGAGACATATTTCCTGATGTTAGCTTGGCAAAATTTTCTGGAATACATCCCAAAGCACAGGAAATAAAATAAAAAAATACACAAATATGACTATAACAAAGTTTTTTCCCTAGCAAATAAACAGTATAAAAATAAATACTATAAACACTGAAAATAAGTAGTTCTGTTAATTTCATAAGGGATTGGCAGAATATATAAAAATCTCAAAAATCTCATCAACAACATTTAAAAAAGAATCTAATTAACATAGGAGATATATATATAAGTATGATCAAAATGGGGAAAAGCAGCTAGGACATGGCACACCTCTCCAAACCCAGCATTCTAGGTGCTGAAGTAGGATCATGAGTTTGAGGATATCCTAGCCTGCGAAGTGAGAAACTCTATCAGACAAAAGACAATAAAGGACAAAAGATGACATGTACTGACAAAGAAGTGAAAATGGAACATTTGCTCATTGTTGGGACTGTATAATATTTGCAAAGCCAAAACAGAAAATAGTGTTGAGTAGACTCCAAATAGCAGTTACAACTGCTATGTGACCTGATGACCTAAGTCCTGGGCACATAGCCAAGGGAAGTGGAATCAGCATGCTAAAGGAATACTGGCCTTACTGTGTGTGTGTGTGTGTGTGTGTGTGTGTGTGTGTGTGTGTGTGTGTACTTGTATGTGCATGTTACAGCATTGGTCACAATAGCAACAAACAGAAATTATCTAGATTTTCATCTGATAATGAATAGATAAGAAAGTGATATACTATGCAGTCATAAGAAGAATCCTACCATATGCTAATTATAAGAGAACTGATGATAATTTGTTATGTGAAATAAGTCAGTAATAGACTGTGTAATCACTGTGACATGCACAATCTAAAGCAGTTGACTTCATACCACTTGAAAATAGAATTAAAGTTACTGGAGTGTGGGAAATCAAGGTGAGAAAAGGTAAGGTGGATTTGATGAACAGGTACTAAGTTACTTAGGACTCAGCCATACTTATAGCCTTCAAAGAGATAGAGGGAAGGATTTAGGGTTTGTACTAAAATGAAATGGTCAATATTTGGGGAGATAAAATGGTGAACTCAATTTAATCACTACACAACTTGATATGTCTCAAAGAATCACATGCCACTGCACAAATGTATTCAAGTTTTATGTTGGGATGTAGCAGTAAAATTAAATTTAATTGAAATAAGAGAACTAGAATGATTATGTCATTTTATATCCATAAGTTTGGGGGCTAAGTTTTTAGTGGTACTCTTACAATCCTTATGACCATGGCATAACTTATCAATTAATTCTGGATTTCACAAAACCTCTAGTTTTTATATAAAATTCAACTTATTTTTATTTTATTGTGGCCTTTTGTTTAGTGTTTTGCTCTTATGAATGTTCCTTTTTATATGAAAACTCTAAAGCATGTAAAAAAGCAGAAAGGATCCTTTATATTTACCCCCTTTTATACAAACCCCACTTTCAGCAGTTAACACCATGTGGACCTTGCTCTACTTATCTTAACACACACCCACTCATCAAATCCAGGTTATTTCTGGTCATCACTGGTATCACCTAATTTTTTTTATAAGTAATGAATTATGGTCTCAACTTTTTTCCAAATAACATTACACCTCCCAAAGTATCAAAGTACATTTGTATACAGTCCAGCTTAAAAAAAATAATCTCCCATTAATGATTGTCTTTGCACTTTTTTTCTTAGTGAAATTTGTAACTGATAATCCTTCAAGTCTGGGAACTTGTTCCTAGGTCATGGCACGTTCTTCTCTTACCTCACTGCCACATTGAATGTTTCATTAGTCACGTTATCTGCTTCAGTATCCAACAGTCTGTCATTTATCCTCTGGTGGATTGAGCACATGATTTACATGACAATGCTCTGCGAGTTTGTTGGATGTTATATTATCTTTAAAATTGTATTGGGTTAATTTTATTTAAAATAATATTTTAGACTTGTTGAAGTTTTAAAATTTGTCTGTTTTGTTTACATTTTAAAATACTTTGCTAGGTCATCACCAAAATAATCTTTCCCTATAATTTTAATATTACTTTGTTCTTTTTTTAATGCTTCTTGCATTTCTTATATTTCAAAGTTTATTTACTTTGGAAATATCACCCAAATAATACTTACCTTTTAAAATTTTCCCAAATTATTCTTCTCACGTTTACTGCACCCATCTAATTTAGACTAATGGGGAGTTTTATCTTAAATTGAAATGTAATTCCTATTCTAGAAAATGAACCTTTTAGGCTTGTCAAATTCAATACTTTCTCATATTAGTAAGCGTGTAATCACTAACACATCTAATTCTAGAATAATTGAATCAATCTAAAATGAAACCTGTGCCCATTATTAGACAGTCTCTGTCTTTAGTGTTTAAGGATTCTTTGAATAAGTCACTTGCCCACCTCTTGATCTTGTTACTTGTTTGTTATTGTGCAATGTACTTTAAAAATTTATCTCTTGTCAGATCTATAATTTAAAAATTCCTTTTCCCATTGTATATGTTTTTACTTTTGGGAAAGCTTAATATTAATCATAATATATTACATTAATTATATTTTATGATGTTCAGTTTCCCACTTCTGCGTCTACTGCTTTAGAGTGTGATGCCATAGCTAAGACACTATCATTGAGTTCACAGTAAGGGAGTTGTACATTTTTCTTCTAGCGGTTTTGTTCCACCTATTTATCTCTTATGCTAAAGCTTTCAACCTAGTTTAGCTAATTCCTTTATATGGCTTGGGAGACATCTGAGTTCACTCTGCAGTGTGTGGATAACACATTGTCCCCACAGTATTTACACCAAAGACTGTTTGCTGCTTTGAACTGTCTGGACAGTCATTGCGAATCAATTTTGTGGACTTCCAAGTTGGCTCTATTGATGCTGTGTTTGTTCTCACACCACCAGTATTACAGTTGGAAATGAGGGAATTGTGAACGCTTCCAGATTTTCCATCATTTTATGAGGTTGTTTTGATGTTTTTGTTCCACTACATTTCCATATATTAGAATTGAGTTGTAAATTTTGGCAAAAAAGAGATTTAATTGGGTTTTAAATACTATGATATATATATATGTAATAAGAAAATTATTAACATTTTAATAATACTGGAATGGTCCAATCCATGAAAATGGGGTGACTTTGCAGATGTTACTGGTTTAATTTCTATACGTAATTCCTCTCAATAAGGCTTTCAAGTTTTATTTTTATTGAAAATAGATCCTTTTCTCATATAATATATCCTGATTATAGTTTTCCCTCTGTCTGGATTATAGTTCCTCCCCTCCTCTCTGGATTGACTTCCTTATTGTCTCTCATTAGAAAAGAACTGGCTTCTAAAGATGACAACCAAACATGACAAATTAAAATATAATAAAATGAAGCAAAACCTTTCATATCAAAGTTGGACAGGGCAAACCAACAGGAGGAAAAGTGTCCTAAGAGCAGGTACAAGAGTCAGAGTCCCACTCATTCTCATGGTCAGGAGTCCCATAAAAACACTAAGCTAATAGCTGTAATAAATATGCAGAGGACCTGTTGCAGTCCCCTGTAGTCCTCATGCTTGTTGCTTCAGCCTCTGTGAGCTCATATGAGCCATGCTTAGTTGATTTAGAGGGCCTTGCTCTCCTGGTGTCATCCATCCCCATTCTCCGCTCCCCCCCCCACTCCGGGCTTTTAAATCTTCCTGCCTCCTCTCATTCACAATTTCCTGAGCTCTGAGGGATTTGATGGAAACCTCCCATTTAGACTCTATCTCTGCATAATGTCTGGCTATGGGTCTCTGCTCCCATCTGCTGCCAGAGGAAGCCTCTCTGATGATGACTGGATAAGGCACTGACTTATGAGTAGAGCAGAATATCTGTAGGGGTCATTTTACCTTTCCTTTCCTTCCCTCCCCTCCTCTCTTCTTTCCTTTTCTTTCCTTTCCTTTTCTTTTCTTTTCTTTTCTTTTCTTTTCTTTTCTTTTCTTTTCTTTTCTTTTCTTTTAACAGTAGTATTTGTTTTCCCCCTGAGTCTCTGGGCTATCTCATCTCTGGTTCTTGGTCACCCAAGAAGTAGCAGATATAAGTTCCATCTTGTGGAGTAGGCCTTAAATCAAAGCAGACACTGGGTGGTTACTCTCACAAATTGCGTGCCACCATTTCTCATTTGGCAAGCTGGACAGCATTGTAGATTGTTAACAGTTTTGTGGCTGGGTTGGTGTTTACATTTCTCTTTTGGCAGCCTGCAGAGTACCTTCCCATAGAAAGAGAGGAGAATGTAGTGGTGAAAGTTCTGTGTAGGCACCAGCTCAACCTCCCCACATTCAGTGAGTTGTATGGGTGTTGTCTTCAGCAATGGGGCCTTGCTGTCATTTTGTGGGGAACAACTTATTGTCTTAGCAATAGCCTGGGTTGCTTCGGGATTTCTATGGGACCCCTTTGGCCAACCCCTTTCATCAATTGGATGAAACCCAGTCCTGGCACTGGAAACTTTAGTGACAAGTGATGGCTAGGTGGGACACCATCTCCTGTAGACAAATTTTTGAAAGGTCTTATTAAAGAAAAAACATGGAGCCAGAAATTGGGGTTAAAGCCTGAGAGAGACTGAGGAATAGGAAGAGCCACCAGTCAACCTCACCTCACCAACTCTGTAGCTTCCAAAAGCGAGATACTTCCTGTCTACCCATGTCTATATGCTTTGCTCTTCTGTCATCTGATTTGCTTTCTCTGTCCAGCTACATTACTTCCTCTTCCTGCCCAGCTCTGTCACTTCCTGTCTGTCTGTACTGACCTCCATGGTTAACTAGTGTTGGAATTTAAGGCATGTGCCACCATGCCTGGCTCGGTTTCCAGTGTGGCCTTGAACTCACATAGATCCAGACAGATCCCTGCCTCCCAAGTGGTAGGATTAAAGGCATGTGCTAACATTGCATGACTTTTGTGTTTACTTATAATGGATGGCTTTTTCCTCTGATCTCCAGGCAAGCTTTATTTATTAAAGCACAAATAAAATATCAACACATTCCCCCTTTTTGTCTAATAAAAAAATAAAAAAGTTATAACTAATATAAGAAAAACTATATACAATAAGTACGACTATATACACTATATACAATAAATACATCAACAATGTCTAGTCCATTTGCATTTGACAAATTCAGAGAAAATATTCCATTATCTATCCTATTTTGGTGAGTCCAAAATGTACCTACTTCACTTTCTATCCTAACTTGTATTACCAACAGAAAACTATCTCAAAATATCTTTCAAACTTACACACTTAGCACCTCTCAGTGAGTTTCTTTTCTGAATTTCTTAACATGGAAAACTACAACTATCTAATCTTCAACTCCCTCAGACCCAAGAAGGAAATATTACCTAGTAAAACAGGAAGTGCAAACAAGAGACTTCCAAACAATGAATTATGATAGCCTGGACACTCACCCGAGGTTTCTCTGCAACATTGGGGCATCATCTTTGGCTTACAGACTTAACATATCTGCCAGACTCATTTGTGAGGCAGGATGTACACAAAGCCTACAGCTTGACTCCACATTTAGTGTGAGTAGTCCATGAACTAGATAAATTTGAATTCTACCAGTGTCATGTCATGATTCAGGATTTAAAATTCTGGAAATTGCTGGTGTTTTTGGAAGTTGGATTCCTATTATTCTCAGCTTGTGGGTGGCTTCATCTCCTTTATTAAATGCCAGTCTACCATTGATAGGCTAGACTCCGTCAGTCTAGTTACTCCTCCAGGAACAAGTGTTTCAGGTACTGTTCCACTACACACCAGAAGCCACTGCCTGCTCAGCTGCCTTTGAAGGAAGGGGCACTGTACCTTTTCAGGATTGCAAAGCCACTTCAGCTATGGTGCCATATTGCCCTGGCCTCAGAGGACACCTATTGCCAAAGCTGCAACCACACTTGTCTTGGCAAGGATTGGTAGTCCTTTGTTTTATGTCCTGTTTGTACATTTTGCATAGCATACTGTCAGCAGTCAATGCAAGGGCACTTTTTTGCCCAGTGGCTAACTTATGCCACAGTGAAAGTTAACTCAATATGCAGTTTCTTCAATGCTCGTATCTTCTCTGAAGTAGATTGGTGCTGCCAGGAGCACACATGTCTCATAGTCATTAAAAAAAAGAAAAAAATTCTATGTTATTAAAACATCTTAAATGCTATATTCTGTAGATCTCTGAAGGGTTTTAAGATGACCTGTCTATCTAAAATATATCTCTGCTTGACCTTGAAAACATACCTAATATGACTACAAGTTCGATTATAATGTCTAACTACTAGCTTTCATTCCTTTATATCCTAATAGTTGGTAATAATAACATTCAAGGATTAGTAAATTGCATTACATTGTTAAATGAACTGTATAGGTACAATATCCTGAACAAGATTAGAAATATACATACAGCATTTTCTAACAATATCAATCTCAATATATGTAATTTGTATACAATATATAAAAATCCAATCTAATGTAAAGTATTTAAAACTAGTAGTTGCTTTCTAAAAGCAGATTCAATAATCTACCTTTTTTATCTTATCATATCTATATAAATCAATCTCAAATTTGTAGCAATATACATAATTTGTATACAATATACAAAAATCCAATTCAATGTAAAATATTTAAAGCTAGTAGTTGCCTTTTAAAAGTAGATTCACTAATCTACCTTTTTATCTATATCATATCTATATCCTCTCTTTTTTCTTTTTAGAGTAGATTCAATAATCTACCCTTTATTCTATCATTTCTGTATTTTTTCACAGTAGATTCAATAATCTACCTCTTATCTATATCCTCTTTTTTCTTTTTCTTTTTTTTTAAACAAGAACCTTAAATCTAATCTCCTTTGTTTAGTTTTTTTCCTGAGCATTAACAATAACAACTTGTAGCCAACTATCTTAAACAATGACAATTATCCCAAACCTCGAACCCATTGAAAGACCAAAAACCACCCACCCCACCTCTTGAGAATGTGAGCATCATGTTCTTAAAATTGCTTCCTGCTGTTTGGGGAGTGAAGGCATGTTTAGGGGATCCTAAAAAGAAAAATTTTGAGTTAATTGTCAAGTCCTGGGAGAGTTAGCTGCATCATTTGTTGTCCAGTCTCTGCAAAATGCAAAGTGCAGGGCTTATCTCAAGTCCTCACTTGAATAGTCTGTGTCAGCTACCATCTCAAAATTGTCATGAGCAGTTTGTAGTTCAAAGCTGATCTTTGGGTGATGTTTTTCAGCTTAGTGATATTATTATTGTCCATGTAGAATCATCATTGTGGGGCCCCATCATCCTTTTGGAGACTTCAGATTTGCTGTTAGGCATGGCCATGATTCCTTGCAGAAAACTGATAGAGACTCCAACACGAAAACATGTATAGGAAGCTAAATGAAGTCTTTTTTCTAGAATTAGTACTCTATGTGACCATTAATATCATAACAAAAAGTTTAAACTATATATATATATAAATCTTATAAATTTTGATATAAAATTTATATCTAAGAAAAGTTTCAAGACTCAAAACTAGATGCAAAGAATTGAAATTAGTGGCAATAGAATAGTACCTTAATTTTGATTTTCTTCTGTCTCATACAAGATAGCTCTTCAGACATGATACAGAGATTTTGCCTTTTCCTTTTAACAAACAGGCTTGGGTTTAGAGAAGGAGAGAGCCATTTTCCAACCCCAAAGCCAGCTTTAATTTGTAACTGAACTAGGACTACATAAAGACCATTTGTGTTAAGTGTATGTAGAGAAGAGCAGAAACAAACATTTAGGAAGACTTATAAGATTTTATATGTAATATACCAGTCTTCAAAGAGAAAGTAAAAGTAATATAAAAAATAAGCCACGTAAAGATGGAAATTATACAGAGAGTCTGAATTATATTGTCTTTGGGATTTCTAACTGCAGAAAAACACTTAACTATAAATGCTGCTGAGTTATACCAATATGTATATTTTAAAGATATCTTGATTTCAAAATTTATGTCTAAGGATATATTGCTTTAGAAAAGAGGTTCTCTTTTGTTTCCACAGAAGATGAGAACCTCTGGATTGCTTCCAGGCTAATATGACCCCCTGAGAGGTCTTCAAATGATCCAATATCCAGAACAGCTTCAAGGCAACTGGCTCAGAGAATACAGCATCACAGACTATTCCAGTCAGGACTTCGTAATTTTCTTAGGATCCCCATAAGAATACAGTGCCCTCAATCAGCAGGAAGTAACCCACATTCTCCCCAAAAATAGATTATGGATGTTTGTCTTTGTTTAGGTTGTTGGTTACAAATTGTTATTGGTGATAGTCAATTCTCTTTCTAAAAGAAGAAAGGGGGATATGATATAGAAATATAGGATATAGATATGATAGAATAAAACGGTAGATTATTGAATCTAATTTTAAAGAAAAACTTGTTTTACATTGCTATGGATTTTAGTTTATTGATACAAAATTAAAGTTTTGTTATACTGTATGTATATTTCTACTCTTGTTTAAAGTATTTTGTTTGTGCAAGTCCTTTAAAATTGTAGTGTATAGTTGAGAAATATAGATTAATAATTAGTCATCTATGATAATCAAACTTACAGTCATGTTACTTAAGTTTTTTAGGTATACATAGATATATTTTGATTAGGTAAGCAATCTTCAAACAGTTCAAAGACCTACAGAATATGGCAATTAAAATGTTTTAAGAACTTAGACTTTTCTGGACAATGAGACATGTCTACTCCTAGCAGCACCAATTACTTCAAAGAGGAGGATGGGTGTCGAAGCCACTCCATATGGAGTTTATTTTCTTCTTGGCAAAAATAGCCATTTGGACAAGAAACTGCTTTTGCCTGGACTGCTGATAATATGTTGTATAAACTGGACAAGCAGGACCCATAGGAAAGTGACCACTGAACTTTGCAAGGTGAAATGGTTCTTCAAGTTCCTGCTTTGCAGAGTAGACTTCCAAACACTCTAGAGAGAAGCAATTGAGAGACTCCAGGCCTATAGACTAAAGAAGGATGCCCCAACATTGCAGAGGAACTTTGGGTAACTGTCCAGGTAGCCAGTTGTCTCTGTCATTCTAGATTTTTTCTTTTTTTCTATTATTAAGAATTTTTTCATTCATTTTACACACCAATCAAAGATCCCCCTCTTCCTTTCTCCTACCCTCCCCCAGCCTCCCCTCCCAATGCATCCCCCACTCCCTCTCACAAGAAGGCAAGGCCTCCCATGTGGAGGTACATTCGGTAGAGGCAAGTCTAAGCCCTTCCCCTGCCTCAGGCTGTGTGAGGTGTCCCATCATAGTTAGTGGGCTCCACAAAGCTCACTCATGCACCAGAGATGAATTCTGATCCTGCTGCCAGGGTCCTCCCAAGCAGATCAAGCTAGGAACATCACCCTTTACAATAGCCACAAATAATATAAAATACCTTGGGGGGTAACTCTAACAAAGCAAGTGAAAGACCTGTATGATGAGAACTTTAAGTCTTTGAAAAAAGAAATTGAAGATCTCAGAAAATGGAAAGATCTCCCATGCTCATGGATAGGAAATATTAACATAGTAAAAATGGCAATCTTACCAAAAGCAATCTACAGATTCAGTGAAATTCCAATCAAAATCCCAACACAATTCTTCACAGACCTGGAAAGAACAATACTCAACTTCATTTGGAAAAACAAAAACAAAAACAAAAAAACCCAGGATAGCTAAAAGAATCCTGTACAACAAAACCACCTCTGGAGGCATCACCATCCCTGACATCAAGCACTATTATAGAGCTATAGTAATAAAAACAGCTTGGTACTGGCATAAAAACTGACATGTGGACCAATGGAATAGAAATGAAAACCCTGACATTAACCCACACATCTATGAACACCTGATTTGTGACAAAGAAGCCAAAACTGTACAATGGAAAAAAGAAAGCATCTTCAACAAATGGTGCTGGCATAACTGGATGTCAACATGCAGAAAATTGCAAATAGATCCATATCTATCACCACACACAAAACTCAAGTCGAAGTGGATCAAAGACCTCAACATAAAACCAGTTACACTGAACCTGATAGAAGAGAAAGTAGGAAATGATCTTGAATGCATTGGCATAGGAGACCACTTTCTAAATATAACACCAGGAGCACAGACACTGAGAACAACAATTAATAAATGGGACCTCCTGAAACTTAGAAACTGCTGTAAAGCAAAGGACACAGTAAATAATACAAAATGACAGCCTACAAAATGGGAAAAGATTTTCACCAATGCCACATCTGACAGAGGGTTGATCTCCAAAATATATAAAGAATTCAAGAAACTAAACATCAAAATAACAAACAATCCAATTTAAAAAATGGGCTATAGAGCTAAACAGAGAATTCTCAAAGGAAGAATTTCAAATGGCCAAAAGACATATAAGGAATTGCTCAGCATCCTTAATTATCAGGGAGATGCAAATCAAAACTACTCTGAGATACCATCTTATACCTGTCAGAATGGTTAAAATCAAAAGCACCGTAGACAGCTTATGTTGGAGAGGATGTAGAGCAAGGAGAACACTCCTCACTGTTGGTGGGAGTGCAAACTGGTATAGCCACTTTGGAAATCAGTATGGTGGTTTCTCAGAAAATTGGGAATCAATCTACCTCAAGACCCAGCTATATTATTCTAGATTTTTGAAAGTTGCTTACAATGCTCTTCCTGTTTACCTAGATAATATATCCTTCTGAGGTCTTTGATGTAGTTGAAAACTAAATAGTTATAATTATAATTTTCCTTGGTTATGATAAAAGATAAATTAGATATGAAACTTTAAACTCACAAATATAGGATAGATAGAATATTTTTTGAATTTTGCCAAATACAAATAGACTAGATATAACTGTAATTCTTACTTGATAACTATTTTATTGTATGTAATTTTACTATGTTAAAGTTAAAACCTTCCTTTTTGTTTAGACAGAAAAGGGGAAATGCTGTGGGATAATGCTTTTGTACACTGGTTTAATAAAATGCTGATTGGCCAGTAGCCAGGCAGGAAGTATAGGCAGGGCAAGCAGACAAGGAGAATTCTGGGAAGAGGAAGAACTGAGTCACGAGTCACCAGCCAGACACAGAGGAAGCAAGATGACAAGGCAGAACTGAGAAACAGTACCAAGCCACATGGCTAAACATAAATAAGAATTATGGGTTAATTCAAGTGTAAGAGCTAGTCAGTAAGCTTGAGCTAATGGCCAAGCAGTTATAATTAATATAAGCCTCTGTGTGTTTACTTGGGGGACATGAGTGGGAAAGATTTGTCCTGACTGTCAGTCAGCCAGGACACAGGAAAACTTCCAACTACAATCTCCCTCATTATTTGGAGTCTTTATTAGGACTGCCTTCATGTATTTTAGGAACTTTCCATTGTATTAGGTTTCCATACCACCCCTCCAATGCCCCTCAATTCTAGCTGTTTTCTCTTTGCATTGCCTTCCTCAACCCCATCTCTACCACACCACCTGATCTTCTGCCCCCCAGTTCATCCATAAAAATCTATTCTATTTTCTCCTCCCAAGGAGATCCATGTGTTTCCCCTACCCCCAGTCCCTTCCTCTATACCTAACTTCTCTGGGTCTACTGAGTGTAGCTTGGCTATCATTTATTTAACAGCTTGGGACACAACCACTATGCAGAGAAAGAGCTCACTGGGAGTGGCAAGGGTTTTTGGAACCTTAAAGCCCGCCTCCAGTGACATAACTCCTCAACAAGGGCATACCTCCTAATCTTTATTGAACAGTTTTGCCAACTGGGGACCAAACATTCAACCAGATAAGCCTATGGAGCCATTCTCATTTAAACCAGCATACTGAGTAACAACTTCCAAAGAGGCTTAAGAGGAGAGATAAAGATGGTTTTTAGGGAAGTGAGCATTGTCGTGGAGGTAGACGGAGATCTGAAAAACCTTTACTGAGGGATAGAACAGTACACGTGGTTCTATAAGGGGACAGTGGAAATCAAGAATGTAGAGCTCGTTAGAGTGACATAGGCAACAAGTATGAAAAAATTAATGTGAAGCACTCCAAATTAATACATTGATCAGACTTCATTTTTGGATGCTTGAACTTCTCGAGAGTTTTCTTTCTTTGGCTCCTTCCCCTAAGCCTTTATCTTTACAACTGCTTTTTCTCCCTCGCCATCCACTTCCACCATCTTACTGATTTACCTGTTTCTCACTATGACCTATTCTTTCATAGTATCTGTAATAGTAGAATGATTATGTAGGTAATCTGGCACTAAATCTCCCTTTAGAAGTATTTATTTTATTTTACATGGTATGGGTGTTTTGCCTGCGATGGTCAGGAGTGAGCATCCTTGCACTGCAGTTACAGACAGTTGTGAACTGCCATATGGGTGCTGGGAATTGACCAGGGTTTCCTTGAAGAGCAGCCAGGAGTCTTATCCACCAGGACAACACCTCTTTAGGCCCATGTTTTATAGCTTTTAACTTCAAACATACAGAAGTATGTAGAAATCCCCTCCCTTATTAACATCACCCCAGTTTTGCATTGATTATGGTGCTTGGAAAACTATTTTCAATTTATGATTTTTCAGAATTTTCATTGTTAGTGTGTAGGAAAATAGTTGAGTTTGGGATAATGACCTCATTTCTTTAAACCTTAGCGAATTCATTTGTTAGTGACTATATTTTTGTTTTTGTTTATGTATGTGTTGTGTATTCATAGTATTTAACACCCAAGATTATCTCATTTGCCAACAACTTTTGTTTTCTCCTCACAACCTGAGTGTTGTTACTTTCCATACATATTTGGCCACGTTAGCACATCCAGTACAGTAGTGAACAGGTGTGGCAACAATGGGCATCTCTTCACATCCCTAACACAAGCATGATTCATCTGTGGGCTCAACACGGCAGCCTTTCATCTGATTAAAGAGCACTGTGGTCCCGCTTCACTGTGTTTGATATGAAGTGTGACCCATTTGGTGTCATTTCATTTTAGTGAGATATTTGTGTGTGTGTGTGTGTCTGGTGAGATGATTGTATACTTTTTGTTCATTATTAAGTTGTTAATTAGGTAGCACATCAGCACCTTTCCAGATGTTCAAATAACTTTTTCTCCAATATTGTTAATCATATCGATGAGCACTCCAATTTCAGAGTGTATTTTTTTTCACATGTTACTAGATTTAGTTTTCTAGGATTTGTGCTTTTTTTGTTGCTAGAGGCTGTTAATTGATTTCCTTTGTTATTTACCTGTTTTCATAGAATGCGGTGAAAGTTATGGACTTTCAGTGGAGAAGATGTGACATACCAGTTAAGTCTATAAATAGAATAGAATTTACCAATGCTGACTTTTGGGTGGGAGTCTTGTTTGATACATTTTTCATGTTACTATCTAATTCCCTTAACTTGTTACAAGTATAATGGTGTTTTACACTTGTTTTTGTGACATCTTTTTCGATTGTGTTTGGTTTATTGGTATTTTTTCATTTCAACTAGTTTATCATGTTAAGTGTGTGTGTGTGTGTGTGTGTGTGTGTGTGTGTGTGTGTGTGTGTGTGTACAGCCATGACTTCGCATGGTGTAGTTGACAGAGAACAACCTTTAAGTATGGGGTTTGCCTTTCTACCTTGTTTGAGATACAGTCTCTTTGCACTGCATAAACCTGGCTAGCTCGCCCAGGAGCTTCCAGCAATACTTTGTCTCTGCCTCCCACCTTCTGGTAAAAGCATGATAGGGTTACAGACTCCCCCAATTGCATCTAGTTTTTATGGGAATTCTTCTTTTCCTTATTTTGAGGTGTTATTTTTTAAAAGATATGTTTTTAAAAATTTTTATACAATGTAATATGATCATATTTTCCCCTCCCCTAACACCTCCAAGATCCTCCCTACCTTATCTCTCTCTTTTGCTTCCTCTCTTTCTTAGAAAAGGAAGAACAACCCCTCCCCCCACCCCCAATGAAGATCAAAACAAACTAAGACAAAACAAAAATAACAAAACAAAACAAAAAGCACACAAAACACCTGGAGTCCATTTTGTGTTGTCTACCTCCTTCTGGCCTGAGAGCTGCTCTGAAATGCTCTGTGACCCTCTCGTTTTCCCTTTCCCAGAAGGCACTGATTACCCACAACATCTTGGTTAGGAGTGGGACTTTGTGTTCTCTTCACCTGCTCAGTGCTGGGATTTTGTTAGTTTGGTTTGAATCTGTGCAGGTCTTGTGTATTGTCACAGTCTCTGTGAGTTCATATGTGTATCATGCCTACGGTTCTGGCAGATGCTGTTTCCTTGAAACCATCCTCTGCCTCTGGCCCTTGCCATCTTTCTCCCTCCTCTTCTGCGAAGATCCCTGAACCTTGAGTGGAGGGATTTGATGAAGACATCCCATTTATGACTAAGTGTTCCAAGTCTCTCATTCTCTGCATGTTGTCCAGTTGTGGGTCTCTGTGTTGATTGCCATCTACTGCAAGGAAAAGCTTCTCTGATGAGGGGAGAACCATGGGTGTTGCACTGTGTCATTAGGAGTCATTTTACTGTCATGTTTTTTTTTTTTTTAACAGAATGATGGTAGTAGAATTTCTCCTAGGGTCCATGACCTGTTTTGTCTCAGGTTCTTGGCCACTTGGCCTGGTATGAATTCCATCTCATGGAACAGACCTTAAATCAATTAAGAAAGTGATTATTTACTCCGGTAATGTTTGTGCTACTATTGAACCAGTATATCTTGCAGGCAGTTCACTGTTTAGGTTGCAGAGTTTGTAGCCGGGTGATAGTGATGATTGTTTATAGCTCTATCCATTGGCCTGCAAACTTCAGAATTTCATTTTTCTTAACAGCGGGATAATATTCCACTGTGAAAATGTAGCAGATTTTATCTAGTCATCAGCTGTTGGACATCTAGGCTGTTTCCAATTTCTTGCTATTTTAATAGACCGGCAATGAACATGATGAGTGAGTATATCTGTAGTAGGACATGGAGTGCCATTGGGTATATGCCCAAGAGTGGTGTTGCTGGACCTTGTGGTAGATAGATTTTTTTGGATGAAGGTTGCCAGGCCTGTATCACAAGTGCTTTCCTGCTGAACCATCACCCCAGCTCAGGTTTTCTGTCCTATTGTAATAGGAACAATATTTTTTTTAGAAAAACCTTTTGATTTCTGAGACACTTATAACAATAGCTCATCTTTCACTCTGATTTTAGAAATTTAAGTCCTCTTTCTGTATCTCTCTGTCTTCCAT
Source organism: Peromyscus leucopus (assembly GCF_004664715.2). Classification (NCBI taxonomy): domain Eukaryota; kingdom Metazoa; phylum Chordata; class Mammalia; order Rodentia; family Cricetidae; genus Peromyscus; species Peromyscus leucopus. Next base: position 20,993,000 of record NC_051074.1, on the reverse strand, counting down.
CTGTCTCCTGCTCTCTTTGATCACACTAACTAAAACTTATCATTTCTGTTGATCTTTCAAAGAAAAACGTCTGGTTCTCATTTTCTCAAGTGTGTTTCTATCATGTTTCATGTATTTGGACTGTAATCTTATTTTTTTCCAACTCTTAGGTCTGGCTTGAGTTTGCTCTGCTTTTTCTAGTTTCATAGAAGGTAGAAAGTTAGGTTAATGATTTGAGTCCCTCTTTTTCAATTTTTTTGATATGTTGTGTTTTAGTTTTAATCCATTTTTTCCAACCTCTTTTTTTTTATCAATTTTGTTAGTTCAATTGATTAATATTTAGGAATATAGTTTAATTTCATGTATATAAATAATTAAACTTCATGTTTTAGTTCTCACTTTATCCTGTTGTGCAATGAGATGATTTAAATTTTTTTAAATGTATTGAGATCTGTTTGTGGGCCCACATGTTGACTATGTGGCCATAGTCAACACGGCAGCTTCATTTGTGGAAGAAGTTTATTCAGTTGTCAGTGGGATGTTTGTGTTGTTGCCTATTTAGTTTTTAACATTGTTCAAGTTGTCTTGCTCCTCCGTGGTTTTTAACTGTGTGTTATAGACAGTGAGTTGGTGAAGACTCCACGCTGTTGCTATACTGTCTATCAGTCCTTCATTGAACACTGTTCCTACTTCATGTACTTTAAGGCTTTTATTCAGTCATTTACCTTTATAATAGATGGATCTTCTTGATTGGCTGACCTTTGGTTATTATTTGAGCTCCTTTATTCTGTTATAATTTTAGTCTTTAAGCCTTTGTTTACTGTAAGCATTGACAGTCCTACTCTACCTTTAGCATTGCATTAGAAATCTCTTAAGTCTTTTAACTCTCAGCTCCCCTATGTCTTGGAAGGAAAAGTATATTTCTCACTAATAGCATATGTATGCACTATGTTTTAACTCATCCTTCCAATTTCTACCTTACATTGGAGTATTTGGCCCATTTATACTTGATATAGTTACTCATGAGTTATATCAGACATTATTTAACATTCTATGTAAGTCATACCTTTTTATTACTTTCCCTCCGTTTCTATCTTCTCTTGTACAAAGTCTTCTTCTGATGAAATATTTTAGCTCAGTTTTATTTTGTTGTTTTAAAATGTTATTTCTTTCATATTTCCCCTGCAATTTGGAATTAAGATAATTACTATTTAAATCTTGGTTCACATTGGTGTCAACTCAATTTCAACAATACATAGAATTCTGGTCTTCAAGAATATTATTCTTTCTGTCCACTTATTGTTGCACAAATTTATCTTTACAGATTGTACCACTAACAGATTTATAATTACCACTTTCTGAAGTAATTTTAAAATATGGAAGACAAGAGGCTTCAAACATAAGCAAAAATATTTTTATTCTTTCTTTGATATTTACCTATGATACTGCTTTTTACCAGTGTACTATGTTTCTTATATAGATCTGAGTTAGTTCAGTGTGGCTCACATTTCCATCATAAGAAATTGCTTTAACATCTCCTTCTGGGCAGTGGCCTATGGGAAGATTCTCAGTACTTGAGGGGAAGTATTTTTTTCCTGTACATAGAATTTTTGTTTGGTGCCATTTGGCTTCGGCACTTGAAATGCATCCTGCACCAGCTTCCACTTCTTTCGCTACTCCTTTACAAATGACAGAGCAACATGTTTGTTTCATTTACTTTTACTCATTTAAATTTATGGATTTAATTATGAAAGCCTTCTTAACTGTGCTAAATCCATTTGCTGCCTCCTGCTTTCTATCATTTGCACTCATCATTAATTAAAAGACTATTTTAACTGTTCCAACAAATTTTCCTTATGTGGAGGTAGTCTCTGGCTGGAACTTGGTTATAAATGCCCGTATCTCTTCTATAGATGAGGTGCCCTCTTCCAGTTTTCTATTCTGCTAATTATAATCGCTGTGATGGTGATTTTTGTGGTATGGGGGGGTCTTTTTACTTAAATAGTTAATGATTCTTGGTTTGAAAGGCTTGATTTTCTATTTAAAAGTTCTTTTTAACCTATCAGTAATGCTGGGTCTATGTAGTTGTCTTGCGTCTTCTTATTTTAGGGATAGAAGGGGAAATATTACCAGTTAGCATGTGTCAAGACCTTGTCTTCTCACTTTTTAACTGCCTCTTTCAGCTCCCTTATTGGTTTTTTGTTGCTGTTGAAGCATAGGGAGGATGCTGTATAGCTGAAAAAAGAAGGGACTTTGTTCAATCTAAAGTATGTTGGTCACTGTCTCTAATTCAAGTGTAAAATAGAGCTCAAAACAAGTTTTTGCATGTATACTTTTCATCTCTTCATCAACAGTTCTGTGATGAACGTTTGATTTCCTGAGTTTTGTTTCTGTCTTCTGGTCACACTTACTTTTCATAAAAGATTTATTGATTTTTTTAATGTGTGTGTGTTTTGCCTCCATATATATGTTGTGTGTGGCCACTAGAGGCTGTGACTTGACTTGGAGGTTGTGAGCCATCAAGTTGGTGCTGGGAACAGAACCCAGGGGTCCTGAAAGAACAGCAAATACTATTAGCTACTGAACCATCTCTCCTTCCCTATACTTAACTTTTCAAACAAAATTACAGTCTTAGAAGTAATTTCGTAACCCACCTACATAACTGCATAATTTAGCATTGAAATCTTATGAATAAAAATTTTCAGGAAGAGATAATAAATAGCATAACAGAAAAAGCAGCCCATGAAGTAACATGATGGAGCATATAATATTAGTGCATGGAATTATGGCATTCATTTAGTTATCATGTACATGTTAAAGATGTCTTCAGCAAATAATTACAAATATTGATGATTAATAAATAAATAGCAAATGCATATTGATTAGGTACATGAGGTTAAATTAAGTACACCAATCTTCTAATTGAATGTATTAAGCAACTAAAAAGTAATGTAATGATTATTTTGATCTAAAACATTCTTTTCATTCACATGAGAAACACTGGCTAGTCTTCAGTTTGGTGGAAAAATATTTTTTAGTGCGTATAATCCTATAAAATAATGAATTGCTTTTTATTACACAAAACAATTATGAAGTATTTATCTTGGTGTTACCTTATTGGATGATGAACTGAGCTTCTGCTTTTTTCCCTCCTCCATATCTATTCTTATGGCATAGAATAGAAACTCCTTGGTTACTGTGAATAGTGCCACAATAAGCATGGGTATGGAAGTGTTTCTGTGATATGCTCAGTGGTCCTCTTCATAACAGCAAAATTACAGAATCAGCATCACCTAAGTACCCATCAGCAGATGAATAGATAAAGAAAATATCACACACACACATACACACACAGTTACAAACACATTGACACACAGACACACACATAGACAGACACGAACAGAGTCACACACCCAAAGTTACACACACATAGACACTCATATAGACACAAAGACACAGACACATACATGCACACACACAGACAGATACACACAGTCACAATACAGAGTCATACACACATAGATGCCAACATACACAAAGACACAGACTCATAGACACACATACACATGCACACACACAGACACACACAGAATCACACACATATAGACACACAGAGTCACACGCAAAGCCACACACATACACATGCACACACAGACACACACAGAGTCTCACACACACATAGACACACAGAGTCACACACAGAGTCACACACATACATTTGCACACATACAGACACACACAGAGTCACACACACATGCACACTCACAGAGTCACACACACACACATAGACACACAGAGTCACACACACACAGACACACACACACACCCATGCACACACACCAGTCACATAGTTTGCAGGAAATGAAAGAACAGAAGATCACTGTGTTCTGCAAAATTAGACTCAAATAAAAATACAATATTTCTTGCTCAAAAGCAGAACCTACAGTTGTGTTTATTTTTAAAGCTATAAAAAGTATAATGGAGAATATTTGGGAAGAGGAGACCTAAGGGAAAGGGAGGGGGGAGCAGTAGAAGACTGAGTAAATGTAATCAAGACATGAGAGGCGTATTTTGAAATGCCGTGATGAAGCCCATTATTTTGTATAGTATGTGTGTCTTTGCCGTTTTTCTATTCCACACCACACTCCCCAGAGCCAGTTCAGCAACAGTTCCCCATCAATATCAAAGAAGTTGGTAAGAAATTTGGTCACAGGAGAGTTGTGATGGCCCTATGGGGTGGGGGATGAAGCTGGCAGCAATTTCCCACATGTTATCTTAAAAACACCCAGATGAAAAAAAAATTAGAAGTGGCCAATAATTCAACTCACTAATTGTCATCATTTTAATGTTCTCTCCAGCTTCTTGGGAGAACATTTGAAATTCTCTATCTGGGTATGGTGGCTTCTTAAAGACTTGCATTTGCATATCAAATAATGCTCTAAAGCCAACACACTCATAGACTACTAGTCCAGTGAGAAATGAAATAGAATCTTCAGTGGCCGGTCTTGACTTGAGCAAATCATTTGTTTCCTCGAGAAAACACAGGGTTGATTTTCTACTCTGCCATTTCTAAGGGACACTGAGACCACTCAGCACCAACTTCTGTCTTTTTCTGTAAGATATGAAATAAGATTTAAATATCATTAAAATTTGAAGGCATTAAAGCAGAAATGAATAGCCAAAGGAAAGACAATATGAAAGGCAATTAATATAAATCAATTAATATAAATATTATTAAGTGATAGGATTGATGGGAATAACTTAAAATATTATATATTTTTCTCTCAGCAGAAAAAAGTATTGCATTAAAATTTATAACGACTTTTGATAACTGTAAATATACGCCTTGTACATGTGAATGTGAACTCAAGTGAATTCTTTAAAGAGTCTACCATGGGCTTCCTGGACTTGGGAACAGAACTGACTACTGGAGGAGATCATTTGCATTCAAGAGTGAATGCCTTACTAAATGTTAGCACAGTTCTACTTGGAAAATGATACATTTAGTTAACAACTGCCACAAAAAAGTAAAAACCAGACTATCAAATAGATAACTTCAAGAATGCAAAATGTGCATTGATAGTAGGATCTGAGTTACGGTAAGCTAATTAACTATTATAAAAGGAGAACAGACAGGCTGTTTTTTTCATGTAATTAATAATGACCTCAAGAAACAAGATATAAAATATGTGCTTTATGATGCCATTTTTATCAGGTTGAAAAATCACAAACAACCTTCGAGCTTTAAGGCTGCATAGAGGCCATATTTGGAGAATGGCTAATGACTGGAGATGGAGCATGAAGGACATTAGGTTATTCGGGTAATTTATTTTTATTTCTTGACCTGGGTTTTATTTAACAAAATCCACTGACTTGGTGATAATTCAAATTGTACACTTGTGCACTAAAATCTATATATTCATGCTGTATCTCAGCTGTGTCTATAAACAGAAAGCTAAGGGTAAAAAGATTTAAAATTTTTCTTTACCTGTGTACAAATTACATCATCTATTAACCAGAAAAAGGCAAAAGCAGCCAGTTAATATCTGAGGTCTGAGAGACATTGCTCGTGATTTCTATTTGAGTATTTCAGGGAAAATGATTGTCATAAAACCTTGTAGACTGACTATGAAGTGTTGGAACCAACTACCTGCTTTCTCAGGAACTTCTAAGTCTGCCAGGGACATGTTGATCAACCCATAGACACAATGACAGTTTAAATATTGTATGTCCTAACCAAGGACCCATCCATGAAGTTTTTGCTACCTTATTCATGTGTTTCAAACAGTGGGGTGGTTTAATGAGATACTGTTTTTTCATATATGAATATTTTATCTGCATTACTCCCCATTCCATCCCTCTCTCAAACTCTTCCCATGCTCTCCTCCATCCACTCCTCAAATTCATGGCTTCTTTTCTTCCATTAAAGTTATTACTACATATATATGTATAAATCTATAAATACAACCTCCTGACTCCATTTAGTGTCACTCACATGCATATGATTTAGGGCTGACTTACTCTTAATCCACCAAGAGAGATTCCCCTCCCCAAGCCCCAATATCTCCTTGTGCTCCTATTCAACACACTTCTTTTGTAACATCTAATAGACCAAACGGGGCCTAGGATTCCATCAGCCAGCTGAAAGGCAATATCATCGCTGGTCTAGCACAAACCTTAGTACATTAAAAACCCTGGAAACTCAAAACATTGCCTTATGATGGAAACAGCTTGAAAATTGTGCCTTTTGCCTTGTATACAGACTTTTAACATCTATGATTACAGAAGAATTTTCATAGTTTCTTTATTCTATCATCCATTTCAAGTTTTGCACCCTGAATTTTATTTTGAACTATTTACAATGTCTGTTTCTATATATACACATGAAAAATGTGATGGAGAATTGGAGCTCTTTTCTGGGTAATCTCAACCCATCCTCAAATGGCCCGAGTTATAGTGATATTTCAGACGAAGTTCTGTTTCTTTCAGTTTGAATTATAAAGACAATTATTGCACATCTCCATTTTACACACATACACAAACTTCAGCATTTGGAGCACGGAACAATGAAGAGGACAGTGATTTCAAATGAAAGGAGAAACCATCTATTTTGAAGTAAAAGTTTAAATTGACGATTATTATTTTGGCTTAAAGTTAGAAAACTAAAAAATAGCTTACTAACATTTTGGGGAGCAGATTGATTTTCACAGTTTATAAAGTAGAAAGCAGATAGCAGTGAGACTGGGTGAGTGTGGATGATTAACACAAGGAAACTTAGTAGACGAGCCAGCTTTGCTGGGACTGCACAAAAGTAAAAAATGCAATGTGAACCATGAGATTCTTATGGCTGAGCCATGTCACATGCTAATGCTGCTCTGAATGGGATAATAAATGCCTTTCTACTCTAATAACACCTATTCTAATCCTCTCATTCTAAGCTGAACATAAATATAAAGGATATTAAGAATATATTTGAGATGTCAATGAAATAAAATGTTGTCACAAGATAATGGTCTCCTGCTGCTTCAGAAAATGCTAAGCCAAAGGCAAGACTTTCATTTCCAGAGTAGACGATGCTGATCCCATGACAGTGCTGTATGGCAGCGATTGTATTTCCATTACACAAAATGAGCATGTAGATTTAATTAGTTCATCAGATGGATACTGATATAGTGAATTGACAATAGTTTATCATCATTACAAACAGTTGTCTTTTCATAGGCAGCTTATCAAAGGAAATATAGATATTTCAGAAAACTGTAGTTGATGGACTTGGGGAACGGTGTTTTCTGAATAGTTGTAGGTTGGTTTTGCTTAAGAGAGCAATAGTTAATATAACAATCAAGGACCAGTGTGATTGACACACACAGAATGCTTTATATAATGTTCTTGTTAATATTATAGTTCTGCCTTTCAACTTTCTGACAGGCAAAACATAATAATTAAATATAATTACTTGAGCAAAGTGCACAATGACACAAAGTTGGATTCCTTCTCAGAATGATTTACTAAGACATTTACAAAACTATCTTTGTTCTTTTGAATAACAACTGCTGAATAATGGTTGGTATCATCAGCCAAGAACATTATTTTCCACGTCTAGTACTAGCATAATACAGCAAGGGTCCATTGTGAAAGATATCTTAGGGATTCTTGTGGAAGCTCAGCAGTCTAATCCAAAGCAAGGTTTGCTTCAATGAAACAGAAGTCGCCGCTCTTTTCCTCCTGTGGAAATGACATTAATGCCAAAAATATTGGGCTTTCAGTCAATGTGTTAGAATATTTTCTATTTAGAAATACTCGTTAACACCTAAATGGGTGTTGGGTTTGTTTTAAGAAACTCCTAATATTTTTAAAATGGAACTACTAGAAAAGTTAATTTCTTCTTCTCAAAGGCAGGCTTGATTTCACATACTATGGTGGTTTCAATGGGAGCCTTAGGCTCAGACGTTTGCGTACTTGGCCCCCAGTTTGCAGAGCCCCTATAGGTTAGGGTCAGGCAGTGTGGCCTTTCTGGGTGGGCTTTGAGGTCCAAAGCCTGAAGCCATTCCAACTTGGCTTTCTGTTTCCTGCTTGTGGTTCAAGATGTGAACTCTCTGCCTCCTCTCCACCCTCAAGAACTGCAAGCTCAGATAATTGCTTCCTTCCGTAAATTACCTTGGTCACGGTGCTTTATCACAGTGATAGAAAAGTAACCAATCCCCATACTTATATTTGTTGGTGACCTTACACAAGTGATTTTCATAATTCCAAAGTCCATCTATTTAAAAAAAATGTGTTATCCTGTGTGCATTGCCAATAAACCTGAAAGTTAAACTCTTTCCTTAAAAACCCAGAGAACTAGGTAACTGAAAAAGCCTTTTTTTTCCTCTTAAAAATTCAGGTCATCGAGCACATTGTGCATGTAGGGGAAATAAACTGTCAAAAGTGCGGCAAGAATGCCATGTGGGAAATGCTTACAGTCCTAAGATACTGCTGGCCACTGGGCTGGCCCTGGCTCAGCTTGAGATCTAGAACCTTCACAATGCCTTTTGATAATAATTTCAAAGAAATTTTATTATCCGTTCTCATTTTCAATGAGCATGGATGTACCTTATCAGCATTCTATGAATGCCACGACAAAATAGAATGTCCTGCCTTGCCAGCAGCAGAAATTCATTTTCTCATGGTTCTGATACACAAGGTGCAAAATCAAAGTATTGGGCAGCCTGGCTTCTTTTAAAGCCTTTGTCTTTGTTATGCAAGATGTCTGTCTTCTTGTTGTGTCCTCCACCTACTTTTGTTTTTGTCTGGGTACACAAATCCTGGTTATGTGCCCTTGTGTTAAAGCTTCCTTTGGGATAAGAACTCAAAACAAGTTGTATGTAGGCCCGTGTGCATGACCTCATTTTACCATCCTTTGAAGGCTCCGTTTCCAAATAGAGTCACATTCCAAGGTGCTGTGATTTAGAACTTCAGCGTATGAATTTGTGGTCAGCAAAATTCATCCCATAATAGATGGAAGCAAGTTTTCTGTGGAAATGTAATCTGCCTATAAAAGATGATGAGAATATAGAGGTTGACCAATATTACCAACAAAATAATAACAAAGCCAGAATTATATATTACCTATTTAAAAAATGGCATCTTTGTTAACAGGACCTTCATTGCTTTTCTTTTTCTAACCAACTATTCACCATAATTCAAACGATAGCTGTGATGTCATCTCTCACTGTTAAACCATGTCTGTGTGTACTAGGTTCCATCTGACCTGGGAAGAAGAAGGGATTCCATCTATGGTATCTCTTTCCTGTAAAAAATGAGTTTCTTGAGAAAAGAGACTATGTTTTCATATTGTACATAGCACAGATCTTGGGTACTAAACACGCATTTTGAAAATTAATGGATGATTGCATAAGTGAACAAAATAACTACAATTTAGATACATTTCATCTGAGCTCAGTTAGGACATAAAACACCATTCTTTAGTGGACACAAAAATGTACTTTAAAATATATTACCATGAAACAGATTTAAGAAAGACTTTGTTACATGGCTACAACCTCAAATCATTTAACAAAAATTAGAAAGGAAATAAAATTATACTCCCTTGGAATCCAGATGGATTTTCTACATATTTCCTCGTTATATCATTAAATATTGTCTGCATCTTGTTACCTGTATGCATATCTCTTTGTATTGCATGCTAACTGGGAGCTCAGGGTTGGCCTCTTTGTATTGTATACCAACTGAAGCTCTTCCTTGGGGATGGTCATTTCTCCCACTCCCCGAATTCTCTAGTTGCTGCAGTCCTTTGTCTACGGTTGAGACCCCATGAGCTATCCTCATTCCAAGTGAGCACATCCACTGGTGTTGTCCTTGTTCAGGTTGTCTTTAGGCAGCCATGAGACTTCATGGGTGTAGCTTCTCTGACATCTCTAGGAGACACAATCAGACAGCAAACTTTCTGTTCCTCTGGCTCATCTTTCTGCCATGTCTTTGTCAATGATTCTTGAGCCTCAGGTGCAGGGATTATATTGTAGATATATTAGTTAGGACTGGGCACCATACATTCTCTTGTTCTCTGCATTTTGATTGGGTATGGTTTTCTGCAACGATGCTCACCTGAGATATGTACATACAGGTAACATTATGGAGATTGAGCAGGTTGTATTTGTGTATCTAGGAATGTGTGTGTATGTGTATATGCGTGCACATAACAATGAAAGACAAAGGAGGCTATGCATTTGAGAGAGTGCAAGGGGCATACATATAGGGAGTTGGATTGGGGAAAGGGAAGGGAGAAATGGTGTAATTGTATCATAATTAAAAGTACTATAAAACATGTCTTGTCTGGACTTCATATGCAAGAGAGATGCCATTGAACAATTGACACAGACTTTTAACTAGACTGAGTCCTTGGTAGCTTGAGCTGATAGGCTAGGATTTGTATTTGTGTGAGTGACTTTGTATTCCATTGTCTTTGAGTACAAATTGGACCTCAGTCTTTTCAGAGGGCCTCTGCATTTTAAGTTTAACAAGAAAACTTTAGAATATATGAGTAAAACAAAAATATTGCGAGGAAAAATAGACAGTGTAGACATGGAAGAGAAAAAAGAGCATGTCACGACCTACTTCTCATGAATGAATACTGTTGGCATTTGTTAAATAAATTCCCGAAAGATATGTGCACTTAAGTGTGTGTGCTTGTTGAATCCACATGGATGTGGTTATCAGGCTATTTCCCTCTCAGGTTTAGCTGAAGTTCCAAAGAACATACAACACTATCGTGTACCAGGGTTTGCACATGCTAGCGTATGCTATTCGTTTCTCCATGCAAAACATCTCACAGCTCATCTAAAGACGATGTTTAGTTACCAGGAACCAACAAACATGCACAAAGATGCATTGCACATAAAGGTTCTTTTAATTTTGGGGGGGACTTCAAGGGAGAAAATTGCTTTGGAGGTGGATGTTGCAGTGTGGTGTGCCTGCCTCTCAGAGCGGAGTCACCCTCACATCCAGGCAAACAAGACAGGTATTTATTTCTCACACCTTCCTGGACTTTGATGTTGGAGTGAGCAGCATCTCATTTGAAATTGCACTTAAATGAAATATTGTGATATTTCAAGAGGCTGAATGGCTATTCCTCAGTGGATTTCTGATTCATATTTCTTGTGCTAAGTTTTCTATTTTTTTTTTTTTTTGGTTTTTAGAGACAGGGTTTCTCTGTGTAGCTTTGCGCCTTTCCTGGAGCTCACTTGGTAGCCCAGGCTGGCCTCGAACTCACAGAGATCCTCCTGGCTCTGCCTCCCGAGTGCTGGGATTAAAGGCGTGCGCCACCAACACCCGGCTAAGTTTTCTATTCTTTGTTTGACTCTTTTGATCACAAATTTAAGTTAAATTAAAATCCTCACCCCATATTTCCTCAAAGTTCATATTTTCTGTGCATTTTACTTAGGATTTATTTTCTTGTTTTTGTTTTTAATTACTTATATTCTCTAAGTGTTCTAAGTGCTTGTATCTTGTTTAAAAATATTTCCTTTCTTCTTACCTAAATATATTGTGACAGGTTTTTAACAGACCACCACAGTTTCGATCTCACACTTAAAAGTGTTTAACCTGTCTGAAATATTTTATAATATTAAAGTATTTAGTGTGCAGCACTTTGTAGTGATTTGATTTTATTGTTTTCCCATATGTAGTACAATTTATCTTGCATTCCATGTATGTAATTCTTTTGCAAAAGGTTTGTACAGCTACACTTGTCATATACCATACACACCCAGTGTCTTCTGAGTCCTGTGTTCTGTCTGTTTATGTGCTAATACTACAGTGTTTTTTTTTTTTTTTTTTTGAGACAGGGTTTCTCTGTGTAGTTTTGGTGCCTGTCCTGGATCTCGATTTGTAGACCAGGCTGGGCTCGAACTCATAGAGATCCACCTGGCTCTGCCTCCTGTCTTTTTGTTTGTTTGTTTGTTTGTTTACTTCCTCATATTTTCTTTTCTTGTTTTAAATTTTTTATTCATTTTGCATACCAACCACAGTCCCCCCTCCCTCCCCTCCTCCCACTCTGTCTCACCTCTCTCCCCAACCCCCATCCACTCTCCAGAAAGGGTAAGGCCTCCCATGGGGAGTTAGTGAAGCCTGGCATATCAAGTTGAGGTAGGACCAAGCCAGCTCATGCATCAGGGGTGCCAGGGGCCCTACAAACTGTCACCCATATGCAGAGGGTCTAGGTCAGTCCCATGCAGGCTCCCTAGTTGGTCCATAGTCTGTGAGGTCCCACGAGCTCAGGTCAGCTGTCTCTGTGGGTTTTCCGGTCATGATCTTGACTTCCTTTGCTCATATGATCCCTCTTTCCTCTCTTCAACAGGACTCCCAGAGCTAGGCCCAGTGCTTGGCTGTGGATCTCTGCATCTGCTCCCATCAGCTCCTGGATGGAGGTTCTATGATGACAGTTAGGGTAGTCAGCAATCTGATTACCTTAGACGGACAGTTCAGCACCCTCTCCACTATGGCTAAGAGTCTTTGCAGCTTCAGCGGTTATGGCTCTACCATGAGTCTTTATGTCAGAGCCAATCCTCCTCTTCAGTTCTCATGAATAACTTGATCTTATGTATCTATCATCCTTTACTTCTCTGTAGATTTAAAGATCAAACTTAATAATTTACTTGAATTTTAATTTGAATTATTGGGAAATAATAATTCCATTTCACTTAGATGTTTCATCTATAAATGAGATTATCTACATTGCTCCATATAATTCAAAGTGGTTCCTCAATATCGTGACTATTGATTTATGATCATTATATTTAACGAAACCTTTGAATGCCCTCATTTGTCTTGAAGTTTTCATGTTCAATCGTCTATCTATGTTGTATATCCTCTCACCTATAGTTACAAGCATATTTTCTTTCTTTAATTTTTCTAGACTAGGGTATCCAGGCAATCTTGTAAACATATGCTGGCTAATAAATACCTTTGAGTCACCCTGTGAAAGGCAGATTCCTTACTAGTGAAGGTTTTCCTGGGCATGGTTGGTTAGGAGTTTAACATGTGCTTGTCAGGACTTAGCAGGTCTTTTTTATTTTTTTGTTTGTTTCTCTGCATAGCTCTGGCTGTCCTGGAACTTGTTCTGTAGACCAGGCTGGCCTTGAACTCACAGAGATCCACCTGCATCTGCCTCCCAAGTGCTGGGATTAAAGGCGTGCGCCACCACCGGCTGGCGTCTTAGCAGTTCTTATCACTTGTTGAGCACATTTCCCCCCCTCTAACTAGTTACTGTGATACATCATGTTCATAATATTTAAACACTGAGGTATTTTTACCCAACTGTTAAACACAGTATTAGGTAATGATTTATTTTTCCTTAAATTACTGGAATATGTTCTACATTTGCAAGTTTCTGAAATGTATATGAAAGCAGCATTGATGGTCTTTATGTCTTTTTGTGGAATTTACATTTTGTTGACATAAAATTCTATCACTGTCAATTTAAATTTTTGTTTAAGAAGTGGCTTTTTATATGAACTCATCTTCATCAGTTCTGCCAGTGCTGTCCTATATCCTGCATTTTCATTTTTTGTTACACTTTAGCAACTTCTCAATATTTTGTAGTATTTTAATATGCATAAAAAGCAGCTTGTTGGATATTTTATTTTCTATTTTCACAATCCTTTTTAGAAAAATAAAATGTGAGCCTTGTCTCCTGATTATCTTTAAAAACCATATTATTCACACTCCTTAATGAATTTGTTTTATTGTGTGTGTGTTGTGTGTGTGTGTGTACCATGCATATGTGATGTGCTTGCCCATGTATGTGTGTGTGTGTCTGTGTGTGTGTGTGTGTGTGTGTATGATGCAGATGTGCTTACCTGTGAATGTGTGTGTGGAGACCAGAGATCAACTTTGCTCTCCACCTTAAGTATTGAGACATGGTTTCTGGCTGAACCCATGGTTGCCATTTTGACTACGCTGGCTGGCCAGCAAACCTTGGTTCCTCCTGTTATCTCTGATCTCATTCCAGCAATGGGGTTAAAGACATGAGCCACCGTGCCTAGCTTTCTACGTGGCTACTGAATATGAGGCTCCGGTTCTCACTCTGGCAGAGTACACATCTGACCCACCGAGCCATCTCCACACTCCCAACTCGATTATTTTCAACTGTTGTTGTTGATCGTTGTTATTGGGTAGATTTTTTTTCTTTCTTTTTTTACTCTCCATGACTTAAAAAGAAAAGTTAAAATCCCGACTGTTTTCTCTGTGGCTTCCTTAGTTACAAGAAATTTAAAACATCGCTGTATGGGTTGTGAATGGTAATGGGGCATTTTCCTCTTCAGTTAGGAAGCAAGAAAAGACAAAGGCGAGGAAACAAACACAGGTGGGCTTTTGCTGTCAGCCTTGTGAAGCTCGCATTTCTCAAATGAGATTTCAACGCGCCTTTTCCTCTCCAGGGCTCCTGAGTACTGTCCTGGATTCAGTTACAACTGGACTCGCCCCACAAAACCCATTTGGGTCCCCTCTCCCCCTCTGCACTGTGCTCCTCCAGGCCAAGCTGCCTTCATTTTTCACCTTGACAGCTACAGTAGCTCGAAGAGTTGTCTCCACTTTGTGTTTTGAGTCTCTTCAGCCTCATGTTTTCTACCACTGGACCAATACTTCCCCTTACTGCACCCAGTGAGGTCTTAGTTGGGAGTGTAGCTTTTGTTTGTAGAGGAATCGAGGGGCTGCTGACGGGACTCCAGTTCACTAAAAGGATGCAAAGAATCATTCTGTTAAAAAGGGTCTGGGATCCTTACCACCTCTCCTTACTAATGACTGCCATAGTGGTTATCTTTAGAGTTCATGAAGACTTCTGGGGATCCTAGATTCCATCATTCTCTTAACGTGCTTGGACTATGCTGTAAGAGGATGATGCATTTTGTTTCTGTTTTCATCTCTGATTGTGTCTCAGATAGTCTACATTCCATTTGATTAACAGGAAAGGATGAAATGGAATACTAAGTTAAATGATTCTTTTAAGGATAAAAGTAATTATAATTTGAAGAAACGTGCTACTTTCAGAGTAGGGAACCTATCACGGTAAAGCAAATGTGTTTGAAACAGTGAGTCTTGTTATTTTTTACCAAAGTGAGGAATACTCACCCGGGGTTTTTGATTGAGTGTAATGGATGACACCAAAGCAGCTCAATTAGGTTAATTTGTCAGGAAAAATAAAGCAGTCAATTTGGTAGCTAAATATAGACCTCAGCTCTGACATCAAAATCAATATTAAACAAAGTGGAATTTTTTTCATTCATTCTCCTCCAAACAAAGAAGAGTATGCTTTTAGATTTAATTTTCATCTGGGCTGGTTGTTTAGATTTAATTCATCAGCCAAAAATATCTGAGGGAACATGGTACGGGCCGTATGTGCCGTCTGAAGACTTCGGTTCTTTGTTATAGTTCAGTCAGTCCTCGGAGCTGGTTTCTTATGTGAAAGGGGAATAGCAGGGTCTGCCTTGTGGGCTCAGTCCAAGGGGTAAAGGAAACAGTGCCCATGTGACTATTTACACACTCAACACCATCTCCAGAGTGGGGAGAAATAATTTCAAGAGACATTTTAGTAATTGCAGTATCTTATTTTTTCTTTAACTACATAATAGAAGGTTGGGTTTCTGAAGCATAGTTTCTAATTCAAACACATTTTTCTTTGAGCTAAAGAACTTATTTTCTTGCATTCTTTGACCTGCTAGCCAGGTCATTCTAACAATCAATGGCACAAAATGACTTATAATAAAAGCTATGAAAATAACCTATCTCCTTACTCTAAGTAGTGCAATAGCTTGCAGCAGACTTCCTTCTGTGCAGGTTCTGGACTTCTGAAAGGTCTGGATGCTCTTGCATTTCATGAGTGTCTCACAGAAACTGGAGTAGTTGCTTCCAGACTATATATGGCTGTGAAGACAGGGGCCTTTGGTGCTTCTGCCCAGTTCCTTGTTTAATCAAGTGGTGGGGCCCTGCATAAGCACGTCCCCCAGCATTCCACAGGACAGCAGATGTGAACACAGTTCCCAGTTCTCAGCTACACCCTTGCTTCTCACTATAGCTCCAGCCACAGAAGCAGGATAATGAACAGAAGAGGATTAATGATGGTATCCCATCTGCCCCTTATCTGGCCTTACACAAGTCTTTGCCTAGACTTTAGGATCATTCATGAACATTGTGATATACCATCGGCAGCCTTTCTGTGGCTTTTCCCTACAAATGGGCATTTTTATAGACACAAAATACTTTTTATTAGAAATATTAACACATATTGTACAGATCAATGGTTTTGCTGATACATCCATGAGCTTATCATGCTTTGATTCTGTTCCCCATGTTCATCACACCAGTCTCCTGTCTTACTCCTGCCTCTTTCTAGTCCCCAGCACTCCTTCTTTTTAGAGTTCATTTAAAAAATTTATCATTTTGTTTCAGTGTATAAGATAAAACACATGATACTTCGGTCTTTACATTTCTTAGGTAAATCAGATGTCCTCTGGTTCCACTTATTTTTGTTCAAATCACAGGAATTTCTTTCTCTTTATGATTTAATAATATACCACTGCACATCTGTGCATATACAAATTTTCTTCTTTATCAAGACAGGGTCTCACCATGTAGCCCTGCCTGGAACTCGCTCTGTGTTCACATAGTTACTGCTTCCGTTAGTCACCATTCCTTTGCAGAATCCAGAGTTACCGAATGCTATCTTCCTTTTGCCTGAAGGACTTTTGTAAACATATTTTTATGGCACAAAACATATGAGCCCACTGGAGATGGATTCTTTAAGTCCATCTGAAAATTGCTTATTGTACCTTAATATCTGAGGGAGACTATTTTATGGGGAATGAATTCTGTGTTGAGAGTGTTGTTTCTTTAAACATAGTTTGGCCATTTCTTTCTTGTGTTATTTTCTATCTTGTACCAGCTATACACATAAAAATCTGCCATTCCCTTTATCTTTGTTTTTGTGCACACATATATTTTCCCTCTGGTCACTTTTAATATCTTTCTCTTTGTTCTTGATGTTTGATTTAATAATTTAAGTGTATATGATTTCTAGCTTGGTAGGGTTCAGAGGGTTTGAAAAAAGCTAATTTGGAAGACTTACACCTGTAATACCTGCATGGGTGGGGCTGAGGCAGGGGGATCATGACCTCAAGGTAAGTCTGGGCAACATGGCTGAGATAAATATATTTTCCTTTAAAATAGTGTTTTTCAGATAAGCATAAATATGAACCCATTATTTCATTCAATGTGTAAGTGTGCATTCATAATTCAAACTAGAATTCCAAGAGATGGATTTGTAAGTAGTATGCCTTAGGAATCCACCCTCTCCTCTCCTGTGCACAGCCAATAAATCAAGCCCTAGTTACTATAAAAAAGTTACTCCTCTGGACAGCCTTGGTGCATTGTATTTCCCATTCTAATTTCTGTGCTTTTGGTTTTGATTTTTTCATAATTTTAAAAGCATAGGTTTATTGTTCTATGATCTTTAAAATTTAGAAATGAATTTACCTTAGTGGAAAAGGGAGAAAACAATGCCTGTCTGTCTATCTACTTATCTATCTACCTATCTATCTATCTATCTATCTACCTATCTATCATCTATCTCTTTTATCTCTATCTACTTATCTATCTATCTATCATTTGAATGAAAGTCACCATTCATTCAAGTTACTTGACTTATTGAATCATACTTACTTAAAGAGAGAATGTTTGATTATAGGAGACAACAAAACCAAACATTGAAAAAAACAAAATTTTGTTCTCCGGTCTTTTTCTCAACATGCAAATTGTTTGTTTATAGTTGATTTGTCATGTGGAATAGCCTATGGGGCCAAATTATGTCACTGAAGAAGTTTTCTTTGTGAATTATGACCTTGACATTCTGTGTCTTTTTTTCCTTCTAATTTTGTTCAAAGATCTTTTTGGGAGGTTGTTTGTTCCCATTTCCCTGTGTTGATTTAGACTGCTGCTGTCTCTGCTCTACACTGTCATGGGATATGAGGAGTCTGTTAATGTAGCGACTGGCTTTTCTTTGGTGACATCCAATCTCTCCACATATCTCTTTTTTTGTCTGTTCCAACAGTAGCACTCACATGGTGAATACATGAATATATTTCATGTGTTTTACATCTCTGAGACTTATCTTTTTAAAAGCTCCTGTTTTTAGTTACCTGGATGAGGCACATAGTTTCCCAGTTCATTACATGTCTTTAGAATGAATGTCACGAGAGCAGGATCTCTCTTGCAGGAGCATTGCCCTGTCTAATCACTACAGCAGAAGGGAGCCAATGTAGATTAGGTAGTAAATAACCGAGGGATGAATTAATACACTGCTATTTTTTTCTAACAAATTAGGAGTTCTTAGTACCATGTCGCATGCAAGTGCTGGGACTAATTCAGTCAATTCTGGTATCACTCATAATTTAGTAAATGTTCAAACTGGTTATTTTCATCCACAATGCTGCTAGACTTGGTGGTACTCAGGAAGCTGAGGCAGGAGATTCTTCTGTTCAAGACCTGTGTGAGCTACAGGGAGAGAGTTCAAGGGGAGCCTGGGCAACTTGGGAAAATTTGACTTCAAAATAAAAAGGAAAGACATGTCGTGAATGTAGTTCAGTGGTAGAACATGAACTTACCTAGCATGCAAAAATTCTCTGGTTCAAGCCCCACTATGAAGAAGAGTAATACAGATATGGTGGCTTTGTAGACACACCTGTGCATACATTTTATTAAGTCATGTGAATAAAGATGATGTTTCAGTCAACAATGGTCCTTGTCTACAATGGTGATCTCACGGGACTATGATGCAGCTAAAACATTCCCATTTCCTGTGACATTGTATTAGCCAGTCTTGTAATGTCATGTGTTTACTGCTGGCTTATGGCAATGTTGGTGTAAACAGTGCCACACTGTCAGTCACATATCACTAGGTAATGATAACACATAACTATGTTACTGGCTTATAGATTTACTATACTATCATATATAACTTTAGTGTAAACTTTCATATAGAAGAAAGTTTATTACAAGTATACTATGTGATTCTATCATTAGCCTCATATAGTTTTACCATATCAGAATTGGGCCATTTTCTCTTGTACTTGATTTCATCTCATACTGTTTTCTTCATCATGGCCCTAGAAACAAAGAATTGGATATATATATATATATATATATATATATATATATATATATATTTTACTATAAATACACATATACATATAATTTGTAACATATATTTGTCAAACATAATAAACATGTTTTATTCTATATTATATATGTCATGCCTTTGTCTACCAGCATTTATGTCATATAGACTAGATGTGCAGCAAGTTGGTGTAGTTGCATCTAAGTTAATGTAGGTATTGTCCATGATAGTTGCATGATGTAATGGCACATTTTTCAGAATGCACCTCTGTCATTAAGGGATGTGTCCCTTTACAGTTTTACTAGTGATGAGTCACAGATAATAATCTGGAGTCATATGTGCATAATTTTTTGAATTATCAAGTTGTTAAAGCACACATTTAATATCTTTATTTATATATGACAATGAGATGGCATGGTCATCTAAATAGAAAATGAAAATCTTCATTAAATAAATTGGACACTGAAGATAAAAATAAAGTAGTATTTTGTTGCATTCAGACTGTCATTCTGAGTCTTGATCTAGTTAAAAGGTTAAAGTATCTAACTTAAGGCCAGTAAAGTGGCTGAATGGTGGCTACCCTTCCATGGATCCTGCCTTGTCATAGGATGCTAGCCATCAGTCACAGATGACAGTGATGGAGTGGCTTCAGGAGTTTGGTGTGACATTTATGTCAGGTAAAGGTCTCAGTGACAAATAGAACGTTGGACATGACCACAGCTCTAAGAAACTTCCAGTTTGATGTCTCACTGATAGCATGTTGCCGAGACAGCTTTCCAAGAAGGCTGATCCCCTTGACCCAATTCTTCCTGTCGTCATTTATCAGCATATTCGTTTGACAGTGTGCTAATGCAGTAGCAACATGTGAAGACAGTTTCTTCCTCTCTCTCCACAGTGTCGAGCTTCCAATGGTGCTTCCTCGGTGTGGTTTCTGATTGCTTCTATTATTTTAGGAAGACACTGTCAATTCATAAGGATGTACTAACTTCAGGAAACCAGTTGTAGGCTCTTGTGGGCTTCCCCTGGGAACTTAGCAGTGGAAACATTCATATGCTTCTCTTCTGAGTTGCTGTATTCAGGTCCTTTGAAATGCATGCAGCTTAGTGGTTAGAAGCATAGAATTTTGCAATTGCTTCATGAAAAATGGTATATATAATACATAAATACGATAGAGGTTGATAGTAGATATAGAACAAATGGATAGGTAAATGATAGACAGACAGACGGACGGACAGATAGATAGATAGGTAGATAGATAGATGATACATAACAGGTAAAAGATTCTTTGTGTATATAGTTCTTTCCAAGTGCTATATTAATATTATCCCTACTCTCTTTTGTTAAAAATGGTCAGTTGTTCCTGTATGTTTTAAAATACAGAATAATTTTTCTGCTTAGTATGTGTCAAATTTTTCTTATTACAAAAAGATGATGCTTTTAAAATATGAGAGTTGTCTGAATAAATTTGAACTCAAAGGGCACACCATATGTAGCAAGGCAGAGATCCCAGGTTTCCATTTATACATATGGCAGTCTTCCAGTTGCAAACACTTAGCAATTAATGGTATTCTTTCAAACTTTCAGCATCCATAGGTCTAGATTCAAGGCTTAATTTGTCTCCAAGAATGACTTGTTTAGACTTGAAGAGAGATGTTTTTGCTTTCCTTTTCTCAGCAACTTCACTGTTTACACAAGCCAACATGGTCTCAAATTGCTGACTAGAACAATGCACAGTGAGATGTTGTTTTGTAGAAATATTACAAGGTACTTAGTTTCCATTCATTTGATGAATAATTTGTTCATTTTGACTCACTGATAGCAATTTATTAATCATATACAATTTCCTCAGCCAATAGGGATTAATAGGGAAGGCAAGCTCTTTTCTCTTAAGGCCCTTCTAATGGAGAAGACAAATAACTAGAATATTAAGATCAGGGTACCAGGCTTTTTCTTTTGGGCCAGAACCAGCTCCCAAATCATGACATGGAGACTGTTATTAGTTATGAATGCTCAGCTTAGCTTAGGCTTGTTTCTGGCCAGCTCTTTTAACTTAATAACCTGTTTCTCTTTATCTACATTTTGACTCGGGCTTTTTACCTTTCTTTCATTCTATATGTCCTAGTTACCTGCTTCCTCTGTGTCTGGCTGGCTGGTGGATGCCTGGTTTATGGCCCTGAGCATGTCTCTCTTTTTCTCCCTCATTCTCTTCTCCTTTTTCTTCTCTCATTCTTCTCTCCTGAGCCTAGATTTTTCCTATTTATTCTCTCTGCCTGGCAGCCTTGCCTGTCCTTTCTCTGACTAACTGTTGACCATTTAGCTCTTTATTAGACCAATCAGGTGCCTTAGGCAGGCAAGGTGGAACAAACGCAACACACCTTTACATAATTCAACAAATGCTGCATAAACAAATGTAACACACCTTTACACAGTTAAAGTAATATTCCACAGCATAAACAAATGTAACCTATCTTTGCCCAATTAAAATAATATTCCACAACAGGTTAGTGTGTGCAAATTGCCACAAAAATGTTCAAGTAATGGCATGGAGAATTTGAGCGTGGCTCCTTTATAAAATGTCGTAGGAAAGGCTTCCCTGAGCAGCTGACAACGGAGCTAAGGTCTACATGTTACAAACGAGACAGCCCGGAAACCCTGGAGTGTCAGGATTTCAGAGAGCAATCACGAAGGCCCCAAGGTGGGAATCACTCAGTGTAGCTCACTAGGGGGCAGCAGAAAGGCTGGTGTGACTGAAGGACACATGTGACCAGGTAGGAATGTTAGTGTGGTATTGGTGAGACACACTAGTGGACTTTAATGGAGTTAAAGAGCGGTTTGAAAGAATGTAGGACTAACAAAACTTACGAATGTAATAATCTGAGCCATGGAAAAGGTTGGCAAAAACCACAGGAATAACTTCTATATGTTTGAACTCTGCAGCAGAGAGAATATTACAAAAATATAATGAAGAATGGCTTACACAGACAGGGGAAAGGCAAGACTGAATGAATGCAATTAGTAGATTTAATGGTTGGATCATGTAAATCTTAATCATAGCTAGTAAATACCCAAATGATATACACAGTATGGTGTGTGTGTGTGTGTGTGTGTGTGTGTGTGTGTGTGTGTGTGTGTATGAAGTAGCATGATTTCCTGAAAGATAATTTTTAAAAAATGCTCAAACAAATGATTCAGGAAATGTGACAAATGTCTTGCAATGTTTTGTATTAAGTAAATATTTGGCATTCTGCTGTAAGCATTTTTGGTACCCATCACCCCCTTTTCCTGATAGTATCAAACATAGAAAAAGAAGACCATTCTCTTATATAAACACACAGCAATGATCAAAACCAGGAAATAGAAACTAATCCAATGCTATCATGAAATCGGTCTTGACCTGTTATTTCCACCCTTCTTACGGTCTCCTGTAGTTCTTGTTCCTCCAGGGCCAGCCTCTGGTGCAAGACCGCACATTGTGTTCAGTTGCTGCTTCTCCGTTCTCTCTTTATTTGAAGCATTCTCCAACCTTCTTTGTGTTTCTTGATCTTAAATTTCTAGGGACCACAGGAGATTGCTTTTTGGACTGAAGCTTACCTGACTATTTTTCATCATGGCTGGTTTCAGGTTATCCATCTTCAGCATGAATAGTAGAGAAATAACATGTCCTTGTGGGTGCATTGTATCTAGGGTATAATAGCTGGTTCTTTTATTGGTTACTTTCAATTTTGTCACTTGGTTAAGGGATGTCCAATAGATTCTTGCACTGAAAAGCTACTTTCCATTCCTTTTCTAATTAACAAATTTGTAGGGAAACATTTTGTTATTATTAAATATCCTGTTCATTATTAAGTTTTTATCCATTAGTTTTTAATAGTCATGTTTTTTGGCTAACATTTGTTGGATTGCTATAAATTTGAAAAAATATGACTTTTTTCTTCCATAATTGTAATTTTAACTGTAGTTATGAGTTAGCATTTTCCTGGAATAGCTTTTCAATTTTTAATTAATGACCTTTGCAATCAACTATTTCTATTTTTGAATTTCAATGGGGAGTATAAATGCTTTGGTAAAGTTTTGAATTCACTAGTGTAAAGTAAAAAGGTCAGGCTTACTCATATGATTAAAAAAATGAACCTTTGATTTTGTATTTTCAAGATCAGTCTTTGTGTTCTGTGTCTTTGAAGCTTTGTGAGCCTTTTGACACTGAGAGACACCAACCTGCTGGTACATCAAAGAATAAAACCTTCAATAAAAAGAAGAGTTGGTCCACATGGTCTAGAGATATTTCTATCATGCCTACCTATCATCAGGGGTCAGGGATGGCTGCCAGGATGGATGAAAATAGCAGAAATTTGGTGTTTCTAATGCAGTAGCATAAAATGTAACCTTTGATATATATGTTTGTGCAGGAAGGATATAAACAAAATGAATGTGGAAAAGGCTGGTAAATATACTTAGGAATACCCTTGTCTCCTCAAAGATGCCCAAGATCACACATCCTAAGGGGCTAATTTTTGTTACCACGGAAGCATTCATTTTAATTTCATGTGCTCTAGTAGATTGAAAGTAACAACCCAAAAAAGGAATTTAGTAGAATATAGGTATATTGTTTTATCTTAGATGTCATTTTAAACAAGTTCATTTAGCAAATATTTATTTGGAGTATTTTCTACACCGGAGCCTCTAACCAAGCTTATGACAGACTCATGTTTAACTCTCCAATATCCCATCTCCTGTGACTGCTCCAAACACATAAGGGAATATAAAAATCTTCTTTAAATAGAACATCCACAGAACTAGAAGAAAAAAAGGAAAAATAATCATAAAAAAAAACGTAGAAAAGGAGCTGAAGATAGTGGGCATGAACTCACGAATTCATGTGCTAGGCATGGACTTGGGAATGGTGTACCCCACAGAGAGAGGAAGGTGGTAGTCAGGCTCATTGCTGAGTTCAGTTGGCTCCATCTCTCCTGGTAAGGGTATTGAATATATGTCCTGCTGCCTTTCTTGGGCCTTACATAGGCTATGACCCTGGAAATTAAGAGATACAACTCCTGAAGAGGGGACTGAGCTTAGTCTCTAGATGGCTCAGTGACCTGCATCATCTTTCTGTTGCTCAAAGTCAGGAGCTCTACAAAGCCCATGCATCACCTTTGTTTTAGTTTTTGTTTTTTTTCCCCCCAAAACAATGAGCCACCTTGTAGGGGGAAATGATAAAATTATAAAACTAAGACATGGGGAAAGAGACGAAGAGGAAAATAGCAAGTGAAAAGTGGAGGAAATGAGAGAGAAGACAAAATGTTTAAAAGTAACCTGTAGCCTTGCAGAAGAAGGAGCAGAAAGAACAGAAGAGCTGGCGGATAGGGAAGTTTGTTGAACAAAGACATCTTCTGGACGTGACTTGGCCATTGCACACACGTAAACTTATAGCAGTGGGGTCAGCAGCACACATCTACATTACTTTAGGCCTATCAACATTTCACCAAGGAAGCGGGAAGAGTTAATTAGGCCCCATGATTCTCAGAGGGACTATTAACAGCTGATTGTAGCTGGAGAAAAGGGGGTCACTTCTTATCTGTGATGTATCCACTGATAAGCTGTTCGTCCTAAATACTAAACTCCCATCTGTGCTCATGAAAGCAACCTTGACTACACTCAGTGTGTTACACACACAACAGACAGGAATGCAGGGCAGAGATGGGTTGGAGAGAAGAGGAGATTCAGTGTGAGGAGTAGGCAGGAGAGAGCATAATTGAGGTGAAAATGACTAAAAATCATTACACACACACACACACACACACACACACATAACTGTCAAAGAGTAAACAACAACAACAACAACAAAGCCTGCAAAAGATGAACTTTATAAAAACTGATTCAAATGCCCAGCAATTTTGGAACAGTGACAAGCATTTTGAATCTCTCCGCTGATCATCAACCTGCGGTGTAGGTGTTACGGACATTTAATACATGGAGAAATCAGTTAAGGGGGAATGAGAGGCTAGGAAGTGTGGGTCACAGATGCCTTGCAACCCGACACCCCTAACATCTCCATCTCCATTAATAAGTGCTGTTAGTACTTAAAAGCAAAACCAGAACCTGTAGCCCAAATTCTCACCACCGCATAACAAAAGTGAATCAAGCAAACCAATCGAGATTTGAAACGTGCTTTCATTCAAGTTGAAATAACAGAAAATCATTTTTAAAGGTTTGTAATAAACATGTATAAGACACGGACGATGTAGTTGATGGGAAAACGCCTGATTTATAAGATTAAACATTGAGAGGAGACAAAATTTCTAATCCTTAAACATAATAAAACATTATGTATTTACTCATATAGATAGATAAGTATTTTGTTACCTTATAATTTTATTAGAATTCTAATACATATCTTTTATAATTATCCAATTTTCAGTTACATTTTATTTGAGTCATTTTTCTAACATCGGCAGTTTAGAGTCGTTTTTCTAATATGTACCGTTATTTCCGCGAGGCATTCTTACTACTTTAACCCAAATTGCCTACAATCTCTCCTAAACGACTTCTTCTACCGTGATGCCTTTGTGATCTTCCCATGCCGTCGTGCTGTGTCTAGGAGTAGCTGCTCTGTGGCCCTGCCGAGCATTTAATTGTGTATCTGTGCCGAGTGTTGATTTCTGTACCATTTCGAGGGATTCGGGTCCCAGAATTTTTTTGGTGACCATAAATATCCCACCGTTTAAATCAATATATTTTTATGTTCTTTTACCTGTTTAAATCTCTGCAGGTGGAGTTCTGAGTTGTGCGGTAAATGCTTGCCTAGCACTTGGTAAGAGAGACACGGTGGTGTCTAGAGACGCGGTTTCCACTCTGTCTTCTCATCAGGAATTTATGGGAGTTCCCGTTGGCAGCACTTGTTATTAGTGCCTTGGTTGTCTGTTTATTGCTCATAGTTGTTCTCACGGGCCTGCCGTGGCTCGAAGCTGCCTTTGCTGAATGATTCATTATTTGGGTCCCAGTTAGGCATCCGTACCCCACCCTTTATCCTGTATCATCTTTCGTAAAACCATTTGCCCACTTTCATTATCAGTTAATGAAATTTACCAGTGTTTTTCCATAGTGTAGATGTTTTGGCACACAGTTATTTAGCAAAGATTTTGTCCTTGTCTGTTGCTTATTTTTAATTCTTGGTGTTCTACATAAGAGGGAAATACTTAAAAATTTTGATGAAATCTTTATCTACTCTTTAAGTTTTAGTTGGTCATAGTTTTGGAACAGAAACCAAGAAGTCTCATCTAATTTATAAAAGCTTTCTCATTTATCTTTTTTTTTATTGTAACAGTTTCTTATTTGTTACTTATATTAAGTTTATGGTCTACTTTGATTCCACTTTTGTATTATGGAAGATACACGTAAATGTTACTTTTATCACATGTGGGAGTCCAACTTACCCAGCACCCTTTGCTTCCCAGACCGCTTTCCCTATTGCAATTGCAGTTTCTCCTTCATAAAAAAACAGTCGGCTGTGAGTGTAGGAATATACTTCTTAAATATTTTTATTGCAAAAATACGTTTATCAATTTTAATATCAAAGCCATACCTTCTCATTCATGTGCAGCTCTTTAGGTCTTGAAACCAGGTGGCATTCTCATTTTTCAGTATCATTTTCATTATTTCAGGGTTTTAAAATTTGCCATTCCATGTAAGTTCTGAAGTCTGTCTATGGCTGCCTAAAATCTTTCAAGAATTTTCAGTGAGATTATATTCCACTTCTAGGTCAATTGTAAAATGGAATCACTTCAGTGTCTGCTACCCTAGCTCACAAACACTGTGTATTTTCCTCCCTCCCTCCTTCCCTCCTTCTTCCCTCCCTCCCTCTCCCCCAATCCAGTGGAAAACAGTTTATTTTACTTTATTGAAAGTAGCTTTTTTTTTTTTAATCATACAATATATTCTGACTATGGCTTCCCCACCCCAGCTCCTCCCAGCTCCTCCCCACTACTCCCAACTAACCTATATCTTTCCTTTTTCTCTTTCACTAGAGTACAAATAGTCATTTACAAAACAATAAAACAAGATTAAAAACAAACAAACAGGCCAGAATAGGACCAAACAAAGAACAAACAAACAGAAGAAAAGGAGCCAAAGAGAAAGCCCGAGAACCGCTATAGACATGGAGACACACACGCTCTCACACAAAGAAACCCTAGAAAAACAGAAAACTGGAAATCATAATACACAAAGAACCTGTAAGGAAAAAAAAAAGAGTCTCGACAAAGCACCAGGAGGAAAAGAACCTCCAAAAATGGGATTGAGCTTGTTTTGGTTTGGTAACTACTGCTGGGCATGGAGGCCCCCTGTTAGGGCAGTTTGCTTCCCAGTGAGATGAAAACTGATTGCTCCTTTGGGTGTGGTTATCAATTGGAGAGAGCTTCCAGGTAGGAATGTGGACTTGTGGCCACTTCTACCTTAGTGCTGGGACCCCAGCAGGCTGTGCTGACTGTGCATGCTGCCAGTCTCTGAGTTCACATGTGTATCCCTTCTGCTGTGTTTGGAAGGTCTTTTTGTCTGGGTGTTCTCCATCCCCTCTGGCTCTTCTAATCTCACTGCCTCCCCCTCTGCTGAGTTCCTTGAGTCCCGAGGGAAGGGATTTCACGGAGACATTCTCATTTAGGACTGAGTCTTCCAAGGTCTCTCACTCCCTGCACATTTTTCAGCTGTGGTTCTCTGTGTTTGTTTCCACCTAGTGCAGGAGGAAGCTTCTCTCGTGATGGCTGAGAAAGATAAATGTAGCTAGAGTTTTCCTGCCTTGCCCACAGTCAGGACAAATCTTTGTCACCCACCAGTCACACAGCCGCTCAGACCCAACCAAGTAAACACAGATACTTATATTGCTTACAAACTGTATGGCCGTGGCAGGCTTCTTGCTAACTGTTGTTATAGCTTAAATTAATCCATTTCTATAAATCTATACCTTGCCACGTGGCTTGTGGCTTACTGGAGTCTTCACATAGTGCTTGTCATGGTGGCAGCTGGCGGTGACTCTGACTCAGCCTTCCACTTCCCAGAATTCTTCTCCTCCTTGTCCTGCCTATACTTCCTCCTGCCTGGCCACTGGCCAATCAGTGTTTTATTTATTGACCAATCAGAGTAACAGATTTGACATACAGACCATCCCACAGCAGATAAATGTACGAGTATGAGAATGTCACTAGCAGTCACTTGATTGCTATGTTCCTTTGCCAGAACAGTACTATTTGGTTTCATCTACATAAATTTGGGTGTTGTTTTAACCGGTGTTCTAAAATTTGTAGTACATGGATCCTACACATATTTTTTCAAATTTATATCCAGCTATTGCATTTTTGATGCCATTACAGATTTTTTTTACTGTAAGTTCTAATTAGTCTTCTATATGTAAAAATCAGTGTTTTTATGTCTATTAATCTCTTGTCATATAACTTTATTAAACTCAGTTATAAATTTAATGACTCGTTTCTTATTTCTTTAAAAACATTAAAATTTCTAGTTACCACCCTATACTAGGTAACTAGAATAAAACACTTTGACCAAAGGTACCTTACAGTAGGAAAGAAATTATTTGTCTTATACTTCCAAGTCACAGTCTGTCTTTGAGGACAGGAAATCAAGCTAGAGTATGAAGCAGAAACCATAGAGATGGAGTGCTTGCTGGCTGGCCTGAGGGACTATGCTTATCGAGTGTTCCTATTTTGCTCAGGTCCTGTGGGATGATGATGCCCATGGTGGCCTGGGCCTTCTTACATCAATTAACAATCAAGATGATCTCTGTAGGCATGCCCATAGGCCAATCTGACCAGGGCAATTCCTTTCTCAGGTGGCTCTAGGCTGTGTCAAGTTGACAGTTAAAGCTAGTTTGGACAGCAGCTCACTGTTGAAGAGAAGCCATAAGAGAAAATGTCTTACTTTGCTTCTGACTTGGGCAATACAGCATTCAGCTGTCATCATCGGGTGGAAAAGGGCACAGGCTGTCACATTCTTTATCAGATTGGAGGAGTTCCTTTGTATTCTTAAGGTTTTCAAGGAGTGAATAACATTATATTGAATTTAGCTACAAGGTTTTATGTTATTTGTTGAGGTAAACTTTTGAAGATTTTCCATTTCGAGTCTAATGATTATAGGTAATTACACTGTTTAGTTTTTCAATGCTAAAACAGTCTTTCATTCCTAAGGTAACTCCTCTGTGTGAATCTCTTGTTACCTCTTTTTAGGCATCACTTGAGTTTTTGTTTCCATTCTGTTTGATTACTTAAGTGTCTATACCTGTGTTCATCGGAAATATTATCACTAGTATTTGTTGGTAGCATCTTTTTATGGTTTTAGGGTCAGGATAGCACTGGCCTTAAGAAATGTTGTGGGAATCCTGGTTTTATTTGAATTGGGGCTTTAATGTCCCCTGAATTGACATTGTTTCTTCTTGAAAGCTTCATGATGGTCAATGGACACAGCATAGCGTTCTTTCTCATGGAAGTGTTTTAACTCTGAGCTCAGTTCCTTAATGTACTGCGTAGTCATGTTACATTCACTTCTTCTAGAACAAATATCTTCTCTAGTTCATGCCTTGGAGGACATTTGCCCCCTGGGTCCCTCTTGTTGAAATGATGAGAAGTAATGTGTTTGTAGTATTATGTTTTTTAACTGTCTGAGTTTCTAAAATGAGATTTCTACTCCTACTCTAATTTTGACCATTTTTTGTAGTCTCCCTTTATAAAATTCATATTTACAGGGAGCAGAGATTGACTTGCTTGCTTTCCACATTCAGTTTCATTTGTTAATCTTACTGTATTTGCAATGCTTCCCTTTATTTCTGAGGGTATAATTTTTTTCCTTTATTATTTAAAGATCATGGCTTTAAGAGTTTGTAACATTTCCTAACATGATGAGCATCCTGTGTCTTCTGGTATGCATTTCCTTCTAAGGACTGTTTCAGCTGCATTCAGCATGTTGTAGTTTTCAGCTTCTTTCTGTTTAAAACACTTCTGTTTATTTATTTACTTGTTTATTTATTTATTTTACATACCAACCACTGTTTCCCCTACCTCCTCTCCTCCCATTTCCTTCCTCCACCTTCTTTCTATCCCTCCTCCCTCCCCCTCCCCCCATCCACTCCTCAGAAAGGGTAAGACTTCCCACGGGAGTCAACAAAGCATGGCATATCAAGTTGAGGCAGGACCAAGCTCCTCCTCCCTGCATCAAGGCTGAGTGATGCATCCCACCATAGGGAATAGGTTCCAAAAAGCCAGTTCTGTACCAGGGACAGATCTTGGTCTCACTGACAGGGCCCCACAACAGACCAAGCTACACAACTGTCACCCACATGCAGAGGGCCTAGGTCAGTCCCATGCAGGTTCCCTAGCTGTTGGTCTTGAGTCTGTGAGCTCGCACGAGCTCTGGTCAGCTGTCTCTGTGGGTTTCCCCATCATGATCTTGTCCCCAGCCTTGCTTAAATAATCCCTCCTTCCTCTCTTCCACTGGACTCTCGGAGCTCGGCCCAGTGCTTGGCTGTGGATCTCTGCATCTGTTCTCACCAGTTACTTGATGAAGGTTCTATCATGACAAGTAGGGTAGTTACCAATCTGATTACAGGAGGCCAGTTCAGACACCCTCTCCACTATTGCTAGGAGTCTTAGCTGGGGTCATCCTTGTGGATTCCTGGGAGTTTACCTGGGATCAGGTTTCTCCCTAACCCCATAATGGCCCCCTCTTTCAAGATATCTCTTTCATTGCTCTCCATCTCTGCCCCTTCTTGCCCCAACTCCCAATCCCTCATGTTCCCATCCCCCATCCTCACCCCTCCACACCCCCACCCCCAGTTTACCCAGGATATCTCATCTATTTCTCCTTCCCAGGGTGATCCATGTATCCCTCTTAGTAAAACACTTCATAATCTTTATGTGACTTTGTCTTTGAATCATGGAACATCTAGAAATACACAGTGTGATTCTGAGTACTTGGAGATGCCCTAGATTCTTTTCCATAGCCTCCCCTCTCCTCTGCAGTGCCCCCAAAAAGGAAAATTTAAAAAAAAATCAAGTCAATCCAAATCAAAACAGGCAACCAACCAACTAAACAAAACCAAAAAGAAATAAAAAACAAAACAAACAACAAAAAAATCACCAAAAAAATCCTCCCCCTGAAGCACCCTTCTTTGCTCCTCCATCTTTCCTGCTTCTCCAAAACTTCTTCATTTGTCCTGGTCAAATTGGGAGCCTCAGTTTGTCACACAGTGTACCATTTTGCCCAATTAGCCTGCCTTGCAAATGTTCATTGCCATGAGTCATTGGTTTGGTTCAAGACCTCTGGTTTCTGATACACCATCATCACTGGGTCCTCACCAGAACTCCTCTAGAATATCCTTTGGCCACCCTGAGTCATGGAGCTCCTGTGGGTATCATTTAAAAGGACCAGTTCCTTCCTGAGCTCCAGCAGGTCCTAGATGGGGTGGATGTTATGGTGGACCAACCCCAGGCCCAGCTGTGGGCCTGGGTAGTAGTTGAGCTCATCAGTCCAGGCCACCTGGGCTGCCCACCTCTGGTGAAGGGTGAGACCAGCTCCCTTATGCCCATGCCATCATGGTCAACTCTCTCCGTGATGATGGGTGGGCCATCTCTCTGAGCATTGGGAGTAGGTTGGGGAGAGTTCGCCCAGAAGGGTCAATATGCTCTCTTGCTACAGTGTCCAGGGAGGGCCTGTGCCAGGGAAGGGTGGGGGTGGGGCTGGCTCTGCATGGCCCTCTGATTCCATCATGTATAGTTCCTATGGTCCCCGTTCAGATGACTTTTTATTCTCTTGTATTGGTTGTGATTTGATTTATGATCCTGAATATTATCTAATTTTTGTGAGTGTTTCTTGTGCACTTAAAAATCCTTTATATTCTGCTGTTGTTAGTTCTGTTCTATTAATGTTAATTAATACATAAAGTCATTTATCATGGTTATTTCAGTCTCCTATATCTTTATTGATTTACTTTCTACAGTCTATATTAATTATTGAGAGAGAATTGCTGAAATACTCAAGTATAATTATGGACTTGTCTGGTTTTAATTCCATTATTCTCACTTTTTATATCCTCAGACACGGATTTTAGACTCAGATACATTTAGGAATGTTCTTTACTCTTAGTTGGTGTTTTTCTCATCATTTTGTAATATTGTTTCTAGTCCAGCAATATTCCTTATCCAGATGATGCCGACTAAAGTGATTACGATTTGTAGTGGTGACCACTGAATTTTTATTTCTTTCATATGAAACTGAAAACTGAGCCTTTGCTGATTAAAAAGTAAATAGTAGAAGAAGCAAACAGAGCAGCTGAGATGGAAAACTCAAAAAAACAAAGACAAAAACAGCAACCAAGGCCCAGAGAGTGTGGACAGGGAGATAACGGCTCAGAGGAGAAGTTCAGAGGATGAGTTAGAACTCTACAAGGTGAGGTACCCAGCTAGCTAGCGACAGGGGCAGAGCTAAAGTCCTCACACCGTGTGATCTGGAGTCCTGCCAGATGTGAGATGTGTTTATAGATTTTTTTTTTTTCCGAGTACTTGTTACTGAGTTCTAAAGCTTAGGGTTAGGGTGTATGGTAGACGTTGAAATCAGCGGCTTTTACTTGGGGCTCTCAGCACAAGGAGTCCACAGCTCCGCTAACAGATCCGAGGAAGGCCTCACTGTGCTCTGGAGAACTGGAACAAAAGAAACTATAAGGTCACTTACAGGAAATTAATAAATGAACCATTGAGCAGATGCAGAAGCGATCTTCATTCAATAATGTGATTCCGATAAAGCATGTTTTCCTTTCAGGTGCAGACACTTCACCGAATAGTTCATATCTTTTTGTTTTCATGGTGCGTCACCTGTTAAGCAACTCACACGCTAAAGTGTGTTTGTGCGCCTACGTGTGCAGTGTCTGCATGTGGCACTGGGGATAGACGACTGTCTGTTCCCGGCTAGGAAAGAGAAATGGTCGGTGGCACACACAATTTGTGTGGAGTCTTTAGTGGGTTTTCATTCAGTTGTCCCTGCTATGGGCCTTTGCTCCTAAACTGGTAAAGGCAGTATGAAAACAGAGACTGCATCCTGGCACATTTTTTTGTTCGGATATCTCTCATTTGTTTGGTTTTTCATTGCCTCTTGCTCACACTGCTGTAGTATAATTGGGGGCTTTCATGGCCCTCCTTCCTAACATGATTTACAGAGTCTACATAGAGAGTGTTTGACACAATCTATTTTTGGTGCCAGTTGCAGAATCCTAATTTGCATCTCCTCGTGGGTCACCATGGCCTAAATTGATCTGCACTGACCT
The DNA here is from genome assembly GCF_004664715.2 of Peromyscus leucopus. Taxonomy (NCBI): domain Eukaryota; kingdom Metazoa; phylum Chordata; class Mammalia; order Rodentia; family Cricetidae; genus Peromyscus; species Peromyscus leucopus. Next base: position 20,959,542 of record NC_051074.1, on the reverse strand, counting down.
GGCTCGTTTTAAATCACTCAGGGTTTGTCCGTATGCACACAGAACAAAACATTTCCTGTACCTCAGAGGTTGCAAAATCAATCCCAAGGAAATTAAAACGATCTGGATGAGTTCTTCAGATACAAGTGCACTCTGTTGCTTTGTTCAAAATTGAGAGGAGTGTCTAAATAAAAAACTAAAATGCTGTAAGATACTAACCAAGCAGCTAGGCAATATTTGACCAGCTACGAGTGATACAAAGCACATTTTCCTACTTAATATGTTATTAACATTTTATTTAGTAACTGAAATGAATTCTATATAATTAATTAATACTGTCTTTTATTGTACTTCTTTGAGCATATGTATCAAATTTTTGGCACAGAAACATTTTTATTTTACTATAGTCATAGGGTTACTTCTTCTAGCCAAGATACTGTAACCACCTTTCCTTAGAAGGGACTTGTAAAGAAGTGACCCAAAATGACCATGGCTCATTTAACCAGTGAACAGAAACAGTAACTGAGGCATCTTGGAGCATTTTAGTATTTCTTTATGAATAAATCTGTCTTTAAATAAACTGCTGAACTATAAAAAATAAAATTATATTACTTACTGTACTTACGAAAAGGATGTTATACCTGGAAATATACTATATTACTGAGATTTTAAAATACCTATTACATATTTAATATTTTTGTAAATAGCTATTCTAATTATAAATAATAAAAACCACGAGGAAGATAATGGGTTAGGAGGGTTCCTGAAAGGAAACGCAGTGAAAGAGATGAGGAAATGTTGAGTTGGTAGGCAATTAAATGAGCTAAGCCTTGAAGGAGAAGCAACTTAGGGCATGGAAGGAGGAGAGCTACCCTAGGTGGAGGGAACAGTATTAAAAAAACAACCCATTAAGGCAAAGGATTATGAGAGTTTATTGAAAATAGTAGCAAGAGGATTAAATGACTAAATGAAGAAGAAGTGAATGGTGAGGGAAAACACTCCAGGCTGTGCCTGAAGAGCAGAACAGTGACCCTTGCAAGCCCCATGAGACTTTGGGCTTTCCTCTGAAGACGGTACGGAGCCAGCAAAGACCCAGAGCTGTTGAAATATAGCAGAAAACACAATTCTCATTTGTAAATGTGATTATCTAAAAAGTGTGTTTCAGGAAGTATACACACACACACACACACACACACACACACACACACTTCTGGAAATAAAATTATTGTCTGGGCATTTTTCAGCTTAAAGATAAATGTTCAAACAAAAGTATGTGAACCATAAACTTATCTCTCCCCTAAGAGAACAGGGTCTAAAAAATTGAAGGGCCAACAACCTATCTAAACAAAGCTAGCTCCAGAAACAGATCCTAAATTAACAATGGTTCAGTACAGTGAACATTTATTTTTATCCTATTACAGTCAAGTGTGGCATGCCTTGTCTGTTAGTCTAACCTGTGGCCATGCAGTAACAGACTCTTTGATTTTATGGCTCCATTCTTCCCTGGGTCCACCATGCCATTTCCATGGATAAGGATAACCCAGAGAGGCATGTGTTTTTAACTGACGCAGGCGGGAAGGCTGGAGTTATACGCTATTGCTGGGACCGGTAGAGCTGTAAATGTGGTCCAGCTGAATGCACGAGACAGGCTCACTAAAGGTTCTGATGTACGTATTGCAGTTGTTGCCTGAAGATCACGTCTGTGGACCGGAGTGCCTATATCCAAAGAATGACACAGGGCACCAGAACAGCAGCATTTGGTTGTTGGCATCTAATATCAGTTTGTCAGAACCTTTATGTCACCCATTTTGATCAGTCGGTGCTCATGTCATTTAATTGTCAAGCACCGAGACTAAATTCCTTGCTTGACCTGCTTTTGTGGAAGGCATCATGGAGTGAGGGCTATCTTTACAAGACAGAACTTGTAACAGTTTAAGAGGTGAGTAAAATCTGTAGATATTTGCAGAGAATAAGAAAATTTCCAAGGTTTAAAAAAAAATTCCAAAAAGGGTAGGACCTCAGACACACTATGTAATGAAGGCTGGTCTCATTTCCATAATCCTTCTTCCTCAAATACCTGATGCAGAGGTTACAGCCATGGGCTGCTATATCTAGTTTATCTTCTCTATTTTTAGTTCATATTTTCCTCTGGACTTAGATGTCTCAAGTGGCTGCCCCATACCATAGATTTATTGTCACAGTAGCTTTTCTGTTTTGCCGATGACTGTTGCTGTGTTAATCTTCACTGGGACACGCCAGTCCACGCCATCCTTTTTCCTTCCACGGTGTTTTTTCTTTGCTCGATTTTTCTAAGTGTCTCCTATTTTATAGATATTACATCTTACATTTTGTCAAAGATGTCAAGCACCAGTTTCGTTCCCTTCCCCCTGTTCTTATAGAAAATCATTTTTAGAATTATATATTCTTCTTCATCTATGAAATGATGAATCAATACTCTTTCCTTGCAATGATTCTGAGACTTTTGACAATGTTCTTCTACTTGCTATGTGTGAAAGTGAACTCTACAGAGGACTGACATTTGCCAGTAGGCGTATTTATAATTTGTTTTTGTGTCCCTGCCTTCATATTTATATGACAATGAGAGACCATTTAGATCTACATCTATGTGGCATGGTGATAATCAAAATGCCGAGCCTGTTCCTGAGCTCTAGAAGGCATGTATGCACTCTAACTGTGTTGGTGTCATATAGATTTTTCAGATATGTAAACAAAACAAAACACCCATTGGCCCATATAGAGAGGAAACTTGTAGATCAAATTTCATCCAAGTCCAGCTGGGTGAATCATCACTTTTATTGGGGTTGCTTACAGGAACATGTATGACTGAAAGGCATCTACAGCACAGGAAGTATCCTTGGTTACTAGTATGTACCAGAAGAGTTCCACTCATCCACCATGTAGATGGCTTGTGAAAATCTATGCATTGAAGAGCCTCCTGGCTAGTATGGGCACCTATTCCACCAAAGAATTATTTCACCTTTACATAGTTTCAGGGAAGGGTGGAGGCTCGTAAGTGTTCTTGAACCTTGGGATCCTCATGAGCCCCATGAGCCCTAGAATCCCTTTGGGTCCAAGATTCTCATGAGCATCCACCTGTATCCCCAGGAAGAGTTAGTAGGCCTGACCTCATGAATGTCCCCTGAGGGTGGTCACCACAGCTCAGCAGCTCTGATTCAAGATGGCCACTGTCATGTAAAACAGAAGAAATAGCTCGTGAGAATTGGATGTGACATTCCCCTATCTGTCCTTCCTGGATCTCAGATATTCCAGTGATGCTAACTCTTACTCTATCTGAAAACTCAGGCCTTTCTAGTCCCGCCACCCCAACTTTCTTCTTTTCCTCCTCAGAAGACTTTTATTCATGATAAGTCTTTTTTGTAGAATATACTACAATCTCTACCCCTCAGTTTTCTTCTATTTGCTTTTAAATTACTTTTATGGAGTCTAATTATAAGTATAAGTGATGAGATGTGGGGAGGGTGAAAGTGTCTCCTTGGTGCTACAGTGTCAGACACCTTATGATGCTTGGACCTGTGCTGTCTTAAAACCAAATGGTTGTGTCTGCTTTTAGATTCGGGAATCTGAAAAGCACTTTCTCCACTTCCATTGAAATAGTTCTTATTTTAAGCATAGCTCCAATGACTCCTTGATCATTGTATTGCCTTGTAGAAAATATAGCTTCCAGGTTGTGCTCAGTTTTCAGCATGCTGGCTCCACTAATCAGATTCTATTCAAGAGCCATACTGCAATGAATGAGAGGGAGAAGCCAAGCCCAGGATATTCTACTTAAAAATAATAATTTGGAACCATGGACGTCACTCAGTGGAAGAGTGTTTGCCTGGCGTGTATGAAGCCCTGGTGTCAACCTACAACCCTGAAAATAAGAAGGGATAATTGCCAGACTTGGTGCTAGTTACTATTACTAATAATGTCAGTGTATCTCATAATTATAGGAACATGCTCCCCCAAACCAATACATCATAATTGAAAGCTTCTAGAATAAAACAGTCATGGGACACTCAAGTTTGGCATCCCTCGTAGTTGAGTCTGCAACTGAAAGTTGCAAACTGTTAAGTATGTTATTCAGCAGCAAGGAAGTCCCTCGGAGGCAGGAAAGAGAGGGGAACGCATACCCTTTCCATCCTTCTATTTCTTCCTCCAAATCTGTATAGTTGCTATGGCAATCAATTGCTCTTCTGCTAAGATCACTCTTCCAATCTTTCATAATTACTGCCGCCATTCTACTTCAATTGGTTCAGAAATGGTCCCACATCGCCAAGTATTTCTTGTTCAATCTGCACAATCGTCAGAGCAGTGATTTTGAATCAGAATTCTGATCATACAGTTTTCCTGCTTAGAAGCTCAAAGACTACAAGGCCGTAGTCCCAAATAAAGATAAAGACGTCATCTAAAATTGTGGTTGGATTTGTAGCCCTTGCTTTGTGTGTAACTCCCTTTCCTCCTCACCTTATGCCTCGGAATGACACACCCAGGCACACGCTATCTGATGCCCTTTTCTGAGTGCAGCAGAAAAGGCCCACACGTGCTGGCTTCCTGGGATTTTTCTAAGAAAAGGGCTTGACTCCAGAGAGGGCAGCTCCACAATGATCCCCCGTAATCCTTGACTCCCAAGTATACATGTCGATGTCTAATAGGCTTCACTGGATGTGGTATGAACTTAATTCTTAACTTCTAAGGAATAGAGTGGGCCATTTGTGATGAGAAGCCACTTCCAAGGTTAGGTAGCAAAATGTGACTTCTGTCTTGGAGGCACTTGGCCTGAAGAAAATCAATTTCCACATTTTGAGCTGCTCTCAGGACAGACTGAAGTAGCAAGATATTGATCAGTCTTTGGCAGGCCTCATGATAAGGTCATGAGGCCTGCCAAAGTCACGTGAGTAAAGTCATAAGTGGCTGCTCACTTGACTGAGCTTTGAATGTCTGAGGTACTTGGTGACAGTGCCTTTCTACATTGGGCACTGCCCAAATTCCTGACCCAGAAAAATGGAGAAGATAAATGTCTGTTGTTTTAGCCTGCTAATTTGGGGGTAATTTGTTATGTAGCATTATATAACTATTATAATCACTACGCAATCACTCCATAACAAGAATCATTTTTCACCAAGCCCAGCAACCCAACCAGAGCTTCCAACTGTCTTTGTATTATTTTGTTCATAAACACAAAGACTTGACAAGAGGCCCATGAAGAAAATGGAGGCAGTGTCTTGGTTAACATCATTTTCTTGAAATGATGATGATGCTATCATGCACTAGAAGCAAGGAGACAGTGAAACAATTACTTCAGGGTATTGAAAACTAATTATACCAAATCTAGAACTGTAACTGTCCCAGGGTATATTTGGCTGGTAATATTTGGTTAGCTAGGAAGATTTCATATAAAATTTATTCTGTTTGGGTAGTTAAGATAACAAATGATACCTAAATATATCCTACCACAGTCTATTGAATCTGATAGTGCAGTGCCAGGCTTCACACTACTTACGTCCGCTCACTAGTTATACTTTAAGTAACTTCGTACTCTGCTCCCTCATGAGGAACTGGGTCAGGAAACAGATAGGAAGCAAGGGTCAGTCCCAAGAGAAAACAGAGCTAGAAAAGTGTCTAGATAGAGTATTCCCAGGTTGATAATGACAATATCCTAACAGTGCAAAAGAGCCACCAATTTTTTTTTTTTTTTTGAGACAGGGTTTCTCTGTGTAGCTTTGCGCCTTTTCCTGGAACTCACTTGGTAGCCCAGGCTGGCCTTGAACTCACAGAGATCCACCTGGCTCTGCCTCCCGAGTGCTGGGATTAAAGGCGTGAGCCACCACCACCCGGCAAGAGCCACCAATTTTAATGAATGTAAAAACAAACAAAACCCCCAACAAAACAAAACAAAAAAAAGCCATAACAACAAAATAAAACCCAAACCCAAACCAAACTGAACAACATGCCCTCCAATAATGAAAAAACAAACAAATGTACAAAAACTAACCAGTCAAAAAAAGCCACTAAAATTCAAGCTGGAAAGCATCCCTAGTTGTTCGCTGGTCTTGCCTTTCAGGATGCATTGCTACTCTCACCTGTTTCATATGCACAGCCACTTACATCACACGCACAGCCAATCATACCACACACAGAGCCTTTGCGTCATAGGCAGTGCAGTTCTCAGTAACCTCTTGTAGCTGAAGTTTTCCTGGTCCAGCTTGGCCCACGGCCAGGACAAATCTCTCCCACTGGCATGCCCCAAGTAAGCACACAGAGACTTATATCACTTATAAACTGTATGGCTGTGGCAGGCTGCTTGCTATCTGTTCTTATATCTTAAATTAACCTGTTTCTATAAATCCATACCTTGCCACATGGCTCATGGCTTACCGGTATCTTACATCATGCTTCTCCTCGTGGCAGCTGGCAGCATCTCCCTGACTCAACCTTCTTCCACCCAGCATTCTCCTCTCTGCTTGTCCTGCCTACACTACCCTTCCTGCCTGGCTACTGGCCAATCAGCGTTTTATTTATCAATCAGTCATAGCAACATATATTCACAGCATACAGGACATCCCACAGCAACCTCTCTACTAACTCCTCATTCTCCTGATTTGCTTCAGAGGTGCTGTTGGAGTCACACTTCTCGGAGGAGCACCATGTTACCCACTCTGTGAAACCGCTTTGCATATGTCCGCTTGACTGGATCTTCTGACATTAAATTTTTTTTTTTACATCAAGCACATTCCAACCCTGTTGTGAAAATCACATAGATTAGTGTCTACACTTCAAGTAATGAAAAGGCCCCAGACTCAGATCTATAAATTGATTTAGGAGATTGTCGACAAACTGCAGGAAGGCATTCAGTGAGTGGGCAATGTAAGAGTATCAGCAGATTTTGCTTGGCTCCAAAATGGAGCATTTTATGTCTAGAATTATAGAAAGAATTGCTTCTACGGAGCATGTATACAGGGTATTTTGACCCTCAGTTGAAAAAAATGTTAAAAATCGTTTATTATGTGTTACTTTGTTGCTTTTGTAGGCTCTATTCAACATGGTAAAGGTGCTTGAATCTCTCCCGCAGAAATTTATATGGAAACCATTAGATCAAGTCTGGCTGGCAGGGAATAGTGGGACTGAAATTGTAGACGCCAGTGACTTAGACAGAGCTCCTGAGACAGCCTTATTGGGAATGTCAGAGGTCCAGTGACCCCAGAGTTTCCCTCTGACTGTTTTCTACATTAAGTAATTATGAGAACTTTGTTCAGTCTACCACAGTTGGAGGGGAGAGAGAGCAGAGCATGGTTGCTCTTGTTGGGTAGACCGGCCCTACCTACAGCTTAAAAAATCTAGAGAACAGCACAAAGTCTCTGTTCAATTGTTACTAGAGATTATAAGTATGGGCACAGGTGGTGGTATAAACCATAGCCGGTTGAGAATAAACCTTTACTTACACATCTACCTTTTAGAAGTAGCCAAGAAAACTGGCTTGGTGTTAGTTTGTCTTTGATGGTAGTGTTTCTGTAGTTTCTTTAAACGCGGTTTCCTGTAGAGTACCTTAAATCTTATCCTTTCTAAGCAGCGGCATATAAACTTGAGACTGTGCTTGGGTGAGTCAATTAAGGCAAAGGAAATAAAAGTAATATTCAAAGTATGATTAGACATGATTTACAATTTGCGTCACTCAGCCATCCCAAATAGAAGATAAAAAAAGAAAAATTAACTGGGATCAAGATCTTTGCCTCAAGCGCTCAGAAAATCACCTAATTTTAAACCTCCTTTTTGAGAAATGTATGAAAAATTAAATCTGACAGGTGGGCTATTGAGTTTGAAAATTATAGTTGAATATGCCCCCAAAAGATTTGAAATATTTAGTTTCTAAGCATGATTCTTAAGGAAAATGAAGAGAAATGTTGAGGTCTTCTTTTCTTAAGGCTAGCTGACCTTCAGAACTGGATTGTAGGGAAGGCATTATAGACATACTCAGGGGCTTTCAGGGCCTTGAGAAAGTTGGGATCAGTTTGAATTCTGATTTCTGGTCCTATTTTCTGCAAACTGTGGTGAGGGAAACTCTCTGTATAGCTCTCTTCAGCTGATTTTCTTCCTCTTCATTGCAAAAAGTAAAACTATTATAAATTTTATGTCATTCTGTTTTTTTTAAATTATTTTCTTCAACTCTGTGCATTCTTAAAACTGTTAATATTTATTTTTATTTGGTTTTAATATTTATAAGTAAAATTATGCTATATATTTTCTTATATCTTCTTTTGTTTAATCTTTTTTATGTGGTTCATTCATTTGTTATACTTAAAATAAAAAAAAAAAAAGTACCACGTACTTTCGGGTAAAACCTGGGCTATTTCCAGCTTTCCATTATGGTAAGAATGTGATGTTGAACATTCACATGGCCATCTCTTCTCTTCCCTTGCTCTTTTGTCCTTACTTGAGCACAGACATTTCTACTTTTATTTATATTTTCATTCCTACTTTTTTAAAAAATCTTCTCACTTGCCAATCTTCTTTTCTGCCTGTGGTTATATCATTCCGATATAAAAATTCTCCATTTTTCACAATTTTATTTGAATGTTCTTACCATTTTCTTTTCTTTTCCTTTTGGAATGGTGGAGGGCGAACGAACCTGGCACCTTATGCCCACCAGACAAACGGCTCTACTGCTGTGGCCACCCTCAGCCTGGCCGTCATAGTTATTTAGAAGCCCGTGTTTACAATTTCCATATGAGTTTTTGATTTTTTTCTGTTTTGTCGATTTTTAATGAATGGTGAGATATGTTTATGAAAAATTAGAAATCAGTGGGGTTGGAAAAATGGACCAGCATTTTAGAGTATGTGTTGTTCTTGCAGAGGACCCAGGTTCGATTCTCAGCACCTACATTGCTGGCCATTGTCTGAAATTCCAATTCTAGAGAATCCAAAGCCCTTGTCTGACCTCAGCACTGCTCACACATACATACAGGCAAAACACCCATACATATTAAATAAAGATAAATAGATTTTTTTTAAAGAATATATAAACCTGGTGGATACTTAGCGCATCCAAAAACAATTACCTTCTTCTGTTTTGTAACTTGATTATTGGGAGGGTGTTTGTCTAACCGATGGCTGATCTGACTCAAGGGGAATCTAACTATTAGTTTAAACCTATATATGATTCATATATAATCCAAAATTATAGATTTTCATGAGACCCAAACGAGAGACTGAGACATTTATGAAAAGTCTCTCCTAATTTGCAGATTCAGGACTTCCAAGTTTGCATTCTGTGCTCCTTTGAAAGTTCTGAAAACACATGCTTGCCAGTGACTCTTGGTAGGCCTTTCAACTTTCTCCAAGTGCTAAGCAACCCCAGTGAGGGCAAGCTTCGCTGTGATGTGGCGTTTACTTTTTTAATGCTCTTTTCCTCAGTTCTGGGTTGTTGATTGCTTTGCATCTAATTTTGTGCCACCAATCCTGTGAGGTTTCCAAAATCTCTGTTAACTTCTTTCTACTCAAAACTCCTTTCCTTAAGTTTTTTTTCCCTTTTTGCTTCATGAAACAATCGTGTAAAGCCCCTATGGAGGTGCATGACTTATGTCCAATGATTCGTTTTTCTGAGGTTTTGGCAATTCTTATTCTGACTGCTTCTGTGGGTCATTAATGCTTTTAAAGCAATTTCATTAAATGATCTCTGACTTTTGTCTATACAGGCATTGGTCTGCTTTAAGCCCCAGTTCCATAGTGACAGACAAACATCACAATGGTTTTTGAATCTATGTCAAGGTGTGTAATACTGTGCTTTATGTGAATTCAAAGCCTGCCCATTCATTTGTTAAAATAAGAACGAGTTTCTGTGGTCTGCTTCATTGATACAGTGTCTTCCATTTCCTGGGTCATAGAGGCCTTGGTCTGTGTATGCCACCTGCCCCCCATGGAGCCTGACAGAACTCTCACTCAGGAACAACACTGCATACAGAATCCTATCATCAGTCACACCTTTTGGAAAGCATCCATGTGTATTCCTCATCCTTGATATAGGAAAGAAACTGAGGAGGTCACAAGTGTGACTTTTCGTCTAGCTCAACAGTTCTATTGGAACAGTCACACAGAATTCATTCAGGAAGATATTTTACCACTTTGTAACTCAAAAACTGTATTCCACCATTTTGCAACAGTTTTCCAGGGTTCTGTAGATGTCTGCATGTGTTTTTAGGAGAACACAAAAGCTTTGGATGGCAGTATCTAACACTTTTCTTTCTCTTGCCATTTTGTCAATGCTTAGGACAACATCCTCTTTGCAATGAGTGCTGGGTTAGTGATTAAGGGAGGGAGGGAGGCACTTCATCCTCACTGCATTTTGGGCCCCAGCCACACCTGGTCTTCACACTTCTCCCCATGTCAACCTTCTGTAGTCCCTCCCACTCTTCTGTCACTTATATTGTGTAGTCTGCAGTGCGTCAACCTGAGTTCTCCCAAAGATGCCACCCAGCCCCCAACTCTCAGTGCCTTTGGATGTGTCTTTACTGGGAAACAAAAGAAGTCTTTCCAAATGTAATGGACATGAGGATCTGAAGATAAGATCATGCTTGGTTAGGCAGGTGCACCAAGGAAATATTGTACTGGGTACAGTAAACAGGCAGATAGGGTCCTACTCGAGAACACTCAACAGGAGGAAGACCTGGAACTGCAGCTTACCTGAAGCAAAAACAGGAGGGTTTGTAAGCTGGTGGGAAAGTGCAGAGAAGAAGGTGATTCACTGTATGTGTTAGTTAATTGTAACTTATCCAAGGCTCCCAGCCTTCCCACAGAAACCGATGAATGGTGGTTAACTTCATTGGTGGTTATAGTTAAAGAAATGGCTCTAGGTCCATGAAAAAAATATCCTGGGTTATAAAACTAGGGAGATGCTAGGAGCCTGTAGCCTAAAAGATACCCACCTACAGCTTAGTTAGACTCGGACAACATTAGAGCTATTTTGGTCATGTGGATCTTAAATCTGATGACAGTATTCCTAAGCTCTCAAAAAAGCTGCCATTGTAAACCAGAAAAGAAGACACATGGAGGCATAGAAGAAAGTGCCCCTGGGAAGAGAGATACATGAGGATAATGTATTTCCCCAGCTAGGGGATGGCGAGGATAGCCAATCCCCCCAGAAGCTAAGGGAGAAGCCAGAAGCATGCCCCCCCTCTCCCCCAACATCACACACCCATTGGAACTGCTGGAGGAACTAACTACTAACATTCCAGAACTATGAAACAATGAATTGCAAGAAAATTGTTTCTCTACTTCTCACTATAAAACACCAAAATACTTCATCTCATTAAAGACTCATCAAAATTGCTTTCTTTTATTCATTTCCTTGTGCTGTAATTGATAGTATGAGCTAAAAGCCTCCTTTACATTATGTTGATAATGTTACAGCTGATACTTGTACAGTGTTTGATGCATACTTTACCTCCTTGAGGTGAGAAGTATTATTTTTCCAAATTAAAAATACAGTAAAGCTATACAATGGAAGCAAAATCATATGCTTAACATGGTTTTCATTATTTCACTGAATGCTTCCTTCACTCTTATATTGTCTTTTAGTCATTGTTATCCATGCATTTTCTTGGTGTGAATGAATCAACAAGTATAACTAGAAACCACAAATATATAAACAGATTCATTTAAGTTTTCCTTTTAAAATTTCCTTTTAGCATTATATAATTTGCACTTAAAATTTACATATTACTTAAGAAGGAATTTGAGACAACTTACTTCAATGCTTTTAACCTTTAAATAATTTTTAAGATTCTATCTTACTCCTCACAGTACTTAGCATAATTCTTTGAATTGGAAATGCCTAGCTTTTGTGGGCTGAATATAGTTAACCCAAGTGTCAGCCCCTGCCTGTCCTCCAACTCCCAGCTTTCTAGAGACACCTTTCTCTTTAATGTTTTAACAGAGCAGTGAGAGGAGAGTGCAATGCTCTTCTGCCCACGCTGCTTCTCAATATTACGGGGTTGGAGGGGGCACTCCATGTTCCCTGGTGGCATGTTGCTTCCTTTGAACCAAGTATCTGCTTCACTCTGAAGCCTGTCTCCTGATTGTGATCCTCTTGCATCATTGGATACCACTCCTCTGAGTATTTATGGGCTGGGCTTCTAGTACTGGCTTAGAAAATATAGAGGGTTAAAGCACCTTAAAATTTTCACTTGTTCATCAATCGTCTGGGAAACATGAAAACATCATGGGGTGTTTACTGACACCATCTTGGGCTCTAGAGACTGATAAGAAAACTTATAAAAACCTTCTTGGTCAGGCAGCTACTTGGGAAAACATTAAATTCACACAGGCTCATGATAAATGTAAAGTTACAGCTGAGATAAGTATGACCAAGAAAAGGTCCCTGAAGGATCAAATACTATGACACTGGGCTTGAACCAAAAGTATTAACCTAATCAGCATGGAAGAAGAACAGGAGAAGAGACTAGGAAAACAATTGAGAACATATGCGAACTAACAACAGTGAGGGGGGCAAGGATGATGAAGCGATTGCAAGTGAACTTATGAGGTAGAGAAACAAGACAACTGGGAATCATATTATGAAACTACTTTCACAAATACGTAATATATGTCAGGATTCCGTAATGGTAGTTACGGGGAGATAGTTAACAGGTAGAAAGTCCAAATCAAGACAACTTAATTGTAAACTTTTCAAACAAACAAACAAACAAAAAGCAAACTACATACTTCCAACATAATGTCACAGAATATATATTGCCATTCCAAAAGGAAGAATGGGAGAACCGTGACAACATGCTGGACCAAGGCTGAAGCCCAGCAGGGCAAACTCCAAATCCTGTACTTCTATGTCAGGTATCAAAGGGGCTGAGGTGGCTCCTCTCTTCCAGCTTTTCTAAATGCAACACATTTCTCTTTCTTGGGCTGGTTCCATTCCCTATCTTCAAGTCTTCTGCCAGGTATCCCATGGCTCTGACGTCTCCAACATTTTGAGTTCTCCAACACAATACAGGCTTCACCTTCACAGCTTCACACAATGTCTTCTCAGAGCCTCCACATAGGGAACTCCCCTCCACACACCTGCCCTCAGCAGCTTTCCTTAACCATGGAGGAAGATTCCACAACCCCTTATTGCTGTGTCCTGCATGACTCTAAAGCCAGAACCACACGGTTAATGTGGTTAATGCTGCCTACTTCTCCTGCCTGCTTGGGATGGAATCTGGTCTTTCCCCTTGAATTACATTTGCACAAGCTTTGATCTGTTGCTTTCATTTACTGAACAAGCTTGCCTCTGTTTAGGAAGAGAAGTTTTTTTTTTCTTCCCCATTTCCTTCTTACAAGTTGGAAGTTTATCTGGATGGGATCTTGCTCTGAGGATACCACTCCTTTTGTTCCATTCACTATCAGGCCTTTCTTTAAACTTCTCATCCTTTTGAGCATTGGACTTGGCTCTAGCATTAAATTTCTTCTTGCTCTTTTTCTCTTCAAACTGTACATTTTTTTTTTTGCTTTGCTTGCTCTTTTTCATTATAAATCTGTGTAAGAGTAATCACTAATAACAAAAGCAACAGAGTCAATATCAGGCTGTCTTGAAATCTCTTCTGCCAACAAAATTAGTCCAAAACTTTTCACTTTAGCTTTAGATATATTCCTAGGACAAGGGCAAAAAGAGTCACACAATTTGCTAAAATATCACAAAAATGACTCTAGCCAGTTGCTAATTTTGTTACCCTCCGAAACCTCTCGAGCTGGGCCTCCATAGATTATATTGCCCTTAGCTGTCTTCCAAGTTGCTGCTAGGATGATTCACTAAGCCCTGTTTATAGTCTTCAGCTGTTTTTCTAGTCCAAAGTCCCAATGTCTTCCACATTTTTTCCCAAAAAAGTAGTATGATCAGGCCCATCACAGCACTATCTCAGTCTCTGGTATCAACTCCTGTCTTAGTTACTTTTCTACTGCTGTGATGAGACACCATGACCAAGGAAACCTATAGAGGAAAGAGTTCGTTGTGTCTTACAGCTTCAGAGGGCAAGCCACCATTACCCGAGAGCTTACATATTTTTTCTCTTTTACCGAAAACAGATTCTTTTCTCATACAATATATCCTGATTACAGTTTCCTCTCCCTCTACTCACCCAAGTTCATTCTCCCCTCCCCTCCCATCCAGATTCATCCCCTTTCTGTTTCCTCAGAAAAGAATATAACAACAAGACATAACAAATTAATAAAATAAAACAAAATCCATCCCATTGAAGTTGGACAAGGCAAACACCAACAGAAGGAAAAGAACCCTAAGAACAGACTCAAGAATCAGAGGCCCATCATTCATACACCCAGGAATCCCATAAAAATACTAAACTGAAAGCTATAATATATTTACAGAGGACCTTGTGCAGATGTGTGCAGGTCCGTGCTTGCTGCTTCAGTCTTTGTGAGCTCATATGAGCTTTACTCAGTTGATTTATAGGGCCTTATACTCCTGGTGTCCTCCATCCCTCCTGACTCTTTCTTCCTCCTCTTCCTAGGGTTCTCTGAGCTCTGAGAGGAGGGATTTCATGGAGACATCTCTTTTAGAGCTGTGTGTTTCAAGGTCTTCCTCTCTGAGTGTAATATTTGACTGTGAGTCTCCATGTTTATTTCCATCTGCAGGAGGAAGCTTCTCTGACAGTAGTGATCTGAATAGTCTGAATAAAACTTGAATTCAGACATAATAATGTTTGAACAAGGCACTGATCCATGAGCATAGGGGAATATCAGTTCAAGCCTTTTTATTACTACTTTTGTTTTTTAAGACCAGTGGTATTTGTTTTTATCCTTGGTCTCTGGGCTATCTAGTCTCTGTTTCTTGGTCGCCCAAGCAGTATCAGCTATGGGTTCCATTTTGTGGAATGGGCCTTAGTCAAATCAGACATTGGTTGGTTACTGTAGACAGAAGTTTCTCTGTGTCTTGCCTGGTCCCACAGCTGCTCAGTCTCAAGTAAGCACACAGAGGCTTATGTTAATTACAAACTGTATGGCCTATGGCTCAGGCTTCTTGCTAGCTAGCTCTTACAACTTAACTCAACCCATTCCTATTAATCTATGTTTGCCATGTGGCTTCATGATATTACTCTTTTCTCACATCTTGCTTCTCCTGGAGGCAGCTGGCAGTGTCTCCTGATTCTTCTCTCTCTCTTTCTCTCTTTCTTCCTTGGATTTCCCACCTGGCTCCATCCTGCACTGCCATAGGCCAATGCAGCTTTATTTATTAACCAATGGGAGCCACAATATTCACAAAATACAGAAAGATATCCCACAGCAGGTTATTCCTATAAGCTTTGTGCCTCCATTGCCTGAGCATATTTTGCAGGCAGGACAGCATTATAGATCAAAGGTTTTGTGGTTCAGTTGGTGTTTATGGTTCTCTTTTGGTAGCATTTAGAGTATCATTCCATACCAAAGACACTAGAACCTAGTGGTGAAGGTTCTATGTAGGCACCATGTTCAGTGAATTGTGTGGGTGTTGTCTTCAGGAATGGTGCACTGCTGTCAGCCTGTGGAAAGAACAATCTATCTTCCTGGAAATAGCCTGGGTTGTTTGGGGATTTCCAAGGAATCCTTTTGGCCAAACCCTTTATCAACGAGATGAAACCTAGTCCTAGTACTGGAAACTTTGGTGACAAAAGATGACCAGTAGGGACTTCATCTCCTTCAGTATTTTGAGATTTCATTAAGATTGCCTTCATGTATTTTAGGGAGTTTCCACTGAACTAGGTTTCCGTATCATCCCTTGAATGCCCCTCAATTCTAGCTGTCTCTCCATGCATTCCCTTCTTTAAACCTATCTCCCTCCCCCCTCCCCACCTGGTCCTTCTGTTCCAATCCCCCCTGCCCCTGGTCCATCCATAAAATATATTCTATTTTCTCTCCTAGCCCCTTCATCTATATATAATCTCTCAGGGTCTATGGAATATAGCTTGGTTATCTTTTTTTTTTTTTTTTTTTTTTAACAGCTTGAGACACAACCACTATGCAGAGAAAGAGCTAACTGGGAGTGGAATGGGTTTTTGGAACCTTAAAGGCCACCTCCAGTTACACGGCTCCTCAAACAAGGGCACACTTCCTAATCTTTCTTGAAGATTTCTATCAACTGGGAATCAAGTATTCAACCACATCAACCCATGGGGCCATTCTCGTTCAAACCACCACATGGAGTCACACATTCCAAAGAGGAGACTTGAGTCCACAGGAGAGATGATGGCAGTTTACAGGGAAGGGAGCATTGTGGTGGAGGTAGCTGGAGTTCTGAAACGGGTTTCAGGATAGAACAGTAGTCGTGGTTCTGCAAGAGGGCAATGGAAATCAAGAATGTAAAGCTTGTTAGAATGAAATGGGCAACAAGTATGAGAAAATTAATAACTCCAAACTAATACATGGATCAAACTTCACTTGGGGATATTGAAATTTCTCAGGAGTTTTCTTTCCCTGGCTTCTTCCCTAAGCCTTTCTTTTTAAAACTCTGTTTTCTCTCTCAACCCTCCCCACTTTCCCACCATTTCATTTTTTTACATATATTTCACTATGCACTATTTTTTTCATAGTAATATCTGTAATAGAATTATTATGTGGACAATTTGGCTCTAAATCTGCCTTAGCTGGGGGACCAGATTTATGATAACAGCAAATTTACAAGCTCTTGCTAAAGTATCAAAGCAATATGACTACCTTAAAGAAATATGAGAATCACATCATGTTTTCATCATTTCTTAGGTCAAACTTGGAGGCTTCGGCCTCACTTAGAGCTCTCAAGGTGGCAGGGTTGCATCAGAAAAAGATGGGCATGTTCACCTCCCCACTGAGTGGAATGATATTCCAATATCCTAACTCTGCCCTTTGTGCCCTGACATCTCATTTGCTATGTATCAGCCAGCAGTTGAGTTTGCATCTGGCACAAGAGAATTATCTTTTTTAAAAAAATATTATTTTTAAGTTTTTCACTCTATATATCACATCTTATCCCCCAAAATGTTAGTTTTGGTAATCCAAAATGACTTTGACAAACTAAAAACTAACATACCAGAAATCTAGTCAGAGTAAGCACTTTAGTTTAATAAAGTGGCAATAAGATGCTTAATAGTAAATTGCAACTTAAATGTAATTTAAACTTAATTTAAAACTTAAACATAAAGTATTGTACCTAGACCTAATGCTAGACATGTCTTTTTTATGTTTTTTTTAAGGGATCATACTTCTGTATTAGATATTTCCATGTTTCCGTATCCAGATTTCTTCACCAAGGCAGATAAGAAATTGGCAGAAATCGTTGACCATCATGTAAGTAAGACTGACTTGTTTTTTTTAATTAAAAAATTAAATAGAATTACATTATTTTGACCCTTCCTTACTTCCATTCAACCCTTCCCATACTCTCCTTTGAATCCATAGCTTGTATGTGTTTAATTGTTTATATATATTTATATTCCTAAATATATAAATACAACTTGCTCTGTCTGTATAATATTAAGTGTATATACATGATCTCAGGGCTAAACCCTTGGTATTGGGCTAACAATTTGGGGCCTCTTCCCTGGGGAAGTCTCTCTCTCCCAATCTTAGCGTTTGTTAATTACCTGTAGGGTTTTTGTCTTGTCTAGTGTTGAAGCCTTATGACATTTCCCCCTTTCATGTTGGCATGTCTAGTGGTGACATCCATGTTCGGGCCTTGTTCAGGCAGCCTTGCTGGTGAGACTTCATGGGCATAGCTTCTCTGACATTTCTAGGACATGTCTTCTTTAAACTAGCATAAAAACTCTTATTCTTCAAAAACACACTGACTTACATAATGTATTTCTGATACCGAGGCATTCATAAGTGATGTTTAAGAGCTGATTCATGATTGTCCATTGCCAAGCTTCACCGTGCGGTGCTTACACAGTGGGATGCCATACCTTAATGTCTTAACTGAGGCATGGTACTTTGTGAGATACTAACTTCATCCTGTTTCCTGAATTAGTTCTGATATCTCACAACAAAAATCTGTTATTAGGTAGTGGACACCAGTTACTTCTGCAGTATAGTTCTAAAAATAGAACAAAAAATGTTTTATTCTCTTTTCAATGACCTTACCCTTAACACGTAAAAAGGATCTATAATTGCTTTGTACATAGTAGAGCTAAACAAGCAATAGCAACATAAGGAGATTTACAAAAAACACTTTAATCCATTTTGCTGATGCTTTCTTACCTTACAAGCATCATTTTAGTCCTACATTTTTAAAGCAATGGAGCTGAACTAGGAGAGATATTTTCTATTTTCTTATCAAATACCACATGGAAGCCATAACATATAGTATATGTTTAAATTATTTTTATCACTTTATTGCTAGTAGTTCAATATGATATATCAGATTTGGTTATATTCTAGATTACATTTCATTCTACTAAATCAGTGATTTCTTAAAAGTATAGAAGGCATTATTTCAATTACTGATCACATTGAATGGTGAGTTATCATATACTATTTAAGCAACTCTTCTAATAGCTATAAGCATTGGGTTTCAGGAACTGATTGATGTCTTTGCATCACAAAATCAGATGTATACTTCTATTCTGTTATAGACTAACAAAGATTTTGTTGGCCAATCACTAAATTATATGTCAGTCTTCTTATGATTCACAAATTTCAAAATTTGTATTTTCTTAATCACTTCATCAAAATTATCTGAGATACGTTACATTAGATAACTTGTCAACATTATACATAGATAATGCACACACACATATATACACACATACCATTTTGTTATATGACACACACACACATATGTGTGTGTATTCAAGTGGATTTGGGATCCTTAAGGCTAACAAGGTGGAAGATAATAGTCTGAATGACAGAGAAAAGAAGTGAGATAGCATCTATGAGCCACCATCCTTTGCTTTTTCCAAAGCTATAAGCATCGTCTAAGAATCACTGCTGTGGGCCTGCTTGTGTTGTAGTATGAAACAATCCTCTCTGAAAAAAAATTAGAGAAATTATTAAATCCAAATTGTTTGATATATTGCCTAATAAAACTGCTAATGTTTGTAGTTTTTAATTTGGGAACGGTTTTGGATGTGCTTCGGGATATTATATTATTAAAGCTTTCTTTTCATATACAATTTTCTTTGAAGTGAACAAGACAATAGTTGTTTGTCCATCCTTATCCTTCACACTCTGAAACCTGCTCTGACATTAGTTAATTCAGTCATTACAGCAGCCCTGTTAAACATTTACCAACAGCAACAATGGAGTATGGATTGCAATTCAAGTATTCTCCCTAAGTTTTAAAGTGAGTAAATCATTGAGTGTGTGCACAAAATGAAATTTCCAGATCTCTTGCTCCACCTGCCCTCTCACTTCATGGCAGCTGATTTTAGTGCTTGGATTATAGTCACTAAGAAGAATTGTCAGATTGTAGGATTTGTAATGCTGAGAAGAAACAAAAATATATACTTGTAGTTTACAGGCACCATTTTCTTTCCAAATCAACTTATTTTGTTGAATGGCCATAACATGCAAGGAAGAGGGGAGTTAGTTGGTACTCAAAACAAATTGAGTTACTTTGTACATTGCAGTAATCCATAGCATGATGACTACATTGTTGAGTGCATGGGGTGAATTAAGTTGTAAGTGGTGTTTCCATTTCCCATCAACTTAAAGGTAGCACAGTGAAAATAATAATGGCATCTAAGAGTCAAAACAATACACCATGTCATCTAAATTGAAATAATCATGGGTAGCTAGAACAAACTGGCATTGTATTTATGGAGGCCAATAAAAAGAGGGAATTGGTATTCTGGATTGTGACCAGGTCAAGTTTGAAGAATGTGAAAAAGAAGAAAATCTATCTTCTGGACAATAAAGATATGATAAAACCTATTTACTGTTCTCAAACATGTTGATATATTTATACATGCTATTTGAGGGATTTTAAAAAGTCTTATTTTACTAGCAAATCTTAAGATTTACTCATCACACAGGGGAAATGCAAAAAGGGGGACTCTTTAGGGGAGAGGAGGAAGGTAAATACGGGAGAAGGAAAGAGGTTGTCAAATAATAATGATGTCTGAAAAGGCCACAAGGAATCATGCTATTAACTAATTACTTTTAAAACCCTACAATACATGTAATTCTGTGCATAATTAAGCATACAGAATTTTAATAAACTTTTCTTATATGGGTTGACAATGCTCCCTCGAAGTGCCAAAGACTATCTAACAAAAACCTCAGTAGCAGCCATGAACAGCTTTCTTTGAGTTGTTAGCTAGGACTGTCACAGAGACTCCTCAAACACACAGTCTGTTGCTGTCCTCTTTGTTACACCACCACCACCACCACCACCACCACCACTACCACCACCACCACACACAAGAGCTGGACGGTCAGGCCCTGTTGCTGAAGACATAATATGCTTCAGAAATAGATCCCAGAGATATCCTGGCCTGGAACTGACCTGAACTCCCCCTCTTCCAAGACTAGCTTTCATGATATCAGAAAATATTATACAAGCTTCCAGAGGGAGGCCACCAACATTCCTACACAGCCATGAGAACAACCAGCATGACACAATAATGTTAAGGATGCAGTAGTGGCATGCATACTTTGGTAGTAGCCAACAGCTCTCTAATTGGACTTAAGACCTGCTTAAGAACAGGGAGACTGTGTTTGGTCCTAGAAAACCACCTAACTACTCAATGCTAGTGAAGTCATGGTTATTGGAGAAGAATCTACAACTTCTACTTTACTAACCCAGCATAAGCCCTAACAACAGTCTGTAAACATTTGTCCTTACACCCACAGAGAAGGGTAGTCTTCACCCCTCCTCAAGGAAACTTCTCTTTGCAACAGACAGAGACCATGACAGAAAACCCCAGCCAATCAAAATGCAGAATTGTGGAGCCCTGTCCCAACTGATAAATCTATTGGATAAATACTTGTGCTTCTTTGGCTCATGGAGTAGTTTGAAAGCAGGGGCAGAAGGGTTGCAAGAACCAGAGAACCAGGGAGTTTGCTGTGAGATCACGTCTTCTGGTCACGTCAGAAGCTATGTCCATAAAGCCTCATCAATATGACTGTCTAAATGTGAGCTGAATAAGGATGACACTAATGCACATGGCAGACCGAATGGAGAAAAGCTCATAAGGTCTCCATCCTACGCAAAGAGCTACAGGCAACTGTGGAAAGCTGGGAGTGAGAGAGACGCACCGATTGTTTGCCAAATGGTCAGCCTTGAAAATATACATACAAGTTACATCATACGAACTGAGCAGGTTATATTTAGGAATATATATGAATATGTACATACATAACTTGTATATGATAAAAATTAGTAAAAAAGAGGCCATTAGTTTGCAGGAAAGCAGGGAGGAATACATGTTTAGAGGGAGAAAGGGGAAAGAAGAAATGTTGTCCTTTATATTATAATAAAAAGCAGACTTTTAATAAATTGTTTTAAATGAAATAAGTAAAAAAAGATGAGGTAATTACCAGTTTTGAATTTACAAAACTTGCCTTTACTTTGGCCTCAACTTTGGTTTGCCATTTATGATTAGGGAGCCTGCCTATATATCCACCCCAACCCCAAGGTCTGCCTAGTGTGTCAGGAAGTCAGTTGATAATCAAACCCCATACCAAGTCTCCACTCAGCTCTTACTCCCCTCTAGGCTCTTCATTATTGCCCAAGGTCAGCCTCTGCAGGTCACCTGTGTCCCTTATTCTTCATACCTTTGTTTTCCTCTAGATCTATCATTCTTTTATATCACCCAAAGAACACAGGCTTACCTAGTTTACAGCATCTTTGATTCAATCTTCTGAGAAATAGACTATTCTACACTGAGTACATAACTTTACCTCTCTCTTATCAGTGTACTTTAAATGAAAATGTTACCCACTGATCTAACTCCAGATGGGTAGGTTCCAGCAAAAAAAAAGAGAGAGCGAGGGGGAGAGGGAGAGGGAGAGGGAGAGGGAGAGACCAGGACAACTTGTCTTCAACACATACCAATCCCATAGTAATGGCCCTGCATGAAGACAACCCAGATAAAATTCCAAACACTTAAAAAAGAACAGTTATAAATATCTTTTTAAAAACAACTTGAAGAGGATGCAAAAGTATTTCAAGAGATCACAAACAGCTGGATTAAATAAGTCAAATCAATAGAGAAAAATACAACTCAGTAAAGAGATACGACCACTGAAGATGAGCCAAATGAAAATAATGATGGAAATGAATAAGTAAATTAAAACGTTTAGTGGGAAGTCTCAGTGACAGAATAAATCTTGTGGAGGACAGAATTTCAGTGCCCAAACACAAGCCAGAGAGATCAGATCACTCTGTCAACATCAACGATAAGTATTTTAAAGTCTGTGAATGTGACTTACAAGATATTTGGGCTACCATAAAAAGGCAAAATCTATGTATTATCATCATAAAAAGAGAATAACTTCATACAAAAAGAATAGAAAATACTTTGAACAAAATCATAGAAGAAAATATCTCAAATCTAGAAGATGCCCATCCAGAGACAAAAGGCTCACAGAACACTAAATAGATAGAAACAGAAAAAGAACTCCCCATGTCATGTCATAGTCATAGCACTAAATATACAGAACAAATGTATTTTGAAAGCCTCTCAAGAGAAATACGAAGTAATGCTTAAAGGGAAGTCCATTAGATTAACTGCTGGCTATTCACTAGAAGCCTTAACAGTCAGAATGTATTGGAAGATGCATTTCAAATTCTGTAAGATTACAACTGTCAACTCAACCTAATATACAAGGCAAAACCATTAAAATTGAAGGAGAAACAAAAACTTTTGATGACGAGGAGAGATTAAAGGAATTTATGATCACCATGAAAGTTCTATAAAGAATAATAGGAGTATTTAAGAATAAAGAGAAAGATAAACATATCCAAGGAATGCTACAACAAATACTAAGACAGTCACTAAAGAAAAAAAGCACTAAGAAATTAACAAAAGGTCATTTTTCTGAGGTACCTCCAGGAGCCATGTGGTGGTGGTGGTGGGATCTGGGAAAGAAACTACAGTGTCAGACCTGCTCCTCAGTGGCTATGGAATCTCCCAGGTAAGAGGAACAGTGTGCCTGGTAAACAGGCACCAGGAACAGGACTGGAATGTGATCAGTTTCTTTGTTGCTGCTCATGAGAATACTGCCCTCACATTTATATTGCAGAGGTTCAGTAATTGTTCCTGAGACAGAATCCCAGAGAAGAGAAACAGGGAGAAATGGCTGCTTCTCCAGAGGATGACTACCAGAGAACCATTATACAATGTGTGGTAAACATAAGAAGGTCTTAGATCTAGGCTCAAAACAAACTGTCCATTAGCCAATGACTATCTAAGAGAAGTCATCCATGTAATGAGCTCAGCAAAATGATTCATGGATCCTTCCCACATGCACTTTATAACACAGGTGATATTACAGAAAAGGGCAACAGCTGTACATTTAGTAACCACAGTGATGCCTCTGTTGTATCATCAAACCAAAACAGGCAGACAAGTGGGCACACCAGAGAAGAACTTTGCAAATGTGAAGACTGTGAAAAACATTTGTATTCCAGCATTAGTCAAAGTCTGAGAATCTGCCCTGGAAATAAATGTAAAGAACATGACAAAAAAATTGACTTTACATGCAAACATCAGATAACTCATAGTGTAGAGAAAACCTGGAAATGCAAAGAACATGGCAACATCTATGGCGCATTGTCATACTTTAAAATCCATTTCAGAATCCACACTGGAAGAAAATCTTAGGAATGCCAGGAATGTGACAAATGCTTTACATTAGAAAATGGATACTGTAGAGAAACATTGTACATGTAAAGAATGGGATAAGTCATTTCATTATTTGTCAGACCTTAAGAACCATTGCTTAGAGAACCCATACTGATGAGAGACCTTACAAATGAGGTGAATGTGACCTATCATTTACCAGTGGAGCAGAGAAGTCCTACAGGAGAGAAACCCTACAAAGGCAAAGAAGGCAGCAAGGGCTTCTCTCAGTTGTCTGGAGTTGAAGACTGTTACAGAGCCTGGACTGTAGACAGATCTTACAAATGTAGTGAATGTGACGAATGCTTGACCAGGTCCTCAGATCTCAATGTACATCAGAGGATTCACCCAGGAGAAGAATTTTACAAGTGTTATGATTGTGACAAATGCTTTACAATAGCCTCAAAACAGTGCACACCAGAGAACTCATACAGGAGCAAAACCTTACCCTTGTAGTGAATGTGACACAACACCCAGTCTTAAGAAATATCAGAAAAACACATTAGAGAGAAAAGTTTCCATAGTAAATGATGTGGCATATGCTTTATCCAGAGTTCTTTTCTTACAGACTACTGTGGGCTACACACTGGAGACTCATTGTGAACATGAGAAACCTGTGGAAGGCTTTCACAAAATTTTAAATCTTAGAAAACATCAAGAGTTTATACTGAAAAAAAAAAAACCTGAAAATGTGAGAAAAATCTTGCATTAAAACATTTTACTTTTCAACCTCAAAAAATTCATTTTGAAGACAAAATGGAAGCCTGAAGAACATTCTGTTATGTAGCAATTTCCTGGAGACTGAAATATTCCACCATGAGGGGAAGCTGATAGCAAATACTCACCTAAAAAAAGCTCCAGGAGGTCCCTGAACCTGAACAAATTCAGCAGGCCCTTCCTTCCTGAAGAGTATAACAACAGAAAATGTGGAGAGTCACTCTCAGACAAGTACAGCTGCCAGAAAGAAGCAACCAGACTAATTCCCTAGAGGCCACTCAGACCAAGGCTGACACCAACAGAGTCACCGATAAAGGCCACTCTCCAGTCTCTTGTGATGCCTGCAGATGGGCAGTGTGCTCCAGGTTTCAGGCATTCATGAGCTGAGTCCCATGCTGGGGTGGGCTATTATGATGCAGCTGTCTTTGAGTCTGCTCCTGTATGCCACGCCTTACCCATATTTCTGTAAGTGACCGTCAAACAGCTCATTGGTTTACCAAGTTGGACTTCATTGGCATCTATACTTTGGTCTGCTGTCAGTTTCCTTTTTAGTGTGAGTAGATATATGTGCGTGTTACCTCTCCCCCGGAAACGTCTGTCATATAATGTGCTGAAACCATTCTTCCAAACTTGTTGTATATTAGAAAATTCATATTACAGAGAAAGCATTTAAATGGTTACCATTGTGTTGGATTCATGCCTCATTCCACCTTAGAAATCCAATGAAATGCATTGAAGTTGTCAAACCTTTACCTATTGCTGAAAGCCTAGGTACTTCTGTAATTTGATTCTGAGAGGAAACTCACTGAATGCTTTTTAAAGCCTCATCTTTATTTTAAAAAATAAAACAACAAAAACTACAAAGACCACAAAGTGACAAGATCAACACACACATATTATTTAAAACTCAGAATAGTATTAATTCTCCTATCAAATAACATAGCCTAGTAGACCAGATAAGAAACAGGTTCCTTTCTCTCGCTGCTTTCATGAAGTATACTTTGTCATCAAAGATGGACACTGCCATCTTTGTGATGAAAAGATGAACAAAGATCTTCCAGGCAACAGGAACCAAGAAGAAAATAGACATCACTATTCTAGTATTTGAGAAAATAGACTTCAACCCAAGTCTAGTCAGACGAGGTAGTCGCTGATAACTGTGGGCAAATCAATTAAGAGGAAATTACAGTTCTAAATATATACACACTAAAGACAGGCTCAACTAATTTTATAAAACAATGCAACTAGATCTACACTCAAATATTAATCATAAAACAGGTGGTTGGTGATTTTGCTCCCCCTACCTCTCCATTAGGAAGTTCAACAGACAAACACTGGCATTAAATGAAACTATAGATCAAGTAGACCTAACAGACATTAATCACAACATAGCAATATTCAGGGACTTTAATACTCTACTCTCACTACTAGACAGTTCAGCAGAGGCAGACTGAAATTAAGTGACACTATAGATCAAAAGGACCTAGCAGACATCTACGGAACCTTATACTAAAACTCTACAAAATACACATTCTCCTCAGTAGCGCACACAAGGAACTTAAAATAGGTTGTTTTTAGGACACAAAACAAATCTCAAAAAAAAAAAACCCAGGAAAATTGAAATAATTCCTTATATTCCACGTGATCACAGTGTAATAAGTATAAATCAGCAAGAGAAACCTTGGAATATACACAGATTCATGGAGATTAACTACACCACTGAATTATGAAGAAATGGAAAGTAAAGTGTAAAAATTCTGGAATTTTATAAAAATGAGGATGTAATAATAATAATACATATGAATTCAGTGCTAAGCAAGACTCACCTAGAGCTCAGTAGGGAGAGTTAGTTCTCAAATCAGTGACCTAATGTTGTACCATAAGGCTGGAAAAACAGGAGCAAATCAAATCCAAATCACTGTATGGGGAGAAATAACTAATATCATAGTGAAATAGAAGTGAAAACCAAACCAATCCAAATAAAAAAAACCCCAAAGAATCACTAAAACAGAATGTTGGGTTCTTTGAGAAGATAAGTAAGTTGGAAAAACTCAGCTAAATCAACCAAAATAGAGAAAGGACCCGGACTAGAAAAATTAGAGATGAAAGCGAAACATTATGAGAGATACCAATGTCAAAAAATCATGAAGAAATACCTTAAAATTTTATATTCCACTGAACTGGAAAAATATATATAAATTTATAGATACATATGACTTTTCAAAATTAAACCAAGATGAAATAAATAATACAAACAGATCTGCAACAAATACAAAAAATGGAAGCACTCATTAAAAATATCCCAACTTTAAAACACAATGAGGTCTGAATAGCTTTAGTTCAATAAGATATTCAAAGAAGAACTAGGAGCACTATTTCTCAGCTTATTCTGTAAAATAGAAAATGAAAAAACACTTCCAAACTCTTTTTACAGAATCAGTATCATCCTAACCCTAAAACTAGACAAAGACATACTCAGAAAAAAAAATTACCGACAAAATCTCTCTGATGACCACAGACCCAGAAATTCTTAATAAAATACCCGCAAACTAAATTCAAGAACATGGAAAAAAAAAGTCTTTTACCTTGGTCAAGTTGACTTCACTTCAGACATGCAGGTATGTTTCAGCATATGAAAATCAATCAATTTAATTCATCACACAGTATCAAAGACAGAAATCACACAATCATCTTAATAGACATAGAAAAGGTCTTTGACAAAAATCCCTTCATAATAAAAGCTCTAGAGGGACTAGGGCTGGGGGAGGGGCACATGTCAACTATGCAAAGGCTACATTTGGCACATCTATAGCCAATATCATGCTTAAATAGAGAAAAACCTGAAGCCTCCCCACTAACACCAGGGAGAAGGCAAAGGTGCTCATTTTTTTTTTCCACGCTTGTTCAATATAGTACTTGGATCGATCATCTCTAAAAGGACCAAAGACCTCAACATTAGACCTGAAATTCTGAAATTACTAGAGGATAATGTATGCAAGTCTTAAAGACATAGGCAGGCCTTTCAAATATTACTCCAGCCGTGAAATAAGGCTCCCAAACAACAAGTGGAAACTCATGATTAGAAAGTGTCTGTACTGCAAAGGAAGCCTACAGATTGGGAGAAGCTACACATGACAGAAAGTTAAACTCTAGAATTTAGGAAGAGCTTAAAGTCTGAATATCAAGACAACAAATAATCCATTTAAAAATAGTCCAAGGGACTGAAGGTGGAGTTCACCAAAGAAACAAAAAAGACAATCAATACTTTTTACAAATGTTCACCATCCTTAGCCACCAGAAAATTGAAAATTTAAAGTAGTTTGATATTTTAGCATACGCCAGTCAGAATGACTATTATTAAAGAAGTAAGTAACTATGAATTCTTGTGAGGATGAACAAAAATGAGACCCTTTTGTCATTGTTGCTGGGCAGTGTAAACTGGTGCAGCCCCTATGATGATCACAGTTCATGTTCCTCAGAAAACTCAAACTAATGCTGCTGTATAGCTCAGCTCTATCACTCTTAGACATATGCCTAAAGGACTCCAAACCCTACAACAGACATCCCTGCACTTCCACACTGGCATATATGAACAAGAATTTTGTTCGGTGGTAAAGAAGAACAGACTTATGAAATTTTCAGGAAAATTAGTAGATCTAGAAAATGTTAGACTGAATAAGGTGATACAGGCCATAAAAAGACATACCTCATGGTCTCCCTTAGGTGCAGATCCTAGCTATGGATTTTTAGAGTGTGTGCTTAAGTTTTAGTGTCCACAAGGCCCAGAAAGATAGGTGCCATTTGAAGGAAGGTAGGAGGAGGCCTCAAGGGAGGAGGAAACAGTAGAACACATTGAATATGAAGTATTCATAAAGTAGGAGGGGGCAATACTGGGAATAAAAAGGTCTTAGCAAGGAGAGGAGGAACACAGGGGAGAGGGGGGAGATATATAAAAAACCAATATGGAAATATACTATATAATGCTTCTTAAAGCAGATAATCCTTGAGAGAGAGAGAGAGAGAGAGAGAGAGAGAGACTGAATAGAGGTACTCTCTGTCAATGGATAATCCTCCATCTGAAAGCCACAGATAAACAAATGAAATTTTAGTAGAGGTGTGGAACATCTCTACTACTAGTTGTTGACTAGGGAGGCTCCAGAGTGATGCAAGCTATTTGCTATCATCCTTGCCATTGCTCACCAGAACTTGATGGTAAGACATTATTATTGCTAAAGATACCACATGCTTTGGTCATAGGACATACAGAAACCAAGCTCCAACTTAGCTAAAATTTTCCTCCCTACTGACTAGCCTTGATAGCGATAAAAAGAGATATGAAGGCTATTTGAGGAGGAAAGTCATTAACCATTTTATCCAGCTGTGACTCCTGTGAGCTACAATGACCTGTACCCTCTAGCATGTTAGTAGTATGATAGTTATGTGAATAACCAACCATCTTCTGATTGTATTTGAGGCCTGTCTCATGGGGGACAATACATTTCTGGTACTGTCAACCTGGTTAGAAGCCAATGGCTGGGCAAATGGTAGACCCTAGGGAAAACTTCATACTATTGTTTTACCAAGTGCACATTAACTACTGATGTTTACATACATACATATATATGTATGCACCCAACCTTCTTACTATACTGGGTAGGGGTTAATACAGTGTGGGAGACCGGCTCCCATTTTTTCCCAGGGTGCTCTTGAAGAGAGAGGGGTAAGAAATATTAGGTAGAAAGAGTGTGAAGAAGAGACAGACAGAAACACAGGATAGGTTTGGGAGGGCCTGGATCAATATTCACTGGCCCTTCCTGTCTCATCTAAAGGGCTTTTTATAGGAATGCCAAGGGATGGGGCAAAAGACCTCCTCCTAGCACAGCCAAGTGCAGACTCAGTCACCTGGTAACCATGCACATGGTCAAGCTATCCCATAATGCAGCCTTGCTGGGTAAAGCAAGCTCAGATCTCACTAGAAAACCTTTGTGAGCTCCCACAATACAGTAATCCATAACTGGCCAAATTGCCAAGAATAGGTGGTAGAGTGTTCAACCACAAATGGAACAACTATATCACCCCTTCAAGGTTCAAGAAACACTGTAGAAGAAACTGGACACGACGCAGATTTGAGGAGCTCAGCCCCAAGAGATACATCTACATCACACCTCCATATCTTTGGCTCAGAGAAGGTGGCAGAGAGAATGTACGAGCCAGAATGCCAGGATGTCTGTCAACCAGTCTCTCCTAAAAATGGCTGCATAAACAGCACCAGAACAATGGCAATATCAATGGAAATCTTAACATGAAAAGCAAAAAAAATTGTGGGTTTTTCCACCCTTAGATAAAGAACTACAGGCAACTGCTAGGAAGGGGAGTCAGCCTCATCCATTTACCACCAAGGCAAAGTGGTTCAGCTTGAAACCATATATTTACAAACAACGAAAATGAGCTCAGCATCTTGTCATTATATGTTTTTGCATACACGTACACAAACATGTCTGTATACAGTAATCAAAGAAAAAGAGGCTATCAACTTGAGAGTGGGATGGAGACATGGGAGGGATTTGAGGGAGGGTGGCTGGTTTGGGCTGGAGGGGGCAAGTGATGTAATTCTCTTTACTTAAAAATAATATAAGAACTAAACTTGTGTGTGTGTGTGTGTGTGTGTGTGTGTGTGTGTGTGTGTGTGTGTGTATGTGTGTGTCCTAGAGGCTCAAGAGCTGCACAGCAGAAAGAGGTCTTCTGGTCACATCGTAGCCATTGAACTCATGTCATCATGGTTACTTGCACAAGATTTACACAAGACTGGGCACCTCCACATTTCATTATATATGAGTCCTCACATATCTTTGAGGGACTATTGGCGGTCGACAGTCACTGAGGCTGGGCTGTCTTTTTATCCAGTGGGACAGCCTCTAATAAATTGCCCTCGCTCTAGTAAATAAGCTCCAACCCATGTTTGGGCAGGAAACTGTCCAAACTCAGTGGGTCGCACACAAAAAAAGTAGACACTAGAGACTTGGTGATAAGAAGGGTTCCCTCTGGAGAAGGAAAGGGATGAGACAGGAATGGGATGCATGTAACAATGAATGGTATAATTTTATGAGACAGGCAAACAATAAAAAATTTAAAAGGCCAAATAGAAAGTATGAGATTTTGCATATGAGAGAAAGTATCTGTTGCTATTGAATATCACAGATTTTTAAACTAAATAAATTTCAGGCTGCGCTTGAATATTATGGATGTTTTGGCCACAATTTTCTGTGTATTTCATCAAAAAATTATTTTGGAAGAAACTAAATATGTAATAATGTTGTGAAGATAACACCTCAAGAAACATATTGTAACTTATTCCTTGTATCACTAAAATTTAAACATTTATACACTATAAATATATAAGTATTATGCTTTAGATTTAAAGTTTACTCATATGAGTATTATAACATTTTGCAAGACTGTATTATTGCCAGTAAGGTTGAATGGCAAGCTGTGGGTTGAGCTGAGGGGGTAGGCAGGATTCTTAGGGGTTTCTAGCATATCCTGCCAGGAGTGACTCTACTCTGCTCACTCGGGCTGAAGAGGACTCACTCCTCCCTTTAGCCATTTCCTCTGGCACCTGTGTTAGAAGAGGGTCAGTTCCTCAAGGTGTTTGTTCTTCATTAGTTCCAACACTGCTTACACCCTCTTAACTCTGCCATGGTCCGCCATGGTGAAGAAGTTTCATGACTATTAATTTCACTTTCAGCCTACTAGGAATAATATAAGATTGTGTTCTTTAATATATATTTTCTATCCTTTTGTGTTTGTTTATTTTGCTTCAGCTGTATCTTTCATTGTATAATGCATGCTGTCATAGAAATAACAGTATTGAATAAGACAGCAAAATACTCTGGGATGTAGAAACAAATCCTACTTTTAGGAGGAAATTCTATTTCCATGGGGCATGTACATGTTTGTGCAGTTTTCAAAATTGCTTGAGTATAAGAAACCTGAGGCATGCCTCTGCAAAATGGTGAGAGAAAAATGGCATATAATGACCGGATTTGAAAAGCTATTTTGACGTGTAGTTTTTCATGATAAACAATATGTAAATGAATTATTATTTCTGTCACAGTGGCAAAGAGACATGGATACCCGGAGGCAAGAAGAAGAAGCATGTGAGGCCCAAAAACAGAAGGATAAGGAGGAAAAGGAGAGAATTCGCTTTCAAGAAATTATGAAGCAAAGAGAAAAGAAACTGAACAAGAAAACCAAACCCTATGAAGTCATTTCATTACAAAAAAAAGATGACCCACGAAAGGAGAGCGGGTTCCGTGGGCTGGAAACAGCACCGGCAAACCTAGCGAAGTGTGTGAAGTGGTAGGAAAGCATTCCTAGAGTTAACTTGAGGCCGTTTTGAAAAAGGACTTGTTATCTTGGTAGCAGTTAGTAGTCATGGTGTAGTCTTAGGTTAATAGTCGACTCTTCATCACACTCCGGGGAGGTGGTTTCTCCAGCTGTCCCTGTGTGTCCCCTTGCTCTTCTGTAGCTCTTTGTTACACTGTGTTGATATCCACTGTCCTGTGAGAAGAACGTGAACTGAAGAGTGACCAATGAGGCAGGGTATAAGGGCGGCGGGATGAGAATTATTCTTGAAAGCATGAGTGAACATAGGCTTGAACCCCTTTAATCGCTTTTATTCCAATAAAAAATGTTACAATGACTCTAGGATGTGCATTTTATCAATTTTTAAAGAATGAAACCCCATGCTAGCGACTAGAATTTGATAAATTACTGAGCGGAAGCAAGTCTGGAAAGGGCGCTCTCCCAAGATCAGTTTGATAGTTAATGGATGCCCAAAGAGACCCCTGAGTGACAGTGGTTTTAATTTGCTGCCTGAGTTTATGAGAATGGATTTGAAGGAGCCCAGAAAGTTTGGTACCAACTACTGGAAGCATTCATCCAATTAGGAATTATTTTATAAATGGTATTTCACTTCATCTGAGACTCAGCCTATGGGCAAGAGTAACAGGATGGGGTTCCTGTGGTGCCTAATAGTTCTCTCTTTGAAAAGATAGATAACATATTTTTCAATTTCACACATGTGGTTTGGTGGTACTCAAGAGGCAAGTACTTTACCAGGGATGTCAAATCCTGACACAGATCAGGTGGTACCCAAATAAGCAAGGGGCCTAGGGAATATCCACTCCATCTAGAGAAGTGTGCACCACTTTGCCACAGTGCAAGGATCTCACTGTGGTTCTTTTAGTCTTTCAAGAAGGCTTCCGATAAGGTTTCTTTCTTTAAATGCAAGCTATTGCTTCACAGAGCTGGCAGTTTGACAATGGGCCAAACTTTGTGGTCTGTATAATGTGATTTTGAGGTATCATTTTTTTTTTTGGTATTGTTGTTGTTCAGGATAAGAGTAACCAACGGTAGAAAAATGTTGTGGGCAGGTTTCGGTTCTCATCCCTCATTTAGCTGGTTCACAGTCCTGTTTCTTCTTCCAACTCTTTGCTCAGTCCCTTCTCTCTTCTCACAATGCATCCTCCCCATGGATCTACATCATCTTTGCTTTGTATTCACATGCAGGATGACGCACTATCCCAGAAGACCAGCTAATTCTATGGCTTAGGAGCTACTGAGCACATCCTAAGACTCTTCCCCACACTCTACCCCTGCAAGTCCAGATTCCCTCCCATCCCTCTACTCACACCACAGTCTCATTAAGGTCGCCGTTGAGGTGAACTTTACCAAATTCTGGCTGTCCTTTAATGTCATTTACTGGTTTACTGGGACATGTCACCACTGAACTATAAAATGTAGGAAAGGGATATAGTTTAACTGCTGTGTATAAGAACTCCAATTAATCCCTCTGTTTCTATATCACCTTGTAGAAAGAAATTGGTCCCTCCATTTCTTAATCTTTCTGCCATCTGAGGTCTGTTCTGGTCCCCCTTGGTGACTTTTGTTTATCTTTCTCAGTTATAGTTAATCTTGATCCATCTTTTGTTTGTTTGTTTTTCAAGACAGGGTTTCTCCATGTAGCTTTGGAGCCTGTCCTGGAGCTCACTCTGTAGACCAGGCTGGCCTCAAACTCACAGAGATCCACCTGGCTCTGCCTCCCTAGTGATGAGATTAAAGGCATATGCCACCACAACCTGGCCTTGATTCATCTTATTCAACTTTCCCCACAGTTCTGTAATTTTCTCAATATTTCTGATGTGCTGTCGTCTCTTATCATTGCACATTTGTATCTTTGTTTTTATAACCCTTTTGGTATTGTAGCCATGACTTGCAAGGAAGCAGAAATAGGATCCATCTATTAATAGGTCAACAATGATACAGGGAAATATGAGAAGAGAGGAAGATGATTATAATTCTTATGCCTTTCTTCTTAAATTACATTTTAAAATAGGAAAGCACACATATCTTATAGTTGTCTTTCTCTGTTTCTGGTTCCTCCTGAAATATTAGCAACTTTATGCTTAGAGATCTGGAGCCATATTCTAGTTTTGATTTGTGGTTGCCCTGAAATAGTAGACAAGTTAATAAACGCCTTGTACATAAATTCATTACTTCTAAGGTTGACATAATCAGGTAAAGGTTGTCATAGACAAAATCTAATTAGAAAAACAAGGTTGTCAATAATTTTAACAGAGGGAATTCAATATAAAGAATTGATTTTAAAATTTTTATGTGTGTATGAGTGAGGGTGTGTCCCTGAACAAACTCATCGGCACCATATTCATGCAGGTGTTCTTGGATCTTTTGGAATTAGAGTTATAAGCAGGTGTGAGCCATGGAATGAATCCTGGGAATTGAAGTCAGGTTCTTTCCAAGAGCAGTAAGTGCTCTTAACTGATGAGTCATCTCTCCAGCCCCAAGAAATTGTTTTAAAAAGATGTTTTAGAACTGAAATTAATGACAGGGGAATACAGAAATAACTCAGAATTGCAGGAGAATGCTCACCCTTTAGATCCATGGACTCAAAAACCCTAGGGCAGTCTAGAGATGAAAGGAGACACCACATGGGAAGACTAGGACATTTGTTGAGGAGACCACCCTTCTGCTGCTGGTGCCTCTGAGGGACACAGTACAATTTAGGGAGCACAGACAAAGAAATCATCAAAAGAAGAACGAGCTGACCATGCTGCTGGGAAAAGCAAAATCCAGAAACATTCAGATCTTTTCTTCCTCTCAATTATCCTCCAATTGTTGTTTCCCAGCATCACAAAAAAGGAGCGAGAACTGACATTACTAAATGACTAGGAAAAATGTATAGCACATTGCCTAGAATGTTCTAGACTATACAGTGTAAGGAACTGTCCCTTCTTTTATTTTGCTAAAATGTATTTCTAGTGTAATTTACCTTCTATGCTTGCTTCTAGTTTGAAAGATGAGTCAAGACTTTCTGGAATTCACTGGTTATGGATTTTCTGTAGATTTCCCCTAGTAATCATCAAAATACAAGAATATAGTCTTCACACAAACTAACTCATAGCCTTTCATGTGGTTGAGAACGAGATACACTCAAGACTCTGGGTTAGTTTCCCTGGAGGACTAACTAAACAGCGCGCATTGTTGAGGAAAGAGAAAGAGGAAACAATAGTTTATTCTAAATCACAACATAAAATGAGTATTTCTCCTGTTCTAATGATAAAAGTACAGCTGACCTGCGAAGGCTTGGAAGAACTCAAGAGATAAGTTTAAAGAAGAAATGACCACCGAAAATACATCATCTCAGTCTTGGCTAAGCGGTTACTTATGGAAGAGTGGTGTTAGAGGTAATCTGCTAATTGACATCAGTAATCTAGAAACTCCATGGGAATATATGGTCGCTAATAACTGATTCTCTCTCTACCAGTAACACTCTAACTATTTTCTAGTTAGGTAAGGGTGAGTGCTCTTTCTCATACTTTTAACTTTATCAACAAATTTAAAGGAAGTTTTGATATGTCATCTATAAATTCTTAGACCATATTGCTTAGGACTCATAAAGAAGTGGGCAGATTCCTGTCCTCCAGCGTGCCACCATAATTATATTATTGTGTTCACATTCATAGTGCTATGGGAGATTTTTACATGCTGTTATGGATGGGCAATTATTCAATCTGGGGGATTTTCTGTGTCTCTGAGCTGCTGAACTGCACTTTTTATTTCCTTGCAGTAGAGGCCAGTCACGCCCCACCCTGCCCTCTCAAACACCCTATTTCCAGCTGTGACAATCAAAGGTCCTTTGGAAATTATCCAGCTGCTCCTGGCAGAGAAAGACCAGATTGGATCTCATGAATACCTCCTCATCTCTCCCTTTGCTGAAGTAGGAACATGAATGATAATATCCGCGCTTCTAAAAGGTAGCTTTCTGTACTTTTTAACTATTGCACACACATATACAATGTCTTGTGGTTTTACTCACCTCCAATTATGTTCTTTTATTCCCTTCCTATGCCTCTGGCTTCTTCTTGCCAGCTAGTCCCTCCCGCCTCGTGTCCTTTCCTTCTTTTTCCTTGGACACGCTGAGTTTAGCTAGGATTGCTTCTATGAGCATGGATAGAAAGTTACTGAAGTATGGGCAGTGGCTGTACTCCTACAAAAAATAGCATTCCTCCCCAATGCCAGGTTCTTACAACCTTTCTGGATGCCTTCTTTGATGTCACCTGAATCTCGACAGGGGTTGTATAGAGGTCCCACTTAGAACTAAGTACTAAACAGTCACTCTCAGGAGTTTGACCAGTTCTGAGTCTGCCTTACTTTTCACCTGCTGCAGGCCGAGCACCAGGCTGTGTGTATAAACATAAATATTTTAGAAGACACTTTGACAACATGTCCAGTTATCAGAAGAACAGTAATAAGGCACACCCTAGGGCATTTGGCTTTAACCAGGTTTATAATACATCTATTTTATTTTCCTGTGGAATGAGTCTCAAATCTAATCAGAAAGAAGTTAGCCACTCCCCACCCCCAGGCATGCTACTGCATCGATGGGGGTGATTCGGCTGGTAGGTTGGAATTGTCGTGAGAAGGGACCACAGCTGGTTAAAATATTGTTGTTACCCCCCCAGCAGCCAAAACAGCTCCTTACAACACTATGAACACTAGTGAGTAGGGCAAGAGCTTCCAGATAGGTCCCAGCTTGACTTCTTTGCATACCATATCCAAGATGTATCTTTGGCAATAAGATATTATAATCTAGTTTTGATGGGCAACTAAGCAACGGCAATCGCCTGTATTGTTTGGGGACCTCCCAGCCCTCCCTGGAGAAAAACTCATAGGGAGGTCTCCTGTACTTGGCATTGGGATTTTATTTAAAAACTGAGAACCTCAGTTCAGACTCTTTTAAAAGTTACATTATTATTTAATTGTATTATTTAGTAGTAGGTTTCTATGTGGATTTGCCGTGCACCTTTATTCTGGCTAGCCCTCTGCCCGCACGCCTTTCCCTATCCTGTTCTCACACAAACCTTTTCAGATCTAGCGTCTTCTTTTCTTTCATGTCACATGCACTTTACTGCCCCCCTCCCCCAGCTGAAGCTCACCCCCAAATCACTTTTTGCTTCCTGGCCACTATAGACATTCACACAAGCTTGACAATAAAAATATAAAAATTCAAAGCTAGGATCTTCATAAAAAGAGAGAGCAGATGGCGTTTTTCTTTCTGGGCCTGGGCTACTTTCCTGAGCTTGATATTTTCCAGTCCAATCCATTTTCTTGCAAATTTCATAGTTTCATTTTTCTTAAGTGCCGAATAAAATCCCATTGTATATACATACCACATTTTCATTATCCATTCTTCAGCTGAAGGATGTCTAGTCTGATTCCATTTCCTAAATCTAGTCATTAGAGAGAGCAGCAATGAATATGGATGAGCAGGTATCTCTGTTGTAGGATATAGAGTACATTGGGTGTATTCCCAGGAGTGGTGTATCTGAATCATACGGAAGTTCTATTCTTATGTTTTTGAGACATATCCAGACTAATTTCTATAGTAGCAGTCACCAGTTTGTATTCCCACCAATTCACTTCCCTTTGGTCACATCTTTGCCAGCATTTGTTGACATTTATATTATTGATGATGGCTGTTCTGACTGGAGTGAGATGGAATCTCAAAGTAGCTTTAACTTGCATTCCCTTTATGGATAATAATTTTGAACACCTTTAAAAGTATTTATTAGTCATTTGTATTTCTTTGATAATTCTCCATTCAGTTCCATAGATATTTTCTTGTTTTTGGTTGAGTGGATTTTAGTTTTTTTATGCTTATCTCTTTGTGTAATCCGTCCACTAATCTTATGTCAGATGTGTATAGCTAACATAGACTTTCTGTGTCTTCACTAACTTTATAGTTTCCTCTACTGTACAGAGACCTTTGAATCCCATGAGGTCCCATTTGACAAATTATTGGCTTTAGTTTCCAAGCAACCAAAGGCCCATTGAGAATGTTTTTATCTGTGCCTATATTGTGTAGATTATATTGTGTAGAGTACTCCGTAATTGTTCCTCTAGCAATCTTAGAGTTTCAGATCTTATGTTGAGGTCTTTAATCCATCTGTAATTTGATTTATATGCAGGATGAGAGACAAGGATCAAGTTTTATCTATCTATCTATCTATCTATCTATCTATCTATCTATCTATCTATCTATATCTATCTATCTATCTATCATCTATCTATAGGTTATTTACACACAATTTGTTTAAAATGTTATATTTTTCCTCCACTGTATTTTTGTCCTTCTTGAGAAAAAATATCAGGTGGCTGTCATTGCATGGGCTGATCTCTGTGTTCTCTGCTCTATTGTATTGATGTACATGTCTGGTTTTGTGTCAGAACCATGCTGGCTTTTATGAGGGTGGGTTCTGTGGTTTTTATTTTGCTAATAGAACTACAAGGAATTAGGCCTGTGGCCACACTGGAGGTAACACTGGAGGTATGAAGAAGGCTCCAGATGCTAGGTGGGAAGTGAAGTGACAGAAACAATGATTTGAACTAATCATATGACTACAGAGCTGGGATATCTAGCTCTGGGTGGTCAGGCAAAGCTTTGGGAGAGTGACAGGAGAGGGTGTTAACTACAGAGGCCAGTCAAACACTGGGCCAGCTCAGGGCTGCTGGATGGCATCAGGGATAGGTGTCTAAGCAGCTTGTGGTGATGGCTGACTCCAAGTTGTCAACCCCCAGTTTACTTTGCCAAGGGTTATTTGAAGGATCTACCAGAAGACTAGGCCTTGGGTCCAGTTCCTCCTTGATTCTGAGGATCTAATTGTATTTGGCTAGTCACTCAGATCAATAGGACATGCCCTTGATCTGGGAAACTTGCACACTTACAAAGACTTTGTCAGAGTCTGTGTGCTTCACTTTGAGCAGGAGGCAGTTGCAGGACTTATCCCCAGCAGCCTTGGCTCTCCTCTTAGGGTTGGTCAATGTGGGATCACCCCTATCCTCCTGGATGCCTGTAACAAGCTGACATGCTTCCCAGTCATCCTGGTCAAAGGGGTCTCCAATGGACATCACTGGATAATCTAGGATAAAAGTCATATGTGAAAAGTTTTTGTACCTCAGTAGTGAGCCTCTCTGCTGATGCAGTGAATCAGATCAGGCCAAATTAGTAAGTCCAGGTTTAATCTGAACAAAACATTCCTGGGTGGTCCCAGGAGAGAGGAGAAGCCATGAGGGGAACCATGAGGGGAAAGTCTGTGAGCTGGACTTTAAATACCCTTGGGGGTAGAGCTGCCGCTTGGTGGGCTTTCTCTGGGGTGGGATCTGGGGAGAGAGAGGTGGAGTCAAGGTGAGGCTTCTACCTAATCTCATTGGGTATATGGCACCAGTGGGGCTTCCACCTAAACAATATGCAGGTCATCCAGCTGGTCAGGTATGATGTACCTCCTGGTACCATCAGAGGAATTGAAGCCAAGGTGGTATTTTTCCATACCTGAAGAACTCAGAGGCAGCCATTCCATGCCAGTGATGACCTGGTCAGTATAGCAGGTCTTCCCAATTGTGTTCTTCAGCAGTCTCAGGGCTTTTTTGTTCCCTAGGTTGTTAAGTGCAAACCTACTCCCTGAACGCTGTTGGTGGCCTCTTCCATGAATCTCTCCTTGATGACATTCTTCAGGTTGTGGTAGACTTCCTCTCCAATGTTCATGGCTTTCCAGAAGCTGAATGCTTGAATGTAGCTACAAGAAGTATCATGCACTCTTGTATGGCCAACTTGTTGCCTACATGAGTATATATATATATTTTTACTGTATATATATATATATATATATATATATATATATATATATATATATATATATATATTTGACAGCCACTGGGGAAACCTTTCCTATGTAGCAGATTTTACCACTGTCTCAAAGATCCAGGGCCTCATAGATTCCAGATGATGTGTGACTGGGTATGGCAGCTTGGAATAGACCTTTTGAATTTCAGAGGTCAATCACAATAGTGGGATTTCCGCAACTGTCAAAGATCTCTCTAGTGTAGATTTTGAGAAAAGACACGAGCTGTTTCTGATGGCTGTTGCTGAGCAGGCAGCAGAGAGTCTTGCAGATGTGAGGAGAACATTCAGGAGAGAGATGCAGCTGTCCAACTTCTGCAGCTCCTCCATTGTGCTGTGTATTACTGTGACCCCATCACATAATTTGCCATCAGATATACCAATATCTCCAACATTTTTGTTGTTGTTGTTGTTCAGGATTGCTCTGGGTATCCAAGGTCCTTTGCATTCCCATATGAATCTAATTTTGTGAAGAATTGAGTTGTCGTTTTGATTGAGATTGGATTGAGTCTGTAAATTGCTTTTGGTCGGATGGACATGTTCATATTCTTCCTATCCATGAGTATAGGATGTCTTTTACCAGTGTCCTACTCAATTTCCTTCTTCAGGGTTTTAACTATCTTAATTCTAGAGCTCTTTCATTTCCTTGTTTTGATTTATTGTGAGGTTTCAATTTTTCTTAAGGCTGTTGTGAATGGGGCTGTTCCTTTATTTCTTTCTCAGTCTCCCAATGGTATATAGGAAGGGCATCGCTTTTTGAATGTTAATTAAGTTTCCTGCTACTTTGCTGAAAGTGTTCATTGTTAGCTCCGGGATTTTCTGGTGGAGTCTGATTCTATATTTTAAACACTCCACCGACTTGTTGTTGTTTTATATTTAATTAATAAGTGCCCTTTATAACACCTCTGTGAGCTAAATGCAAAGGAAGACAGGAATCATAACAATGTGGTGCCACTGCCCAACAGTAAGCAAGCTGACCTGCTCAGCCTTCAGGTTGACTTCTGGAAGCCGGGGCTTTTGTGTTTTCTTGTACTAAGTCTATCTATTTCCTCTGGCACAGAATGTGTATGCAACCAGGGCAAAATGCATTTGAAATTATTATCTTGTATAAAATAAAATTCATAGGTTTGTGCAGTTTTGAAAGTTCTGTTGATGATTTGGTTGCTTCTGGGCTACATGAATTTTTCATGGTGACGCAGATTTCAAGGGTAATTAGGCTCTAATGTTATCCAAGCTCATTCTTTCCTACAGTCATTTTAGCTAAGGGACGTATTTCTATGCTACTTAATGCCTTGTTTCTTTGAACTGCTTCATTGGGAAGCTGAAAATGCACACAAAGAAATGTATCCTAAGGTGGTTCCTTGGTGGTGGACATTCTGGCAATCAGGTTTTCAACCTAATGTCCCAAACTGAGACCACTGGGGAAAAGAAATCCTCTTTTATGAACTAAGGTAAAAATCATGCATCTCAGGATTCAGTGTAATTTTAATATCCAGATGCCCGTGACACAGTAATGTTTTCAACAATGTTTCAAATCATGAAAAAATAAATAAATAAAATTTGGTGAAGGTAATCTGTTTGTCTCTAGAACTTACTTTTTCTTGCCTTCCCAATAAAAAGTTTTATACTCAAAATAATGAATAAGAAAAAGAAAGCAAAGTTTCTTCTGACTCATTATGAGATGAGAACTTGTAGACTGTCAAGTAAAGGTAGATTTAAGGGTCCTGGCTACCACTTCCTTTACCTAAGGGAAGCAGGCAGGATGTGAGGGAGACACTGTTTAGAAGCATCCAGACAGCCAAGGACTAGCAGGTTGCAATCATCCACCCCTGCACTGCTGACGACGACTGGGTGAGTCACCAGGACAGATATTGAACACAGCCATTTTCTAGGATACAACTTTTAAGGGGAAGTGAGTAGCAAATGACAGCAAACGGCACTTTGTCTTTCGGCACATGAAATACAAATAGCAGGAGAGAATTAGTTCACCTCAGGGCACGTCAGTAAAGAAAGCTCTCAGTTTATTCACTACGCGGTGAAGACCAAGGAGGAGCCAGAGGACACAGGGAACATTTCGGGACCCAGACTCTGTCCCACCCTATGTGTTCAAACATGATCTTGGAAAAGATAATAATGGGAAAGGGATGAAGGGGTAAATCAATTTTCCAAAGAAAACAAACTATTTAAAGAGTCTCTTCATTTCCTAGGTTTGGTTAATCTGAGCTCCTGAGCCTAATTTTTGCCCTGTTCCAGGAATACCACCAGCAAAGGGAACCTCGGGAGGAAAATCAGAGTGTTCTCATAACACTTCAAAGACTACAGGTTTTCTTTTAATACTTAAAATGCAATATGAAATTAAATTTGTTTACTTGCAATGAAATTGACATTTTGACACATATATACATGAATAGATAGAGGTCTGTCTCTAAACATCTTAACATTGATTTGTTGCATTCATTTGTTTATTCAGAAAGTGTTAATTCTAATTCAAAAAACGTTAATTGCTGAATTCTAGATACTCTGTTAGTCAATGAAGATATACCAGTGATTAATGTATATTGCAGAAAGCACAGCATTCTATGTATTTAAATTTAATGTGTGCGTCAAACAAGTAACAAATAAAATAGTATTTCACATCATCGTGGGTGAGGAACAGATCAAGCCGGGTGATGAATGAAAAGGACAGGCAGGTTTGTTTTGGATAAGGCCAGCGGGAGTGACCCCTATTAAGGATTTGGACAAAGCTCAGAACGTTGTGGCAATCTGAGTCGTCTAAAGCCCAGCATTTGAAAAAGGAAGATAAAGAATTAAAACACCCTAAAATAGCGCTGGGAAGATGGCTCAGTTGGTGTAGAGTACTTGTCGGGCAAGGTGGAGTGGCTGAGTTCAGGACTCCAGAAGTTGCATAGTAAGCCAGGCAGGACAGTGCAAGCCTGTAATTCCAGCAACGTGGAGACAGAAGCAAAAGGCACTGAAGAGTTCGGGGTGTAGCCAGCCTCAATGAGTCATTTGTGCTCTAGATTCAATGACAGGAGGCTCTGTCTCAGAAAACAAGGAGAGTGGTCGAGAAAGACACTTGATGATGCCCAACCTTCATATAACCCTCCACATGAACACACATAGAGACTACACACAAAAAGGGGAGGCTGTAGGATTACAATCTCTGCTTCTTATGAAATATTGTCATTCTTCTTACTTTGATAAACACAATAGTATTTTATTTTTGTGTCTCTATTGTGTTGTAGTGGGTCACGTGACTCATTCTGATGTTTGTGAATGGAAGCAGTAAGTGTCACTTTGAGCTAAGGCACTTACATGTTGGTTTGAGAATTTACAAGCTTTTCAAACCTGTCCAGGTTAATAATTTTCAGAATAATGGCCCTCTCTCTTAGCTCCCTTAATAAAAATGACAGACTTGAAAAGACAAAGTCTTCTACTCTAAGAGCCTGAGATTTCTTTTCTTTTCTTTTTTTTTTTTAGGAGTTATTATTACTATAGAACAGCCCCGCCTAGCATGATGAGGTTTCTTTGAGTTTAGTATGCTTAAAGAAAAGCAAAGAATACTGCAGAGCTGGCCCCAGACAATGGGAATGATGTCAAACCCAAGAAGTGCATTTGGTGCATATCACATAACCATAAAGGCTGGGTTTTCTCATTGGGATTGTTTTCTGAGTGCTGGGAAATTCTATTTGGGGACCACGAAGCTAGTCCACCAGGTAAATAATGTTAGCCTAATCTGCAATGCTTTGAATTTTATAATGAAAAGTGTGATGATTTTTTTTTATTTGAAATTTGTATTTATTTTTTCTTTTGATGTGCTGGGATCCAAATCCAGGACCCTGGGCATTCCAGATAAACACACTACCACTGAGCCACATCCTTATGCCTTGAAATGAGTATCTAACATGCCTACCTCTTCATATATTTTTCTAAAAACTGAACAAATTAGCTTTAAAAATTTTAAATGACAGATTTGAACTTAAATTTCCAACTTAAAGTTTCAACTTCCATTTTTTTTTTTTTTTTGGTATAAGTTATCAGGCAAAGCAAGGGAGAATCTAAATATCTTTCTTTTTGAAACATCTTGAAATTTTTGAAACACTAAACACTCACTTGCTAAAGATAAAGACACACAAGTCTGAACACTGAATTTTTGTCAGATGTCTTGAGTTTTGTTGGGAAAAGGTACATCACAAGTAAATAGATACACACCTTTATGCTGTGTGGGTTTATTCTTTCTGGCATTGTTGTTGTTGGAAAAGGAGATGGAGCTCCTTTGATGTGATCTCTTTAATTTTTTTCCCTCAGAAACACCACGTACTTGATAAATCAATGGTCATGATTGTTTCAATGTGAGCCGGAGAGGTAGCGATTGAAGGGAAGACAGGTTGATGATCTCGGTGAGGACATGCAGGTGTTCCTGTGTTTTCATTCACTGTGTACCTGTCATATCAATGAAAGGAAAATAGATTTGATTGCATTTGGCAGTTGCTTTCCACTAACAGAATTTGTGAAAGACGGGCTTGTTCAAGGTTGAATTCCCAATTATTTCCTGCTGTAAGAAGCAAGATAAAACAAAGTCTTCAGTATCCAATGCAATTAGCTTTTATATTGACTTATTTCTAATGTGAAAATCATATTCCCTTTGGAGGAAGAAAGAGCAGGTGCTGTTCTAGAGAAGTGAATGAGTGTATTTGTTTGGCTGCTTGTTTCTGTGTCTCTGAGATCAAAAGTCTAAAGAAACATAATGCAGGATATAGCAGAAATTATACTGTGAAAACATTTAATTAATATATTACACATTTTATTCCTCTTCCCATAAATTATAGTCTCCCAACATCATTAAATGTCACCTTACCCAGTCAGATGCAGTGGCTCATGCCTATAATTCTAGATATGAGAGGCTGA
Source organism: Peromyscus leucopus (assembly GCF_004664715.2). Lineage (NCBI taxonomy): Eukaryota > Metazoa > Chordata > Mammalia > Rodentia > Cricetidae > Peromyscus > Peromyscus leucopus. The sequence goes on along the minus strand of NC_051074.1, from coordinate 20,914,860 downwards.
GGCAGGAGGATTGTTACTAGTTTGAGGCCAGTCTTATCCATACAGTGAATTCAAAGCCTGAAAGGGCTACAGAGCGAGTCTGCCTCAAAAATAAAACAATTGTATTTCTCAAAGAAAAGGGGGAGCACACAGTAGCATGATTCACAGTAACTGAAAGGGGAAGCAACACGTGTCCATTGACAGGTGAATGGGTAGACAGAATGGAACATACATATACCATGTGTTCAGCTTTAAAAATTAAATACATTTAAATGCATGGAGTAGCATGGGCAAAGCCCAAGGATCTCATTCTGTGGAAAGTAAGACAAGAGGGCAAATATTGCATGGTTCTACTTACATGAGATATCTAAAGTGCTCGAATGCATAGAAACAGAAAGCAGAGAGGCAGTTGCCAGGGTCTAGGGGAAAGAGGAGTCATCATCTGGGAGAAGCAGGACAGCAGCATTGAAAACATTGTGATCTCCAAGGCTCATCTGTCTGAGATTCATTCCTGACTCCTTCAACTTCAAGGCTTGTAACACTGAGCAAACTGACTCATTACCCATTCCTGAAGTTTACTTTTTAAATGTGCCCATAATAAAACTTGTCTAGGATGGGGGCGGGAGTAGCTCAGTCTAAGAGTCTATACTCAGTACAATTCCCATCTCAATCGGGTGAAAGAAAATAGATACTAATATGAAATAGAAAAATCTCATTTTGTAGCTCATGGATTAAATGACTTTATTTTGCACATGAAAAATCCTACTCCAGTACTTGGCGCTCAATCCTCAAAATGTGCCATTATTTTTTATTATCATTGAAAAGAACTATGAGAATTAGCAAACATGAATTTCCCAATATTGCTTGTAGAAAATAATAGTCAACTTCAAATGAGAAGCCTAAGCCTTCTCCTACTACATTGAATATAGAACAGGAAAAACAGAGCAATTATTATATAACCATTTTTTTTGTGCAAATGCATGGAAGCAAATTTCTCATCCCATTTTCTAGGATCCTCCCGAATTCCTAAGCTGTTTGCTTGTACCTAACATGAGTGACATCTGGGTCTAGAGACTAGCAGAGCTCAGTTGCCAAATGCATAGATATTTAAAAGATAGACATCAAGCTGATAAACTGTTGAATCAATCTATCCTTTTACTTTGAAAACCATGCTTTCATGAAGGCTAGATTAGATTTTAGAGTTAACATGATGTTCCATGTTGGAACCTGGTGACCTTAGAAGGCAAGCTTGTGGCTCTATTCTTCCTTTCATCAGGTCAAAGGATGCTGGCATTGGCAATGAAAGGTCATGTAGTTTAACCTAAAATTCCTCCATAGAGAGAGTCCAAATTTCAACAATAACAATTCAAGCTGTGAACACAGTGCCCAAGGAATTACTTTTTTTAAAGACTGATTCCGAGGAGCACATTTATCTTACATTTCAACCTTTTGAGAGAGGACGGCTTTCTAATTGATGATACTTTACAATGGCTGTCACACAAGTGGCAGCCGTGACAAGGCTGTTAGTGCCCACACATGCATGAATTTGATCACAGCTGTTTACAGCTAACCTGATGTCACAAGGGCTGTGTGCATTGTTGGCTCTTCCTGAATTGTCAAATGTCTACTTAAAATGTCTCCAAAAGGATTATGTTGTGAATTGGCAGTGAAGCAAGTTAGTGCTGTGCAAGAAGACAGAAACAGTAGGCAGAAATTGAATGTTAGAGAAATAAATGCTTATTGTTAGAATATTGCAACTTTATATTTGCCTTCAAAGTAGCAACCAATGAAATTTAAAATAAGGGTGCCCATAAAGAGGTGAAGTCCTGGATACTTTCTTGCTTAGTTTATTGATCATCTATTGATACAATAACATTGCATAACCCCACCCATACATTCCTAGGTTTAAAGCAATTGGTCTACAATCATGAAAGCATCTGGTCAAGGCAAACAGTACCTAGGTGGCTGGACTTCTCAGGTCTCCATTAACATGGTTCCTAGACACCTTCTAGGGCCCGCAGGCTAGAGGAGCATGTTTTTCTCTTTTTTATGATTGAATACAAAAAGAATGAATGAAAAAAAGAAGGCATGCACTCAGGTGCACATATTGGGAGATCTGGAAGCAATTAAAGGGAGGAGATGGTACTTGATATGATCTTAATACACCGTGTTCATGTATGAAATTCTCAGATACTTGGCGTAAGTAAAGGGGTATACCTAGGCAAGAGAATTCTGAGACAAATACCCTGACTCACCATGCCCAGAAACAGTAGAAAGAGTCCAGAAGTTCATCATGGTTTATGGAAAGTGTAGAAGGGGTATTTTTTTTATTTGAGCAAGTGAAGTTGTAAGGACAGTGGCCAAATATCTGGCCACAAGCTATTATATCCAGTACAACCCAAACAAGCTGTCTAAATACAGACATTTGTTAAAGATGAAGAACATCCTGACAATTCAGACTCATCTTTTTATTTCTGTCACAAGTCTTTCTCTATCTATTCAGCCATGGTCTTGATTATTAACAGAGGAATTAGAAAGCTAAAGAGCTGAATATTTATGTGAAGCCACTCAAAAGAAACAAGCTATAAATGAACAGCAATGCTGCAAATTGTTGAATGTAAGAGGTTTTCTTTTTATCTTTTGACATAGGATCTCAGTAGGTGTCCCAGCCTTGAGCTTTTAATCCTCTTTTCTCAACTTCCAAATGCTGATTATTAATTTGTTCTTTCATTTACTGAGTAACATGGTTGTTACTGAATAAAGATATAAAGTATTATAGGTCTATTTTCATTTTGTGTATATGAGCACCATGTGAGTAAAGTTTCCTCTCTGTGAGTGTGGATACATATCACCCTTTTCCGGATACCCATGGAAACTACACATTCTGTAAATAACTATTTTATTCCTTCCCAGAAAGCTCTGGATTCATATCTTGAAGCAGTCACAAACAAGATCATAGATTTGTAGACCAAATAAGAAAAGTGCATTCTCCCAGTTCTGGGGTCAAAAGTAAGAAATGAAGGTGTGGGAAGGCTGCTCTCCATCAAAGGCTCCAGCAGAGGGCTGTACCTCACCTAGGTCATCTTCTAGGCAGCTTCTAGCCTGTGACTACAAATGTCCCATCTCTGTCTCCATCTTTACATGCTCTTCTTTTCTCATTGCTGTGTTTCTTCTCTGCTATTCTTTTGAGGACCATCAGCAGGAGATTCAGGTCCAAGAGCAAAGCTTAGGATTTTAACCCAGGATAAGGCAGAGGTGGAGAGGAGATAGGCGGACAAGTATTGGAGATACTCTTTTGTCATAGTTTCAAATGTTTTTCTTTTACTACTTCCTTATTTTTGAGATTATAATTACATCACTTCCTCCTTTACTTTCCTCCCTCCAAGCCCTCTCTCATACTCCTCGTTACTCTTTTTCCAGTTCATGGCTTCTTTTTTAATTAATCATTGTTTCATGCATGCATGTTGCGTACATAAATATTCCTAAATACAATGTGCTCAGTCTGTATAATGTTACTTGTATGTATATTTTCGGGGATGACCATTTGAATCTAATAATTAATTGATGTGCTCTTCCCTGGGAAGACTATTTGGCTCCTCTCAGCATTCCTCAGCTGCCTATAGTTCATTTTATAGTGTTGAGGCCACATGGTCTTTCCCTATCCATTTGGCATGTCTATTGATGTCCTTGTTCAGCTCATGTTTAGGCGGTCATGTTGGTGAGACTTTGTAGGTGCAGCTTCTGACATGCCTAGGAGACACAGTCTGACAGCAAACTCCCTGATCCTCTGGCTCTGACTTCTTTCTGTTCCCTCTTTTGCAATGTTACCTGAACTTTACGTCAAGTGATTTTTACAGTTGCCCACAGCATTCAGGTTCTTACGCTCATTTGGAAGTTTGTATTTGATTAAAAATTTCATCACTTTGTCTAATTTTCAAAAATTTGTCATAAAATTCCCCCATTGTGTTCTTTTACCTTGTAGGTCTTGATTTAATTGAAGAATAATTTCTGTACTGAATAGAAGTTTTATTTTGGTGGGTACTGTTAGATGTATATTAAAGTATACAGAGTGAAATCAAGGTATAGATTGTATAGAACATTTGCAGTACTCTTTTTTTTTTTTTTTTTTTTTTTTTTTGGTTTTTCGAGACAGGGTTTCTCTGTGTAGCTTTGCGCCTTTCCTGGAGCTCACTTGGTAGCCCAGGCTGGCCTCGAACTCACAGAGATCCGCCTGGCTCTGCCTCCCGAGTGCTGGGATTAAAGGCGTGCGCCACCAACGCCCGGCTCATTTGCAGTACTCTTAAAGCTCTGCTGTCTCCATTTCTGAGCCGACAATCAATCCCCTTCTAAAGAGGAAAAGATAATAGTCATTTCTATAATCACTGATTGCTTTTGCCTATTGTACAACTTTTCTTTTTCCTATGTTCTTCATATTATTCTCTCCTTCTCCCCCTCATGTGTGTGTTCATGTGTGTTTGTGCATGTTGATACATAGTATTGTTATGTAGCCCAGGCTGGCCTTGAACTCTTGACCCTCCTGCTTCAGCCTGCTGACTGCTGGATCACAGACATGTGCGTGCCAGCACACCTGACACACAGAAATTCATGTAAAGGGATTCATGTACGTGTTCTTTTGCTTGGGAACTTTAGCCCAGTGTAGCTTTTAAGGTTCTTTCACAGTGTTAGTGCAGCTTTATTCTTTGATTTCTTAAAGTTTATTCTGTGGCATGAGCTCACTGAAGACTGTGTGCATTCTCCTGTTGATTGCTGCTTCCAGTTTTGTCAATAAAAATTCTGACGTGATATGTTTTGTGAAAAATAGTTTCATTTTTTCCAGATAGATAAGGAAAACACAGCATCTAAGTTGTAGGTGTATGAAAGCCAAACTATATAAGAAAAATTAAAGTATTTCCCGTAATTTGTGTATTATGTTACAGTACCCCATAAACGTATGAGGGTTCTACTTACTCTACAATATCACCAACTGGTTTCCCATTTTTATTGACATTTAATCAGGGCTTGCTCTGACTTGCAGAGAGGTGCCCATGTGGAGGTCTGGGGAAAGCTTATGGAAGTCACTCTCTTTCTTCCATGTGAGTTGAGTTCTGAGGGTTGATTTAAGTTGTCAGGTTTGGTGGCAGCAAGGACCTTTATGCATTGAACTATTTCTCTGGCCTATAATTTTCAGCAGCAGGATTTTTTTGGGTTAAAAAGCAGGGATTGCTACATTGCCCAGGCTGTTCTCTAGCCATAAGTCATTTTGTTTTTTTTTTTTTTTTTTTTTGGTCCCAGACCCCAAAGCTACAGACATGCTCCTATGTCTCCTCCTTATTAGGGTTTTAATTGTTTTTAGTGTATAGAATAGTGGGTGTTATCGCAGCATTCCCACACATTATGGCATGTATTTTGTTCATCCTGACACCCTCATTGTCTTCTCATCCCCTTCGGCCACCTCAAGCGTTTTTCTTCTTCTAAGTGCTCTCCCTTATACTTTCCTTATAGATACACACATTATATATTTATATTTAATTAAATATATACTTAAAATTTTATTCTGCGTCTGAGAGAAAAGATGCAACATTTGTTTTCTTGGTTCGGCTAATTTCACTTAACATGATGATCTCTAGTTCCATCCATTTTTTTTTCCACAAATAATAGGATTTTGTTCTTCTTTATGCTTGAAATAAAAGTTTGCTGTGTACACACACTGTAGTTTCTTTATCGATTCCTGTGTTGATAGACATATAGGCTGGTTTTACGGTTTGGCTGTTGTGAATAGTGTCATAATAAATGTACTGTAGGGTGAGGAAGATGGCTCAGTGAGGAAAGGCACTTGCTGCCATGCTTAACGAACTGAGTTCGACACCACCAGAATCTACAACGTTGAAGGAGAGAACTGACCCCTTCGAATTGGCCTCTGGCTTCCACATGTCATGTCCTTGTGCCCCATCTCAAAAAAAAACGTGAAAAGGAAAAGAAAGTTAAGTAAATAAACATGCATGTACAGTTGTGTTTGTAGTATACTGATATAGATTCATTCAGGTATAGACCCAGAAGTGCCTAGCCCAAGCATACGGTAGTTCTCTTTTATTTTGTGAGGCACCTCTATACTAATGTGTATAGTGACTGCGCTGGTGACATGTCTCCCAGCAATGTATGAGAGATCCTTGTTTCCTGCATCCTGACCAGCTTTCGTTCTTTCTTGTCTTGATGATAGCCAATATGCCTGGGTGAGTGAGAATCTAACGGCAGACTTGGTTTGCACTTCCCTGATGACTAAGGCTATTCATTCCTCCCACACACAGTTATTGGCATTTGTGTTTCTCCTTTCGCTATCTGACAATTCAATTAACCTCTCAATTTGTTTATTAGATGCTTTGGATCATGTGTGTGTGTGTGTGTGTGTGTGTGTGTGTGTGTGTGTGTGTGTGTGTGTGTTTTACTCTTTTAGTTTATTTTATATTCTAGATATTAATCTACTGTCACAAGAATAGCAGGCAAATATGTTTGTACTGTACTGCAGCTTTCAAATGTTACACAATCCTATTTGTCAAGTTTTAGTATCATTAGAATTATGATTGATGATTTTTCATATTATTACTGTTGTTACTATCCACATAGTTCATCCTTTATTTGTTTTAAACTATCTTTTACTATCAATAACACCTATACAGACATAGTTAAGTTTGGATCTGTTAAATACAATATCTGGTCATTTGTACTTCCACTTACATTGGCCCATTTTCCTCTTGGTAATGGAAAATATTTTTTCTGTTCTTTTTTTTTTTTTTTTTTTACTTCTTCAGATGTCCTGTCATATTTTAGATATTGTGTATAAATTATGATATAAAATTTTTCATGAATTCTGCTCTTTTGTCCAGGAACAGCATTCTAAGCCCTTCTTTAGCTGTATGACGATCATAGCATGGTTTGGAGTGCTCATAATGAAGTTCAGCTTTGCTGTGTCACAGCACTGAGCACCATGTGATCAGCCCTACTCCGATTGCCTGAATCACCACGGACTTTCCAGATTGCCTGCATTTGAAATGAGAGAGGGTAGATGGCAAAACTATGTTCATATATGGCTTTTCTGTACTATTTTTAATATACCAAAGTAGGACTATTGGAGAAGGGTATAGGTACCCCATCTCAATGAGTTGAATAGTATTAATTAATATAAGGCTGTGCTAAGGAGGTGAGATGAGAAAGAAACTTCTACAGTCTTACCCTCTGGCATTAGTAATCTCTCCTCATGTTACCTCCTCTACCCTCCCTCCATTTCCTACCTCAGTTTAACCCTTTCTGTTTCATTATTCCCTGTTAAGCTTTTATGCTACTGTATTCTATCTTCATTGTGTAGATAGTTATACACATTTACATTACCCATTTATCAGCTGATGGACATCTGGGCTGTTTCCACTTCCTGGCTATCATAAATAGAGTAGAGATGATCGCGTATTTATATATTAGGCTATAGAGACATTTGGGCGGTAGAGCTGGATCATGTGGTAGATCGACTTCTAGGAGAGAGCCTCCACACTGGTTTCCATAGTGACTACACCACTTTGTACTCCCACCAGCAGTGAGTAAGTGTTTTTCTTCTGCAACTTCCGTGCCAGCTTTTACTGTAATCTTTTTTCTTTTTGATCTTAACCATCTTGACTGGGTTAAGGTAAAGCTTCCAAGCAGTTTTAATTTGCTTCTTCCTAATGGTTAAAAAAATATAAATAAGCTACAAAATAGTCCTAACCCTTAACACAACTCGCTGTTGGACCTTTTAACTAATTCTTCTTTGCTTGTTCTATTTCCCCACTTAGAAGACTTGCAAACATTACAGCCAGCTCTTGCTCAAATAGTGCCTTCCTTCCACACTTCCTTGTCCACACTCCACGTCTTTCCCCGTTGTTAACTGAAGTTAACTGAAGTAATTTCAGAAAGCTTGCTGACAGGTCCACACTGCCTACTGACCATTTTCAGCCTGCTGGATTTCAAAGGCTGTTGGATTAGATTAACAAACAAAGACTAAATTCACCTCAGTTCTAAATTCATCAACTCAGACCCCCACATGTTCCCATTGTGATTCTTCCCTCTGGCATTAATAATCCCTCTTCTTCCCATGAATTTTTGCATCATGTCTACAGTGTCACAAGCTCTACATATTTTGTGATATTCTGGCTAAATCTCCTGAGCTCTGACTGGTCCTTGGTAACTCTCAGCCTTGCTGTTGTCTCAACCTGAAAAATCTATGGATAAACAAAGCTGAAGAGACCAAAATAAGAATAGGGCATCCTTTGTTTTTCTAACAAATCCTGAGGGGAAAGTTGAGTTCTACCCTGAGGCACCATGGATTAACTTTATCTAGCTGAGAATGGTGGTTAATGAGGGCTATTCTTGCTAGAGAAAGCGCAAATCGTGTTTAGCACTTAGAACTATTCTTCTGTCTTAAGTACAGCTTAAGTACAGTTATACTTTTTCTAGTTCTGCTCTCTGAGGGTTTTATTATTTAAATTTTCCTCTAGAGTTGAAATGCTGAGATGGAGACACTTCCAGTTATGTGGGGACCTTGGGTATTTACTTTACAGGGGGTTCAGGCTGTCAACACATCACCCTCCATCCATGGGAGGCAAACTGTAGCAGAGTGCAGAGTAAGGCATCCCATGTTCATTCCATCACATCTTTGCAGAATGTAAAGACATTCAAAATCTCCTGCTAGACTCTAACCAACAAAGGAAAGTGGCGTTGGCTCTGGTTTAGCATCCTTCCACTTCTGATCTGGTCCTAAATATCTGATTTTTTTTCTTTTGAAAATTATTTCTCTTTCTCTTGGTGAGGTTGTCAGTCAAGGCACACTGACTTCTTTTTGGGGAAAATGTCATTTCCTCTGGGGATTCTAGATGTGTGGGCTTTGAGTCTGAAGTTAATAGATGGAAGACTAAGCAAGAAAACAAACAAACAAAATACAAGCAAACAAAAACAAAACAGAAAACCAAACTAAGCCTCTTTGGCAATGTTGCCTGTCATCAGAAACATGTTAAGAAAACTGTCACTCAGCTTCCCTGAGCTGAGCTGTTCCCACCTCACTGAGCAGCACCCTCTCCAGGGCCATCACCGGTTGTGGAACCTTCCTAAATCCAATTTTTGTTAAATTGCCCAGGACTTTCTTGTATTATTTATATAGAAATTTGACTCATAAAAATGTCTCCAGTTAGATTATAGGCGATCCTAACAGTAATTACTTACTCTATAATCTACCTCTAATTTTGATTTCTTACCACACAAATATTTATTTTAATATTTAGAGCAGAATTCTGAAGGAGCTATTGAAGCATAAGTCGGCGCTCTGAGGGAAGATGTAACTGTTTTAGTAAGAACACAGTCTTAATGGCAACAGCCCTCTTCTTTAGCAGAGCAACAGGACAGTGGTTCAGCTGTCCCCGGGGCCAACAAGGTTTAGAACCGGAACTGCACAGTGAAGCCTCTGTGGGGAGCATGTGATGTAGAGGGGTGAGTCATAGCCATTGCTTTCTACTTTCGGGAGGAGTTATACTCTGGCCTGGCTTTCCTCTTCCGCCTCTCCTCTTGGCTTCCTCTGCTGAGGGAAAAAAATGTTTAGAAAAAGATTGTTCACTCCCAGGAAAATAACAATGCCCGTGTAAGGACAAAGGTGGCAGAAACTCAGCCCTGTTCTCAGGGAAGCCACGGGAGTCACAGGTATTCAAACGGAACAACCCCCTTTAAATGAGGCAGCATCCCTCAGTTCTAACCAGCTACTTCTGGCAGGAAGATTTATTCAATATTGCTCTATCTTCTGATATCATCAAAAGTCATTAGAAAAAATGATGTTTTTATTAAATGTATAATATCTTTATTATATATTAAAATTGATTTAAGAAATAAATTCAGTCATCATTCCAAGGAAACCAACACACCTTTTGCTCTTAGGCTACAGAGAAACAAAGCAATGATATTTGATACAAATTTGAGGCATTTAAAACTCTTGGGAGCATAGTATTTCAATTTGTTTTTGACACATCATACTTGTAAACCCTAAAGGGATACCTCAGTTGTGACTGCATACCACCAGATACCGCTTAAGGTCCTTGAGGGCCTAACTGTGCTGGCGGACACATGGGGACAGTGTGAAAACTCTTCTGTTGCTGGTATCTTAGGAGCCTGGTGTACTTTCCTAGGTTGGAAAGGTGAATCACTCTGTGGGATTGTGTATTCAGTCACTCTGTGACGTGTAGGGACAGATCAAGGGACACTCGTTGTTGATACAAGTTTATGAAGCTTGCTCTTTTCAGGTCTCAAATCCTCAGAGCTTAGCAATGAATGTTGTGCCCATGTCACATTACTTTGGGGCTACTATGGTTCACTGCTGAATTCCTGAGGAAAGCAACCCACTGTCTTGTCATGGAGGGGCTTCAAGCTTAGAGGAGAATAAGATTGGCACCACTGTCTGGATGCATTAGGCAAACTATAGTGGTTTCAGACGGGCAGTTTCCAAAATACGTCAGCCTCATTTACACCACACACACACACACACACACACACACACACACACACACACACACACACATTGTAGAAATATATAGCAAATATATATGGTAAATCTATCTATCTATCTATCTATCTATCTATCTATCTATCTATCTATCTATCCATCCATCCATCCATCCATCCATCCATCCATCCATCCATCCATCTATCTAACTGTCTATCTATATTAGAAAGTGGCATTGTTTTTCTCTGTGACACAAGAGTCCCAAATACAGGCAGCAGGTGATTTCTGACACACATTGCTTTTAGTAAGGACTAGAAATAGGGAAACCAGAGTGAACCTCTATTTCCTAATGCTTATACAGAAGAAAGAACTCAATCGCCTTAGGAACAAGATTAAAATAATCATGGAAACGAGAGACTACAGCACAAAATCACCAAGGCTTACAACAATGGCAGTCTCAAAACACAGGATGGAGAGGTCCAAGTGTGTCTGTGAAAGCAGAAACGTCTGTCCACTTGTTCACGGAAATCACTGTTTCAATAAACATGAGCATGCTATTCATGAATTCTCTAATGAACCTAAGCAGGAGGAAGGAAAGGGTGGGAAGAGACTGACCCATAGGCACCGTTAGAACTGGATAGGAAAAGTTAGGGTGTGATCTGGCAGTAGAGAGCCTGTGGATGACAATAGCCTGCACCGTGTCTCACACTAGAGGAAAGGACTTCAGTGTCTTTACTGTAAGTAAATGAAAAGTATTTGAGGCTCTAGATGTGTTTCAACTTGTTCAAATGGTATATAATGGATTTGTGTATTAAAATAGTACCTAGTACCCCACAAACAGAGGCAAACATTATGGTTTTGTGTTGTCAGTTAAAAATAAACTTTAAATACAAACAAAATAATCTGGATTCTGGAAATACACAAGCTGGATGTGAAAGAATATGATTATTTGATTTTTACCTTCCATAGACAGACTCAAGTGGTATAATATGCATATGAAGTCTGACGTGTGTATTAATCTAGGTTGTTCTTGTGTGTTCAGGCTTCTACTGTTGGGGCAAAATATACTGTTTCTATTAAAATAAATCTGGCTTCTTATCAATGTTGAACTTATATAAGTTATTTATTTGAGTACATAATGATAATAAAGAAATTATTATGTCCCTTATATAGCTTCAATTTTAATCACATCAAAATACTAGCTAAATTGTGGATACTGGTTATTTATTTTTTTGTTTTACAGAAAACTGAGATGCAAATATTATTTTAAATTGGCGTAATGTCCTGTGTTTTGCAGGTGGAGCAGTCAGAACTTTAAACTTTGTCACAGCCTCTGCATTTTTTGCCTCCTAGAGGGACCACCTTGTTTTAATGTGGCCTAGGACATCAATAGAGAGGAGTCAGCATGTCTCAGGGAGGAATGGGAGCCGGGAGGGACTTTCGGAGGACGAGGAAAGACTGCAGACTGTCAATGAATAAGGAAATCATGTGAGGGAAAAAGACAGGGCTTAACAAGGCCCAAACACACAGCTCGACTCTTTCTGGGCTGGAGTAGGAGACCAACAGCAACAGACCATGCTGCTGAGCAATGGTAAATAAGCCACTTGGGGACTGCCCTGAGTGGCCCATCACACAAGGGGCATTGCGGTTACCAGTGCCTGGGTACCCTGAGCAGAGATAACCGGAGTGCTCAGCAATGTGTGAGCCTGTGAGAAACGGGTAAGACTCAACTACAGAAATGACCTTGCGGTACGGCTTTTCTTTGTCATAATGGTTAGCTAGATTAGGTGTTTAAAGATTAATTCGATTCAGTTCCCCCTCCCCCCTCTCTTCTCCCCTCATCTTTATATAATCCTCATTCCCTTCAAACATGAAAACAGAAATCAATAAATAAAAATATCTCAGCTTTCCTGCAGACTCGTTGTCTCCCAAGGAGATTAAGCATCTTATTTCTGGGTCTAAAGAAAAAGGGTTTATTTTACCAAAGATTTGACACGGGTCTGTTGCGGAGCGGGGAAGCAGGGGCGGGAGGCTCGGAAGGCTTACTGGCATTTATATGCAGTTGTGGCTGGGTACCCAGCTTGGTTCTTCACACCTTCTTCTGAAAGTGTCTTTAGTCCTCCTGACAGCAGGATTAATGGCTGTGCTCAGAAGAAAGTCGAATGTCAAAACAGTTTTCTTCCTGAGCTCTCTGGCCCCCTCCCCCTTTTTTTGGTGCCATGTAAGCTGTTCCCTCGCCTAGGTTAGATGGGATGAATATTCTTTTGGAGTTCTTTGTGGCGGCCCACGGGACCCTAAAGCAAAAGCGTAAAGGGATCAAAGGGTGCGTGATATCCATCCTCCGATGGTGTGGGAAGAGGTTCTAGTCTGAACTTCAGCAACACTGTCCCCATGGGTAACAAACAGGTCACCGGGGTCCTGCCGCTTGTGACACATAGGCCGTCAGCTCCAGAGCTGACCAAAGGAATTCCTTTGCTGTTATTTTCATCACCTTCTTATTTACTTTTAGTTAGCAAACTAGGCAGTGACAGTTTTTGCTGTCACCTCCCATCATGACCTTAGTAATCATTGCTACTGTTCCATGAAGAATGTCTGCGATGTGAATGATGTCTGAGAGCCGAGGAAGACTGAGGAATCATTCTCCATCGCTTTGATTAAGCAGCCCGAGTCGGGACAGGTTGGATCTTTTCAGCACCATCTGTGTGTTTAGGATCCTCTCATCTCCTATACAACCTTCATGAACACATAGTCAATGACCACACTAAATCAGATTAAATAGTGTGCAGTACCAAGCCTCATGGATTATATGGCCTGTGCCTTCTGCCTGGAGGAGAAGCAGGGAACGCATGGCTGTGCCCACAGCCACATCTCCCTCTCAGTCTCTTGCACGTCTGCACAATCTGAAGGCACCCATTCATGGACTTGGAATCTGACGCAGGACCCGTTGTCTAGAAGAGGGGCCTAGAAATCAACACATCATTTCTGTGCACAGCAGCAGTGAGAGGCTTGAGCATAATAACAGTGCATGCCCATTCATTTCAAAAGTGCGTAGGAGGTAATGGGAGAATTAGGAATCATTCAATAGAATGGAGTCATTATCTTGAGGTATAAAAGGAAAAAAGTAATTAGCATAAATCCAAAATAAAAAGAACCTATGTGAAATACAATCCCAATGATGTCATTCATGCCAGATACTTAATATAAATATCAGGATGAAGGTTGATTGAGAAGGCTGGTGTCTAAGCCCTGGGGGTGGAGGATGACTGAGTCAGGAGAGTGCTGGATAAGCAGGAGGACTTGAATTTGGATCCTTTGTACCCATGAGAAATGCTGGGCAGAGCTGCACATGCCTCTAATCCCAGCCCAGGAGAAGGAGAGACTGGCGGCCCCCTGGGGCTCCCTGGCCAGCGAGTGACATGTAATCGGTGAGCTCTAGATTCAAAGAGAGACCTTGTCCTGGAAATAAAGTTGGAGAATGACTAAAGAAGGTCTATGATATTTAACGTCTGAACTCCACAGACATGTGCATTACATGCCTGGGTACCTACATACACATGTGCACCCACATACATGAACATGTACACACAGAGACACCATCCATACAAATAAATATTGTCTATCATTAACTGCTTGTAGTTTTTGAAGGTCTCAAATAGGCATGGCTCATAAAATTAAGGATCTTTTTCCTTCTTAGGGAAATAAAAATAACATGCATAAGACAATTGGCAAAGGATACACGGAATAAACTGAAGATCATTCTATCTGAGCTAGAGTGATGTCAGCCAAGCAAAATATACTGAAATAATATGTAAGATTCAGATGGCAAGTTAGAATAAAATGAGCTGTATTCACTTTTAAAATGACTAACACAGTCACGTAGGATAGCATTTTCCAAAGCAGATTCATTGAGAAATGAATGGTTGAACATTTAGGCCTGGGCATCATGGAAGAAATACTTTCTAAAACTAAGAATCAAAGGGCACAAGGAAGGGAGTTCATAGATCATCGAGAGTATCAGAAGAGAGATGCCAGAATTCTTTAATCAAATGGGTGGCAGGAAGTACGCCTTAGGGAAGCCTGCTTCCTGGTTAGAATGATGGTTTCTACCCAAACATTCACACCAACACTAATTCCAACAGAAATTATGAAGAGTTGTGGCCTTTAGGGGCTGATAAAGGCAAAGGTGGTCCCCTAATGAGTTGGAGTAGCTCCCACATGAAAGGGCTGGATTGAAGGGAGTGTTATCTTGCTTTTTCTACTTTTTACTCTGTGGGGACACAATGACACAATTAATTCTACACTGTATCTGTTGCAGAGAGACAGCATGAGATATAAGTACAGACATCTTGATCTTAGATTCCTCAGTGTCAAGAACAGTAAAAACTAAATTTCTGTCATTCACAAATTAGCCAAGCTATAGCATTATGTTACAGAAACACTAGGTATGTTCTGCCTCCTGGAGGCTGCCTCTTCCTAGGGCAGCAACTCACCTCTCTGGCTATACTCATCTTTCTAACGCTGACCTGCCTGTCTCCTTCTTATGGGGATAATAGGACTGCCTTAGTACTTTCTGGGTAAATGAGAACATTCTTCCTATGTCAGGACCAATAATTATAAGACAATAGTCTAGAACATTTGCCATACTGGGTAACATATTCATAGGTTTCTGAAATTAGGTATGGATCTTTTAAAGGATGAGCATAATGTTGATACTACACGACTCCCCAATCATCAGAAATGCAGGTCCTCTGCAGAAGAGTTTATTCTCAGCAAGCATAAACAATAATGCTGACTTCAGATTTTTTTCTGTGTCAGCAGAATACTGTGAATCCATTTTACTTATACATATACATGAACATTTATCAGGCTATCCTAGGACATACCAAGAAAATCTGTCTTACTCCTATAATAGTTGAAGGATAATACTGGTGAAATCTTTGGAATATGGTAATAAATAATTTCTGTGTACATTTGGGTTTGTTTGCCTTGTTTTGCCTTGGAAATAGATTCTCACTCTGTTGCTCACTTTGCCTCTGAACTCTCAATCCAGTGTCAGTCTCCAGAGTACTGCGGTTGTGGACATGCACCACCACACCCAAACAGAAATGGCTTAAATAAAATACTTGTGATGTGTGAATTTCATTTACTGTGCTACACATGTCCATTTCCCTATGAATAATTAAGAGTAGAGTGTCTATAGAAACCCACAGCCTCCCCTGGGGTGAACTGTATATACCTGGGGTGACAAGTTACTGAGTGAAGAACAGACTATCAATAACAGTTTCATATTTTTGAAACAATAATTTCCTTTTACTTCAGATTGAAGCAACATGCTGTGCAAAATTATACATCATGTAGCAGCAGCTGAGAAGTCAACATACATCACTATCAATACTGCCACTATGAAAGCCAAAAAATTACCATATCTAACAATAATTTCTACTTTAACAGCGAGACTAGAAGACATAGAAAGAAACCAACTTATTCGTACAAATGGCTGGTTTAACACACGGGGAAGAAATTGATGTGCAAATTGGTTTTGATGAATGCTTGTGTTAAGTGTGGTTATTTATTATGAATCCATTACATAAATTGGTTGCAAAGTTATAACAAATGTTCTTTATTAATCTTACCTTCTCTGTGGCTAGCATATGACACAAGGCAATTATCCTTCAAGGGCTGATGTGCTAAGGGAGGCAGATAAGCCTTAGAACACGGAGAGAATAGATGCATGCATTTGTTTAGCCTTTTACACAGGGAAAGGATATTTTTTTTATAAAGCCTCCTTTATCTCCAATTAAATCCTTCAAGTTACTGGCTTTTGATGTTTTTGTAGTAACAGCTGTTGTAGGTGTGAAAAACATCTTACATATTATATTTTTTGCAGCATGACATTTGGAACTGAAATGGATGGCAGAGACTCTAATCATGAAGAATAGACAGTTTAACTGAGGTGGCCCAGGCATTCTTGGCTTCAGTGTTAACATTTTCTCTGTGGCCCAGTGACAGATTGGAGACCACACTCTCAGTGTTATCCTCTCCAGCATGTGACACAAATAACTGGAAGATGCTGTCTTTCTGGGAAAGAAAATGAAATAGTTCTTCCAAGAATACTACCATGACCCGACTTTCAGTCAGAAACCAAAGAGGGGAAAGAGTTGTCTGCAGTGATGGCCTGGAGCTGGCGCTCAGTTTGGAGAGGGTATCATTTTTAGTTACCAGTTTTCAGACCTTGACTTCTCCACTCTCTGTGTCTCTGTCTGTCTGTCTCTGTTCTGGAAGTGTGCTTTTCTTTTTTCAACTCTCTTTACATCTCAAAAGAGTGGAAAGTATCAACAGAAGAGAAAAATAATCCATCTTAATTGTTTCTGTCAAAAGGGCAGCTTAAAGGTACCTTTTCTATATCACGAGGTCCTGATATAGAAAACAGTATATAAAATAATATAATAAAATAAAGTAGCAGTTTAAGTTTATAGTCTGAAAAAGTCTTAGTTGTGTGCTAAGTGTAGACATTAGAATATTGAATATTTGTGGAACGCCGCTGATCGCGAGCTCTGGGCCAGGGGCTGGGTGCGGGAGGAGAAAGCTTACTATAGTGGAAAGGCCAACTAGCAGCCTGGTGCCTCCAAGTGTTCTCATCTCGATGCCAAAAGCTCAACACAACATGTTATAAGTTTATCAATGAAGATTTAATTGACAGAAAAGAGAATATCGTAAATGACACAAACTAGCCAAGTGAATTGTTTCACTCTCAGGTAGCACAGCGGCTGGGGGCGTTTCTCCTAGTTCCCTATTTCCGGGCATGCGCTCTGTTCTTAGATCCACTTCCCATTGTGAAGTGCTGACGCGAGCTTCAAATCGCTCATCGGCTGCTGAGTCAGCAGGGCAAGGGAAGAAAAAAAAAAAAAAAAGGAAAGAAAAAGTACCCATGTTCCTTTTAAGGACATTTGTTGGAAGTTGCACAACTTCCGTGCACATATAATTGGGAAGATGTAGTCACGAGGGACGGGGAAATGGAGTCTTGATTCCAGCTGGCTATATTCCCAGTTAAATATTGTATATGCTAGGACTTCCAGTTTTTGCTCAGAATGCAGAATGCTATAAAGAGCATCATCATTCCTGTTGTTATAGCAACAACCACCACAGCAGCAACCCCAAACCCTCTGAAATTCTGTGGCTGTTCTTGAACTTAGCACAAAACTTATGACTACTAACCGATCTGAAATGTAAGGAAAGACATGGACAGACACCACAGAAGACAGAACTGATATGTGAACATCTAATCACCTGAAATAGGTTCTGTTAGAGGGAAGAAATAATTATTGGCTTAATGCTTAAATCCATTGATAAAGTCCCAGTATAGGTTTTATGGCAACCTCTGGAGGGAGAATTTCAGCAATATCAGTTTTTGTTTTTGCTAAGAATCAAATGATCACAGGAAATATCAGCAAGAGCCCTTTTAAAATGTTCCCAGTGAGGCAGGCCTGGAATATAGGCATCTGCGGAAAGCCTGAATCATCTTTCCCCTTCTTTTCTGTGACTCAAAAGTGCTATATTGGAGAAAGAGCAACAAGACATGGTATTATTAGGACATTGATTAAAACTCATTGATACTGGGCAAAACAATAAATAACAAGAACACACCAACCACAAAGTCTTTGATTACTGACAAAGGATTAAAGTATCCTAATGGACTCATCCTAAACTGGAATTGAGACATGATCAATGAGAAAGTTTTGCTGGGACTCAAGAAATCAATGCTCACTGGTGACTTAGACTGGAAACAACAGAGGGTACCCCAACCCCCTGTTCTTTTCCCAACACACTAAGCATTGAGTAACATTTGCTGTGGAATGTAACTTAGTTGTCAGCGTTCCTGCCTGAGAAGCCCTGCAATTTGGGAAATACAGGCAGAAAGATGTGAAATTCAAAGTCATCCTCAGCTACATAATGATTTCAGAAGCAGCTTAGGCTACACAAGTGACTCTGTCTCCAAACCAAACCAAAAAGTGATGAGCAATAGTCAACACTTGACTCGACAGTGGTCTGCTTCCTGAAAGAGGAGCAAGAGTGCTGGGTAGACCCTTTGGAGGCACAGCCACTAGAAGATCCAAGGTGAGCAAGAAAGCAAAAAAGGCAAACACACAATCATGGTGTATTCAAATGGATAGATACCAATGTGGTGATATTTTAATTGTGCTGAAATGTGATTTTATTTGTATGTTAATAAATAAAGTTTGCCTGGAGATCAGAGGTCATTAGCAGAGGGCCAGGAATAGAAGTCAGGTGGTGGTAGCCCACACCCTTAATCCGATCACTTGGCAGGCAGAGTCTCTGTGTGGTCAAGGACACAGCCAAGTGTGATGACCCTTGAGTTTTTTAATCCCAGTATCAGCCATAGAGATCAGGAGGTCTGTATAGATAGGCAGTGCCGAGGAAGTAATGTGGTTGGGCTTAGAGCCAATGAGAAGGCAGAATAGGAAAGCAATAAAACTCAAGACACATAGGAAGAAGGTCTCTCTCTCAAGAGAACGATGACAGTGAGTGGTAAGACAAGGTGATTTGGGCTCTTCACTAGTGCTCAGATCTCTTGGGCTTTTAACTCTGTATTTGGCTTTGTGTTTCTTATTTAATAAGACTGTTTAGAATTTCATCTACAAACCAAGGTACAGAAAAACACCTTGGGAAATGATCATTATTAAGAGCTTAGGAAAATTATTAAGTATTATAGACTCAAAAAAAAAAAACCACTATAAGACAAGAAGTTATATAAAGTAGTAAGAGGGAAAAATCTTTCAACTCAATATTTTATAACTAGTTTAAATATCTTTCCAAAGCAAAGGAGAAATAAAGGATCTCTGGCACAAACCAAAATACATAAGAAAATTCATGGCAAGATGAACTATAAAAGAAATGTTAAAGAAGGTTTTCAGACAAAAACAATACTGTAGCCAGAAGAGCTTGAATACACACAAATAAAAGGAAGCATCGGAAGCATATTAAATACAGCTAAGTCTAAAATTCACATTTATTATTTTCAAAATTGATTTTGATGCACAAATGACTGAGCAAAACTACAGAAATATGTTCTGCATTTTTAGATATGTGAAATAACATATATGATGTATATGATAATATTAGAATAGAAAATGGGAGGGAGAAATTAGGAATATATTATTGTAAGGTCCTTAGACTACTGTGAAGTGGTAACTTATTATTTGATACCTATTTTAAATTCTTAAGCTATGACTAAAATATTTAAGTGTTATAAGCAATAAGTTTAATGGAATAATGAAAATAGTAATGTGAAGGTAGAAATAGATGACATTAAATAGAAATTAGCTGAAGAAAGAGATAGAAATCTAAACATATTGATAATTATATTATATATAAATAATCCAAAATACTTTTTAGAAGACAGAGGATTAAATTTAATTTAAAAATGAGTTTTAATATTATGCTATTTACATAGAATAAATTTGAGTTTTAAAAATCTAGATAAACTAAAACTAAAGGACTAGTAAAAGCTATATCATGTGTCCTAGTCAGGGTGACTATTGCTGTGATGAAACACCATGACCAAAACAACTTGAGGAGGAAAGGGTTGATTTGGTTTGCATATTCCAAGTCACAGTTCATTGAAGGAAGTCAAGGCAGGAACTCAAACCAGGCCAGATCCTGGAGGCAGGAGCTAGTACAGAGGCCATGGAGGGGTGCTGCTCACTGACTTACTCTTCATGGCTTGCTCAGCCTGCTTTCTTATAGAACCCAGGAACACCACCCAGGGGTGGCCCCACCCACACTGGGCTGGGCCCTCACCCATCAATCATTAATTAAGAAAATGCCTAATAGGCTTGCCTACAGCATGATCTTATGAAGTCATTTTCCTATTTTTCTTTCCTTCCTTCTTTCTTTCTTTCTTTTTTTTTTAATTTTTGGTCCTTCTATTGAAAATAGATTTTTTTTCTCACACAATATATCCTGATTATGGTTTCCCCTCCCTCAACTCCTCCCAGTTCCTCCTACCCTTCCCTCTCATCTAGATCTACCCCCTTTCTGTCTCTCATTAAAAACAGACTTCTAAGGGATATTAACATAACATAGTAAATATAATTCATATAATATATAATATGATAAAACAATAACTAACACATCAGAATAGGACAAAGGAGAAGAAAGAGCCTAAGAGAAGGCTCAAGAAACAGGAACCGAGACCAGGAACCTCCAAAGATGCTGTTAAGTTCATTTTCTATTGGTCATCTACTGCTGGTCATGAAGCCTACCTTTAAGAGTAGTTTGTTTCCCCTGTGAGACTCCCTTGGAGGAAACCAAATTTTCATTTAGAAGTGGTTATCAATTGGAGATTGCTTTTAGGTTAGGGATGGGGGCTTGTGTCCACCTCTCTTTTCAGCTCTTGGACCCATCTGGTGCAGACCCTTGCAGACCTGTGCATGCTGCCTCAGTCTCTGTGAATTCATCTCTGCTCTGATCCTGTTGATTTAGAGGGCCTTGTTTTCTTGGTGTTCTTCATCCCCTCTGGCTCTTACACTCTTTCCCCTGGAGTCATTATCTTAATTGAGGCTCCCTCCTCTCAAATGACTCTAGTTTGTGTGAAGTTGACATAAAATCAGCCAGCACACCATGTAAATGTTAACTGAAAGATAGTTAAAGCAGCTATGCTCATATTACCATGGAAAAACATCAACCAGGATACCTAAGTATTTTATAGGATGATAAAGTGACAAATTCTTCAAGTAGAATTGAACATCAATGCACCTAAGTAACAAAGCTACAAAATATGTGAGCAAATCTGATAAAATATGAAAGGAATAAATGATTCTAGAATATTTAATATAATATCTAGAATAAAGATACAAAACACTTGAACAATTCTCTCAAATAATTTTACCTTTGTGTCAGTTAAACACATCAATGATACCTCAGAAGGCACCAAAATGTGTTGGTGTCGCATTAAGTAATGAAACCTCAGGCTAATTCAGATTGATTGACCAAGAGTGAACCCAAGCTTGAACTCTTCACTTCCCACTCTTTTTCTTCCATCTATCTCTAACACTGGGCTGTGCTCTTCATTTATTGGACAGAACAGACAGCACAGCATGGGAAAGGAATGCAAAACTCTTCATTGAAATTGTTAGCCAAGTTTTACAAGGAAAGAACTTTTATTGACCCCATAGCTCTTTGAAAAGCAACTGCCAACATGTTATCAAGCTATACCCATGTTGCTTCCAACATTTATGGTAGGTATTTTTTTTAATATTGATTTTGACCTGTCGGATTTTTATCAGCAAATGATTACTACAGCATACACACAAGCATACATACATTTCCCTGGGTCAGGGACCATGGCATATAACAAGAGCAAAGCTATACACTTAGCTTATGATGTAAAAGTTGATTACATGAGAAATTAAGGCATTAAATTGTTTTTTTTTTAAGGCAGGTTAAACTTAAGTTAAGTACAGAGTAGAATAGCAGAATGATTATATAGTCTTAAAAGATCTGAAGGTGTATTATTAACATGACTGTGAGGTCCAGTCTAGTCTCTTTGAATGCTAGAGATATTTTCATAAAATTGTGTCCTACAAATTTAGCTGGTATTTCTTGTATATCCACCAAATGGTAACAGAGCTTACATACATTCCAAGTGTGTAAGAAACATCACCCCACATAAACTATACAATGTACAGTAAATCAAACACCAACACATTTAAGTAATTGAAATTATGTCCATAGACAATTACAATTAAAATAGAATCTGTTAGAGAGACCAACTGGCACCATGGGATTTCATGAAACTAGAACACTTATGCTCAGTCAAAAAAAAAAAAAAAAAAAAAAAAGGAAAAAAATTAAAATCACTAAGTGTGAAAAGCAAACAGCTTCTTTTAAATACAAGGTAATATGTTATTTCTAATAAAGCAAAAATGAAATATTACACAAAAAGCAGTCACTTCTAAATTCAGTCATCCCCCTAACCATGGCTAACAGGGGCCAGCAAGATGTCTCCATGAGTTCAGATACTTGGCAAGTCTGCCAACCTAAGTTTGGTGTTTGAAGCCCCAAACCTACATGGTGAAAGGAGAGAACAAAATCCCACAAGTTATTCTTTGACCTTCACACATGCACACTATGGCAAGAACACACACACATGCACACACAAATAAATAAAATTAAATATTAGTTATAAAAATTAATGGCTAAGAGAGTGACTCCATGTTAGACCATTGGAATGAATACTTAATTCAGTCTGTATTGGTAGAATGTTTGTGGCCTCTCCAATTCATATGTGGAAACCTTACCTCTCCAATATGATGATGTGGTATGAGGCAACCTCATAGCAATGAAGCCATGCATATTACTAAACTGGATGGAGCTACAACTTCTATCCCCCCACTTTCAGTTCATTAAACCACATATATTTGTTTATCCTGTTAGAGGACTTGCTAAAGTTGTTCTCTCATTCTGCTTAACATTTCCCTTTATCAAGATCTTTCCTTCCTAATCTATATGCTCAGTGGGTAAAATGTTTGCCTCGCAAGCATAAAGACCAAGTTCAAACCCCAAACTCTAGGAAATAAATAAAGCCAGATGTGATGGTGTGCACTTGTAATCCCATCACTGGGGAAGAAAGACAGGTGTATCCCCAGAGCTCACTGGCCAGCCAGCTTAACCTGATTGGCCACTTCTAGTCCACTGAAAGGCTGTGAGTGGAAAATAAACAAACAAATATAAATAAATAAGAGAACATTAAATGGCACCTAAGGATTGTCCACTGACCTCCACACTCACCTGCACACACAGATGTAACACACACATACACACACACACACACACACACACACACACACACACGATTCTAGAAAAATAGAAATAACTGGTCGACTAGCAAGGGCAATATGAGCTTGTTTCTACTTCCCTGGGTCCACTAATGGCGCATATGATACATCGGCAGGAGACACAATGGTGGGCACCAAGCTCAATAGATCATTAGGCAAGCAAGCTCTGCGTGTTCCTTTCCTCCACAAACCAACCCTTTCAGCATTTGATTTATTACCCTGTCCTGCCCAAACGTCTGTATAGCTCACCTCAGTAATTTTCCTTCTCATGTGGATACAAGTGCAGTGCTGTTTGTACACTTTTATCTTGATTTAGTCTCTAAATATCTGGATGATCAAGACATGTTATTCCTCTGACAAGAGCAATTAAATTTAATTTTATTGGATCAATAGACATAATTTTAGCAAGAACATATAATAGGTACAATGTTCCTAAGTACTCTAGAGCACGTAATTATAACATTTCTCTCCCCAACCTTTGACTAAGTTCATTTAATTCTTATTATTTAGCCTAAAACCTGAGCATATTCCAGAACACTGTTTCTATTTTCCTGTCCAATCAACACTGCATGATTTCTTGTTTTCTGATTATTTGAAAAAAACACCTTTCTTCTGAATATTTATTTTGCTCATTTTATCCTTAGCACCTGTGCCATTAGCTTAAGTGTTTGCTCAATGAGTGAATGAATAAACCAATGGTTAGCCCCCCTCTCTTACACACACACACACACACACACACACACACACACATTCTTGTTCTTACACACACATTCTTGTTCTTACACACACACTCATGTACTCACACATACACTCATGTGCTGATCACACACACACTCGTGCTCATAAATACATTCATGTGCTCACACAAACTCATGTGCTCATTTGCACACATATACACTCATGTGCTCATGCACACACATATTCATGTGTTCACACACACACTCATGTGCTCATACACACTCCTGCTCACATAACATTCATGTGCCCCCCCACACACATTCATGTGCTCGCACACACATGCACACATATTCTTAGAAGACCTTTAGAATTTGTAACTAATTGATCTGTACCAGCATTTCTCAAGCAAGATGAGATTTGACACAATTATCTCCTTGTGCTCATCAGATACGCCATGCTTACTAGCTGCAGGGCAAACTTATAAGCAATACAGCAAAAGGCCATCCCTGCTGTGTCAGTTCAAGACAGGGAGAATAAAGGAAAGTGAATGTCTTGTGCTGCGCATACACAGGGCAACGCACAAATCAAAGATCTGAACTATGACATCATCATGACAGTAGTCCCTTGAAGAACTACTGGTCTTCACTCCTGTCAGAGTCAATTGGTGTCTGGAGGGTGTGTGTTGTGATGTTATTGGGAAGAAATAATCACTAGGATTTGGAATTTTCAACATGAAAATAGTAGATGAATCTATTGAAGATGTACATTCCCAGTATAGAAATGATTTGTTTTAATTGTGGACACGGCTTTTTCCTCTATCCATGCTAGTATCATCACAGAGCAATTATTACTAAAATATAATATTTAAAATAATGTGCTTTTAGCAGGAAAGGTCTGGAACTGAAGACCATTGATATATGTATCACCCCACCCCAGCCCCACAGCTTGTGTAGCATCTCCCACACAGGAAAGATAGCCAGGAGAGAAAGAGAGAGGGAGAGGGGGAGGGAGAGAGAGAGAGAGACACACACACACACACAGAGACAGACACACAGAGAGAGACACAGAGAGACAAGAGAGAGACACAAAAACAGAGACAGAGAGAGACAGAGAGAGAGAGAGATTTCTAGTCAGTTCAAGATTATTTCTTTATGTCTCATAGCAAAAGTGTGTAATGTTTTCAGCTATAGGATCTAGTTACAGTGGATAATAAAGAGTGCTGGCAATAGCCTGGGTTGTTTGGGTGCTTCTCTGAGTCCCCCTTGACTAGCATGGAAATTTTCATTTAATAACCCATGTATTCTCGGAGCAACTTTGCTCAAACATGTAGATATTTATGTTCATATATATATATATATATATATATGTTTGTGTATATATGTATATATATAATATAAATGAGTGACTTTTCATAAGGCTTCTTTATAAAGCTTTACTTTACTTTTACTTTACTTTACTTTTACATCTATGGTCCCATGGGCAGCATTGACTGAAATCAGTGGGTTATAGCAATACATAATAAACAAATAAATAAATAAAAAGTGGAATTGAGAAGGAGATGTGTTGGGTGTTTGGAGGAGAGCTGAAGCAAATTGGAATGATGGAAGCAGGGATATATGTGATCATAATGCATTGTATACATATATGAGACATTTGAAGAATGAATAAAATATTATTTTAAAGGAATCATACTTTTTTGAACTCCCAACCAGTAGCATATAAGTGTTCCTCTTTCTCCACATCCTTGTCAACATTTTTTTTTGTCATATGTTTTCTTAGCCATTCTAATTAGGGTAAGATGAAACCTCAGAATAGTTTTAATTTGCATTTCACTGATATTTTAAAAAATAAAACATAATTGCATCATTTCCCCCTTTCCTCTTTCCAACCCTTATGTCTCCCACTACTTTTCAAATTTATGACCTTTTTAATTTGACTATTGTTGGTATATATGAACAATACATGTAACATTTACACACACACACACACACACACACACACACACACACACACCACCTCCTGAGTCTTTGTAGTGCTTGTTTGTATGTATATGATTTAAGAGCTGATTACTTGGTATTGGGTAACCAATTAGGGTTCTCATCCCCTGAGAAGACCAATTCTCCCTCTCTCAGCAGCCATTACTTGCCTTGTTCTTTGTCTAGGGGTGAGGCCTCTTGATATTTCCCCATTCCATACTAGCATGTGTATTGGTGTCACTTTTTTAAGTCATGGGCAGGCAGCCATGTTGTTGTGGTTTCATGGGTGATGCTTCCTTGTGATTTCTGAGACACACCTCATAACAGGATTCCTGGTCTTCTGGCTCTTACAATCTTTCCACCTTTCCTTCAAAGTTCCCCGAAAAGCGCAGAAGTTGAATAGAAGTTGTATGTGTATCTACCGTTTCCCAGAACTTCATGACAGTTGTTCTTTATATTTTGGCCAGTTGTAGTTTTCTGTAATGGTCTCAGTAGGCTGCAAAGAAAAATTTCTTTGGTGAAGGGTGGGAGCCACACTTACCTGTGGGTATAGGATAAGTATTGAGAATACAGTTAGGAATTATGTTGGTCTAATAAAGTGGCAGTAGTGATTTCCCCTGTAAGTTACATGACTTTACTAGCCCCTGGTAGTTAGCTAGTTTTCCAGTACTAGGCATGATAGATTTCCCTCCTGTTTAGCAGACATTAAGTCCAGCCAGTACAGTGATTTTAAATCTTCCTAATGCTTTGACCTTTTAATACAGTTCTTCATATTGTGGTGACCCCCAACCATAAAATTATTTTTTGTTGCCACTTCATAACTGAAATTTTGCTAGGAATTGTAATGTAATTTGTTAGGAATTATAATGTAAATATCAGTATTTTCTGATGGTCTTAGGCGACCCCGGTGAAAGGGTCACTACACTCCTAAAGGGGTTACAACCCACAGATTGAAAAGATTTTAGAGTTACTATTGTACCTTTAGGGATATCTTGCTGTACTGGTCATTACTGTAGTAGAATTATTATACAGCTGGGCAGAAGTATTCATTGTATTTCTCTTTTGATTGATTGGTATGAAATCTCTCCTCAGGGAGGCAGCTTTGATAACAGGTCCATCTTAATTCTTCTGAGTCTTATGTCCAAAGCACATGATGTGTTTATAAATAGGGACTTACCTTCATCTTCTAAAAGGTAACTAAGGACTATAGCCATCGCTGATATTGATTTGGGAGTCTCTGAACTTCCCTGACTAATGATGCTGAAGAAAGTTTCTCATGCCTAGGCCTGGGATGTTTTTTTTTAAATGTTTCTCAGCCATTTGTATTTCATTCTTTGAGAACTCACTATTTAGTCACATGCCTCACTTTTAAATTTGATTGTTTTATTGATGTGTAGGTTTTTTGAGTTCTTTGTATGTTATAGATAATAACCTGTCAGACATATGGCTAGTAAATAATTTTTGCCATTCTGTAGGCTACCTCTTCACTTGAGTGGTGGTATCCTTTGCTGTACAGAAGCTTTTTAGTTCCATTGATGAATAGGTCCCATTGATGAATTGTTGGTCTTAAAGCTTACCCTATCAGAGTCCTATTCAAAAAGTTATTTTCTATGCAAATGAACTTGAGCATATTCCCATTTTTCTCTTTGATCCAATTTGAGGTTTCAAGTCTTATATTAAGGTCTTGTATCCATTTCCAGTTGAAGTTTGTGCAGGGTGAGAGATGTGGATCTAGTTTCATTTTTCTATGTGCAGCTATCCACTTGACCTCCATCAGTTGTTGAAGATGCTATCTTTTCTCTAATGTGTATTGTTGGCCTTTTTGCCAAAAATCAACTACAAGTGTGGATTTACATATAGTCCTCAATTCTAATGCATTGATCAATGTACCTGTTTTTTTTTTTATTCCAGTGCTATGCTGTTTTTATTATTATATCTCTGAGGCATAACTTAAAATTAGGGATGGTGATACCTCTGTGTCCTTTTGTATCCTGGGTCTTCTGTGTTTCAACATGAAATTTAAGTTTTTTTTTCAATTTATGTGAGGAATTGTGCTGGGATTTTGGTGAGGGATGTGTTGAATCTGTGACTTGCTTTGGTAGGATGGCATTTTCACAATGTTAATACTGCCAATCCATGATCAGGATTAATGTCTTTCCATCTTTTAGTATCTTCTCAGATTTCCTTTTTTGGTTGTTAAGGTTTTCATTGTGCACATCTTCTACTTCCTTGGTTAGATTTACCCTAAGATTTTTTTTTTGAGGTTATTGTGAATTGAATTTTCATCAATTTCATTCTCAGTATTCTTGTCATTTGTGTGTAGGGAGTCTACTGATGTTCATGTTAATTTATATCTGCTACTCTGCTGAGAGTCTTTTTCAATGTAGGAGATTCCTAGGGGAAGATTTAGGTCTTCTGTGTATAGAATCACACTACCTGCAAATAGGGATAGTTTGACTTCTTCCTCAGTTTCACATATGAATTCATGGCAGTTAAGACAACATTGCACAAGACCTGTGCAGGCTCAAGCCAGACAAAACACCAGCATGGGGAGGAGATATGATCACAGAGTCTCACCTGTAGCTAAAGAGTGGTTGGCAA
This sequence comes from Peromyscus leucopus, assembly GCF_004664715.2. NCBI lineage: Eukaryota > Metazoa > Chordata > Mammalia > Rodentia > Cricetidae > Peromyscus > Peromyscus leucopus. Next base: position 20,886,265 of record NC_051074.1, on the reverse strand, counting down.
TGGATAGCCACACACAGATTTATTTTTTTCCAGTGTCAGGAAAAAGTACATATAAGTACAAATCTATCTGTCTAGAACTGCACCCACCCCTTGAGACAAACTTCTGGATCTTTCTAACAGTGAGCACTGTCTTCTACTTGTGGTAGCTCCTATCATCTTTCTCCTCTGCTCCATGATGATTAGACTCACACCTATCTGACTCACTTAATGTGACACTAACACCATAAATCATTGTTGATGTCAAGATAGCGTATTGATCTGTACCAAATCAAGATCTCTGCTGTTTCCATCCATTCTCTCCATGCACTGCCTCAACTCAGAGCCTTAGTACTTATACATTTTCTTTTCACAAAACTGTCACTTGCACAGCCTCAACCTTCTTGGTATGGGAACCTCCATTAGTGAAGAAAAGGCCACATAGGAAGCAAAGAATATTGCCTGGATTTGGAAATGGATTAAAGGATACACTGGCTCATCTCTCCCTATAGTGTATGAAATGAGGGAATAGCTACTAAAGACCTTCCTCAGAGAAGTTTCTAAGAGTTGAGTTGGTGATGGATACTTAAAGATTAATCATAGAAAAAGAGCTGGATACCTAAAGCCACGATGTTGGGCAGCCAGTGGTCATACAAGGTTTAAGGAGAAAATCTAATTCAGCTATGGTAACTCACTGAGCATTTACACAAGATGGGGGGCAGGCACAATGTGCAGCCGAGGTTTTACAGATATCAAGAAGGGGATTTTTATGGATTCATGTTATGCTTATCAGTGGATATTTTAAAAACAATTTTATTAAGTCTGTGAGAATTAATTTTGTACAATGTATTTTCATAATATTCACCCCCAACTCCTCCTTTCAATTTCACCCAGATCTGCCTCTACCATCTACTGAACAAACACTTTAGGCCACTTAGGCTGACATGCTCCCTACAAAGCCATAGACTAACAAAACCCTTAGTACTAGGCACAGGAAACCTTCTTTCCAATGGTTGATCAAGGTAGTCCAAGTGATCGCTAAGATAATGGAGACTACCAGTGGAGACCTTGGGTCTGCCCCTACTATGGAGACACTGCATATGCAAGACAAAAGACTCAGAGGACTTGAGCTGAATCTGACCTGAAAGCCACTTTCCTGTGGTCTAGTCCCCATGGCAGCAGAAAATATTATGCAAGTTGCAAAGATAGGGAAGCAATTAAACATTTCTACCCAGCTGAAATGTCTATGAGTCACAACAATGACCAGAATGACAAAATATCCACGAAAGGGCAATAAGTGGCGCTCACAGGGGCAATCACAAAGGAATTGAGGTGAGCTAGAGAGAATGGTTGAAGGGGGCAGCAGGGAAGAGTTAGGGGTACCTTGGCTCTTCACACCAAGGCAAAGTCTCAAGGGGATGGCGGTGGACTTAGGGAAGGGGCTGGGATAGGCAGGCAACTGAAGTTCTAAGAGCTGTCTGGAGAGACCAGACTGGAGGAAGGAAAAGAGGTTACCTGGGACCCGGCCAAGTATGATGGCCGTGGACTCCTGGTGGAGAGAGGTTATGTAGGTCAGTGGGGAGCCACAAAAGAGTCTGTTCACAATACTTAATCATCAGAGAAATGCAAATTAAAATTACTTTGATAGCTTATCTTAGCTCAGTTGGAATGACTAAGATTCAGCCAACGAATGCTGACAGGGATGTAGGAATGGGACCCCCGAGCACTGTTGCTAGGAGTGCAAATTATCTATGGATAATGTTAACCAATTAATGAAATCCATCTCTAAATTGAGTGGTAGTAGTAGTCTGTTCTTTGTACTCAAATGGAATGTCAGAGGACTAAAATAAACATGGACTGGCAGGTTTAAGCATAATCTATAAACATATTTTGAAAGCAAATGAGTAAGAAAAAAAAGATGTGTCCCCCCCCCCAGAATTCTAAGATGAAGCCTATAGGCATACGGCAATGAAAAAGCATCCCCCAAATGAAATTTTATCTAGACTATCTAGGCTCCTGTTGACAATTCTTTATTTTTTTTATTTTAATTTTCCTTTGCATGTGATTGTGTGTTGATTTTCTGATGACAGCTGCTGTATTCTATTTCCCTGGACAGGAAGAAGAAGAAGAAGAAGAAGAAGAAGAAGAAGAAGAAGAAGAAGAAGAAGAAGAAGAAGAGGAGGAGGAGGAGGAGGAGGAGGAGGAGGAGGAGGAGGAGGAGGAGGAGGAGGAGGAGGAGGAAGTATTGGATAGCTGGAGCAGAGAATAGTGCTACAAAAATATGGATAGTAAGAGAGAACAACTAGAATTTGGGTACTTAACTGAACCCTTGCAGCCTAATACTTCCTTGTCAAGCTTGTATCCTGAGCCTTTTACCCAATTTTAAAAGTCAAGGCAGGCAAGCTTGCAACTTATAATAGGACATGTGGACCCACCCATCTCTTTAAAGAGGTTAAATACTTTTTTCTGCAGATATTTTAAAAGGAACTCTTGAGTATTTGTCTAATGATTGATTAAATGTTTTGCTGCATTACAAACCATTCTTGTGGTGGGTCAGGGAGGGCACTTGCCCTTTTCCAGGAGAGCAGAAACAGATTGCTTTGTCCTCCAGCAGCTGGAAGGATTTGCAGAGTGACCCTCCAGGCAGCTGCAGAGCCCTGTGCCTCCCACCTGCTCCATTCCAGGGAAGTATGGAGATCACAGGAGGCTCCCAGTTGAGCGTGTGCTTGATCCTCATTCCCAAAGAAGGACCATGCCAGATGTTATTTCTGTTTAGAAACTCTTTTATTTAAGTAGCAACCAGCAACCCTAAAGATGAAAGCGAAAAGCCATTTTCATGCCTAATATTGAATATCTACATTATTTAAAATGAATATCAATTTAAATTATTTAAGGAAGGTAGCCCTTTGATCATAAGTGTGCATTTTAAAAGAACGAAGACAGCAGAATTCAGCCTCTCCAAGTCATAATTAAAGATGATAGTCTATATTAGTATGTAAAGACTGACTTTGGTCCTCAGAGTCTAGTGAAAATGTTTCTGACACTCTCCTCTTTTTTTCTTGGAGTCAAGGAAATTTCTTCTTGGTAAACAAAAGGTTAAACTCTCTTTCACCATATGCATATCTGTAACAAAATATCATAAACCAGGTGGCTTATTAACAACAGAAATTTATTGTGGGAGCTGAGGAGCCCAAGATTGAGGAGCTAGATGACTGGGAAAGGCCTACCTCTTGGATTAGGGAATCACAGGTTTTCACACTTTCTACATATGAATGGGGGTACTGTCCTATTATTTTTAATTGTCAAATTGACATAGCCTAGAATCATCTGAGAAGGAACTCAACGGAGGGATTGCTTAGATTATATGGGCCGGTGGGCATATCTGTGAAGAACTGTCTTGATTGATAAGTGATATAAAAGGACACAGCCAACTGTGGGTAGTACTTGCCCCAGTTGCCCAAAATGGCAGATTTTTAACTCACACTATCACATGAATAGCCCTGACATAGTCTTTGATTCCCTCTGAAACTTCACAAGCCAGACTTCTATCCTCTGCACTGTTCTCAGCATGATTTTCCAAGTTCCTACAACAACTCATTAAGCTCTGAACACTCAATGGATTTCCCAGCCCAAAGTTCCAAGTGCTTCCCACAATCTTACAAAAATAAAGATAAAAAGAAAAAAAAACATGATCAGGTCTGTCATGATAATACTTTGTTACAAAAAATAATCTCAACCTTTAATCAACATACAAAAATCCATATCAATATAAAATATTTAAAACAAGTAGTTGCTTTTCAAAAGTAGATTCAATTAACTACCCTTTTATGCTATATCTATATCCCCCTTTTTTCTTTTCAGAGTAGATTCAATAATCTACCCTTTATCCTATCATTTCTATATCTTCCTTTTTTCTTTTTAAAACAAGAACCCTGAATCTAATTTCCTTTATTCAGATTTTTCCTGACCATTACCCATAACAACTTGCAACCAACACCCCTAAACAATGACAAATATCCAAAACCCAATGAAAGACCAAGAACCACCTATCTCTTGGGAATGTGGGCATCCTGTTCTTAAATTCACTTCCTGCTGTCTGGGAGTGATGGCATCTTTAGGGGGTCCTGAAAAGAAAATTTCGGGTTAGTTGTCAAGTCCTGGGAGAGGAAGCTCTATCATTTGTTGTCCAGTCTCTGTGTAATGGGAAAGTAGAGGGCTTGTCTCAAGTCCTGGCTAGAACAGTCTGTGAGGCTGAATCATCTCAGCTAGCCACCTCAATATTGTCCTGAGCAGTTTGTAGTCCAAAGCTGATCTTTAGGTTGTATTTGTCAGATTAGTGGCATTATGATAGTCCATTTGGAAGCATCATTGTGGGGCCCCATCATCCTTTTAGAGACTTCAAAGGTCATTGTTAGATGTGGTCATGGTTCATTGCAGAAAACTTAAACATTTTAAATGTCATATGCAACAGATCTCAAAGGGGTTAAAGGATCAATATTTTTATGTACATCCAAAGTACAAAAACTTAATTCCTAGTTTCCTGATAGAGACTAAAACTTGAAATCATGTACAAGAAGCTAGAAAAAGCCTTTTTCTAGAATTAGTACTCCATATGACCATTAATATCATGACAAAAAGTTTAATATATATATATTAATCTTATAGGTTTTGGAATAATATTTATACTTTAAGAAAAACTCTAAAGAGTTAAAATAAAACCAAAGGATTATGAAATTAGTGGCAATAAAATAGTCCCTTAATCTTTGTTTTTCTTCTTTCCCATATCAAGTGGCTCTTCTGACATGAGACAAAGATTTTGGATTTTACTTTAAGAAGCATGCTTGGGTTTAGAGAAGGAAAGAGTCACACTTTAACTCCAAAGCCAGCTTTAATTTTTAATTGGACTGGGACTACAAAAAGACCACTTGCATTATGTTTCTGCAGAGAACAGCAGAAACAAATATTTGGGATGATTTATGAAATTTTATCCTGTTGAAGCTGTGATATACCAGTAGGCTAATTTACTCTTTTTCTTGGGACATTTTTTTCTAGATGATTTGTACTTTTTCTTCATATCTCATTTGTCCAGTGGTCTTCAGATTCCTTAGCTGTATGCTTTCATTCTCCTGAAAAAACAAAATAAAACTCTTCCCCAACCCTAATTTTGGGGAGGTTCCTTTTTGGCAAGTTACATCTGATCAAATGAAAAGCATTTGTGCCGGGCGGTGGTGGCACACGCCTTTAATCCCAGCACTCGGGAGGCAGAGCCAGGCGGATCTCTGTGAGTTCGAGGCCAGCCTGGGCTACCAAGTGAGTTCCAGGAGAGGCGCAAAGCTACACAGAGAAACCCTGTCTCCAAAAAACCAAAAAAAAAAAAAAAAAAAAGAAAAGAAAAAGAAAAAAAGAAAAGCATTTGTTAGTCTTAAAGTTAGTTTAGATTGAAGGACCATCTGTTTGATGAACTATCATCTCTTCTAATTAAGAGCTCTCTCATGTTCAAATTTAATCTTTATCAATTTTGATTTTTGGTTTCTCCTAAAATTTTTGTTTTATTTTCTAAAGCTGTTTTATCATCCAGAGCAATATGGTTTTTTTACAATAGGCATTAGATTCTTTAATTGCTCTGGGAAGGCGTTTTGTCCATGATGACAGGAAACAACTGAACTGTATTTGACACATGCAGTTGTGAAAGGCCCTCCAAGGCATTTCCTGACAGGAAAGGGTTACCTTATCTGTCTCTTGTTGATCTACATTCATTAGTCCAATGCCTGCCTTTGCCACATCTTCCACATAATCCAGAAGGGACAGGAGTTCTATTGGGATTGTTCTTAGAAAAAACATCGTTTCTAGGAACACCCTATTTGCAACCCCTTTTTAGGTGAACTTGTTTACCACAATTGAAACATATGACATTTTGATTTTTCTCCAAATCTCTGGAAATCACCTCTCCTATCCAAGCATCATCATGGTTATGAGATTCAATATTGACTATCTTGGATCCATTCTTCTATGGGTGCTGTTCTTGCCTTTAAAGGCCTAATTAATTTCCCTTTTGCATTGTGAATTAGCATTTTCAAAAGCCAAAGATACAATTATTATTTGTCTAGCTTCTAAATATTTGGTACCATTCTCTTTACTGCTGAGGTCAATCTTTGTAAGAAATCAGTGAAGGTTTCTTTTGGGCCCTGTAAAACTTTAGTAAATGACTCACTTTTCTTTCTACTTCTTCAATTCTGTCCCAAGCATTCAAGGCTGCTGAGCAGCATAAAACCAGAATGCAGTCATCATATAGAGATTGCCTTTCTGCATTAGCATAATCTTCCTCTCCAAGAAGTTGATTTTGGAAGATTTCCATACCTGTAGCCCTACTTTATTGTTCAATGGTCTTAGCCTCATCTTTCCACCAGGTCCTCCACTGTAACTAAGGACCAGGCTCCAAGACTGCTGTAACCAAGTCTCTCCAGTTTTGAGAGATATTTCTATTACAAATTGATCACAATTTTAGCACCTGCTTCACAAAAGGTGAATGCATGCCATATACACTATGGCTTCCTTGAATCTCCTCAAATCTATGTTTTCCCACAGAACTCCATTTAGCTCTTACACAGCCTCAGGGATATCTATCATTTGGCAGTTCCTGTAAGGTACTGGATAAATTAAGGTTGGCTGTCTGAAAACCTTAGGCAGTTCCTCTCTAACCTTATAACACAACACTGAGGTTGGTTCTCCTTCAAATTCCTCGGCTTGGGTCTGGATATCTCTATGATCTATTTTAGTAAGTTTTTCTAAAACTTTTATCTTGGCACTCATATTAACCAATTTTTTAATGATAAAACAAAAATTATAAAGCAGATAATACTTATAATTTACATTATGTAAATCCCCTCTAAGTTAATTATCCTCTCATCTAATTGTTCCATTGTCAAACCATGTATTGTGTAATCATACAGACACCTAACTCTCTCCATCATAATAGTGTTTCCCATTTTTTAATGTGGGAAAAACTATCTCATTTAACTACTTCCTCCCTTTAAAAATTCCCAATTGTTTCACCAAATCTGCTGCTGCTGATGATTCAGATGTGAGGCTGACTGCTTCTGTGAAGAACAGTAGAAGCCCAAGCAGGTTTCAAGGCAACTACCTAGTATGGTAGCAGCCCAAGGAGGGTGTCCAGGGAGAGCCTATAACCCACCAGGAGAGAAGAAGACAAAGAGCCAGCTGTATGCACAGGGGAACATGTAAAAGCAGTTAACTCCTGCATTTTTTGGAGCCCAAAGGCCTATGGAGTTTGCTGCAGATAGGCTGCAACAGAAACTTAGCCAGCAGGGTAGTGACTCCAACCTTGCACAGCTCCAGCCTGCGCTGATGGCTGCAAAGCCACAGGCAGGCACTTTTTTTTTTGTGAATTCATGTCTTAAAATTGGGTGCCAGATGTAGCACAAATCCTATTTGGTCTTAATAATAAAAACCCAGAGCCAGATATCAGGGTAAATGCTGGAAGATCAGAGAAGCAGAGCAGCCAGCCATTAGAGACACTTCTTACTTCTATAGAATCCTCAGCCAGAAAGGGATTGAGCTCCTGTCTCTTCCTGCCTTATAGTCCTCTCTCCACTCAGTCATATCACTTCCTGTCTTTACCTCCCTAGTGCTGGATCCCAGTGTTAGCATCAAAGGTGTGTGCCACTACTGCCTGGCCTCTGTGGCTAGCTAGTGGCTTAGCTCCTCACTATGATCTTCAGGCAAGCTTTATCTGTTAGATCACAAACAAAATATCACTATATGTTTTCTATTTTATAGGAACTCACAGTTAAGAGATTTTGGATCTTTTAGAGAGAGTTTGAACTTTTAAAGAGACTTTGGGTATTTCAAAGAGACTGAATTTTTAGACCACAGAACTTTTAAAGTTATTTATGTTTTATATTGTAAAATTATTATGAATATTAAATCCTAGAGATGAACAAAAAAGAAAAGATTACAGTAGAATAGTGATGATTTGTGTGTCAAGCTGTCTGAAGATTTTATGTTTTTGTCTTTGTCAACTTGATAGAAGTCAGAGTTACCTGGGAAGAGGAAATCTCAATTGAGAAAATGTCATCCTCAGGTTGCCTGGAGGAAAGTACGTAGAGCTTTTTCTTGATTAATTATTGGTGTGGAAGGGCCCAGTACACTGTGGGATGAGGCATCCCTGGGTAGGTGGTTTGGGGGTTACATAAGAAATCAGGCTGAATAACCCACAAGGAGCAAACCAATAAGCAGAGGCTCTTTGTGTCTTCTGTTTCAGTCCCTACCTTCAGGTTCCTGCCTTGACTTCCCTCCATTGCAGAGTACAACTATAGGCTGAAATAAATCCTTTCCACTCTAAGTTGCTTTTGGTCTTGGTCTTCATCAAATCAATAGAAATATCTCCTAAGCTTATAGATTGATAAGATTAATATAGTGAAAATTTCCATTGTACCAAAAGTAATCTACATATTAAATGTATTACCCATCAATATTCCAACACAATTCTTCATGAAAGTTGAAAAAAACAAATTTCAGCTTTCTATGAAAACACACACACACACACACACACACACACACACACACACACATACACACAAGCAGGATACCTAAAATTATGTTGAATAATGATAGAACTGGGGGAGGTTTTACCATCCCAGATTTCAAGTTGTACTACAGAGATATAGTAATAAAAATAGCATGGTATGGCATAAAAACAGACACATTAGTCAACTGATGACTCAAGTTGAAGTCCCAGACATAAGTCCCATGGACACTTGAATTTTGATAAAGAAGCCAAAACATACATCAGAGAAAAAAACTGCATCTTCAACAAATGATGCTTGACAAACTGGATGTCTATATGTAAAAGAGTGAAAACAGATCTATGTTTATCACCAAAGAGATTAAGGACCTCAACACCCAAACCCCTGAGTTTGACAGATGAAAAAGTGGAAGAGCAGTCTTGAAGTCTTTAACACAGAAGAAGACTTTCTGAACAGAATGCCATTAGCACTAAGACCAACAATTAATAAATGGTATTTCATGAAACTGAAAAACTTCTATATGGCAAAGAACATCATTTGGGCAAAACAGCAGGGTAAAGAATGGAGAAAGATCTTCAACAATTACACATCCAATAGAGTGTTAACATATAAAATATATAAATCCTGGACATCAAGAAAACAAATAATCCAACTAAAAATGGAACATCACAGAACTAAACAGAGTTCTCAAAAGATAAAACACTAATGACTGAGAAACACTTAAAGAAATGTCCAACATCCTTAGTCTTTAGGGAAATCAAAACTACTTTGAGACTTCATTTTTTAGCAGTCAGAATGGACAAAATCAATAAAACAAATTACAACTCATGCTGGCAAGGATGTGGAGTAAGGGATATTCTTGTTGCTGGTGGGAGTGTAAATTTGTATAGTCACTATGGAAATTAGCGTGCCAGTTGCTCTGGAGGCTGGGAGTAGATGGACCTCATGATCCAGCTAGAGAACTCTTGAATGTAAACCCAAAGGGCTCTACATCCTACAGAGACACTTGCTCATCCATGCTCATTGCTGTAACATTGATAATAGCCAAAAACTGGAAATAACCTAGGAGTCTATCAACTGGTGAATGGATAATGAAAATGTGGTACATTTACACAATGTGATTTATTCAGATATTAAAAAAGCAAAATTATGAAATGTTCAGATAAATTGAAGGAGCTAGAGAAACACATCATGAGTGAGGAGACCCAGACACAAAAAGACAAATATTGTCTATTTTTCTTATACGTGGATGTTAGTTTTAATTCCTTTGATGTATAGTTATGAGAGACAGGGGGAGACTGGAATAGAAATATTCAATGAGGAGGAGAAGGATAAATCAGAGGGGAAAGAGAGAATATGGTGAAGACAGCTAACAGTAAAAGCCATTTGAGGGGTCACTTGGAAACTTAGTACTATAGAAGCTTCCTAAAATGTATACATATATGAAAGGAGTCGAAAGAGAGTCACCAAACCAAAGGGGGGGCAATACCTCAACTAGCCATCTTTCACCACCATGTGAAACCTCTAGTGCTAGGAATAGGTTATGTTAGTTGAGTCACTGGCCAAAGGCGCCCCATGAAATCCTCAAACATCTGAGCCATTGCCAAAGTTAACTGATTGTTTTCCATAAATGACGGTTAGGACATTTTGCTGAAAACAATACTTACCTATCTTGTTAAATGTGGAGAAGTCAAGCTGGTGCCTAACTAGAAGCTTTGCTCCTACTGAGCAGTAGTCATGGGACTACAAGGTACTCTGCACACTATCAGAGGAGAAGGGTAACCAGCAACCCGGCACAGACCCTGGAATCTACAATGGTTGCTTGCCTGTATGATATGCTGATGTAATTGTGGTATAGATGTTGTGAGAGTAACCAAGCACTCCTTCATGAAATTCATGGCCCACTCCACTCCATGACATGGAACCCATGTGTGGTGGTATTGTGTTCCCCAAAATATTGTGTACTCTAATAAATTTATCTGGGGTCAGAGAACAGACAGCCACTAGATACAAAGGCTAGAAAATGGTGGCACTCACACCTTTAATCCTAGCATTCCAGAGATAGAAATCCCTCTAGATCTCTGTGAGTTCAAGGCTACATTGGAAATAACCAAGCATGGTGACACACACCTTTAATCCCAGAAAGCCAGCCTTTAATCCCAGGGAGTGGTGGTAGAAAGCAGAAAGATATATAAGGCGTGAGGACCAGAAACTAGAAGATTTTGGCTGGTTAAGCTTCAGGCTTTCGAGCAGCAGTTCAGCTGAGACCCATTCCGGATGAGGACTCAGAGGCCTCCAGTCTGAGGAGACAAGACCAGCTGAGGATCCGGCGAGGTGAGATAGCTGTGGCTTGTTCTGTCTCTCTGATCTACCAGCATGGACCCCAATAACTGGCCTCGGGTTTGAATTTGTTAATAAGAACTTTTAAGATTCATGCTACACCCATGCTTGACCTTGCTGTCATGGCCATGAACCTTAGGTTGGATAGGCCATGGATTTATGGAAAAAACAGACACTATTGATCTATTAAAGGAACATAGCAATATAATGACTCCTAATGAGATTTTGTTATTCCCATAGATCAGTGATTCACTGAACCATCATCAGAGAGCCACAACTGAACAATGTGCAGAGACTGAGAAATTTGGGGACACTGAGTCCTGAATGAATGTCTTCATCAAAACCTTCCAAGTAAGCAGTGTCTTCTAGATGCAATAGAACTTATATGCACATGAAATCACAGAGATTATGGCAGCCTGCACAGAACATGCATAGGTTCAAGATAGACAAGGTTCCATAATTGAGAGGGGAAAGTGGACATGGGCTTTCACCCTTAACAGAGAAGTTATCTGCAATTGATACTTGCTTGCAAAGGAAAAATTAGTTTTCTATAATGTAGTATCATTGGGTATATTAAAATTACATTCAAGGGCAGGCCCCACACCCCCAACAGTAGCTGGCCAATACAAAATGAGCTCAATGGTGTTTTTGTAGTGTTTTTGTGTCATATTGCTTTCTTTGGTCATTTTTTTTGGCCTTATTGGTCTTTTTTCTGTATATGGTTTCTAATCTTGTATTTCTATGGGTTTTGGGTGTGTGTGTATTCTCTCGTTTTTCTTTGGTGTTTGATTATATTTTTTGTTTGCTTGTTTGTTTGCTTGAGAGAGAGAGAGAGAGAGAGAGAGAGAGGAGAGAGAGAGAGAGAGAGAGAGATGAGTTTGAGTTGGGTGAGTGGGAGGTGGGAAGGATCTGAGGAGTTCAAGGAGGGGAAACCCTGATTAGAATATATTATCTGGAAAAATTTTTCAAATAAAATAATGCCAATTAGCACAGGTAGACTGTAACCTATATTAAAATATACACTTTTCTTACCTGTTGTTTTTGGTGAAAGTATTTTATAATACCAATGGAAAGAAAACTAGAACAGGTCCAAAATTTCACCTTATAAAATTGCCCTTCTAAAAGAATGCTATCAGTTGTGTTGCTACAGCAAAATTCCATATACCATATAGCTTACAAATGACAGATGCATTTCTCAAAGTTCTGGAACAACACCACATAACCTCCCTGGAGCTGTAATCTGATCAAATATGTCCAAATAAAGATGAATTTTACAAGTAGCAGTCTCCCCCAATAGCCTTTGAACTACCGTACTGTGGTAAGCTGAGGTTCCTGGAAGTTTTTAGTAATGTTCCAGGACTCATGTAACATAAAAGGGCATGAACTCTCAGATACTATTGTTATGCTAATAGACAATGTATCTGATATAAATATATAAAAATGACAAGATCTATGCAAGGAAAATTGCAAAGCATCAAGGAACAAAATAAATGAGACCATCACATTTGTTGACAGGAGGACTTGATAGTTTCAAGCTATCTGTTCTTCCATCTTGAGCTATAAAGTTAACTCAATCTCCGTCAAAATCTCAGTAGAGTATTTGGTGCATATCTACAAACTAATTTTAACCTTAAAGAATCAAAGCACAGATTTAAAGAAGAGAGAGGAGGAGAAGGAGGAGACAGAGGAGAAAAAGTAGTGAAGTTGGAATACTTAGTCAAGGCTTCAAGATGATCTTAGTTATGTGGTCAAAATAGCATGGGGTTTTCCAAAACCAAAGTGTCATTGGAGTAACACAGAGCACTTGGAAATACATCCACACATATCTCATCAGAAAGTCTCCGACAAAGAAGAAAAGGGAACACACCAGAGAAGCAAATCCTTTTGACAAATGGTGCCTTGAAAGCTAAAAATGAGAATGTGAAATGGTATGGCTTTCCAGGGAATGTTCTGGCATTTCCTTAAGGGTTCCAACAAAGAGTTGACATATGACCCAGTAAGTTCACTTCTAGACATACTTCCAAGAGAACCATAGCCATTTGCCCATCTATAGACTGGTTTGAAAATGAACATTGCAGTGTCAACTGTAAAAGTCAAAAAGTAGAAGCAGTTCAAAGTCTAATGATTGAGGAATGGCTAAACATAAAGGGCATATGGGATGCTACATGATCTCATAGAAGAAGTCAATTATGGACACTACCTACAATCCAGATGACGTATAAAAGGATCTAGATGTAAAATTCCCCTGTTGCATGTTTCTATTTAAATATTGAATGTCTAGAATTCAGTTGTAGAGTACATTTGTGGGTTCTGAAGGCTAGGGAAAAGCTCATGGGAAGACATTCCTGATGGATTCTGAGTTTGATTGGTGGGATGAGGAAGAGGCTTGATAATGGTTGCATCTGCCTAACTCTGAGAATACTCTAAACTGTTCAACTGTACTTTGTATGTATGCACGTGTGTTCACGGTATATATATGAGTATTTATATGGGTGTGTGCACATGCACACGTTTGTGGAAGACAGATGTCAAAACTGAATATATCTCCTTTGGTCACTTAACAATTCTCTCAGTGAAGCTAGAGTTCATGATTCAGGGAGGCTGGCTGACCAGTGAGCTTCAGGGATCCCCAGTGGTAGGGTTACAGACATACACTGCCTCACACTGGCTTTTATGTGGGTGTTGAGGCTTCTGCTTGAGGTCTTCATGTTTGTATAATCAGCATTTTATCAACAGAAGCATCTCCTGGGGCCCAGCTATACATTATAAAATTATAAATTTTGTTATATGTAAGATAAAATATTATTAAAAGCCAAGTAACATGAAGAACAGAAATAGTTTGGGTTTTGCAAATCCCAACAGCAAAATTCAAGAGGGTTGGATATTTTCTGCTTTTAATTTAAACATTCATTTGCTTATTTTTAAAATGCCATGTTATAGGAAGGAAAACACTGTTCAGATGGAGCTCTGGGAATGCTAGAACTGAGGAATGGTTCCATTCCTCTCCATCTCGTGATGAAATCTTTCTTCTTCCCCCAAAGCATAGAAGTTATGTGTATGAGAAGTTACATGAATGGAGTAGATTTCCTGAAGAAGTGAGGTAATTCTTAGAGAAAAGACTCTCTTGCCCTGACTCCCCCTGCGCTTCTAGACTCTAGACTAGGTATGCTGTACTTCACAGCCTTTCACTGTCATTTGCTGCCTACAGATAAGTTACTCAGAGGATCATCAGTGATCATGGTTAATACTGATCGTCAATTGACAGGACCTAGAAATACCACAGATGCAAAAAACCCTGGGCATTTCGGGGACAGAATTTCTGGATTAGGTAAACTGAGGTAGGAACACAACTCAAGAGTAGACAACACCATCCCATGGGTTGGGACCCTGGACTGAATAAAAAGAAGAAAGCAAGTTGACCTCCAGAATTCATTTCTCGGTTCTTCCTGCCTACAGATGCCACGTGAGCAGCTTTTCCAGAGTCCTGCTGCCATGACTAACTCGCTACGAAGGACCGTGAGCCAGAATAAACCGTCTTTCTTAAGCTGCTTTCCCCGGGTCTGTTATTACAGAAATGGGAAAGTAACCAGCACACTTGCCTTTGTGTCTCTAGAGTATAATTGACTGTTACATTTGATGACGGCAGATTCGTTCTGCCACAGGTGTTGGAGGAGCAGCTGTAGGTGCTAGACGAGTTCCTAGCGCTCATGCCACAGTGGTGTGGAGAGGTGCTTTATCCCTCTAGAGCTTTCACCTGGGGGAGGAAGACAGAAAGTACATAAGTGGACAAGACAGCTTTAGAATGCACAAAGTACCATAAAGAACAAGATAGCAGAGACAGCTGATCATGAGGTCCGGGAGGGTCACAGAAGAAAATGCAGGACAGAGCTGTCGAAGAGGACAGAGAAGCACACTCAAGAAGGTCAGCTTGGACAGGGCAGTCAAGTCACCAGACTGACACTGGCACAGACTATACAGAGCCACGATTAAGGGAGAATCGGATACTTTATGGAAAATGCTTCCTTTTCATGTTTACTAAGTTGTCAGTAAGTAATAATAGTAACGTACAATAGTCAGCACTGGCCAACAGCTTGGTTTCTCTTAAGGACTGCAGCAAGGAATGTGATGGAGCTGTGAACCGCGGCGTGCATCTCCATGGAGACAGCCAGGGATGACCTGATTACTCTGGCCAGCATGGTGGTGATGCTTTTCTGCCTCTGGACTCTGTGTGCGTTCCTCTCAGGATGAGGATTTCCTCAAATGGGGACAGACTTCTTAGGAGATAAACAAGTAGGGAACTCTGGCTTCCCCGCTAGCAGCTCCATTAGTGGATGTACCCGGTGCCGTACTGTGCACAATGAATGCTTTTTCTTTTTCAATTAAAATTGATCAGCATGACTAATACTAAAAGGCCCCCTGCTTTAAAGCTTCCCCGGATTAGCATTTGGCCTGTGTGGGATGCCACAACACAACCGTGGAGGTTCTTGTTCCCAGCCGCTCCAGGTTCCCGGGAAAAGTCCAAGCGTAGGATGAGGATGCAGAGCTCTGTTAAGATGTGAATCCACTCCTGCATCTTGGCATGTCTCTGTTGTTACCTGTGGCAGTGGTTCTCATCTGGAGGACCAATTAAACCCAGCCATTCACTATCGATCCAAAACAGATTTCCTTTTGTACTTACTACGATAATTGTTCAGACACCAGGGGAGGGGATGATGAAATATATTCACAAACATTAAATTAAAACTCCACTTTATTTTCCATTTTTCAATATAGTGGAAGAAATTTCCTCTCTAGGTGTAGCCATGGCTCTTCTTCTTCCTGTGGCTGATGTCATGAGTTAGGGCTGGGAATTATTGTGTTGCGTTTGTGGTCATAGTGAGTTGATATCCCCCCCCCCCCCCCCCCCCCCCCCCCCCCCGCAAACAAAAGACAATAGAAACAAAGCTTAAAACTATAATGTGCTCCAAAACCCTCTGGGAATTAGGAAGGGAAGAGCAAGCAATGAAATGAATGTATTAGTTTGATTCATAATTTATGTGCAAAAATACATGCTTGGGAACAGCCCAAGCAGATATTCTGTGCCATATGTTTGCTCTAGAATGGTGGACTGCTGTCGATTACAGTGCCTGAGTGATAGAGCTTCTTAATTGTACTAGTTTGTTACTCTAAAATGAACACATGATCATGGTATTGGAGAGATATACTCCCCTTAACAATCCTTGTTTTCTCTTTCTTTCTTTCTTTTTTCTTTTTTTTTTTTGGAACTGAGTTTCATCATAGGGTATCAGCAGTCATTTCCCAGATTAAATTCCTATGATTTAAAGAGGCAGCTGTGGTGGCCTTATTTTACTTTATTGTATTAACTGTATACAGAAAAGTTGCTACTGTTGGACAGTTTTTAAAATCGTGCAGATACAGAAGTTTTTGGCGGAAGAGGGATTTTCTGGGAACAAGCATAGGTAATGAAGGTACAGGTGTTTCACCCACACTTTGCATAGACGAAATCACAATATTCAAATACAAACTCCGAAACCACAAATGATGACTGGATCCCATTCTTATAAGTTTGGATGTGGCTCGGGACATGGCCTTTGAACACACAAATGTAAGGTGATTCCCAGGCTCTATTCAAATTCCCAGAAGCATGTCAGCTGGCCTTTTGTTAACACCCTCAAAATGACCCTTCTTGTGATTCACTTGTGAAGCAACTTACAAAAGCCATTCTACATGTCAAACTTCATTCTGTGCAATTTTCTCCTGGCTGAAAATTGACACTAAAGATGTTTTGTCTTTCAGAACACTTCCCTTTGGGAGCCAAAGGCCTGATGATGTATAATCCTTCCTGAAGGTTTTATGGCAAGGCTTCACAAAGCAAACATTTTTCCCTTATGTTATATCACCCTGACAAACAAAAATGCTGAGCCATTTAATTACCAAGCCTGCCTGACACATCCAGAAAGTCAAATATTCTGGCAGCATCTAGCTGAAGGGGAAAAATGCATTGTATTCCTAGAGTTACTTGTCAAGACAATGTCAACAAGGAAACTAGTAAATAATCCGGGGCGGGGGGGGGGGGGGGACAAGAGTAGACACTAGTGGTCCTGAGGGTAGACACTAGCATACGCTGGAACACTCCCCAAGGCTCTGCCTCAGCACCATTTCCCCACATCTTTGCATCCCGGGATGCCAGCACTTGGAGCTGCAGGCTAAGGACTCAGGCGATGGTAAGCACAGGACAGAAGAGCAGCAGGCAGGATGTGTGTCCATGATAAGAGTCGGTCTACAATTTACAGAGTTCCAAATCTAGAATTTAGATGTGTAATTTCCAAAGTAAGTGCTGGAAGGAACCTACACAGATATCCAGGGGCAACAGAATATTCCTGTGTGACAGACAGTCCCCAGGATTCAGATCCTGTCATGTTTTGGAGCTCAACACATCACCAGAATGTTTCCATTACCTTTATTTAATGTCCCTTCCTCTTCTGAGAACAGTTAATCCCTGTAACAAATTGCAGCCCATTTTATAGTAAAAACTAAGCAAACGTATGAAAATCACTCTTTAAATGCTTTGGTTTGCATGCTTGAAACATTTTCTCATTGTCTTTTTTTCTGTCAATCATATGTGAAAAGAGAGAAAAGTACATGTACTTTGAGATGGGCACTGTTGTGAACACTGGAGTTCTGTGGAAATGATACAGTCCTTTCATATAAATTATAGTCAAGTTTAGGGGCTGGAGAAAAAATAAACCTGTAAAAGAGAAAACAAGAAGATGAGAAATAGCTCAGTGGGTAAGAGCACTTGCTGCAGGAGCATGAAGACCCCAGCACCCCTGGAAAAAGCTGGGCGTGGCCATGAGCTGGGCATTGCCATGAGCTGGGCGTGGCCGTATGCCTGGAACCCCACACTATCAAAGGTGGAAGTAGTAGGATCTGGATTCTTGAGCTTGCTGGCTTCTAGCCTAGCTTCAGGCTCAGCAAAAGACCCTGTCTGAAGGAAGTAGGGTAGAGTGATAAAATAGAATGCTACTACCTTCCTCTGGCCTTCATGTATATACATGTGGGCATGAAAATACACATACACACACACACACACACACACACACACACACGACATATACACACATACACACACATACCACACACATACACACACACACACATATACCACACACACACACACCACACACACCACATACACACACCACACATACACACACCACATACACACACCACACATACACACATATCACACACCACACACACACACACACCACACATACCACATATACACACACCACACACACACACCACATATACACATATACCACACACACCACGCATACACACACACACCACACACACATATCACACACCATACACACACACCACACATACACACACACCACATACACACACACCACACACACACACACACACACACACACCGCACACACACACCACATACACAAATATACACATATACTACACATGCACACACACCACACACACATATCACACACCATACACACACACACACACACACACACACACACACACACACGAAGAAAACATGTCATTTGGTGTTTGTTAGTCTTCTGAGTAAAACAGAATCATACAGCAAGGAAGAGAACGGTGTCAGCAGTGAAGTTTTCTTAGGGAGATTTGTTTTAACACAATTTTTTAAAAATTAGAAACAAGAATAAGGAAAATGATGGAATGAAGTAGCTGCAAAGTATCTAGGGAGAGGATATAAAAAGAAGAAAGAAAGAAACTCCAAAAGAAATAAAAGTAGATATGTTAGATATGTTAGATATGTTTATGGAAACAAAGGGCAATATGGCCAGAGAGTAATAAATGTTGAGCATCAACTCACTCAGAGAATGAAGTTTTCTTAGATACTCCTTCACTATGGTGTCTGCAAGATATGTCTTTAATGTAACCAACTGTTGTGGTTTGAATAAGAATGGCTGCCGCAGGCTCACAAATGCCAACACTCAGTCATCAGGGAGTGGCAGCACTTGAGAAGGATTCGGCCTTGCTGGAGTAGGTGTGGCCTTGTTGGAGGAAGTGTGTAATTTGATATGGGCTTTGAGGTTTCAGAAGCTTAAGCCAGGCCCAGTGTCTCACCCTTTCTTCTTGCTGCCTGCAGATCCAGATGTAGAACTCTCAGCTACCTCTCCAGCACCATGTCTGTCTGTCTGCCACCGTACTTCCTGCCATGGTGAATATGAACTAAACCTCCAAACTGTAAGTCAGACCTAGTTAAATGGTTTCTTTTATAAGAATTGCAGTGGTCACAGCAACAGAACACTGACTCAGACACTGATTTTAAACCCAGAGTACTGTGCTATGAGATCAGGTGACGTCTGTATGCTTTACACAATAGGAAGTTTGCAGCCATCTGATGGCTGTACAGGGGAAAGGTAGAGAGATATTTGGAAATCTGAGTGTGAATGACGTGTGCTTGGGAAGGAAAGAAGTTAAAATTGTTCTTGTCTGCAAACAGTGTGATCTTACCTGTGAAATATATTTTCCATTATATATCTAAACTTTAGATTATGGAAATAATTCCCACCACATGCTCTCTCTCTCTCTCTCTCTCTCTCTCTCTCTCTCTCTCTCTCAACCAAAACCAACCTTAAGAAAGGGGATAGTTGTGAGACTGATGCACACTGCATTACTAGAAATGAAAACCCTGAAAGTTCAAAATAACATACAAAAATTTAAGTGCCTATTTGTACTCAATGGGTTATAAGAAAATAATGTAAAAAAAAAAAGAAACAAGAGGTTGGAGGTAGGGGATATAGGGTAGAGGTCCAGAAGAAATTGTCAGAAGGGATAGATATGATGATATGATCTAAAAATACTGTACCACATTCAAAATTTTCAATAACATACAAAAAGAGAAACCCGCTATGCAGACCAAGCTGGCCTCAAACTGAAAAAGATCCACCTGCCTCTAAAGCCAGCCTAGGTTACTTAGAAAAGACTTCTATGAAAACAAAACAACAACAACAACAAAAAAAAAAACAGTTATTTTAATTACCATTAAGCTGAAAATACAAGCCATAAAATGAGAAAAACCATTTTCAAATAATACATCTGATAAGTCAGAAAATATTTAAAAATCCCTTTTAAAAGTGAAAGAACTATGTATACAAATAAATAAAATAACACAAATAGTGCATAGACTTTATTAGACATGAGAAAAGTGAAAGTTGCAGGCATGCTGAGACAATGCTACTCCCTCACTGTGATGGCCACGGGCAGAGAGAGGCAATCTCAAGCATGTTGAAGCATGTGGAAAACTGGAAGACTCAGGCTTTATTGGTAGAAGTGCTAATAAGTATTGCATGTTAGTTTTTGAAGTTTTTAAGCATCTTCTTACCACGTGACCCTACAGTTTCACTTCTCAGTATTTACTTAAGAGGAATGAAGGTGTAAACCTGTATGAAGATTTGTTTATCATTATGTATGCATTATTTCCCATGATGCTTCAAACAGGAAAGCAATCCAAACATCTATGAACCGGTAAGACAAACAAACAAAACCAATAATAACCACACCATGAGTTATTTCTCAGCTAAAGATCAAATTAGTTATGTACATAGCAAAGTAGAAACAAATCAAAATTAAAAATACTAAGTTTGAGTAACATTTTATTCTGGGTGCTGGCTAATTTTAGGTCAACTTGATACAAGCTAGAGTCACTGGAGAGGATGGAAAACCAACTGAGAAAATGCCTCCATAAGATCCGGCCTTAGGGCATTTTTAAAATTAGTAATTGATTTGGGAAAGCCCAGCCCAATGCCGGTGGGGCCGCCCCTGGACTGCTGGTCCTGAGTTCCATAAGAAAGCAGGCAGAGCAAGCCATGGGAAGCAAGTCAGTAAGCAGCACCCCTCCATGGCCTCTGCATCAGCTCCTGCTTCCAGGCTCCTGCTCTCCTGTCCTGGCTTCCTCAGATGTTGAACAGTGATATGGAAGCATAAGCTGAGTAAATCCTTTCCTCCTCAACTTGCTTTTGGTTGTGGTGTTTCATCACAGCAATAGCAATGCTAGCTAAAACATTATGACAAGACTAAATTTCTACAAAGGGGCAGTCCAAAGTGTCAGGAAATGGTTGGCAAGCCTCTGGGGTACTGGCAATAGAGACCTACTAAAAACACTGTAAGAAAGCATTTTAGGGTGGGAGAAATCTTATACAACATGATTGTGGGTACATTTATATAATTGCCCAAATAAATCCTGTGATGTTTATCTCATCAATTTAAAAAATTGCATTTTAATAAAAATTTGTGATGTATTTTGTTAATTATAGCTCTTTGTTTTTTTTTTGAGAATTTCATAGATGAATACTGTATTTTCTTCACAGGCTATCCCATTGTCCTTGGAAGAATAATTCTATTGCTGAAGACATTACACACTTTGGACTTGGTATTTGAAGGAATTGACCTGGAGGCCTCCCCACTGAGATAGCTCTCATAGTGCCCAAAGAGTGCTATGTAAGCTGCCAAGGAGAAAAGCAATCAATGATCCCACCCAGCTGTGAAGCCAGGGCAGAATGTCCCCAAGGGTGCAACAGTGACATTTATATTTTGCATATAACCAGCAACCACCTAGTGGGACTTAAGTCTCACTCAATTGGTGGGAAGTCATGGCTGATACTGTAAACAAAGTCAGTTAATGGTATCTGGGCAGGTCATAGACATTAGAGAGAACCCACTACTGCCACTTTCCTATGCCAGCACGATTTGTAACTGTTGCCAGCTCTCATCACCCCCATCAGAGAAACTCATTTTTGTGGCAGACAGAGACTATAACAGAAATTTATAACTGATCAAAATTGGATCCAGATGGAAGGGAAGGTGGGGGGTATTTGGGAGGAGCAGAGGGAGGGAAAATTGTAATCAGGATACATTGTATGGGAAAAGAATCTATTTCCAATAAAAGGGAAAATATATATAAGGAGAACTGCTGTGGATGATTTATTGACAAATAAAACGCTGATTGGCCAGTAGCCAGGCAGGAAGTATAGGCGGGACTAGCAGAGAGGAGAATTGGGGGAACAGGAAGGCGGAGTCAGAGAGAGGCCAGCCTGCTGTCCAGGGAGCCACATGTAAAGGCAACAGGTAAAGCCACGGAACACGTGGCCACATATAGGTTAACAGAAATGGGCTGAGTTAAGTGCAAGAGCTAGTCAGTGGTAGGCCTGCCTGAGCTAATGGCCCGGTAGTTTAATTAATATAAGCTTCTGAGTGATTATTTTATAAGTGGCTGCAGGGTCTGTGGTGCTGGGCAGGCCTGGAGAAAACTCCAGCTACAGAGAACAATGACTATGGGGTGCTAGCACAAACTGATACAAACACAATACTCTAAACACAACACTCAGGGAACATTGCGGATGAAGGGGTGGGAAGACTTTAAGAGACAAAGGACCGGTATGTTTGCTGGGAGCTATGGATGATGGGGAAACTGCACCCGAGGAATCTCAAAAACACAGCCACCTACATGAAACCTGTACAGTGACGACAGTAGTGACAGGCCAATGTGAATGTGGGAAATCTCAAAACTTCCCTAGAGGAAGAGCTACAAGCAATTAATGGGTGCCGAGAGAGGGAGAATCAGTCCGTTATATTTCTATACCCTGTTAAAAATCACAATAGTCCTATGTCCATAGATATAATTATATCCTAAGTGGTTAGTGTTAATTAAATCATTTCACCAATTTTAGTTTAATTTTTCAAGATAAAATCCCAAATTAAACATTTTTTTTCCCCCACCATTCCCTATAACGTTGAATGTGGTTTCACCTTAAGTGGCCTTTTCCAATACCAATTATCCTCAGATAATGAGGTTTTATGTGCCTATCACTTCACAGTGTGCTGTCTCCATCGGACATAGTTTAAAATAGGAGCAACCTAAAGTCTAATAAACTACGGAGTAGAATTAGGGGAGGTTTTTGCTTGTTTTTCTGCCTTTGTCAATAGGAGTCTACTGTAGTCTGCATACAGATGGCTGCTGGTAAGTTCAGTAGCTCAAACTCAAACAAGATGGCTGCCCCAGCTTTAAAACATGGTACAAGTCTTTGAAACGGCAGCATTATCAAAGAGGAAGTATAAGAAACTCAAACTGTCCTCAGGCTGGTGCACCAAAATCCTGGATACTATTCTGTCCTCAGAAGGGAAGATCCAATTCATGAGGCATCTCTTTAGAAGACTTTGTTCACTGGTTTTTAGAATAGATTAATGTATAATAATTGCTTCTGTTTTCAATAATTCCAGGAGTGTTACTGAGGTGCTTGAGTGTCCTCTCAATGTCAGATGTGGGGCTTTTCATTTGGAAGCCCAGTTCCATTTGAAGATCTAGTTCAGTTGGGAAAGTATTTGACTGGCATGCACACACCCCTGGGTTTGGCTCCCAGGACTGCACTAAAATAGGCATGGTGGAGCATGTCTGTAATCCTAGCACTAGAAGGTAAGAGCAAGGGGGGGTCAAAGTTCAAGGTCATTTTAACTATATCATGAGTTTAAGGTTAGCACATGAAAGAAGAGGAAGAAGAGGAAGAGGAGGGCAGGAGGAGGAGGAGGGCAGGAGGAGGAGGGGGAGGAGGAGTGGGAGGAGGAGGAGGAGGAGGGAGAGGAGGAAGGAAAGGAACAGCCTGGATATAGAATGTTTCTACATCTGATCTTTCTTTTCTGCCTTAGTGAAATCTGAATTTTAGAGAGAAGGTACCTTGTCTATATGTGATGAATAAGAGAGAGTCAATCAGGTGTGGCAGAGCACATAAAATAAGATACTTTTGCTTTTTAGTCACTGTGGTTTTGCTATAGCCAAGCCATTCAGCCCCTGGAACTGAAGGCTGTTTTATTCAATTGAGAGACCTCTGGACTTGCAATTTGGGATTAATGAATGAACAAGGAAAACCAAGACAAATAAACCTGATTGTAAGGACTTTTAATATATTAAGGGACAAGGTATTAGTGTTTGCATGTAAAGATACAACATTTGCTAGTAAAGAAAGACCACAGCAAGTTAACATAACAGAAACATCAAGTGTCTGAGACAGAGCTAGAGAATAAAAATGTCCATGTGATTCCAGTACACTTGAAGCTTTTGACCCATCGATCTTCTTCACTTTCGATTTAGAACTCACTCACATGACTTCTTAATGAAATGCTCCTTTGTAATAGCAATAATTTCATGTAATATTCATGGCTAATTTCTCAACCTTAAGAGATGTGAACAACTTATTTAGTTTAAGTTTTAGAACATTTTAGGAAGGTCAGAATTCCATACCAGTCTCTTTTCCATCAATCAATACACTTTATTTCTGTAGTGCATCAGCAAACCGTTATTACATAATAAATTGATATTGATGGTGGAGCTGACATCTACACTCTAATACTAAACATATACAGAATTATAGGGTATATAGAAATAGAAGACAGATTTATGTCTTAGAGGGGATAGTTTATACTTCTACTTGAGTTCCACTCAAATAATCAGTTTCCCTGGAGACATCATATACACCCAGTAGCTAAGCAAATTATTAAGGAACATTAGGTTTAAAGGAAGATATATAATGTACCAATATGACAGGGAGTGTTCCTGAAAGCCAAGAGTTAGATTGCTTTATTTGGGGGATATGTAAATTTGTTTATCCTTTCACTTTCCATGTTACACTGACAGAATCTTTTCATCATAACGGGGAGTAATCAGCTGGGGATGGGGTATGGTTTCACAGTGCGGGGTCTAAGTTTGCATGCCCCATAGTTCTTCTAGGACTCAAGTCTAGTCTTCCACTGAACTCGGGTCAGCACACATGGTCCTCATTAGGTGACACTATACTTTATTATACTTGTAAGTTTTTTTTAATCTTAAGCCACTTTTCTTCTTAACTTCTGCTTTGCAGATATAAAATTCCAAGAAGTCTATTGTCTTCTTTGTGCAATATTGACCAGTTTTATCCAACATTGTGACTTTAGTTTTCTTTAATCTTGAAATAATTCCAAAACATCTAGTATTATGATGCTCCAGAATCCCTTCTTTATTCGTCTGGGGTCACTGTTTCTTTCTTTGTTTTGGGGAGCTAACCTCTCCTGTTCTCTGTGACTCCCGGCTACAATATTTTTCCGTTCTTGACCAAAAATGTGATAGCATAGTGATTGTTATAGTGTTAGAAGTATTTACTTACACTTTATATGCCACATTAGTAAGAAGATTTGTCATTTATGCTGAACCTGAACTGTAACAATTCCAAGACTGCAAAGGCCTGATTATATATATATTTTCCGCCAAATTAGGGGTGGATGAGGACACGGAGCTGATGGAGTCTTCATTCACCACTGGTTGTAACATGTTACAACGAGCATAGAAAAAGATCTAGCAGCTTCTTCAAATGACAAACATATACCTACGATATCCCCCAGAAAGTCTGAACATTTACTCCAAAGCACATCTATAAACAAATATTTATACATCTATAAACAAATATTTATAGATAAAATTCATAAGAAAATTTGTGGTGGTATTGTGTTCCTCAAAATATTGTGCACCCTAATAAACTTATCTGAGGTCAGAGACAGAACAGCCACTAGATACAAAGGCTAGAAAATGGTGGCACTCACACCTTTAATCCGAGCATTCCAGAGGTAGAAATCTATCTGGATCTCTGTGAGTTCAAGGCCACATTGGAAACAGCCAGGCATGGTGACACACGCCTTTAATCCCAGGGAGTGATGGCAGAAGGCAGAAAGATACATAAGGCATGAAGACCAGAAACTAGCAACATTTGCCTGGTTAAACTTTTAGGCTTTTGAGCTACAGTTCAGCTGAGACCCATTCTGGATGAGGACTCAGAGGCTTCCAGTATGAGGAAACAGAATCAGCTGAGGAACTGGGGAGGTGAGGTGGCTGTGTCTTGTTCCGCTTCTCTGGTCTTCCAGAGTTCACCCCCAATAACTGGCCTCAGGTTTTATTTTATTAATAAGTACCATTAAGATTCATGCTACAAAAATTTATCTGTCAGGGTCCCAAACTGGAAACAACTCAAGCAGCAGCCATAAAGTAGCAGATGGACAAACTCCGGTGTATTTACCCAATGGCATACTCCTGCAAAGTTAAAACAAAGTATTGATACACAAGCAAAGGGCTGGGGAGGCAGCTCAGTGAGCAAAGTGCTTACTGCACAAGTGTGAGGATCCGAGTGTGGATTCCCAAGAAGGCAGGGAAGAGACAGGCGCATCCAGAGACTCACTGAGCAGCCATGCCAGGCTAGTGGAGACTGCACCATGTTCAGTGACAGTGTCCCAAAAAGTCATGGTGGAGAGCAGTAGAGGAAGACACTGGGAAGTAATCTTTGACTCCTACACAACATTCACACACACACACACACACACACACACACGCACGCACGCACGCACGCACGCACGCGCGCATACACACAACACTGGTTACCTTTCACATATGTATATGTCATACAAACATATATGCAGATACAAATACATGGTGAAAACCTAGGTGAATTTGAAATAATTATGTTGAGAAGAAAGAAAGAAAGAAAGAGAGAGAGAAAGAAAGAAAAAAGATATAAGTAAACTTGGTATAATCACACTTTTATGTGATTATAGAAAAATTAAGTCAATCTATAATTGATTAGGGGAAGCCAGGGTGCCAATTAGGAAGGAATGTTAATTAGTACAAAGGATCTTCAACATAGCTCAAAAGTTTGTACATCCTGATCAGTGTGGGTGTGGTTATTTACATACCTATACACACAGGCAAGCACACGTACAATGCATATACACATAGAAAGAGAGAAAATAAGAAAGGTGTTTTTTTTTTTTTTTTTTTTTAACATTGCTTAATTTTCATTGCATACAAAGTTTGGCTGCTTACTTCTAAAGTCTGCAGTGTATTAAATACAGTTCCCTGGCCAGCTAATCAGTATGTATATTACTCAGTATGTATAAGATACATATGTAAATATATAAAATACTATAGTTTAACTACATGTAGCTTATGTCACTGGTATGTATATCAAACTGTTGGGGGGAAATAATGTAAATAAAGATGTTTAATGTTATCATACATCTAGAGAGTTTCCCAACAGCCTTTCACCAAAGGCATTTCTAAAATGTACATTTACGCTTTAGAGTGAAGGGCTGAGACACAGAGGGCTTTTTACATCTGAGGAAGCCCAAGGTGGTAGCCTAGAGTTCCTGCTTCTTACCAGCTGAGGCACGGTATGTGGCACCCTGAATCTGAATCATAGTAGATGGACACAAAGAACTAGGGACATCCTATAATTAAATTTAACAGTGGCAGAGACAGTAATAGCAGTATCCTGAAAACAGCCGCAGCTCTGTCTGAAGAGACTCGGTGCTAGAAGAGTCAGGACACCTACAATACTCTGGGAGACTCACAACAGGAGCAGTGTAGACATCAGAGCTCCTACCTTGCTCTCCCATGGTGCACTTTCAACTGTGGTTTTCATGGTCTGCCAGACCTTTGCATTGGCATTTTTTTAAGTCTCATAGTCTTTCCTTTGAGTGATTTCCCCTTCAATAAATATATCATCTGCCTGTGCTAGAGAGGAAAGGTTGTACTGAGAGTTAAACATGAATCTGTGTAGTAAACACACTGGTTAACTAACCAGTTATGTTAGTCATTGTTGTGTGGCATGAAGAGACAACATGACCAAAGCAACTCCTATGAAAGAAAGCATTTAACGGGCGAGGGGAGCTTGCTCACACTTTCAGAGTCTTAGTCTGTCATCATCATGGCAGGAAGCATGGTGCTGGAGCAGTATCTGAGAGCTACATCCTGATCCACAGGCAGAGAAAGCCAGAGTGAGAGTGAGGGACTGAGAGAGCAAGAGGAAGGGAGAGGGAGGAAGACTGGGCCTGTCAGGGGCTTTTGCAACCTCAAAGTCAACCCCCAGTGACATCCTTCCTCCCACAAGGCTACGCCTCCTACTCCTTCTCCAATAGCGCCCCTCCTAGGTGACCAAGCATTCAAAAATATGAGCCTATGGGAACCTTGCTTAGCCAAACCACCACATCCCTCAGCTGTGTTTTATATTTTGCCTACTTTAAAATGAATAGCCAACTTTTTCTCACAATGGCCACCAAACGACGCTGGGAAAACATGCTTGTAGATAGATATAAAAATGACCAGACACGAAAGGCCGATAAATACAGGTAAATGAAAAGAGACGGCCATTCTTAGTTCCATATACTATACCATGATGCCAATGCAGCCTGGGATAAGGCACTACAGGGGGCACCCTGGAATTAAAGCCTCCTGCAGGGAAACTGGAAGTTAGTTCACTGTTTTGTGGTCTGGTCTGAAGGAAGGCAAGAGGCCAGCCCACAGTTGTGAGGACAACCAATTAGAGATTCCTTAAGAATCTCTGTGTTGTTTCCTCTAACACAAAGGTTCCCAACCTTCCCAGTGCAGCAACCCTTTAATACAGTTCCTCTGTTGTGATGACCCCCAACCATAAAATTACTTTCCTTGCTACTTCATAACTGTAATTTTGCTACTGTTACAAATCATAATTAATATCAGTGTTTTCTGGCGGTCTTATGCGACCCCTGTGAAAGGGTCATTTGACCCCATAGGGGTCACAACTCACGGGTTGAGAACCCACACACAGGTGAAGATTTTAGTGGCCATTCAATTACTTACTGTGAGCTTCATGTAATTATTTTTCATGTGTAAGAAAATGACATCCACGGGGACATCTCCGAGGGACCAAGCAATGACATTTATTTTGGCAGTATCTATTGATTTAATTTCTCAGCGTGTGAGTTGCATGCAAGCAAGTTTCTAAGATAAACACTGGTGAAAGCTGCAGCTGTCCAGTCTGGCTTCTGGAACACCAAGTAGACACTATGTAGCGTGGAAGCAGGTCAAGAAATGGTGAGCTCAGCCCCTAAGGAGGTTTCTAGCTCTGGGGAAATGACTTATTCTGTGAAATAAGAAACATTTTTCAAGTTGCCCTTTGCACTGTACCTCTAAAATGCGCGGTGCTGCTGCCCATTTTCCTTACTGCCTGGGCCCCTTCTTCCCTTGCCTGGACTGATGACCACTAGTTAACCTGGTGTTACTTTGTCCACTGAAACCACTGGCCACGAAGGAATTAAAGTTACTCTTTTAAAAAAATGTATATTGAGCTCTATGTGATGGGTTAGGCCCGCAATCCCAGCACTCAGGAGGCAGAGGTAGGAGGATTATTACAAGTTTGAGGCCAGTCCGGTCTACATAAGCAAGGTCAAGGTCAGATGGGCTACAGAGTAAAACCAGATCTCAAAGAAAGCAAAACAAGCAAGTGAAAAAAGTAAATTATAGCATGCTGTTTCTCCACTTACAGCGTGTAAATATCTTCATAATGTATTTGGAATAAAATCACATTGCAGGCATGGAATTTCAAAATTATCCGACTCCCCATCTCAGCTCACTCCCCTGTGCTAACCCCACTCCGGGTACACCGAGTTTCTGTCTATTCTCTTTCTGTCTATTAGGTTTACTTGTGTATTTCCTTGGACCGCAACAGTCATTATTATAACTTTAAGTAAGCCGGCTTCTGCTTAGGCATGAGGATTCAGTCTGAATACTGGTCCCCAGAGAAGTGTTCCTGATCACCCAGTGTAAAATGCCACTGTCACATGACTGTTTATTGTCAACATAGTGTTTATCACTTGCCACTTACTTTTTGTTATTTGTTCTCCTGGTTATTACAGTTCCCACTGGAATTACACTATTTGAAACTAAAGTTGTTATGTATTATAATAACTAGTACAACGCCAATGTCTATAAAACTGTCTGGTCTATGGTAGATAATCCATAACTGTATTTTATGAATTCATAATGTGTAAAAAGAAGAAAGGCAGATGAACCCCAGTTCTGTGCATATTACTTAGTTCACGATAGAAGCTGAGCTGCTGTTGAATCTGCATTACAGGTGATGCATTATAGGTGATGCAGATTAAAATACCGTAAGTCTCTATTAAGCACCAGAGTGGTCTGAAGGAGAGCTGGGACATAGTTCAGGACTGCGTGGATACATGAGAAGGTATAGTCAAGAAATCCTGTGTAAACCAGTGAAAATTCTTAAGGAGAAACGGGGGTAAATTCTGGGTAAACAGCCTAATAGGATTCATGCTAAGGGCAGGCCTGGGTGACTAGACCACATATGAGAGATGAGGATATTAATGCTATCAGGAGACTAATCAGTGTGCTGCATTTGTTCTGCTGAGAATGCTTGGGATCTTTCTAGCCAGTGTTTGAAAGAGACCCTACCATAAGTATCCACTTTCAAACGGTTTTGTCTTGTTTTGACTTATAGAGAGGAGAGTAGAAATCACTGAGTAAAGTATACAAATATTTATGGGACATTCCACGCCCAGAGCCTCCTAGGCGTATAAGCTCAGAGGAGACTGGGTGAAATGGAGATTGCTCTCTGGTCTCCTGCAAGGCAAAACAGAAGAGTTTCCCTCTGCCAAGCAGAGAAGATAAATGCAGTGAACAGGAAGTAGGTGTATTATCCTTCCAGGAACTGGTAATGGCCTTCAGAGATGTAGGCCGCTGTGTATAAGCTTTCCAGATGAATTGTTTAAAAACTACTTAGGGTGTATCTTTTTCTCTTCATTTGTTCCTCTATTTGCAATTCTCCTGCTGCCTTTTGGAAATCATTATGAGGAAAGAACAAATCAAAGTAGGCAGACTCTGTTTGAGCTCATGCAGAGTCAGCAAGACGATGGTGAGTGCATTTGGGAGGGAGAATGTATGGGATGGCGCATAATGCTCGCTGACTCGCTGGCTCACATCTCACCTGGAGCAGCCCACTCTCACCTGCCAAGGCTGCGCATGCAGCCTCTGATAGATTCTGGAAGGCTGCTCTGCAGCGTTTGCTGATTCCACAGTGCCAAAAGAGAATTGACTATCTGCAAAGGCTCTGGAGACCGGCCGGAGCTCTTGGCTTCCCTAGTGCTTTATCTCCAAAAGTAACCATGGAGGAAAATCGTGGCCTAATTTACTGGAACCATAACAAATATTTATTGAATAAATGCATAGGTCAGTTGTACCTTCCCAGGAATTACTATTAAACCAAGAAGCCAATGTACTGTGTCTGTGTGGAGAGCTTGAATTGCAAAACGCTTTCTTTGAAATGATTCCGTTTGTAGCAAACAGCTACACAGCTGACTTAGAGGACCAGCTCGAGAAAATATTCAAATCCACATTGGTTTCCTTACTCCCTTATGATAAAAGGAAAGAAAATGAAACTTGAAAATGTTTATGATCAAATGGCTTTATACACACGCACGCACACATGCACACACGCATGTACGCAAACTCACACACAAACAAAACAAAAACAGGGTATTCATCTCCAAATTCATAGCAAGTTGCCAAGTTTGACCAAATGGCCTATTTTGGTCTTCTCTCGGCCAGCAAGTCTAACACACAGCAGTGGGAATCACAAAGGGGAGCAGGAGGGAGACAAAGTTAATTACAGAACCTTTGTAATTTGGAAACCTGCACTCCAAATCTGTGATTCTCAGAACGGAAGTCTTCTGTTGTTCAGCCTGCCTTACCCTGCACCCCACCCCAGTGTCTTCCTGAACATGAGACGCTCTCTTTAGTCACTTAACAAGCATTTCATGAACACTCGCTCTATCCCAGGCACTACACCAAGGGTTTGGCCCTTGAAGAGCTCAAAATCTGGCAAAGGAGAATGACCTAAAACATGTAGCTTCAAGCAAATCACTGTGGGTGTCATCCTGGCTGAGATATGCTCTTTTAGTACAAAAGACTCTGGGAACATAGACTGAAAAGCTTCCAGCTTCGCAGGCTGAGCCTATCTGTTTCTGCATATGGTAGAACGAATTGGAATCTTTCATTATAAAAACACTTCTGCACCCCGATTGCTAATATAGTTCATGGTAATGAGGACCCTCAATAGTTATTGCTTCATTGCTTTGTATTGATATCCAATCACTGTGCAAATAGTTGAAGTCTCACATTTTTGCCATTGAGCAAATCGCAGTCAGGATTTAATAAGACCTTATTGTAAAAATTAGCTTTGTATTGAATCTCTTCAGGGAAACTCATACCATGCAAATTTTGAAAACATATGAAGGGATTGGTTTCGGCACCACCATGGCACAGTAGACTCGTGGTAGAGGAGCACTGGAAAAGTGGCAGGTATGTCTGTGTATCTGCTGCTGGACGTTCTGGCTGATTCTTCTCCTGGCTACCCTAAAAATGTGGCCACCTACACAATGGAAGTCTATTTTGCTATAAAGAAAAACTAAAATAACACAAAATGGATGGGTCTGGAAAGTATTTTATTAAGTTAGATTATATATACATCATTATATATACGTACATATATATGTATGTGTGTATAACTACAAATGGGAGAGCAGGGCAAAGAGACATGTATGACATGGAGGCGGGGTGATGACTAGGGAAAGAGAATATGAGGCCAGCCAGGGCCTGGCAGAGCTGAGGTGCAGGGAGAAGAATCAACTAAAACATTTTTAGTTTGAGAATGCTATAAGGAAACCTAATACTTATTTGCTAATTCAAACTATGAATTGAAACACTGTAGTTTGCTATTGCCGATCCAGGATGCATGGAGCCAGAGGGCAGGGCAGAGCATCCCTGTCTGCTCATGTGCAGCCACTGCCCCGACTGCTGAAGGATCTTCCACACGTCCAGCCATCCCAGCTGTATCTTGTAAATAAGTCTAAAGAGAAGAAAGGGCAGAAGTATCATTTGGTGTTTGGACCATTAGGACAAGACTCAGGGGCAGCTGTTGTATAAATAAACTAAGTTCTCTTGGTTGGCCATACAAGGCCCAACATGTAAGACAGATATTGAGGTATATTCATGGATCTGCTGGGAAAGCTCGCGCGCACATGTGCGCGCACACACACACTCACTCACACATACACACACACATACCACAAACACATACATCCCACATACATCATACACACACACACCACATATACATACCACACACACTGTACATACCACATACAAACACACACCACATTACCCAAACACATGCACCACACACACACACACACACACACACACACACACACACATACACACACATACCACAAACACACACATCCCACGTACATCATACACACACACCACATATACATACCACACACACACACACACACCACATACAAACACACACACATCCCACATACATACACACGCACATACCACACATACACACATATTCTACATACATCATACACACACACACCACACTCAACACCACACACACACACACACACCACACAAGAAAAGACAAAAATTCTAGGAAGATATAAAAAAAAAAATCATTCAAAATTCAAAGTCTGCGTTGGAGATCATGTTTCTAAAAATGCAACACATCACCTCCCCCAGACTCCATGAGCTTACTACCAAGCAAAACTACTTTCAAAATGAGTAATGAGCAAATTTCTAATAAATTAGTAGGGCAATAGCTAGTTAATAATTTCAACTTTAAATGAGGTAATAATAGCCGAACATTACCTTTTCTGGTCTCAGCCAAAGCAAAATGCAAAAACAGTGTCTGAAAGGAAGGCAATTAAGTTTGGGCCCTACAAGGAAGACAAAGTGTCACAGAGATGAAGATGTTCCCAGCCAATAGAACAGGTCGCCTTGATCAGCACGCAGTTCAAAAGGAAAATTAATTCTTTGAAAACAATTTGGAAAGGAACTTGGAAACCAAATCCAAACAATACTCTGGGGCTGACATTTCAAAGCTGTATTTGCTCTTTATTCCAATCCCTTTGGTACTGTTATCAAAGTGAAGACATGACATATGGAACCAAAAATATTCAGCGAGATGAAGAGTAGTCAGATGCGCACAATTGGAAGAGGCCCAGAGATTACAATCTGGCTCACCTCATACATCCAGTCTCAGCTCCCTAAAGACTTCTAAGAGCTGTCATTCACACAGAGTCCATGGAGGAACAGCATGGGGGTGACTTTCCATGTCCTCAAAAGAGCTCTAAGGAGACACCTGCCTAGAGTGATTGACTATTTTAGAGTCTAGGGGTTTATAAGGGATGCAATCAACCTTGGACCCCAATTCTGCCACTCTGCCACCTGCTTCTGCCCTGCCTTCCCTTCTGACATTATCCTAACATTATTTATGTCCTGTTGATGGCCAAGTGCACAGGGAAATGTTAGTAGGCTCTGCATTTTCTTGCCTTTTTTATCAGAGGACTTCATACAAAACCACTACAGAATGGTTTTGTAAATAACAATGGACTGTTATTGAAGAGATGTTTCCTATTGCTCGCTTGCCCTTTCTGATTTCATTGTACATTCTGATTCTCTGGTACCCACTGCAGCACCCATGGTATCGGATCATCTGATCCATAGGAGACATTCTCTAGTGGTGGAAAAGAAGAACATAGTGATTCATTGAACTTTTTGTTCTATGAACTTCAGCAAGGTGCTCAAGATGTATTTATACAGTTGACTAGTTACAATAATCTGTAATGAGTTATTTCTGTCCGAAGTGATATTTGACTATACCCAAACCATAGGTAAGCAGTGATGAATTACTTCACATTACAGAAACCCATCATATATTGATGAATGGCATAGGCTGGGACCAAGATGGCCAAAGGCAGCAAGTGCTTAGTTTCACCTTTATGTCAACCACATCTCTTCTGGGACAGGAAACACACCACATGTAATGGATCATTAATTCAGAATATGAATCAAAAGCACATGGGATGCTGGCGTAGTGATTTGACACGGTATCAATCAATCAAGAATGAATATAGAATCAGTCATGAAAACCTGGGCCTCACTGACAGAACTTCGGAGCCAACTGTACATTCTTTGCTCTCCGTAGATGGATTGTAGTTCTACCGGAGTCTCCCTCCCTCTCACTTCACTTCGCCCTCTCTCACTCTGCCTCATCTCCCTCTCTCTGCCTTACCCATCTTTCCCTCCCTGCTGGATAGCACCCTAGGTGGTTAAAATTAGCAGCTCAAGTTCCTGCAGAGAAGGAGCAGTGTCCCAAGGGGTTGTCCACTTACCTGTAACAAGGCAGTCCCCCAGGCTGATGCCCGTTACCTCACTCGGGGAGTTTGGAAGCCCTTTCCAGCATGCTCTCCAGAGACCTAGATTGAAACAAAAGAGTCCCCAGTGGATCTGAGCTTTGGTTACCTGGAGAAAGGTGCAGCTCAGGCATCGGAGCCAAGAGCTGCCGTAGGAGCCATTGGTGGACTAATTCTTCTGGGGCGAGACAGTGGGGCACACAGACCGAAGAAGCCGACATCCACAAGTCTCTGATGTCAGTTCCTTTTGTTTCCGTGAAGCTATTTAATGAGATTCTTCATGCATAAAATTAATTTTTGCCCTCTTCTATCAGCCTTTACCACGAAAGGATTTACTCACACTTTTGTCAGGTTTTATTTATACATGCAATAAAGGGGACCCAAATCATTATGAAGGCTGTGATGGGCTATGATGGGCTATACAAAGGGAAGCTGAGAGCAGGCAGCCATCCAGGCTCCCTTTGGATGCCAGGATGCATTATGCACAAGCTATCCCCTACAGACATGCCGAGCACCCCCCTTCATCCAGAGCGTTATCTCCAGTCAGATCCTAATTTGTTGCTGGGGGAGAGGGGCAGGAAGAGAGCTATTAATAAGCAGTGCAAATAATTAGGCTTCATGGGAATTTGGTTGTTTCCTTACATAATGGATTTGCTCTCCAATCTTTCTCAACTTCACTAGAATGCTCCACAGCCCATGGATTGCTGTATCAGTTGCCTGCTGGGACCCTCTCTGAAGCTGAAATGGGAGCAGATCTGGGCAACATGTTTGTACCTCATAACCACTCTTGATCACGGAGCATCCTCTAAGGCCAGGCCCTGTGCCAAGGACAGTACCTACGTTATTTCATCCAATCATCAAAACAGTTGGTAGGTGACTGCTGTCAGTCTCACTAGAAAAACAAGGAAACTGAGACTTGGAGGGGTCCGCAGCTGCCTAAGGCTGCATACTGGTCCTTGTGGAATTGTGCCTCCCCACTGTGTGACGAGAAATCCACTCCTTACTCTGACCATTCTAAGTCATGTTCTCCTCTGAAGGCTAGAAAAGACAATGGTGCTCTTGAGAACAAACATTAGACTAGACATAGGATGTGGGTCCATTTACATCCAGTTTTATTCTGTATTCTCTGTCATATCCTTCTGTTCAATGTGACAATGATCTGAAGGAACCCAGCAAGCTCTAGAATTTTTATTTCAGGGCATTATCTCCACATAGTTAACACCAGAGTGTGGAGCACGCATATGTTAGCTCACAGACAGAAACAACCAAACTCATTTTTCAGAGCTAAAACATTTGGGGTTTTGCCACCATGCAGTGAACACAGGGATAGTCTAGGATTTCCAAAGCTATGAGTGACTGCCAAGCTGCCATAAAACATCAGGCTTTTTTTTTCTTGTTCACCCTCTTCTTGCCAACACTAGAGATTAAGAATTACAAAGACCACCAAAATGGAAGTCCCGAGAGGTAGCTAAGCAATTGGAGATAAAGAGTATCATGGTACCCCTTGGCCCTGCCAATGACAGGCACCTGCCTGTGAAGTCCCTGAGACTTCATGTGGCTCGGTGTGCAGGGAAGCTTACCTCTATTAGTAACTTATATTTACAACAAGGAAACAATGTCACTGGCCATTTAATCATAGGGCAGAGCATCAGAGACACAAATGACCTTGGTCTCTATCATGGGTTCTTGTCTTCAATGCTTCAACAGAAGGACCATGGCCATAGACATTCATCCATTAAAGAGACCTAACTCAGAGCCTTCAGTACACTGAGTACCATGCTAGACAGTCCTGGTAAGAAAGGAACATGCTGAAGAAAACCATCGAAGTACACACAGCCTAAATAAACAGTTATAGTACAACATAGTGAGGACTATGGTTAAAAAAAAAAAGGTATTGTGAGTATTTGTAGGGTAGCCATATAGCTAAATGTGAATTGGCCCTGGAGAAAGGTATTCAATGTATAAGGAAGGAATGAAGGAAGGGAGGGAGGGAGGGAGGAAAGGAGGGAGTGAGGGAGTGAGGGAGTGAAGGAGTGAGGGAGGAAGGAAGGAAGGAAGAAAGAAAGGAAGGAAGGAAAAGAAATCAAAGATGAATGTTTGAGCTGAGTATTGAGGGATGAGTGGAATGATGGGACAGAGTCCTAACAAAAATCAGAGAATTCTTCACTTACCATGCCATGCCTCATGAGACAAAGGCTGCTCAGCCAGACTCAGGACATTCACTCAAAGAAATTTCCAGTCACTGCAATTTGAGAAACTTTGATCACTGAAGCATCTACTTCACCCCTTTCCTAAATGCAGCTCATTTCCATTGACTCCTTAAGGACCTCATTGTGAAATCTCTTGCCAGTTCTTGGTCATGGAAGCTGCATTGGAAGAGTATTGAGAATGAGCATGTGCCTTTCAAAGCGACCAATGGGAAGAAATGATGAACAAGAGAAGAATCTAGGGCCCAGGGGACCCTCAGTGAGATGCACATGATTCATAGAGTAAGGCAACAGGATCAGGGAAGATATGGGCAGACTCCCTAAGCAAAGATTTGTGGGAACAAAGCGGAGGAGGTTAGCAAGGCAAAGCCCTTCCCTGATGAGTCTGAGCTCAGCAGAGGATTATAGAGATTATAGATGCTGTAGGGTGCAGGAGAGGCATCTTTTGTTTTCTTTGTAATTTGTTAAGAAGTAAATACAAAAGGTAGAAACCAGAGGTAATCACCACCAAGAGATAATAGCTAGACCCAAGTAAAGGCAGCAGTGAGCACAGTGAGCACAGTGAGCACAGTGAGCGTGTTTGCCCTCGTATCACTCAGCGGGGAGTGGGTACTGAACATGATGGGTATCACTGCACCTATTCTCTACTAGACTTGAAATGTCGCACAAGTGGAAGACACAGGCAGCAGGCACAGCCTTCTGTCCTCAGCCTCTTCTCAGCCTCGAAACGTGAACTGAGCAGATGTGTGTTGGGGGGGGGGGGTCATCCAGTGCTACAGAATGTCCGGATAGTTGTCAGACTGAATTTGAACAAGTAAATGCCAAGGCACTATTGACACACAGTCCCTTCATTTCCGCCCCCCACAAAGCACCTCAGTACAACAGTAGAATCAGAGGCTGTGAGAGGAGAGGAGATCCATCTTTAAAACAAAAACAAAGAAACGGATGTGAGGGAAGTAAGAACGACAAACAGGGAACAATTTTTCACGGCTTCCCTGTAGGGAGAAAGCGTTTCACAGAAGAAAGCCAGGGGGTATCTGAGCTGTTCTTTTGTATTTTAATATTATGTTTCTGATTACCAAAGGAATGGACGTCCTCTGTACAGTGTTTAGAATGTACCTAAAAACATGAAGGAAAACGAAAGGCACTATAAAATAAACATTGACACTTGGTCTCTGACAGCTCAGTGGTCTTTAAGAGGGAGAAGAAGGTATCAAAAGCTATGAGGAACTGCGTACGCTAGTGCACACCTTCAGTCCCAGTACTGCAGAGACAGAAGCAGGTAGAGCTCTGTGAGTTCAAGACCAGCCTGGGTCTACATGATGAGTTCCAGAACCAGAGAATAGGCTACATAGTGAGACTGAAAAAAAAAAAAAAAAAAAAAAAAAAAAGAAAAAGAAAAAGAAAGCTACAAAGACATTAACCCCTGAACCTGAATTAGATGGGAAATAATTTAGGGACTTACAGCATTGTTTCTATTAATAAATACATATTGAATTAAATTTGTTAGACACTGTGATGGTTGGAATGTAACTGGCCCCCATGAGCTCACAAGGAGTAGCATTATTAGGAGGTATAGCTTTGTTGGAGGAGGTGTGGCCTTGTTGGAGGAAATCTGTCACTGTGGGGGTGGGCTTTGAGGTCTCCTTTGCTCAAGGTTTGCTCAGAGTGATACTCAGACCACTTCCTGTTGCCTGCTGATCAAGATGTGGGACTCTCAGCTCCTTCTCCAGCACCATGTCTGCCTGCACACCACCATGTCACACCATGATGATAATGAGCTAAACCTCTGAAAATATAAGCCAGCCTAATTAAATGTTTTTCCTTTATAAGGGTTACTGTGGTCATGGTGTCTCTTCACAGCAACAGAAACCCTAACTAAGTCAGACATTTTGTCCTTCATTGAAAGTAAAAATAATTGGCAGAGATTGCTTTGACATAATGGTGACTACATCAGAGTATTAATTATTAATATTAATATTAATATCATATTAAGCTTAACTTACTTTTAGAACTTCATATAGCGTAGATGTCCCTGACGCAGTTCATCCAGGAGACTCTCTTTCTCCCATTATTCGATCCCCTAGTGTTTTCCTTTCAGGGATTTCTGTGATAATAAAAATGATACAGCTAACTGGCTAAAGTTCAGGGATAGAATGAATGACAAGGAATAAATAAGATGAAGTGCTAACTAAGAATGATTTCAGGGCAAATCGAAACCTTACATAAAGCTTCTCCTGTGCAACCCATCCGTATATATATGCAAGATACCTGGCCGGAGATCGATGTCTCTGTGGGGTCTCAGTGGCCCTTTCCTGTGCCATTGATGTCTGATTTTGCTTTTTTACATCCAGAATGAGGATGCTGCAGCCCTTGGTAATAAGGCTACTTTCAAACTTCCTGAGGATGAGCCTCTCCCAGCAACTGGTTTTTTACCCAGGACTGTAGTTCACACAACAACCTCTGGTTCCCACTCAGAGGTCAAGCCCAGGCCTAGGGCAGTGCAGAGAAAATGTTTCTACCAGTTTCTCTCCAGTAGCCACCCCAAGGGTTAACCAGACTCCATGTTCTAAGATGATGTCTATTACCAGTGTGTGTCACCAGGAGAGGGAGTGGGGACCCTAGGAAAGCTCCATTATTTTTAAGAACCCTGCTATCAACCATCTTACCACGCAGGGATTTTAGTTTGTGATGTGGGTTCGCTGAAAAAAAAGCTTACAAAGGACAGTCAACAACGGAAGTTCAGGGATCCTGTTCCCACGGGCACCATTATTCTAGCTACTCAGGTAAATGTATCACCTGATGGCATGGAGAGACCAGAAACATCTCTTAAATTGCGAAGTGAGGAGAAAGAATTTCTTTTGGGGATTGCCAAAGAGATGTATAAGTTGGCAATAAATTATTGACCATATACTTTCTGCTACACAGACTGAGAAACTTACAGAGAAAAGAAAACCACTTCTCCAGCTGTGGAAGCTAATGAAGTACAACACTGAGGTAATGTGATTAAATCACTATCAGTCCACGGAATCAGCTTAATTGATCAAAGGAATTTATTTGGGGGTTCACTCACAAGACAGAAATAAGGGATTGTAGCAGGATCCTGGAAGGCAAGGTCCTGGAAGGCAAGGTCCAAGCTGT
The DNA here is from genome assembly GCF_004664715.2 of Peromyscus leucopus. NCBI lineage: Eukaryota > Metazoa > Chordata > Mammalia > Rodentia > Cricetidae > Peromyscus > Peromyscus leucopus. Next base: position 20,845,938 of record NC_051074.1, on the reverse strand, counting down.
TCTCTGGCGAGCTCTGCCCTGGTCTGTCTCAGCACCCAAAATCCACTAGATAGAGCACATAAGAGCATCCCAGGTCTCAAGGATCCCCGGAGGTCATGCCCCCCACCCTGGGATGGGGGCAGGTACCTAGCAGCTACCTGCTGCTTCACTCGGGGCGGTGCTTCGGGGCATGGCAGAGACAACCACCCACTACACTGAGGCAAAGGCCTTCTTTGCTGTTGGGTACCAAGATGAGAACAAGATGAAGCCAAACTTCCTTTCTTATGAGATCCACTCCTGGGGTAACAGTGTTTCCTGTGCAATCAGGTCCCAACAGGCCTCCATGTTCCCCTACCATCAGGTCACTTTCGACATAAAAAATTTGGAAAAACAGCATTTAATGTGTACAAACCACAAGAACATTAATTATATGACGGATGCTTCTGCTGTGTGAGAAAGCTGTACATCAGCTAGCCTGAACCTTCCCAGGAAAGGTTATAACTAGCTGAACTGTATACCTCACTAGCAAGACTCCATTTGTTAATTTCTTACTAATATACTTACTCATATGTGTCCATCCTTTTGTTCAATTACACACCTGTCATCTGATAAAGCTATGCCGGTTTCCAAAATCAACTAGGAAAATCTCTTTCTTGAGAAAGTCCAAAGTGTAATCAAGAAGAATAGTATGTACTGTTAACAACCAGACATGATGCTCATAGAATCACTATATAAAAGATGTCATTCTGAGTTGCTTATTGAATATTTTTTAATCCTCATAAAAACCCACGAGGTATATGATATTGGCATCATCTTAGACATAGGGGAACAGAGGCACACATAGGTAAATCTATCTGGTCATGACTCTCCAGATAAAATAAGGAGGAAGCCTAGCATGTCTCACTCTAGAGCCGATGCCCCTGCTAGCATGAAGTTGAAAAGGGTTCTTGGGCAGATCAGAAAGAAACAATATGTCCTAAATTAATGCTATGCTATTTTCAAGGAATGAAATGGGAACTCTGGGCAGTAGTGTCACACCTCTCTTGCAGTCCACACAGAGGCAGCCAGGCCTGTCTGTGGGAGAGCAGAAGCCACGGTTCTGTGCTTGATTCTGGGAACAGATGTAACACCATGGCTCTGACTCAGAGTTCTGCTCGCCAAGGAATGAGTCTGAGGCGTTTCACCCATCAGCAGATGACGTGCTTGAGAAGGGGTGAGAGCATTCTGCAATAACCCTCTTCCCAGACCGTGCTGGAGATTTGGAAATGGCAGTGACTCCAAAGAATGAACCAGCTACGCAGCAACGTCTTCCTGAGCATCCAGCCCCAACAGGGCATTACCTTATCTATTTCTCTGAACTGCCAGCAAGTATTAAAAAAAGAATGGAAGGGTTTTTCTTTGAAGGCTTTGTCTATGCTGCCTAGTTTTCTAATCCAAAGGCTTAGCTCACAGACTTAAAAAACAAAATCCAGATTAATTCACACTTGAACATTTGGGTGAAATTGTTATTTTCTACAAGGAAGACTAATTTTCTTATTTCTTCAATTCATTTGAGGATTTCTCATGCTAGTTCATTCTCTTTTACAGAGAACACTACACTATAGCATTTTTCCCTTTGATTTTTTTGTTGTTGTTTTGTTTTGAAATCCTAAGAGATCATTCATCTACCTCCTTTATTTTCAGTAAAATGCAAATATGTATATATTTAGAATGGCTTAGTAAATAATTTATAGACTATATAATAAATTATTTATTTACTCCAGGCGTACATATTTAGAATGTGAACATGCATATTTTATAGTCTGTGCCATTGCTAACGAAACAAATTAAATCAGCCTGCTGCAGCTCTGGGCTACCCTGTGTCATTCACACACACACACACACACACACACACACACACACACACACACACACACACACTGCAATGGCCTGCAAGCAATCATGCCCCATCATACTTCTAAAAGTTACTGCATTGCAGAATTTTCAAGACCATCCAGCCTTTGGGGTCTATTCCAATGCCCGCTTCTCTTCTCTTACTTTCCAGTACTATTTTCTTTCCCACCTTTATGTACCTTTATAAGTATCTGATTCATTATTCCTAAATCAATACATTTTTATTGATTGCTAATACTACATAATTGATACTATAGGTTTAGAGTGAATACTAGAAGAATATTAACTATAGGCTCTTCTATAAGAGTTGAGAATCTGGATAAGTCATAAGAACACTTTAAAATTAATGAACTGATAAACATATACACAGAAAATTAATACAAAAGTCATAGTCGTCTTATTCTTATGAATATTTTTAAAAGAGATGGCATTTACTCAATCAGAGGGTTACCATTTGGCTAAATTTCTGAATTTGAACATATATGGAGAAGATTGTGTGGCTTGCAACTAAAATGCCCTTCCTGCACATCACTTCTATGCCAGAAACCTACATGAACTCATCTCACACAACTGGCATCCTTACCATTCTCAGAAAATAGAACCCAACTAGTGAAAACCAGGAAGGAAAAAAAATTGCAATTGGGGGGGGACTAGAATTATTTAGTTATTATATATATGTATGTAGAATATTATATATGCAATTATATTACATGCAAATACACACACAATTTTATTGAGGCAGGGTCTTACTGGGTACTCTAATTTGCCTGTAACTCATCATCTAGACCAGGCTGGCCTCAAAGTCACAAAGATCTGCCTGTACCTGCTTCCTGGGTGCTGTGATTAAAGGCATAAATGACCATGCCCAGGAGTATTAAATATTTTAAATATGTACACTTCACAGCATAAGGCATATGCAAAGAAATGAAATCATATAGAACCATCAAAAACAAGGGCATCTGAATACAAGATTATGTCCTGCACATAGTAAGCCAGCTTTTATTCTAAAGACTGTAGTGGAACCTAGACGAAGTAAGCACTTTTAAAATTCACTGAGCTGTTTTTCACAGCGCTTCCTAGGTGGATGAAGCTGAATGTCTCCTTCCCAGTCACTAGCTGTCAGAAACTCATTGAAGTGGATGGTGGTTACAAGCTTCCTACATTCTATGAGAAGCTTGTGGCCACAGAAGTAGCTGCTGATACTCCGGGTGAAGAGTGGAAGGGTCACTGGGTCTCAATAAGTGGTGGGAATCACAAACAAGGTTTTCCTGTGAAGCATGGTGTCTTGACCCATGGCAGAGTGTGCCTGCTGTTGAGGAAGTGACATTCCTGTTGTAGATGGAGCACTGGAGAGCAGAGTGCCTGCTGTTGAGTAAGGGGCATTCCTGTTGTAGATCAAGGACTGGAGCATAGAAATACAAGTCTATTGGCGGATGTGTTGTGTATACCAGACTGGGTGTTCTCAGCTTGGTTATTATTATTATTATTATTATTATTATTATTATTATTATTATTATTTTAAAGGATGTTCATGAACTCACAGATACTACTGTGCCTCGGAGTTGGGGCTAAACAGAGCTGGCAGAATCTGAAACTTTTCAATCTCTCCAAAGAAGTTGATGTCCACCAGTGTGCTGTCAGAAAGCCCTTATATGAAGGTCAGAAGCCCAGGACCCAAGATTCAGTGTCCTGTTATCCCACATGTCCTGTTACATAGACAGTGACGTATTGTGCTGAAGAAACAACAGTCTAAGGAAAACATAGAGGCTACAGAATATGCTAAACTTTTGGTCAAGAGAATGAAGGAAGCCAAATTAAAAAGGCTAGGAACAGATCATCAAGAGACATAGACCGTCCTCTCTGAGAGTCTCTATCTCCGAGTCTGAGTTCAGGCAATACTAAGTCTTTGGGAGCAACAAACACATGATCCGACCTCGAGAAGAGCCCATACTGTTTCTAGAGTAGTTTTTACATTCCTCGCTTTGACTGCTCAACAGAGTCCTCTCAGCATCCTACCAAGTAACCCCTCAGACTGCCATCTTAAAAATGGAGAGACCTTAGTTACCCTCATGGCTAAAACGCCAGTGGATGCCAGACTTCAAGTAGTTCAGGCTCCAAAGTCCTGAGATCCACCCACCTCTGCTGCATCCAGGTGAAGTGTTGTATTACTTTATAGGGGATAAAATAAAAAAAAAATCATTACTTAAAGACACCCCTGACACCAAAACCAAGATCCTAAACTGAGCTGAAAGTCCCAGGAAACCCACTATTTGGGGACTGCAGAAGAAAGGCATCTGACCCTAAACCTGGACATCTGGTTTGCAAAAAGAGACAGTGGACCTCCACTTGTCAAAACAGCTTATCCAAGGAAAAAGCTACCTCCTCCATTCCATCCCTAATGCAACCCCCTTCCTCCTTCCTTATCCTTAGCAAAGCTCCAGCTTGAAGCATGTTGAAAGGACCAAGCAGACACCATAACAGGATGCCCAGTCTTCTCTCAGAGATCAGACCTCAATTTCAGTTTCCTGAGACTCGAGCAAGCAGTTTCTGGGAGAGCCATGAACAAAAGACATAGTCCTTGCAGTAGCTCCCTTTCTGCACATACTCTGACTGCTCAAGGTTCAGCCAGTTGTTTACTGTCTGGGACCCCTCACCAACTTAGAGCTACATGCATGGGTCAATGTGAACGTGTGAGGCCAGCCGGCCTTCATGGCAGCTCAGGGACAAAGTCTGTGACTTGTCCAGGCCTGCCCCCCAAATGATAACTGTAACCCCCAACCAGTATTTTCAAAGGTTACATACCCTCACCCAATCATATGACACAAAGGCTTGTACCACCCTGCTTATGGTTTTTCCCTTTAAAAATCTCTCATTCTGGGAGCTCAGGGCTGTCCTCCTCTACTCGCTGTGTCAGGTGTTGGATGTGGACCAAGCCCGGGCTTACTTGTTATCAATAATCCCCTGTGTGTTTTGCATTGGATATGGGCTCTGTGGTGGTCTTGCTCGGGGGTCTTGTGACACAGGCACAACAATGTCACCTATGTTCTCTTGAGCTCTGGTCATTGAGTGGCTGGGTCCTGCACCCTGATCCCCGTGTAGTAAGGACTTGAAATGCTACCTTTCTGGAATTAAAGAAAGTTGCTCTAGCTGCTGAGGTCATCTAAACCATCTTTATTTCTTCTTACCAACTTAACTCTGACATGTTCTTGCTATTACTACTCCTCCACACACAGGGAAAATTGTAATGGAGAAGTTAAGAGAATTTGTTTACAAAACTGTTCCTTGGAACCTTGCCAGGGTTGTTAGTGGAAGTTTTAGGTTGTTTTGGTCAACCATCTACACCACTGCTTTCACAAGAACACTATGATGAGGGTGAAAGACAGACATGTGTTCAAATAATTCCCAAGGTGGCTGAGAGCCTAAGTAATGAGCATGGTTATCAGGAAGGAGGAGATCAATGAAAAAGGAATTGTAGACATGGGTCTAAAGGTTCAGATGATATCACAGTATCAAAGTCACCGACAACAGTGATAAATGCTGTTTAAAATTCCTAGCATGCATTAATCATATAAAATAATAATTTCATTGTGATATTTCAAATATGCATATAATATTTGTTAGCCATGTTCATTCCCAGAACCCTCTCTGTCCCTTTACTTCACTCTGTAGCCCGCAACCCTTCCAAATAGAACACTTTTAACTTTCATACCTTCTACAAAAATCTGGATTCTACAAATGAGAAAGATGTGATACTTGTTTTTCTGAGTCTGGCTTCTTCTCTTGACATGGTGATCTCCAGTAAGTATCCTTTTGTTTCTGCAAACAGCATGATTTTTTTTATTCACGTTCAAATAAAAAAATATGTATATCAGCCATATTTTCTTTATGTATGGAACAGTTTTTAGGCAGATTCCATAAATTGATTATTGTGTGTTATTTAGTATTGTAAATAGGCATGATGTGTAGGGTCTCTATGGTATGCTGACTTAGAGTCTTTTGGTCACACACCTGAAAGGGATACCACTGTGTCACATGGAAGCTTAATTTTTAGCAGGTTGAAGAATCCCCACACTGATTTTCATAGTGGCTAGATTAACTTAATTTACTTCAACAATGTATGAGGCTTCTTCCCCCTTATATCACCCAATATTTGTTTTCATTTTGTTATGACTAGAGTATGACAGAATATCAATGAATTTTTAATTTGTATATCCCTTGTGGCTAAGAATATTGGACAACTTTTCATGTATTGGCCATTGGAACTTCTTGTTGAATTATTTGTCTTTCTCATATTTAATATTTTTATCTCTTTATATATTCTGGATCTTAATCTACTGCCATAGAAATAGCTAGCAGAGAGATTTTTTTCATTCTATATTTTGTCTCTTCACTCTGTTAGTTTTCTTTGCTGTGCAGATGCTTCTTGATTTCATGCAAAGCCATTGCCAGTTTTTGTGATTATTTCCTGTACTTGTTTTATCGGTGGTCTCTTCTAGCAATTTTAAAATTTTATGTCTTACATTAAGGCAATGAATCATTTGAACTGACTTTTGTACAGGGCGAGATCTATTTGCAGACCTTGACATGTGGACATCTAGTTTTCCCAGCACCATTTGCTAAAGAGCCTTCTCACACTGTATATTTTTGGCACCTCTGTCGAGAATCAATGGCTGTAGCTGTGTGGGCTTTTTTCTGGGCACTCTATTTTTTCCATTAGTCCCTGTGTGTATTTGGGGGTCAGTGCAAAAGTGAGTTAATTTTTTTCTATGGCTCTATAAGATAATTTAAAATCAGGCCTACAGTATTTCCAGCATTACTTTCTCTTGCTTATGATTGTTCTTAGGTATTCCAGAGTCTTTTATGCTTCCACAAGAACTTGAGGACTTTTTTTCTATTTCTATGAAGAATCTGATTGGAATTTTGGTTGGCTTTACATTGCATTTGGGAATTGCTTTGGGTAATATGGATATTTTTACAATATCAGTTTTGCTGATCCATGATATTTGCAGCTTCTACTGTGTTTTTATTTTGCTTCTTTGTTGTTCTGCAGTTTTTATTGTGCTGGTCTTTTACCTTCTTGATTAGGTTTGTACCTGGGTATTTTATTCATGCTTTTAGGCTTTATGAATAGGGTTATTTTCCTGATTTCTTTCTCAGTATGTTCATTACTGGAGTTTGGAAAAGCTACTGGGTTTTACAGGCCAATTTATTAAAGTTTCCTGGCATTTTACTGAAAATACAGAATTTTGTCTTTTATCTAATGTATGTGCTGATTTGTGCTTATTGATGTATGTGTCATACTATCCATGTATCTCTGGAATGGAACCAATTGAATTGTGGTGTATAATCTTTTCAATGTCTTATAGAATTCGGTATACAATGGCTTTTTTGAGGATTTTTGCAGCTATGCTAATCAAAACAATTGGTTTATGACATTTGTGTGTATGTCTTTTTTTTTGTTTTTAGAGCAATGCTGGCTTTTAAAAAATGAGTTTAAAAACATTCTTTTCTGTCCTATTTTAAAAATTTATTTGTTTGTTTTCATATGTTCTTTTTATCAGTTCTTAGAAAATGTCATAAATATAATATTCACTCTCCTCGCCTCCAATACTTTCATATCCACCCTCTCTTTCCTCTTCCCACCCAGTGTTATGTTCTTTTATCCCCTCGGTCAAGACAAATGTGTGCTTCCCAAATATCTCGGGTGTATGCCCTTCTATTAGAGCATGGTTGATCTATAGGGGGGCTACACTTTTAGAGGAAATGGATCCTTCCTTACCCAGCAGCTAAGAGTTGACAGTTGTGACAGAACTGACCTGGGCTGGGGGTGTAATCTTGTGCTGTGCTCCCTTTTCTAGACTGCTTTAGGTTGCACAGATCTTGTGTATAGTGTCACAAACTCTGAGTTTCTATGTGCAGCTGCCCAGCTGTGTTCAGGAAACAGTTTCCTTCTAGTTGTCTGCTGCCTTTGGTTCTTACACACTTCCTGTCCCCTCTTCCACAATGATCTCTGAACATTTGGAGTAGAGGGTGTAGGATACATGTTCCATGTAGGGCTGGATATTCTACAATCTCTTATTGTCTGATCAGTTATGGTCTCTGTTGATCACATATACTGCAAACATAAGTTTCTCTTATGAGGGCTGAGAGATGCCTTTATCTATGGTATAATGATAGACCATTAGGAATTGGTCTAATACTATGTCTATTTAACAGAATAAATAGAAGTATGTTCTCGCTTAGTGTCTGTGTTCTTTTTAGTCATAGGTTCTTCAGTATGAAGAACTAAAGTAAGTTTAGGGTTTGGTAGAATTAAGCAGTGACTTAGCCCATTCCTAGGGTTTCCTTTCTGGAGGATTTTATTATGCAGTCTTATTGATATGTGTAAAGTGTTGAACTTAAATTCTTATACTACTGATAGGTTGTATGTGTCCAGAAAATTTGCCAATTTTTTTTCTAAAATTTTCTATTTATTATAATATAAGTTTTAAAGTGGTTCTATTGATTTTTGGTGATGTCTGCTGCCATATTCTCATTTGGTTCCCTTTACATTGACCAAGGATCTGTCTATTTTCAGAGAACCAAGTCTTTGTAACATTGATTCTTTGTAGTGTTCTTTTAGACTCTGACTCATTATTTCACACTGACCTATTTATTTCTTTTCTTTCCCTACTCTGTATGTGGCATGTACTTGCTTTTCTAAGACTTTAAAATGTATAGTGATTCATGTAAGAACACCAATTTCCTTAATGCAGGTAATCATAACTATACATTTTCATTCTGAACTATGTTTTTTGTATCCCATAGGTTCTGATGATTTATGTTCTCATTCTCACTTGATGTTAGGAATTCTTAAATTTCTCTTTTAGTGTCTTCAGTGACCTACAGACCACTCAAAGTCTGTAAGTCAGTTTCCATGGATTTGCATGTTTTCTATGTTTTGCCTTGCTGATGATTGCTTTTGATCTATTGCTATGGTCCATTATTACTTTATAATAAAGAAAACTATTTTAATTCTTTTTGCTTGCTTTACAAGACTGGTTTTATGACCTGAAATGTGATATATATTGAAGAAAGTTCCATGAGCTTCAGAAAAGAATGTTTATTCCACAATTGTTAGAATATTCTGTAGGTATCTGTTAAGTCCATTTGACAGTCCATTTCAACCCTACCGTTCTTCTGTTAATTTTTGGTTTTTGGTCTGGGTGATCTACCTATTGATAAAAAAGACATTCTTGAAGTCACCCAAAATTTTTTTAACTGGACCTACTAGTCACTCTGAATCCAGTAGCATCTGTATTGTGAGATGGAGCCTGTCAACATTTGGTACACATATAATTGCTTCTTGGAAGATTGTCCTTTTATTAATATGGATGGACTCTATTCCTCTACTTTGACTAATTTTGGCTTAAAATTTGCTTGTGCATGTGTAAGTATAATAAAGATATCTGCTTCCTTTTGGTTTCTGTCTCCTTAAAGTAATAATTTTTGTATCTTTTACTTTGCCAGTAAAGTATTTTTTTCTTACAAAGAGCAGTTTGATTTTGGTTTCTAATCCAGTCAACCAGCCTGGATTATTTTAATTGGATAGCTAAGACTATTTACATTTAAGGTGATTACTAAACTACATGTACTAATTTCTCCATCCATCATACTCTTGTGAGAGTTCTTCTTTCATAAGCTTTCATGATTGTGGCTAAAATCCTTCCTCCTACATGTGTAGTATTCCGTTTAGTACTTTTTGAAATTCTGATCTATTGATCATGTATTAGCTGCTCAGAAAAACCTTTATTTATTCTTTGATTTCAAAGGATAGCTTTGCTGGGTATAATAATCCGGGTTGGCAGTTGCTTACTTTTTATAGCTTGAAATACTTGATTCCATGCTATCCTGGTCTCTATAGTTTCCCCCAACTTGCTTTTATCTCACCACTTTTTGTATTATTTCTTTATTCCTGGCATTTCAACTTTATTATGACACAGAACATTATTCTTTTCTGGTGATGTTTCTTTGAGGGACTTGATACTTACTGTACTTGGATGTCCATATCATTCTCTAGATTTGGGTACTTTCTTCTGTAATATCACTTACCAGCTTTACTATGTCTTCAATCTTTATTTGAGCTGCAGTTTCTGAAAGAAAACATCATATGTTAAGAACTGTAATTGTGTCCCACTGGTCTTGAAACTTGTGTTCTGAGTTGCTTTTTATCCTTTTACTACTACCTAAATGTATCCATTCCTCAGCCTTGTCTTCAGGCTCTAGAAGTCTTTCTTCCACCTAGTCTACTCTGTTGCTTATTTGTTTTGTTGAGTTTTTACTTGGGCTTACTGAGACTTTTATTTCTAAGATTGCTGTTTACTGTTTGGTTTTTTTTCTTAGAATCTTTATTTGTTGAATTTCTCATCCAAACTGCCAAATTTGTCATTCAAAATTTAGATTCACTTCTTTGATGCATATGTATTTATTTGAATTCTGAGTCATTGATCATTTTTAACATTAGAATTTAAATTCTTTACTCTGCTCATGTGAGTTCAATTTTTGACGACTTGTAAAGGCAAAAGAAATTTTGGAGGAGCCATGTCCCTTGATTTTAACATTTCTTGTGTTTGTATGTCACAGTTTGCATGTCCATCAGTGTACTGGCTTGAGAGCAGGTCTTCTTAGTCACCAGCCTTCTCTTTACAGCTAGTCCTTAGCACTGCTCATAAAGGATGAAATGAACTGTCATAACTATAATACCAAAGCAAACCACTATCAAAAGTACAACAAACAACCCATTAAAGGCAGTGAATATGTTAGCAGTACAATGGAAAATAGTTTAGGGTTAAATAGGAAGTTGAAAATTGCGAGTGGTAGTGCTGGTCTATAGTTCACCGTAGAATGATGTCAAGCATATGTGAGTCCCTAGGTTCAGTCCTCCATACTATCAAAAACAAACAAACAAACAAACAAACAAACAAACAAAATAAAGTAAGAAAGGTAAAGGCAATAGTAGTAGTAGTAGTAGTAGTAGTAGTAGTAGTAGAATGAAATGATGAAGATTGCAAGAAAATGGTGAAAAGAAATAATAAGCAAGATGTTCTGGTTGGGCTTTTGTCAACTTAACATAAGCTATGGTAATCTGAGAGGAGGGAGCCTCAATTGAGAAAATGCTTCCAGAAGATTGGGTTGTAAGCCTTCAAACCTGTAAGATACTTTCTTAATTAGTAATTGATGGGAGTGTTGGGGAATGCCCATTGGAGGTGGAGCCATTCTTGGGCTGGTAGTCCTGGAGTCTATAGGAAACCACACTGAGCAAGCCCTGGAGAGCAAGCCAATACGCAGCACCCTGCCATGGCCTCAGCATGAGCTCCTACCTCCAGGTTCCTGCTGTAGCATGAATCTTAAAAGTTCTTATTGATAAAATCAAACCCGAGGCAAGTTATTGGGGTCCATGCTGGTAGATCAGAGAGACAAGACAAGCCACAGCTATCTCACCTCGCCGGATCCTCAGCTGGTCTTGTCTCCTCAGACTGGAGGCCTCTGAGTCCTCATCCGGAATGGGTCTCAGCTGAATTACTGCTCAAAAGCCTGAATGCTTAACCAGCCAAATGCTTAACCAGCCAAATGCTTAACCAGCCAAATGCTTAACCAGCCAAATGCTTAACCAGCCAAATGCTTAACCAGCCAAATGCCGCTAGTTTCTGGTCCTCACGCCTTATATATCTTCCTGTTTTCTACCACCACTCCCTGGGATTAAAGGCTGGCTTTCTGGGATTAAAGGCGTGTCACCATGCTTGGCTATTTCCAATGTGGCCTTGAACTCACAGAGATCCAGAGGGATTTCTATCTCTGGAATGCTAGGATTAAAGGTGTGAGTGCCACCATTTTCTAGCCTTTGTATCTAGTGGCTGTCTGTTCTCTGACCCCAGATAAATTTTTTAGAGTACACAATATTTTGGAGAATACAATACCACCACATCTCCTCTCTTTTTGTCTAAAATTAAAAAAGCTTATAACTAATACAAGAAAAACTATCTTCAATAAGTATATGCAATATACAGTCAAGATTACATTAACAATGTCTAGTCCATTAACATTTGACAGATCCAGACAAAAAAACTCCATTATATATATTAACAGTGTCCAGTCCAGTAACATCTGATAAACTCAGACCAAAAAATTTTCATTACTTATCTTATTTAAAACAAGTAGTTCCTTTTTAAAAGTGGATTCCATAATCTCCCTTTTTATCTTATCATATCCATATTTTCTCTTTTCATAATAGATTCATTAGTCTACCTTTTGTCATTTTTATATCTTCCCCTTTTTCTTCAGTGTAGATTCAATGATCTACCTATTTATCCTATTATTTCTTTATCTTTTTTCTCAGAGTAGATTCGATGATCTATCTCATATCTATATTCTCTTTTTCTATTTGCTTTCTAGGGGTGAAGATATCTTTAGGGAATCTTGAAAAGAAAATTTTCGGGTTTTTGTCAAGTCCTGTATCATTTGTCCAGTCTTTGCATAAAAGGAAAGTTCAGGGCTTGTTTCAAGTCTTTGTTCAAGTAGTCTGTCAGGCTGGATCATCTCAGCTAGTCATCTCGAAATTGTCCTGACCAGTTTGTAGTCCAAAGTCGATTTTTCCATGGTGTTAATCGGCTTAATGGCTTTATCATAGTCCATGTGGAATCATCGTTGTAGGATCCTGTCATCTTTTTGAAGATTTCAAAGTCACTGTTAGGCATGGTCATGGTTTCCGGCAGACTTTTTTTTTTTTTTTTTTTTTTGCCTCCTCTGTGGTTTGGAGCAATCATAGTCTGATAAATGTCTATCTCTCGGAACCGTGAACATTCTTCCCTAGAACAGAAAATCTTCACAGCAATTTTTCCCCACCATTTGTCTTGCCAAACTTTTCCAAACTGACCTTTGCCGATGCTTTCTTGTAACATGATGGTCCTGGCAATTCTTCTCTGAACCAGCAGCAGTAAACCCTTTGTTCCAGGTAGCAGCATCACTGCAGTCACCAACATGATGAGAAGGAGCTGGCAATGTGGAGCAGTAGCCACTGCTTCCATGGTCCCACCACTGTTTGTGGTTCAGTCCAGGCCAAAGCTTCTCACAAGCCTCCTAGGCCGGCTTCAAACTCAGGATCCTCCTGCCTCTGTCTCCTTCAGCAAATCCTACCGGCGTGTGCCACCACAACCGGCTGAGTGTAACGTGGGCCTGAGCTGGGGCTCCCAAGGCCACAGGCAAACAGCTTTTTCATGAATCCATAACACGAACGTTGGGCGCCAGATGTAGCATGATTCTTAAAAGTTCTTATTGATAAAATCAAACCCGAGGCAAGTTATTGGGGTCCATGCTGGTAGATCAGAGAGACAAGACAAGCCACAGCTATCTCACCTCGCCGGATCCTCAGCTGGTCTTGTCTCCTCAGACTGGAGGCCTCTGAGTCCTCATCCGGAATGGGTCTCAGCTGAATTACTGCTCAAAAGCCTGAATGCTTAACCAGCCAAATGCTTAACCAGCCAAATGCTTAACCAGCCAAATGCCTAACCAGCCAAATGCTTAACCAGCCAAATGCCGCTAGTTTCTGGTCCTCACGCCTTATATATCTTCCTGTTTTCTACCACCACTCCCTGGGATTAAAGGCTGGCTTTCTGGGATTAAAGGCGTGTCACCATGCTTGGCTATTTCCAATGTGGCCTTGAACTCACAGAGATCCAGAGGGATTTCTATCTCTGGAATGCTAGGATTAAAGGTGTGAGTGCCACCATTTTCTAGCCTTTGTATCTAGTGGCTGTCTGTTCTCTGACCCCAGATAAATTTTTTAGAGTACACAATATTTTGGAGAATACAATACCACCACATCCTGCTGCTATGGATATCACTCTGTATGCTGTGAATGTGTTGCTATGATTGGTTAATAAATAAAGTGCTAATTGGCCAGTAGCCAGGCAGGAAGTATAGGTGGGACAAAGAGAGAGGAGAATTGGGGGAACAGGAAGGATGAATCAGGAGATGCTACCAGCCACTACCATGAGAAGCAAGATGTAAAGATACTGGTAAGCCATGAGCCACGTGGCAAGCCATATATTTATAGAAATGGGTTAATTTAAGATGTAAGATCTAGCTAGTGAGAAGCCTGAGACATTAGGCCCTACAGTTCATAATTAATATAGCCTATGTGTGTTTACTTGGGTCTGAGCGGCTGCAGGACTGGAGGGTGAGAGATATTTGTCCTGACCACCAGCAGGCCAGGACACAGGAAATCTTCTAGCTACATCCTGCTTTGTTAGAGTCTTATCTTGGCTTTTTCAATTGGATTGTGACTTCAATTATATAATCCAAATTAACCCTTTGCTCCCCAAGTTTGTGGTTATGGTGTTTCATCACAGCAATGTAGCCCTAACTAAGACATAAGATTAAAGAAAATAAAGACAGGAAAAAAGAAAAGAACACAGAAAGAAGTAAAAGTTATAGTAAAAAAATAAAGAATGCATAAACAAAATTAGATAAGACAAGCATAGAAATAAAACATATAGGATTCAAAATTTAAAGACAAATAATAATAAAATCAACAGTAAGGAGAAAAATAATTAAAGTAAAAGCAGTTAAAGACAAGAGTTATAGACGTTCCTGTCTGGGCAGGTTGGGTTGTGAATCCACTATAGTTCCTCACTGCTCCCACCATAGTAACTGATGCTGAATGTGAGCTGTGGGCTCCCTGTCAATAGTGTGATGTCAGCACCCGGGTTGTCTTTACCTGAGAGACTCCCTGTCTCTGCAGACCCAGGGCCTCTGCTACTGACCCTAATTCATTTTGTATTCTACGTGCTGGTCTAATTCTCACACTTGCTTGAAGTCCCCAAACAGAGAGGTGTGGCCTGAAGCTATTACAAAGTGTGGGGTAGCAAATAGAGACCTGGGTTGTGCCCTAGACAGAGAGGACCCAGGAATTGAAGCATTCCGACTGCCACTCTTAGTGTTTTCACACTCTACCCAGTGGACCTGAAGAGGGTTGGAAGCTAAGGAAAGAGATGATCCACAGCACTCTGTCTCCATCTCCCAGACCCGCCCTGCAGCGGATCACCCACAGTAAGCAGATGGCCACTGAATCCACAAGCCACCAGCTCTAGCACGTATTCTCCACTGTAATTCACAGGTGAGTGGGCTCATTCTCACGACATAGGACAGGAAGACCACTCACCATATGCTCCACATCCTTACATAACCTGCTGCTTGGTCTCTGCAGGTGTACGTCCGAGCTCCCCCTTCCTGTGGCTGGTTCTTGCGGCCCTCTTTACCCAGAGACTGCAGCAGGGTATATTCA
Organism: Peromyscus leucopus; assembly: GCF_004664715.2. Lineage (NCBI taxonomy): Eukaryota > Metazoa > Chordata > Mammalia > Rodentia > Cricetidae > Peromyscus > Peromyscus leucopus. Next base: position 20,830,745 of record NC_051074.1, on the reverse strand, counting down.
CACTCCCTGACTGGTGGTTCTCTCAAGTCTCAACCAACTCCTCTTTCTAGTTAGTGCCTGGCTGTCATAATCAAAATATTGAGAGTGATACCATGGTGGTGTTGACCCCCTTCCCCACTCAGTACTAGCCTGTTATCCACTGACTCTTCTCCTTCAAAGACTGTCATCAGAGAAGCTTCTAATCTACCATCTTACCCTAGAAGCCAGTTGGTTTTGCTAGTAGTTTTCCTAAAAGCTAACTTTTGGCTTTGCTGATCCAGTTAGTTGCATGTCCATTTTAATTTGATAATTTACATTTTCATGGATATTGTATCTATTTAGGATCGTGCTATCTTTACTCTCTCTCTCTCCCTCTCTCTCTCTCTCTCCCTCTCTCTCTGTCTCTCTCTCCCTCTCCCTCTCTCTCTCTCCCTCTCTGTCTCTCTTCTCCCTCTCCCTCTCCGTCTCTCTCTCCCTCTCTCTCCTACCCTCTCTCTCCCTCTCTCTCTCTCTTCCTCTCTCTCACTTTATAAGTGCTCTATGCTGAGCTACACCTCAACCTGTTGTCCTTTCTTTTAAAAAAATTGTTTGAGAATTTCATATATGCATATAATACATTTGGATCAAATTGATCTTCCATTCTCTCCCCTCCAACTCCTCCCTTAGCTCTACCATCACTTTTCCTTTCAAACTTCATTCACTCTTTGTCTGAATTCTCTGAGTTCATTCAGTGCTGACCTTGCTTACATACATAGGTTTAGGGCCAGCAACTGGGAGGTGGCCAGTGTCCCTGGTCCTTTCTTAATCAGTCACTTGAAAGTTGTGAGGCTTGCTTTATAATCCTCCAAGTGGTAATTTGTAAAAAGTTTCCTAGTTTTGAAAATACTCGTCATTGTTGAGCAAGGATGTTCTCTTCCTTCCTTCCTTCCTTCCTTCCTTCCTTCCTTCCTTCCTTCCTTCCTTCCTTCCTTCCTTCTTTCTTTCTTTCTTTCTTTCTTTCTTTCTTTCTTTCTTTCTTTCTTTCTTTCTTTCTTTCAAGACAGGGTTTCTCTGTATAGCCTTTGCTGTCTTGGAACTCACTCTGTAGACCAGGCTGGCCTCAAACTCACAGAGATCCACATGCTTCTGCCTTCCAAGTGGTCCACCATAGCCTGACAAGCAAAGATGTTCTTACGTGTCTATTATTTCAAATTATAGTTGTGCTGTTAAAATTGCCATATTCTCAGATTTATTTGCTTGTTTCATTTTTTGGTTTGTGTGAGCGGTATGTTAAACATCTTTCATTTAAGTTATGATCTTGTCTAATTCTTGTATTTCTGTCACTTTAGGGTTTCAAATACGAAGCTGCATTAGTAAAAACATGCAACATTTAAATTGTTATAATTTCTTGGTGAGTTACATCTTTTATTATGAAGTGCCTTTCTGCTTTGGTTAATGGTTTTTTCATTACAGTTGTCTGAAGTAACTGACCACCCACTGTCTTTTATTTGCATTTTATCTTATACCCAGCTATTTTAGATGCTTTGACTGGGAAATCCATTCTAGATATTCGGCCTACAATGTGGCAATTCAGAACGCTGTTGTTTTCTTAAGTCAGTTTTTCCTCCAATGTGGTTTCTTGGATTACCTTTTATTGTTTTCTGAGTTCTTTCTTTCTAGTCTTCTCACTCTAAAAACTCGCTCTCCCAATAAAGACGTTATATCCTCTTCCTGCTTGGGTGGCTGTCGCCTGTAACCTATACCTCCAAGGCCAGTGAAGCAGTAAATGAGCACAAAGTAAATCTAAATGCTCACGGAAGAGCTCAGGGCTCTCTCTCCAGAGACCAGCATGAACGCCCCATCCATAGTTTATTTATGGGCATTTCTAATGTTTTCTCTGCTAAACTTGGTGAAATGAAGTCTTAAATTTAGAATTACATCCAGAATTCTATGGTTCATGAATCACTGGCACCAAAGGGAAAGTAGAATTTCGAGCCCAGAGAAAGAGCCAGCTAAAAATGGAATGGAAAAAGTGAATGGAGCGTGGGAGGAGCACTTCTCTTCACTCCCCTTCACTCCCTTGTGCCTTTTGTCCCCTTGCAGACACCATGAGGCCAGGCCCCTGCCAAGTGGGTCTCTGTTCTGCCCAGAATTAGAACTCAGCATGGTGATACCACAGCTTCCCACATAGTGGGTGGACCCTTACTTCCCACCTGCCTTTCCTTGAATAGAATTACATTCTTTAGGCGTCCTGTAGTTACTTTATTTCCCATGCGAGATGGAAAACAATTGCAGCCACCTTACCAGGAGGTTGAAGGATCAGGGCCAGGTATCAGAAAGGTGACAACACACTTTTAATGTTTGGAAATTCCAAGCACGTGGTTAGTCACAAAATGACTTTCAATTAAGTGTAAGCCCTCAACATCACTCCTTATTCCCCTTCCAAGGATTGGAATTGTGAAATCCATATCTTCAAGGTACATTTTAAATGCAAAACCTACTTTGTTCTAGCTCAAGTCTTAATTTGGATAAATGTTTATGCAGGATCTAAGACTGTGTGGATATGCACACACATGCATCTATTCAAATACATATATGTGCACCTGTGTATAGACATGCATGCTTGCATCCATGTGTATGCCACAGCCAATACTCTTTGGTGCAACTTCCAAATTGACAGAAACTATGATTGTAATTGTCACTAAATCATTAGCAATAAAAAAGAACACTATTGTTCTGCAGATAGATGCTTTGGGCCGCGAATAGGGCCAGTGTGCCTATGATTGCTGTCTGTTCATTTCTAGGTAGTAACAAGCCATGTGCACCTGTATTAATGCATTAATACAAACACCATTACTTCTCTGATCTAGAGAGAATTAACATTATTTGGGTGAAAGCGCTTTTTTTTTTTTTTTTTTTTTATCATCTCAAGACACAGAAAGAGAAACAGATTTTAGGCAGGCCACTTAAAGAAAATTATTCACAGCTACATCAATCTTAGGACAGCATATTTCCAAACCGAGCAATTCAGCAAGCAGGTTTAATATGTGGGTTCTTCTTATTCACACTGCAGATAATTATACCTATGAGTAGGAACCGACATTCTTGTTAGCCACAGAAAGAACAGGTGAAAGCTGTTGCCATCCCAGGGAAATTCTGATTGCAAAGTTTACCTAGGTTAAAGGAAATTCTGAACAAACATTCTTTGGCTTTCTAGATGACATTAGATGTGTGCATAGATTTCTTATTAATAAACTGGGGAATGAAATTTAGAAATGTTATTGGTATGAATGTTCATAAAACTTAAATCAAATTATATACTTAATAAAGTATTACACACTAGAATTATGAAGAGTTGAAGTCTATGTATTCATTAAAATAAAGGCACACAGTAAGTGTTAATATTTCTAAACAAGTGGTTGCCACAAAGCTTTATGGAAATCATCACTGATGCTTTATTTTGGAAACTATATACTATATATAATGAGGTTGAAGTTTTTAATGTGTATATAAATCACAATCCAGGAAATTAGACAGTGAGTAGTGACTAATCACATCAAATTTAATTTCACTGAGCAGGTTATCATGTTAAGTTCTTTATCCTCAATCTTTATAATGTTTAATTTATTTTTACTACATCTAATCAGAAATCATCAGTTTCCTACATCAAGATTAATAAAGGAATAGATAGTGGAGGAATTCTGTTGTCAACCCAAGAGATGTATGGTTACCTAGAGTCACTTTGGGATGTTTGAAGTTTTTACCTAGAATGTTTTCATTCTTCCTTATTTTTGTCAATTCTGTACTCATATATAGAAAACATTGGGATTGGGGATGAAATTACTGGTCATTTGTTGTTTTGAAGACAAAATCTTTATGTTTTCTTCATTGTCATTTCACCATTATTAACACTGTTGATTTATACTTGGACACATGGTAAGAGAAATCTTTCTTTGACTACATGATTCAACCATGATTTCACTGAACAATTTTGGCACTTACTGCTATGAACTTGCCTCTTAGAACCACCTCCATTGTATCCAGTAAGTTTGAGTTTGATGTTTATTCACTTTCAATTCTAGAAAGTCTTTAGTTATTTTTTTAATTTCTGTCTTGACCTATTTTTCTTTCAATCGTGAGTTGTTCAATTTCCATGAGTGTGCAAGCTTTCTGTTGTTTCTGTTGTTGTTGATACCATCTTTAATCCTTGGTGGTCAGGTATGTTGCAGGGTGTTATTTAAATTTTCTTGCATCTGTTGAGACTTGCTTTTAGTCTGAGTATGTGGTTAATTCTGGAGAAAATTCCATGAGGTACAAAGAAGAAGCTACATTCTTTTATGTTTGGGGGAGATATTCTATAAATACCTGTTAGGTCCATTTGGTTTATAAAATCAGTTAGCTCTGATATTTCTCTGTTTAGATTTTGTCTGGATCACCTGTCTATTGGTGAGAGTGGGATATTGAAGTGTGTGAGGATCAACATAGGACTTAAGATGTAGTAGTGTTTCTTTCATAAACATAGGTGTCCTTGTGTTTGCTGCACAGATGGTAAGAATTGCAATGTTCTCTTGGAGGATGTTTACTTTGATGAGTATGTACCATTCTTCCCTATCAATTTAAAAATATTTTGGTTTAAGTCTCTTTTGTCATCTATTAAAATAGCTACACCAGCTTGCTTCCTAAGTGTATTTGCTTGGAATATCTTTCTCTAAACCTTTACCCCAAGGTAATGTCTACCATTGATTTTAAGTTGTGTTTCTTGGATGCAGCAGAAGAATGGATTCTGTTTCTGTATCCATTGTACTAGTCTGAGCCTTTTTTATTGGGGAATTGAGACCACTGGTGTTGAAAGATATCAAGATATCAATAGGCAGTATTTGTTGATCCCTATTATTTTGGGGTGTGTGTGTGTGTGTGTGCATCTTTCTGTTCTTGTGATTTGCTTGTCTGGGATTATTTATTCCCTGTGTTTTCTTGGGTCTGATTAACCTCTTTAGGTTGGAGTTTTCGTTCTAGCAGTTTATGTAGTGCTGGATTTGTAAATCAATATTGATTAAATTTGGTTTATCATAGAATGGCTTTTTTCCTCATCTATGGCAGTTGAAATTTTTGCTGGGTGTATTATTCTGAGCTGGCATCCATGGTCTCTTAGAGTCTGTAGAACATCTGTCCAGGCCTTTAGCGGCTCCATTGAGATGTCAGATGTAAGGGAAAAAAACACCTTCACAATACCAACAAATAATATAAAATATCTTGGGGTAACTCTAACCAAGCAAGTAAAAGACTTCTATAATAATAACTTCAAGTCTTTGAAGAAAGAAATTAAAGAAGATCCCAGCAGATGGGAAGATCTCCCATGCTCATGGATTTATAAGACTATTATAGTGAAAATGGGCACCCTACCCAAAGTAATATACAGATTCAATGCAATCCCCATCAAAATTCCAACACAATTCTTCACAAATCTGAAAAAGACAACTTTCAGATTCATATGAAAACAGAAAATAACCCAGGATAGCTAAAACAATCCTGACTAATAAAAGAACTGCTGGAGGCATCACCATCCCCCATTTCAAATTGTACTACAGAGCTATAGTAATAAAGCAGCATGGTATTCGTATAAAAACAAACATGTTGATCAATAGAATTAAACAGAAGACCCAGACATAAACCCGCACACGTATGGACAACTGATTTTTGATAAGGAAGCTAAAAATACTGTAGGGGTGGTTGTCTGTACCCTGAAGCACCACCTCTAGTAGGCAGCAGGTAACTGCTAAGTACCTGCTCCCCCACAAGGTGTGGCCAAGACAAGGACCCCTTAAGACCTGGGATGTGTATGTGATCACTCTCTCTTGGCAACATCATGGTCTTGGATGCTGGTGCTTAGGATCAAGGTAGAGTTCTCCAGAGAATTGCATTGAACTGTGCCCCACCTCTCCTGGATCCCGTGACCAACTTCTTTATGCTTGTTGTGAGTTAACCCAGAATAAATCCCTTTGATTATTAGATAGACTCTGTGGAATTTTCTCATTAAAATACACACTGGAAAAAAAGTAGAATCTCCAAGAAATGGGGTTGACCAAACTGAGTGGCTATATATAGAAGATTCCAAATAGATCCATACTTATCACCCTGCATTAAAACCCAACTCCAAACGGACCAAAGACTGCAACATAAAACCAGATACATTGAACCTGATAGAAGAGAAAGTGGGGAATAGCTTTGGACTCATTAGCACAAGAAAAGATTTTCTGAACAGAACACCATTAGCACAGGCACTAAGATCAACAATTAATAAATGGGACCTCATGAAACTGAAAAGCGTTTGCAGGTCAAATGACACCATCATTCAGACAAGGAAGCAACCTAAAGAATGGGAAAAGGGTTTTTTGTTTGTTTGTTTGTTTGTTTGTTTTACCAACTACACACCAGACAAAGAGCTGCTATCTAAAACATGTAAAGAATTCAAGAAAACAGTCCAGTTAAAAAACAGGGTACAAATCTAAACAAAGAATTCTCAATAGAGGAAGCTCAAATGGCTGAGAAACATGTAAAGAAATGTTCAACATCTTTGGCCATTATTGAAATGCAAATTAGGCTTAACTTTGAGATTTCATATTAACACCTGTCAGAATGGCTAAGTAAAAAAAAAAAAAAAAAAAAAAAAAAAAAAAAAAAAAAAACCACAAGCTATAGTTCATAGTGGTGAGGATGTAAAGTAGGGGACCACTCTTCCACTGCTGGTTGGAGTACAAACTTGTACAGTCACTATGGAAATGAATATGGCGGTTCCTCAGGAAGATGGGAATCAATCTACCTCAAGACCCAGCTATACCACTCCTAGGCATATACCCAAAGTATGCTCCATCCTACTACAGAGACACTTGCTCAACATATTCATTGTTGCTCTATTCATAATAACCAGAAATTGGAAATAACCTAGATATTCCTCAACAGAAGAATGGATAAGAAAATGTGGTAAATTTACACACAATGAAGAATTACTCAGCTATTAAAAAAATGAAATCATGAAACTTGCAGGTAAATTGATAGACTAGAAAAAAAATTATCCTGAGTGAGATATCTCAGACACAGAAAGACAAATATGGTATGTATTCACTCATATATGTATTTTAGCTGTTAAGTAAATGATAATCAAGCTACAATCCATAGAACCACAAGGCTAGGTATAGAGAAAGAAAGAAAGAGAGAAAGAAAGAAAGAAAGAAAGAAAGAAAGAAAGAGAGAAAGAAAGAAAGAAAGAAAGAAAGAAAGACATAGGCTAGTGGGGATAAATAGCTCTTGTTAGGAAAAAGAAATAGAATAGATATTATGGATGGATGGGAAGTCTGCAATGGTAGGAACAAATGGGGAGAGAGGACGAGGTAGGGAATATAGGGAGAGGCAGTAAAATTAAGGGCCATTTGAGAGGTAGTATAGTAATCTAGTACTGTAGAAACTTCCTAAAATATATACACATATGAAGGTGACCTAAATGAAATGGCCAAGTAATGGGGAAGACAAAGCCCCAGCTGGACATCTCTTGTCACCAAATGAAACTTCCAGTCCAGGGATTGGGTAACAAGTAACTGAGTTGTGGACCAAAGGAAATTCCTAAACAGCCCAGGTTGTTGCCAAGTTAATAAGTTGCTCTCCGCAAAGTGACAGCAAGTCCCCATTGCTGAAGACAACACCCACACAGCTCACGGAACATGGGGAAGTCGCCTCCATACAGCCTTCACCCCTATGTTTTAGCATCTTTGGCACAGGCAGTTACTCTTGAACACTACCAAAAGAGAAATATAAACCCCAACCCTGTCACAAACCCCTTTATTTACAATGTTGTCCTGCCTGCAAGATGTGCTAGGACAATGGTGGTACAAAACTTGTGGGAACAACCACCAATAACTGATTTGACTCAAGAACCACACCATGAGATGGAACCCATACTCAACAATGGGTGATTAAGAACCTGAGACTAGATAGCTCAGGGACTTAGGGTAAAACCAAATAATACTGTTCTATAAAAAATAAATTAGCAATAAGTTGACTGCTAATGACATTCTGCTATACTCATAGATCAGTGCCTTGCTCAGCCATCATCAGAGAAGCTTCCTCCTGGAGCAGATGGGAACAAATACAGAGACCCACAGCCAGATATTATGCAGAGAGTGAGAGACCTTGGAACACTCAGCCCTAGCTGGGGTGTCTCCATCAAATCGCTCCCCTAGGGACTCAGCGAACCCCTAGAAGAGGAGGCAGAAAAGTATTAGAGCCAGAGAGGATATAGGACATCAAGAAAACAAGGCCTTCTAAATAAATAATACGAATACACGCATGAACTCACAGAGACTGAAGCAGTATGCACAGGGCCTGCATGGGTGTGCACCAGGTCCTCTGTGTACATATTATGGCTTCTGGTTTAGTGGTTTTGGGAGATTCCTGAGTGTGCGGATGAGTGATTCTCTGATTCTTGTGCCTTCTCTTGGGCACTTTTCTTTCTGTTTGTCGTATTCTGATGTGGTAGTTTTTGTTTTATCTTGTTATGTTTATTATTATCCCTTAGAAGCCTGTTTCTCTTCTAATGAGAGACTGAAAGGGAGTGGATCTAGATGGGAGGGGAGGTGTGGAGGATGTGGAGGAGCAGAAGTGGAGAAACCACAATCAGGATATATTATGTGAGGAAAAATTATTTTCAATAAAAGAAAAGATTCTTTAAAAAAAAAAAAAGGGACATACAGACTTTACAAAACACCATGATTACAGGTATACCCCAGGCTGACTGTACTGTCCTGGTGTTCGCTTTCACTGTTTGCAGAACTGAAGCTGGTATCTCCAAGTACGGGCGAACCCATGAGCACATCCCTCTGCCTTACACACTGGATGTGGCACAACGTCAGTGTCAGCAAAAGTGTGTCTCACGAGGCACCCTACATCCAGAAGACATATAGGAAATTCCTAAGGAGGTCAGCACTTACAGGAAGGACGCTGGTGCAGGCCAGGCGCAGTAGTAACCTTTTGATAGTTTCTGGTTGGGACAATGATAACACGCTGTGGTTGGGTGCTGACATGTCTTGGCACACAGGATGCAAAGTGGCGTGGAAGGTGGCAAGGCCATGGAACGAAACTGCGAAAGGTTGGGATTGTCTCCTACCCTTACTGTCTGTCTGCTGGTTAAGCCTTCATGCCTGCCAATCAAAGGTGTCCATAATGTTAAGTGGAGACAGGTGCTCTCAAACAGAGTGAGTGGTCACCCAGCTCCAGTTAATGTCACAGCTAAAATAAAGTCTATTGAAATGAAAACAAACAAACAAACAAACAAACAAACAGAAAAACTGTCAAGAGTCCGTTCATGCAAACAAACCAGGGCTGTGTCTTTTTAAAAAAGTCTGTCTTGGTTTTTAAAATTAGCGTCCATAACATCCATAAGAGCTCTAGTGAAGATTTTTATAGTGGTATATAAATTATAGTCTTGATTAAAATGAAAAAATTATTCAACCACATTATACAGCTGTGTATTAGACACTGTGATTCCTTGGGGGGGGAAAAATGACATCAACACAAACCTAAATATTTCCCTCAAATGTAGGCAGCTGTAGTTCAGCTTCCACCACTGCTTTCTGTAAAGATTATGGACACGACACAAATCTTAATATCCCCCATCTTCTGCTTTTGCCGTCTTCAATGTCAGATATGTCTGAAGTCCTCTGTAGTGCCATAATGTGATTCTGGCCACATTCATTTAAGTAATGCCTCCGTGATTAATGTTAAAATATTTGTGTAATTCCCGAAAATTGGTGAATTTGGAGATTCAAACTGCAGTAGGCAATGCTTTGTATTCTTCCTCCCTCTTGACACACTCCCTGCTCCCAGGCTGCTGGGTTTTTCTTAGCTTGCACCTACAATCTCTTGACCTGTTAGCCCCAAAGTGAGTCCAGTTAACAGAAAGAGGACTTAGATGAACGGATTGGCCACTAGACAGGGTTGTGGGGAGAAACTGGCTTCATGCTTATGTTCCCTGTTGGGTCCTGGGGACGCGCAAATAATGGGGAACAGACCGCCGAAGTCTATTAACCAGAAGCAAACTTTATTCCAGACACCACGGGGCAGAAAACTTCTGGCTAGCCAGGGCCACAGCCAGAGTTCGGGCTTCTGGGGCCTTCACAATGAGCGGAGGTTTTCAGCCTCTTCTTATAGTATAGACCAAGCGCCAAATGGTGAGTCAAAGGAGTTTCACAGTCTTGAGGTTAGGCCTTGAGTCATGTCCCATTCCAAGATTTACAACTTTTGATTACAAGTTGGTATTAGTTCAAGATATTTGGGAAAGTCCATGGTTGTCTTGACACAGCTGCCTTCTCCCGTAGCTGAAAGGAATGTAGGACAGAGGGTCATGTGGAAGCAACTGCTAAAGGTTCAAGGATTGCAGGGCTCAGGGTTGACCTCTGTCCACAGCAGCTGCCAGCTCCAATTCTCCCAGAGTGTATGGATAGGCTATACAATTTTTTCATGTTCCTGGGCTCTTCATTCCCCACACTTCTAGTCTGAGTGCCTTGAGGTAGGGACTCTGTACAGTATAAAGAGCACTGCATCCACGCACTGCATCCACATTAAAAGACTGCAAGGCCAAATACTGACTCTATCACTTTCTGGTTCATGTGAGCTCAAAAGAATTGTGTTTGACCAGTATAAGACATGGCTCCTTTTTTTTTTTTTTTTTTTAAATGAGAACAATGTTAAGAATTGATCAAAATAATGTGAAAGGGCTTGGCTTGGTGTTACACTGTGAGTGCTCATCACCGGCAGGAAATAAACTTATTGTTTACTTCCTGTCATTCCGTGGCTACCCAGGGTTCACAGGGATTTGCAACTAGAGTCCCATAAAGCAATAATCTATTGACCACGGAGACTCAAACAGCAATGTATCTCCTCATGAGGTTTATTGACAGTAGTAATGAACATTGGCTAAGCAATCACCTTGTATTAAGGTCGTCTGCCGTCCTCTAGTCTGATGCTTGCATTTAAAAATATATGAGGATTTTTCCATTCAGAGTCTGGGAGAGAGAAAGCGCATGCGCCGGAAACAGGCTAAGCTATTCTACTGTCGTTCCTTCCAATAGCAGGTGCAAATTAATATTTATCAAGGGGGGCAGAGTTCTGGACACCAGTCAGAGGAGCGAGACTCTGGCTAGGACGGGCTTGGTCAGTATCAGTGTTAATTCTGATCAGGAGTCAACAAATGCAAATGCCAAATTGGAATTCTGAACTTGGACCTGCCGGTGCCCTGCCTCTATGGTTATTTTTAGCACCTGTCCTAAGAGACACAATTATAAAACCGAAGGTGAAGCGGCATGGACAGTTGGCTGAGCCCTTGCTGTTACAAAGTGAAAACATTCTTCACCTAGGAAAGGAAGGCATGGGTGAGCTCGGCAGAACTGGGGCCTCGGAGGCGGACAGGCACCGCCCTCTGCTCCGGTGGCTTCTGTAGCCAACTACAGCAAACTTGGGAGCTGAAAATAACACGTTTATTATTTTATGTTCTGGAGGTCAAAATCAACAGAGTACCACTGAAAATCCAGGTCTTGATAGGATTGGCTCACTCTAGACCCTAAGAGATAAGAGATTTGTTTTGCTTTGTTTTCCTAGTTTGTGACCCCTGACCACTCCTTGTCTTGTGGCGCTCGCTCATCCGCTCATCCACTTTCGGCGGCAACAGTGGGCACTGAAGCCCTCTCAGTTCATCACCCACCGTGACCCTTACTTTTCCAACTCCTTCACTTATAAAGACTGTCGTGCTTACAGTGGCTCCTCCTGTTGTAATCGAGGGTCAACTACGTATTTTAGAGAGATAAGGTTAATTCTAGCTGAAACCTAATTTCATTTCACCAGGCTGTATAACAGACGATTCGGAGAGCTAGGACGCAGTGTTTGGGAGGAGAGTTCTGTATCTCCACATAGGTAAATACAAGCATGAGAGTCTGCACAGACTCTCAGAGCTTTTGGATTTTACGGTTGTTTCTGGAAAGTCACTAGATTGAAATTGTCCCTGAAGATGAAGACTGAATAATACAGGAGAAGGAAGAGAGTAAACAGAGAGGTAAGGCAGCTACTCCTTGGAGAGGAAGCAATACTTCTTACTGAGTAGCTCACATCCTTTCACAAAAGGATTTCATTTTAAGGGGCTGGAGCGATGGCTCAGTGGTGAAGAGCACTGGTTGCTCTTCCAGAAGACTCAGGTTCAATTCCCAGTACCCCCATGGTGGCTCACAACCATCTGTAACTCCAGTTCCAGGGGATTTCCCCTCTTCTGGCCACCTTGGGCACCATACACACAAATGTCACACAGATGTACATGAAGGCAAAACACTCATACACATAATTAAAAATATATTTTGTTTTAGACATCCTGTCTAGATACAATGGGGGTAAAGATTTGTGAATGGATATACTACACACAGCACTAGTGGAAATCAATGAGGAGGCCAACAGTGGGGAATTGTTAGATTTAACACAGCACCAACCCTCCGGCTGCATTTTCTGCGGCCACAAAACAGCATTTTTATTTCGGAGAAAGAAATTTCATTCCTAGCTTTTATTGAGTCTATTTTGGCTCTCTTCTATGTCTCTTCCTTGTTTTTTTCCCCCTGCCTTGACCTGGTACTCACCAACTTAAAAATTGAATAACCACTAAATGTGTCTGTAGTTGGTGAGAGAATACATCGTAAACATTCCAGACCAAGGTTTTAAGGAGCTTAAAGTTAGACACAACAAAACCGGCAGTATAGAAGCGACGGCACATCTGATGAACTTTTAAAAAGAACTGTTACAAGACGCCAGAGAAGCAAAGAGGACAAGAATCTGTCTACCTGGGAGCCCTGCAAACATGCAGGCCTCGTCTCCTGGACCAAGCCCTGTGTGAGCTGAGCTCAGCACTGGCTACAGGTGTTACACGGGTGGACCTTGGGCATTAGAATCCAAAAAGTGTTCTAAGGGTTCATTTTTACCTGTTTTATTTCTCTTTCCATTTATATCCCGGGCATTTTCCTTTTATCTTTTCATCTGTGTCCAGTACATTTTTTCTTGCATTTCATATACCTTGTAAAACACCTTCAAGCCCCTCTCGAACCAGTTAAGATGAATCAGATAAAGCTATAAAATGCTAATGACCATATGCCATGATGAATTTGTCCTTGACAACTTGCTCCTAGTTCCTCACCTGTTGTTGTTAACTTTCCCTGTTGCTACGCCAACAGGCTTCTCTTGGGCTACGGAACTTTGCTCTGGCGATCTTCCTGAACTCCCTGACATTTCTATGGTGTTTTTTTTCTCTTATTAGGAATGGGAAACACGCATCTAGCTTCCTGCTATGCAGAACAACACAGGTTACAGCCGTGTTTTCCCGTGTGCTTCAGATGTTTGTCCCCGATGCCTTATTTTCTTTCACTTCATTCTATCAAGAAGAGGAGGCACCCCTACAGATCCAGGAAATGAAATGCTTTCTAGGAACTCCAGAATCTACAGGATCCTGGGGTTTGTTTTGAAAACATCTATAGCTTCCGTGACTATTTATCTGTGTGGATTCTATACCAACTTCTAAAGTAATGCCTTACTCTACTGTACTCGAAAAACTTAAATCAGAAAAATACCAGTAATATTTATGTAAAAAGAAAAAAAAATACAATGGTATTTCTATCTTTAGGTAAAGCCTCATTAAAATCAACTCATAGCAAATATTTCTCAAATTATCCCCTGACTATATATGTTGATCAATGCAAGATCTCAAACTCTTTAAATTTACCTTAAATCATTGTTCTTACAAGGAGATAAATACTGGAGAAGTAGGAAAAGGTTATACAATACAAAAAAATGTGGGGAGAAATTCAGAGTATTTTGATCTTATTCTAAAAAAGTGAAAGTCATTGAACTCTTTTACTAGAGTAGTGTCTGATATCTATTTTGGGAATGTGGTGATACATTGTTTGTAATCTAAGAAATAAAGCTTGCCTGAAGATCAGAGAACAGAGTCAGCCACTGAGTTAGCCATAGAGGTCAGGCAGTGGTGGCACACACCTTTAATCCTAGCACTTGGCATGCAGAGGCAGGGATTCGTCTGGATTTCTGTGAGTTCAAGCACACACGGGGCTACACGAGATTAATCCAGTCTAAAAGAGAAACAGAGCAAGGCAGTGGTGGCACACACCTTCAACTTTAGCACTTGGGATCACACACCTTTAATCCCAGCACTAGGAAGGTTGAGACAGGAAGTGATATGGCTAGGCAGAGAAAGGAATATAAGGCAGGAGGAGAGAGAAACTCGCTCTCTTTAAGGCTGAGGAGTTGGTGAGGCAAGAGGTGGTGGCTGTGGTTTGCTCTGCTTCTCTGATCTTTTTCAGCTTTCACCTTGATATCTGGCTCTGGGTTTTCATTAAGACCAACACTGGATATTGGTGTAGCTTTGCTTTGAGACACCAAGGTGAGACAAGACACAATCTAGGTGGACTTCGATAGTGACACTGATGGGGCTCGTGTCATTCATGGAGATGTAGAAAAGGGACAACATTAACATCCTAAGGTCAACAAATTTACTAACTGGAGTTGAGACATGAAGGAGAAGAAGATACCTGATGGATAATGTTCTGAATTGGTAGTTACGCAAGTTATGTGCAAATGTCATCCCAAACACATCAAGGGGCCAGCCCAAAAAATGAAGGTTCAGTAATTAATGGATCCTCAGTCCTTGGAACAGTGAAGAGCTTCTAAATAATTCTTTTTTTGTGGCTGTGGTTCCATACTCACAATAAAATTCCAATTACCTTGTGTGCATATAAACACATGTGTATACATGTACACATACTTAGGAAAGATGAAATTACAGAACATGTTAATAATGGTTGAAAGCACTGAGGTTTTGAGTAAATAAATGTTATAACTGTATTTATTTTACATTTACATATGAATTTTAGAACTTAAATAAAGATCATTACCAGAGTCTGAAAAATATGACCAAACATACATTTGTTTATTTTTAAAATATAGTTTATATTTTTGAATTAAAATGTAATTAAGTAATTTCCTCTTTTTCCTTTCCTCTACCCAGTCCTTCCCATGTACCCCTCCTTGAGCTCTCCCAGATTCATGTTCTTTATTTTTCAATCACATATGTATATAAATTATTTCTAAGAGAACATACCTTCTCCATGGTCTTCTGCTCTTATTCTTGTACTTCACCTACTGATGACAGTGAAATATTTATGGATGTCAAACAATTTCAGTTAGAATAAAACTTATCAAAACTGCACATCTCTACATTGGTTTGTAGTTGCTAATTTAACACATTATGGCGAACATATAAGTTTATACACTATCAGTGTATTAGTTCTGGAGGTTGGCGTGTCTCTCTTGCATGCTGCTGCTTCACCCTCTCTGACCCTTCTTCCTCTGTCACAGCCTCTGAATGATTCTGTTTTCAGTTCATCAAGTGATCAGATTGGGGTTTGACCCGTATCAAGACCTCCTTTTCTCAGGGCTATTTATCTTAAGGACATGGGCAGTATTCCCTTTTCCAGGTAAGATAACACATTTAGAGATGATGAAGCTTGAAACACGGGCATCTTTAGAAGACCACTGTTCTCTCTGCTCCACTTTTAAAAGTATAAACTTTAATTAACAGTATTTCTTGACCCGGCTACTTCTCAGCTGCTCTATACTATTAATATATGACTCGTAAAATACATTCAAACTAAGTGACACTGCCTAAAATAGGCAAAGATTTTTCTCTGCTCCTAACTGTTCACTTTCTGCAGTTAGCTCCTGTTGTTAGTTTTCCTTAATGAATCCATTGATTCCACTCTTTATCTGCTGGGAATGGTTCTTTTTAATAATCATTTCAGATAACTGAAGCATCCAATGTCACTGCTCTGAAGCCCTCCAATTTTGAATGCTTTTGTGTGAAAAGAAAATCACCATCAAATAACTCAGGAAACCACTAAGTATGAAAGATTGAAAGTGTCAGGAACATCTATGATCCAAAATAATCAATGCCCTATACCTCATAGCATCACCTGCAGAAATATTAAATAAATAAAATTTAAGTTCACACAATTTTATATCAAAATATATTGAATAGAAATTGGAAGTTCATTTGAGGAAGTGGTCAACATTTGTCTGAGGATAGGCACAGGGAACCTGGGAGGTCTTCCAACAAAGGGTCTTTCTTACATTACAAATGGTTGTAAATGAACATTTTGGAGGTAGAGAGCTAGGACATAACTGTTAGGGTCCTGGAGAAGCTCCACAAAAGAACACCATCCACATTTGCAGTCAGCAAGAGTGTTTATTATTCCAACATGCTGGGGCCTGCCATCCCACACAAAGGCAAGATGACAAAGACCCTGAGAGAAACCTGTGAGC
This sequence comes from Peromyscus leucopus, assembly GCF_004664715.2. Lineage (NCBI taxonomy): Eukaryota > Metazoa > Chordata > Mammalia > Rodentia > Cricetidae > Peromyscus > Peromyscus leucopus. Next base: position 20,814,377 of record NC_051074.1, on the reverse strand, counting down.
TCCTTTTAAGCATAGCCAAGGGGAGGTCCTAAGGCAGTTAGGTCACTTTAGTGTGATTGGCTCAAGCAAGTGGCAATCATATCAGTATTTTCTAATTGGACAGGGCTTGTTAGAGGCTGGTCAGGGTACAGTTTTTCATTTTTGTGCAGGCCTGGACAAGTCCCTGGCTTTGTCCTTGAGCTGCTGTGGAGGCTGGCTGGCCTAGCACGTACTGACTGTGGGGGCTGACTTAGTGGCCCAGGCATGGTTTGTCCTATCTCCCCTGTCCCTGTTGTCAGGGGTACCTGTGATTAATTGTCTTGTGTTTGTGGCTCTTCCTCAGAAACTGCCTGCTTGGTTCCATAAAGCAGGGACTGAGGCCTAGTTCTCTAAGAGAAGACTGAGCAGCCTTTTATGGCATCTGCTCAGTCCTCTCATCTAGGAACCCAAGTACCATCATAGCTATGTTTCAGTGGAATTTTATGACGCTGGGTGTGGTGGTTTGAAAGAAAATGGCCCCCAAAGGAAATGGTACTATTAGGAGGTGTGGACTTGTTGGAGGAAGTGTATCACTGTGGAGGTGAGCTTTGAGACCTCCCACTTGCCCAGTGAGACAGGCCACTTCCTGTTGCCTGCAAGATGTGGGGCTCTCAGCTCCTTCTCCAGCACCATGTCTGCCTGCAGGCCACCATGTCACACCATGATGATAATGGACTAAACCTCTGAACTGTAAGCCAGCCCAATTAAATGTTTCCCTTTATAAGAGTTGCTGTGGTCATGGTGTCTCTGCACAGTGATAGAAGCTGTAATGAAGACAAAGGGAAAGAAACGAAGATTGAGCCTGGTATAGCTAACACTGAGTACACGGGACCCGTGGACTGTCTCAGTATTCATTTTCCAAGTTGCTGATGGAATGATGACAAAACCAGGGGACAGCCTCCCTTTCATTTCTCAGCCTGGATGGCGAGAGTCAGGACAGAGGAAAGCTAACCGGTAGTTCCAAGTGCCTGCTCTGCTTAATGCCAACGTTAAGGAGCCAGAGTTTCCTGAGTGGTATTCCTCATGGTATAGCCACTTACTGTGTGAGGATGGCATTTTTTTTTTAAATGAAAGCTCGAAAATAACATTGAATCACCTCAAATTTGTTCTTTATGTTCTTAAGTGCCGCTGCTTCTACCGACCCTGGTATGTTGAGCAAAGCGGATTACAATGGTTTTAGGTTTGTCACCTGGTAAATGGCAAATGAGAGAGTTTTCATCTCAATCAGGAGGGAGGACCAAAAGCAATTTGCATTCATTTAAATTTACATTAGACCCTGGCAGCCTCAGCTTTGTCCACGTTAACTCACTTTCCCCACGTATAATGTGGTTCTAAGGGACCCACTCTGTTTGATCATTGCTTTAGTTCACTTTGTGCAAGGATAATAGGCTACCGCAGTGTGAGTCATTCATAAAGAGCAGAAATGTATTCCCTCACAGTTCTAGAGGCTGTGAAGTCCAAGATCAAGACGCTGGTCTATAATGATGCCTTTCTTGTGTTCTCAGGTAGAGAACAGAAGCCCAGGAAGGTGGAGAATACTTTGTCCTCCGTCGTCAGAAGACTAGGAGAGAAAGGGTCGATTCTTGCCATCCCTGTGCAGTGCCGTTTATCCATTCCCCAAGGCGAGGCGCTGGTGACCTGAAGCCCGTCTTCAGCCCTGTCTCTAACACTGCCACACTGGAGGTTAAGTTCCAACACGCGGATTTGTGGTGACTCATTTGGACTATAGAAGACATCCCAGGGGAAATTACGATGGCCAATTTACTTATAATGTCACATTAATCAAACTGGATGAGGAAATAGTGACAAAAATATTGGAGCCTTAGTGAGACGCACATGATCTGGTTGGTGGGAAATAAACCACGGGGTCATTTCATATCAGTGAACATTGTAAGGATTCAGTGATGGGAGACAGGTCAGGATATCACCACCCCAAGGAAAAGGTAAATGACTGCATTTCAAATAATTGGTAAAGAAGTACAATGCCTAATTAGCTTCTTTTGGTTCTGAGTACAGCATATTTCATTCTTTGAAACATTCCTGTGACTACTTATGAATGACACAAATGCCTTCTAGTTTGGGGGCCAGACCAAAAGAATTTGCTAATATAAAACCATTGTTTGATTTACAGGAGCAGACAGACCCTGTAGTAATGGTATTAGTAATATCTACAGTGGGAGATGTGTGACATCTGTGACGGGGCTCAATAGAGCATTATAACATCGCAACATGCAGCTATGCATTATAACATTAAAACATGGAGCTGTGCATTATAAAATTACAACATGGAGCTGTGCATTATAACATTGCAACATGGAGCTGTGCATTAGAATATCACAACATGGAGCTGTGCAGGAACAATGCTGTGTCATGGTTTTGCCATTTGAAAAATGACTCCTGGCATGCTAGTAGGCCCTGAGAAAGATAGAACACCTGACAATAGTATAAAAATGACCTTTATATACTCATTTGAGCCATTTGTCTCGGTCCCACCAATGATGGGATGCAATGCCAGTTCGTCACAATGTGGAAGAAGTCCATTTAGAACCTGGTAATGCCACGGTCAAAAGGCAGTAAGAGGGAGCTGCAGGGATCTTTAATCTCTAAGTGTTTTACCACGAATGCACTGTTTTAGTTCCTCACCTCATATCCATGGCAGCACAATGTATGAACAGTTCTCATAAGCCTGTGGAAAATCTGGCTGAGTATGGAAGTCCAAACTAATATTGAATTGTTTGCATTATAGGGTGCTAAATGAATTCATCCTGATGAGAATTTAAACAGGTTGGCCATTCACGTTCTGAAGAAAGAGAAGTTTGTACTAATACATTGATATTAATGAATGGCTTGAGTAATTAATCTGAGTATTAAGAAGATTAAGATTGAATGCTAGTGACAAGGAAGAGTTAAAGGGATGTGCAAATGTACCTATGAAAACAGGCACAGAGGACAACAATCTTCACGCCACCCTATTAACAAGCCCCTGACTTTATCTACTGTGGAGGAGACCCACCATTCAGCTTGATAGAATGTCTTAATCAGTTCATTTTAGTTTCCTCCACCATCAGCATCTTTAATGATTTCACCAAATTAACACACATTAACAGGCATTTTGGTGGTAAGAGTGGAGGATCTGAATGGGATACAAGGACAATTCCTATTTCTCCTCCCACTGCCAAACATCCAACTTATCAGAAAGGAAAATGAATGTCAAGTCATTGACTTGGTGCCAACCCACAGAGGGCGTCAGTAGTCCCACACTGGTATGTTCATTGAAGTCAAGTGCTTCAGTGATGGTGGACTCACTGGAGAGATCAGCATGCCACCTGGAGAAAAACTGATACATATTCTCCACATACATGCTTACAGGTTTTAGACTTTTGATTTGCTGAATTGAGACCTCGTATAATCCAGTGTCTATCTAAGCATACTGCTTTATAGGGGGAAATATGAGAAATAAGCGTAGACAGGTGTGATGGTGCAAGAGTGTATTTCCAGTACTTCAGAGGCTGAGGTTGGAGGATCAACAATCCTTCCAGGTCCACCTAGGATACATATAAAGTCCAAGGCTATCCAGGAAGAGATACCGAGAGAAGGAATGAAGGGAAAAAAGAAAGGAAGGAGGAAAAGAAAAGAAAATAGAAAAATGATAGCCCTTAATCCTATCATATGTAATAGCTCTAAGACAGATCAAGCAGTCTTTTGAAGGTGCACTGTTCATCTGAGGTATCAATGTAGTTATAACACTCGAGATACCCATCCACCAGAAGAGTGCTTGCCATAATTCTACAATTATTACCAGGTGCCAAACCCACAGTATGTGAAACCATGAGATGGACTCATTCTTAGCTAATAACAGTAGTCTCAGAAAAACAAATACTACGTTTTCTCTCATTTGTGGATCCTAGATTTTACATAGATGTATAAAATCATGCAAACATATGACATGACAGTAGAAGCAACATGGCATTGGGTAGCAAAGAAGACTGAGGGGAGGAGGAGACGAGAGAGTCCGGGGGTATAAGAATATGCTCAAAGTAGGTTAAATACTTAGGGGGAGCCTTCCAGTGAACCCAGTACCATGGACAACGAACATACACTGATTAAAAAGTTTAAAAAAGAAGCAGTGGTCTTGCTTACCTTCATTCCCAGAGATCCACTTAGAGATTTTATTTTATTTTTCTTTCATCAACTAAGTCTGGGTTCGTAAGAAGAAATAGTTTTTCCAGAGGACACAGAGCCAATAAATGTCAAACTTCAAAGACGTCTGATACCCTAGTATCACTTGATGTTCTGGTGCCCCTCCCCCCAAACAAGCCATGAATAAATAATGTCCTGTCAGACCTAATCTGCCCACGTCACAAGTAGGAGGTGAGTCTACTGTTCCACAGTGGAAGTAGGGAATCCGGGTGGTTCCCAGCGCAGCTCTGACTACAGCCCCAACTGAGTCAATCAGTGGATAAGAATGGTAAACATGGCCTGGAGAAGGCTTGGTAGCTAGAGGCATCCAAGTCACCTTATCAAAAACGCCACAGGGACAAGCAGAGCTGCTGAGTGATGGTATGGAAAATCTTAACTGAGTAATGGAGGAGAGAGGGTGTGAGCCGAACGTGTACCTGAGTTGGACTTCCATGGCAGGGGGCTACAGTCTGTGCTGCTGGACACTTTGTTTCCCACTCGGTCAAAACAGCCACAGTCCTGCTGGAGCTGTTCCCCAACAGGGCGAGACAGGATTGTACATGAAGCTAGTGGTTCTCCATAGACTATAAAGACAGCTGTTGGGTGCCACCCAGTTCCCCCAAGACAATCCTTCTCTGGCTGCCAGTAGTGTTGTCAGCCAAGGGCTCACAGATTGCAAATCGACCTCAGCTGACAGCCTTGGCATCCCACATGCTCATCTATCCTCCCCAGGAGCAGGCTTCAACAACCACTGGTTAATATGAGTGTACAAAGGCCCAGTCTCCCTTCTCCAACTGGGTCATTTGGGAAGAATCAGCCAAGCTCTACAGCTCTCACTGGAACAGGCTGACACCTTTGATACACACTATTTATTTATTTATTTATTTATTTATTTATTTATTTATTTATTCATTATGATACACACATTCTTTACTCAACTCTACTTCCTTCTATATTTTATTGGCGGTGTTCCGAGGACCACTGGTGGTATTCCTGGGAATACTGTCTTATGAACTCTACAAGAAAACCTATGTTAGGGTCTGTTTCCCAGTACAAAAACAAAAACAAAAAAAAACAAAACAAAACAACAACAACAAAAAACCCCCATGTCAATCATATCATTGTTACTTACTCAGAAAACAGAAGTGATGAAAACATAGAATCTGTACTAAGACTATAATTTGTGGCTGGAGAGCTTTTCTCCAGGTCCCACCAAGCCTCCACAGTCCCACAACCCACGTATAAAATAATCACTCAGATGCTTATATTACTTATAAACTGTATGGCCGTGGCAGGCGTCTTGTTATCTACTTTTTCTATCTTAAATGAACCCATTTCTATAAATCTATACCTTGTCACGTGGCTCGTGGCTTACCAGCATCTTCACATGCTGCTTGTCATGGTGGCGGCTGGCAGTGATTTCCCCCATCCCTTCCTGTTCTCTCTATTCTCCTCTCTGCTGGTCCCGCCTATACTTCCTGCCTGTGCAATGGCCAATCAGTGTTTTATTTATTGACCAATCAGAGCAATTTGACATACAGACCATCCCACAGCACTTGGTGGTGATTCAGGCGCATTAAAAGTGTCTGAGGGCCAAAGAAGTGGCTCAGAGGGGAAAGGTTCTTGCAGTGAAATCCTGGCAACGTGAGTTCAAACCCCAGAACCCACATAGTGGAAGAAGGAGAGAACTGAATCCATAAAGGTGTCCAATGCACATCATGATATTCACAACCCCACCACACACACCATGCGCACACACAAACAGTAACAATTAATTTTAAATTTTGTATTAAAACATGAGTATTTTTCTTAACCCTGAAGATGTGTGCTGCTATGACAAAAATATCATAAGCTAGGTAATTTATAAGGCATACAGATGTATTTCTTACAGCTCTAGAGGCTGGGAAGTCCAGATCAAGGCACTGGCATCAACCATGTCTGAGGTGAGGGCCAGCTTTTTGGTTTACTGATGGCACCTCCTAGCCACACCCTCACATATCCAAGGCTAAGGCAGGAGTGTAAGGTCTTGACTATGGCACTGGTTTCATTCAGAAGAGCTCTGTCCTCATGAGCCTAACCCCTGACCATCATCTACCTTCTAATACTGACACCCTAGTGGGTTAGAATTTCAGTATGTGAATTTGAGACAGAAGCTAAAAACATTCATGACTGTGTGTGAACATTATCAATATCAGAAAATAAACTATGAGATATGTGTTAGTTTTCTATTAGTCTATAACACTTTATCACACAATTATCAGGTTGAAATATAGGAATGTATTGTCTCACAGTCTCTGTGAGTCAGAAGTCTGCTATATTTTGGTTGAGTCTCAGGTGGGAACAATGGAGCAGGTAGAACCACAGTGTCACCTGATGCCTGGATCCTTCTCCTCAGCCCCTCTTCTTGTCAGCCTGGTCCCTTCAAATTACTATAGGACAGTATAAGTCCCTTTCCACAAGACCCTCATTAGGCCTCATCACATTCTCATGATTTTTCAAGAAGGTCCCAGGATTTTTCCAAGAATGACTTGTTAGATCATTCCTATTAGGATAAGGCAACTGATCTGTAACACCATCATATGAATGGTACTACATTACACTCCAGATTGGGCCTAGATTCAACAGCAGAGGCATTGTGCCAAGGGAAAAAGTATCTTGAAGCCACCTTGAAATTCTGTGACACAGAATGCTTTCTCTTAAGCAGTTCCACCATTCAAGTCACAGTGATAAGTCATGGGTGGTCACTAAATTGAAGGTGTCTTGGGCTAACAGATAAGTCTCCTGGACTGTGACCCTGTAACTGTCTAAAATGACACATCTCCAAGTCAGTGGCGCTTCAGACATTCCTTGGAATTCTGGAGTGGGATCTGAGTGTTCAAGGCAGTGGTTCTCAACTTGTCACGACCCCTTGGGGTTGGAACGACCCTTTCACAGGGGTCACCTAAGAACATTGGAAAACAGATACTTACATTATGATTCATAACAGTAGCAAAATTACAGTTATGAAGTAGCAATGAAAATAATATTATGGCTGGGGGTCACCACAACATGAGGAACTGTATTAAAGGGTCACAGCATTAGGAAGGTTGAGAACCATTGGTTTAAAAGCAATGTCCATATTACCCTCATCTTCCCTAGACACCTCAAAATGCTCACAGATCTGGGGCTAGACTGGGGTGTGGGAACTTTATAGAATCAGAAAGGACAGTTTCAAAGCATCCAGGACACTGCCTGAACTAGACAGACATTTCTGGGAATAAACCGGAATTTTTCAGGGATGAAATCTGAAGAGGTCCAATTCTCTTCATTCTATTCTTGTTCTCTACTTTCAGATTTTCACTTGGGAACTAGAGTGTTAGAATATTTTGTGCAGAATTACAGTGGCCAGTAAACTGACACCCCTTTCTGAAGAGAAGTAGAGAATTACTGGGCTGGAGATTAGAGACGGAAAGCCATACGCCCTGAGAATCTGGCTACAAATGCTGCCAGGCTCTAAGGGAGGTGAGGCAGGCACAGTTATCTGTCACCCTGATGGGCCAGCCTAATCTGCTCTCATTGTATGTGGCTACTGCCTCCTGTGGCCAAGGCCCTCCGAATCGGACTGAAAAGGATTTCGTTTGGCTTTATCAGAGTGAGAAACTGGGAGAAGCATGGATTCTCCTGCCTTCTTGGCTTCCAGTTACTGCATCATTGGCGCCGAGAGCTGAGCCAGGCAAATAGATCTTTATCTTTGCTCAGTGAGCAGCTCATCTCGTCCATGTGCAGGAACCAAGCAACCTCTGTAAACAAGTGTTCACCGTGGGGCAGCTTCTTTCTAAACAAGGGGGCATGCATGGGAAAGCAGTTCCAAGGATATAGATCTGTTCAAATCATACCCAGATGAATGGTAATCTAAACAAGCATTCACATAGAAAACCAAAATGTGTTATTTTCATAGACAAGGAGTACATAATGTATTTGAGCTAAATATTTTGATTTTTTTTTACCTAGAAACTTGCAGAACTTGAAATATGTTCCAATGGGTATACGATTGTTTTAATAATTGAAAAAATACTAATGAAGATTAAGAAAAGCTTCAAGAAAAAATACAAAGGCTATTTATTTTCTCTATTCAGAGATTACTACCACTAGTGTTTCAAATTACACCCATCACAGCTTTGATATATTTTGTATGTGTCATACATGCTGTTTGGTAGACTGAACATTTTACATAAAAATACATCATGCATGAGATTGAGAGGTAGCAAGGATCATAAATTTCTCCAAACCTCAGCATCCACTCTTGTTATTACTATGGGACTTCATCATGAAGCCTCTTAGTAGATAGACTCTTTGGTGAATTTGACCATATCTGTTAGACAATAAAGACTATATCAGTCCTTCCCATCGAGGGCTGCCCAAGAGTGCTTATCCTTCCCTTTCTTCTAAGTCCATAGACTCATTGTTTGCTTATGAGAATCTAAAGGCCTTCTACATATTTGTAGCCCACTAGGATTCCTAGTGGCTGTACCTAGCAGGATTGCATAAGAGGTTGATTGGACCATGGGCCTGAGTATCAGGTGTTTGTAAGGGTCTACACTTGACTGTAACTAGTAAGGGGGGGGGTCTTTTTGTTCCACCCCTTGGTATTGTTATAAATAGACCTTTGGAATAAAGTCCTGGGCCAGTGGATAAGGATCCATGCTGTGGATATTGGTCTGTATAAATAAAATGCTAATTGGCCAGTAGCCAGGCAGGAAGTATAGGCGGAACAAGCAGAGAAGAGAACTGTGGGAACAGAAAGGCTGAGTTAGGAGACGCCAGCCTGCCGTCCAGAGAGCAGCATGTAAAGGCAACAGGTGAAGCCACAGAACACAAGGCAACATATAGATGAACAGAAATGGGCTGAGTTTAAGTGTAAGAGCTAGTCAGTGGTAGGCTTGAGCTAATGGCCAAGCAGTTTAATTAATATAAGCTTCTGAGTGATTATTTTATAAGCGGTTGCAGAGTCCATGGAGCTGGGCAGGACAGAAGAAAACTTCAGCTACAGATCCAGGCCCACTTGAGTCTATCCTGCGTTTCTCTATATCTCTCCCCTCTTTATTTCTAACTAAGTCTCTTATCCCTCATTCTCAAGAGTCAATGGGGTAAATAAATGTGGGGGCTGGTCCGTCACATACATAGATATCAGAATTATTCTGCTTTTCTTTGATCATAACTAGTTATTCAACATCTATCAATGGCCAAGCTCTGTTCTCCTATCTGGAGAGTCCTTTCAACAAGGAGAAAGAACAATCTTTGTAATGCCTTCCTCATTCCTAAGGATAATCAGTACCTTAAATTTTAATAAACATTTTCTCAGTTAATTAAATTGTTGGTTGAATAGCTACTTTACATGAATCAGAGTATCTGATCTGCATGAATTGTGCTCTTATTTTTTGGAATATTCATCCTTCTCAATGTCTTACTTTAGATAAGATGATATTAAGTATCTATACACATTACTCTTTCAAAGTGATTTTCTTATCACTTCCAAGCACTATTTAACATAAAGAGATAGGGATTAAGCCATAACATTTCACAAAGAAAGACAACAAAAAGAAAGAGCAGGAAAAAAAAAATCAAAGAGACCAGAACATAATTTACAAAATGAAGTAAGTCCCACCTATTAACAAAGACAGTTAACAATCTCATTGGTGCATTAGTGGTACAAGTATTACAGAAACAACCAACAACTTTCTGATTGGATTCAAAGTCTGCTCCACAAAACAGAACTCATGCTTGGTACCATTAATGGAGCCAAAAGCTAGGTCATAGGGAATAAAGAGAGACCTAATACTGTTATACTGATAAATGGAGTTAGTAATAAACATTCCCTTTCCTAAATTCTATTTTCACACCCATGGGTTGGTGCATCCCTCAGCTCTCATCAGAGAAGTGTCTCTTTTCAATAGATGATGGTTAATACAGATACCCACAACTGAGCAATATGCAAAGAATAAGGGACCATGGGTTGCTAAGATTTAAATGAGACATCTCTATCATACATATCCTCCAAGGCTTTAGGGATCACTGCAGACAGGTGTGGGGTTCCTGAGATACTACTCCTGTCTGAAGAGCTATTGGCAACTTATGACTCCCCAGAGATACCACCCCTATCTGAAGAACTATTAGTAACTTATGACTGCTCAGGGAGGGAGAGTCTGTTTTCTTCAAAATAGCCCCTAGGAAGCTACTGTGTCCAGTGCTATCTCATACATTTCCTGCACTAAATCATCCCAGTGGGTTGTAGAAAAACAGTGTATAAATTTGGGAGAGAAAAGTGATAAATGGAGGATAAAGAAGAAACCAGAGGGGAGAGAATGGGTGGGAGAAATCCTTTATGCATGTATGAAACTCTTCAATAATAAAAAAATTAAAAATAAAGTTACCAATGTATAAAACCAAACATCAACTATTTAGTATTTATATAGGGGCAAGCAGGATTAATTGATACAAAGCAAAAATCTGGTTGTAATTTTAAAATAATCTTTGTTCGAGTGTATCTCCAATAAATAAACTTGATGTTCTAAAAGAGAAGGTGAATAATGTTGGTTAAAAATCTATAAACATTTTTCATGTAAGTAGTGAAATTCTAAATTATTTACAGCCATTGTGAAAATATAATAGAAGGCCTTTGATAGATATTCAAAGCTTAAACTGCAATATTATCTAATACCACATCTAGATTTATATCTAATGGAAATGAAGTCAGTATTTCAAAAAAGATCTACCCACATATGCTTATTATAGCATTATTCATCATAGCCAATCAGAAGCACACACACATACAAAAACATATTATTTTATTTGTCAAAAGACAAGAAAGAAAAATCTTCATTTCTAAAAACATAGATACACATAAAAGACATTTTGCTAAAATGGAATAACTTAGACACAGATATTCAGACAGATATGCTAAGTCTTTGTTACTACATGGAATACAGAGAACTCAACTTAGAGCGGGTAGTTTGGTAAATGGAAGGTACTATTGTGCAGGATAAATATGGAAATATTCGTTAAAATACTAACACTTTCAGTTAAAAAATGAGTGAGTTCTGGGATCCGGTGTATGGCGCGGTTACTATAGTGGATAAAACAGCTTGAGGGAAATACAGAAGGCGAGGTCAGTATAGCCTTGGGGAAGACAGTGCTCACCTGGCGTTTCTTTAAGGGGCCCCTTTGTCCCCATTATTAAAATGCAGGACCTTGGGTTACCTCCTTTCGTCTCACACCCTGGGCTTAGTTTCTCTGAGGACACGGTAAAAATATATTCATACTATGAGCAGAATATCTCCCCAAGGAATACCTCTGCGGCCAAATTTGCCTGTTCCTTAAATAGTTGGTAAGTCATATTCCCAAGAGTGTGGTGTCAATGCCAAATTATCTGTCGGGGGTATTGGGAGTGGGAGATGGGGAGGGGGGGTAATTTTACACATAGATATAGCCAAACAGTGGAAATAATGTATGTGTTCATATAACTCCTGCTAGATTCCACAGATGTGAAATGTCCTTGAAATAATCATTTCTTCCTACTTCTTCTCTTCCTCTAGCTTTGCAATCTGTTATGCCCACATGCTATAGGGTCCTGTCTAAAAATACTGCTGCACATGTTTATGGGAAAATACTGCACCATGAAGATAATAAGAGAGGGTACCCTCAAAAAGTAGTGTGGAATGGTAAGAGCTGAGCTGAGCTGGCAAGTGGGATACTTTGGTTTCTGATTTTCATTGTCTACAGCTAAGTCTAAAGATATAACCCGTCAAATGATCTCTAAGCTTTGACTCTTTGTAAGTGAGCTGTTGGGTTCCATGTTACCCGAATCTACGCTAGACTACAATCACACATACCTATCTGATAGAAGATACCAAAGATTTTTTGTTTTGTTTTTGAATACTTCTATCTGTGAAGTCTTGCTTTATATTTTCTATTTTATAAAGTTTTTTCTTTAAATTCTTCAATGAAAAGCCACTTATTTGGCATATACACAAATAAAACAGAAGCACACGTATTAAAAATTGGGTTGAAACAGGACTGAACACAGAAAGAAGAGGATCAAGAGTTCAAAGTCAAGGGACTGGAGAGATGGCTCAGTGGTTAAGAGCTCCTGTAGAGTTAGTGTCCCAGCACCCATCCAGGGCAGCTCATATCCACCTTGAACTCTAGCTCCGAGGGATCTTATACCCTCTTCTGATCTGTATATTCTCATGTACACACACACACACACACACACACACACACACACACACACACACACACTATTAAAAATAAATTCTTAATATTTTAAAATTTTGGTTTAGTTTTCAGTTCTTTTAAAATTTATCCATGACATGTTTTCATCATATTCATCCTCTTCTGCCAACTTTAAAAAGAGTTTAAAGCCAACCTAGGGTACATAGTGAGATCTTTTATTAAAAACAACAAACATTAACATATCCACTTGCATATTTGTGTTTCCTAAGATGTGAATACAAAGTTTAATTTCAAAGAAACTGTTTTCCCCACTTAAATAGATGGCGAATACAGTTCCTGAGAACCGCATTGGGAAGGAAGACAGAGGTCAACACTGAGATGGAGAAATTTCTTTCACGGAAAAATTCTTTTCCTAAGAGTAAATATCTCAAACCCCAGTGGTTTCAACCAGGAGTAATACTACTTTCAGAATACATATTAAATGTCTGGAGACACTATGGACTCTCACAGCCAATGGGAGCAATGCACTGGCTGTTTTTGTTTTGTTTTGTTTTGTTTTTTTCTTTTTAAATTTTACATCCTGACTGCAGTTTCCCCTCCCTCCTCTCCTCCCATTCTCTCCCCTCACTTCCTGTCTGCACTCCCCTCAATCTACTCCTCCTCTGTTTTGGTTCAGAAAGGGGCAGGCTTCCCGTGAGTACCAACAAAACATGGCATATCAAGTTGCAGTAAGACTAAGCACCAACCCTTGTATTTAGGCTGGGCAAAGCAAAAAATATGAGGAATAAGTTCCCAAGAGCCAGCCAAAGCATTAGGGACAGCCCTTGCTCCCATTGCTAGGAGACCCACAAGTAGACCAAGCTACACAGCTGTCACATGTATTTAGAGGGCCTCGGTGGGTCCCATGCAGACTCCCTGGTTGTTGGTTCAGACTTTGTGAGTTCCTAGGAGCCAGGTTAGTTGTTTCTGGGGGTTTTCTTGTGATATCTTTGGCCCCTATAGTTCCTACAATCCTCCCTCACTCTAGAGTCATTAGAGAGATGTGAAGATCAATTGAGAAAATGCCTCCATAAGGTCAGGCTCCAGGGAAGCCTGTAAGGCATTTTCTTAATTAGTGATTGATGTGGAAGAGCTTGGCCCATTGTGGGTGGTGCCATTCCTGGGCTGGTGGATCTGGGTTCTATAAGAAAGCAGGCTGAGCAAGCCATGGGGAGCAAGCCAGTAAGCAGCACCCCTCTCTGGTCTCTGCATCAGCTCCTGCCTCCAGGTTCCTGCCCCGTTTGAGTTCCTGTCCTGACTTCCCTCAGTGATGGACAGCAAGGTGAAAGTGTAAGCCAAACACCTCTCCTCCCCAACTTGCTTTTGCTCCTGTAGTTACATCACAGCAACAGTGACTTCAATACAAGCTATTTGCATGTAGCTATTGGGTAGAAACCAGGGATGCTATTAAGCACATCCTGGTGCACAGGCAGCCCAGGAAAACAAAGGATGATCCTGCCCAAAGTGTGAGCAGCACAGAGGTTGAAAATCCCAGCCACAATCCCCCAACATCATTAGTTATAGTACACCAAGCTCAAAATACTGAGTTTGACATTGAGACCTGCAGCCTAACCATGAAAGGTCTCTGGAAGACTTGGACTTTGTGCAAGTAAATATTTCTGTATTCTGAGTTCAAAAATCTAGTCAACAGTTAGTTATTTTGTGTTTCATGTATTATTATTTCACATGTTTATTTCTAAATACTTTTTCAATCTATAGCAAGAACAAAGCCACCTACTGTGAATTCTGGTTATATTGATAAATGTGAAGATCCAGAAGGCTTGTCAGATATTGGGGTATTACTGAGCACGATCAAATCAAAAGATGTCAGTGGGGAGCCACATGATCCCGTTTCAAGCTAGTTGTTTCTCTCTGTTCTCAGACTTCTGTGATGGTAATCAATCTTCATCGTAGTTCAGATAATCACTAGGTGGGAGAAAAGGAAGAAGAGGAAAAATAAGAGTGATGGAGGGGTTGAATATGAACAATGTATATTATAAGCATTTCTGGGAATGTCAACTTGACAACAAGCTAGAGTTATCTGGGAAGAGGAACCCTCAGTTGAAAAAAATTCCCCCATCAGATTGTCTGTGGTCAGTGTGCTGGGCATTTCCTTGATCAACGAGTAATGTGGGAGGAGCCGGTCCACAGAGGTGGAGCCGGGCCTGGGAAGGTAGTCCTGGACTGTGTAAGAAATCAGGCTGAGCATGCCATGGGAAGCAAGCCAGCAAGCAGAGTTACTCCATGGTCTCTGCTTCAGTCCTGGCCTCCAAGTTCCTGCTACCAGTTCCTATACTGGCTTGTCCTCATGATGGATTACGACTGTAAGCAAGCTAAAATAAACCCTTTCTTTGTCGAGTTGGTTTTGGTCATGGTGTTCTATCCAGGAATAGAAAGCAAACTAAGACACAAGTTTTAAAGTTTTAAGTTTTGAAAACTAAGTTCTTTAGCAAATTTCACTGGCCAAGACTACCACAATCTATGTCAAAGGCAGAACTAGAAAGTGATTCGTAGTGACAGCTTACTAACATAATTAAAATAAATAAATTTAGGAAAGAATGTTGCTCAGTGGCAGAGCAACTCCCTGGCACATGATAGGCCCTGGGTTTGATTGGCAACACAACAAACAAGGAAAAAAAATCTACTTTGGTTTAACACAATTAATTTTGGTAGTGTTTTGAGATTGAAATATATAAATGATACAAATCGCATTAACTGCAGAGTGGGTAAATGAAAGACTTATGCTGGAAAAAATACGTATAGTTTCCATAATGACCACAGTGTTCTAGAACAGTTCTCAGTCCTTTCTGTGTGGAATGGGCAAACAAAGATGTGGCACTAGGTAAATTTAGAAACCAACCCCCCCCACACCCACACATACTGAAGTACTGAATTAATCCACATCCCGTGGGAAAGCAGTTAGAAAAGTCAATGTGGGGGCATAGTGTAAATCACTTGGCCTTGGATTTTGGTACCAGTCATACTGCTTGTCATTTCAGGATCACCATCTCAGAACCAGTAAGTTTCTAATTAAGAGATTTTAAATATCAGCCAACCATTACAATTTATATACAGCTGAAGGAGACTTTTCAGAGGGAAAATAACAATAAACTGTGAACACATCTTTATAAGAACATCCAGCACATTAATAATTCTTGTAAGTTTTAGATGGTTTTTCTGATGTCTTTTAAAGCTTGATTCAAACTGATAATGACTTAGACTTTGGAACTGCAATCATATCCAATAGTTACACTATTTTTTTTCCATTTTTTTAATCAAAAGGAAATCAAAAGGTCAGAGGTCACAGACATACCTCCATCTGAATTTCATACTCTTTGGAAAAGATAAAATGTTCAATGAGAAGGTTTAGAGCCAGCTTTCATTATAAACATGTGAGTTGCATTTATTTTTTTTGAATCACCGCACTGTGAATATGGCGAGCAGAGGTAAAATTGAAAATTACACATACCCGATAGTGTGGAAGGTGCCTCCTTTTCACTTGGTAAAGTGACAGCCAAAGAAGTGTTTAGCTGCAACTGCTTCTGTTGATTTTTCTTTGGCCTCTGTGTGACCTGATAGTTGGTGGAATAGATGAAAATGGGAAGTTTCAATTCCCCAGAGCAAGGGGATGGCTCTCAGGATGAATGTAGCGAGACTTCCATTCCGGGGATGAGAACCTGATGCTCCATAAAGCTTTGTGAAGTGTGGGTACCACAAGGCAGGGGAGTGGGGAGGGAGACTCATCACTCCTAAAAGCAGCTAAGAGGTGAGGAGAGTGAATCATTGCAGTAGTTTGGCCAAGAAACCTGAAAATGTCCACCTTATCGATCAGAGGGAGGGAAGCAGAACTTGAGGAGAGCTTTTTCCCAGAAGAACCAATTTCATGTTGCCTTCAAGATCAGTTGTACATATCCATTAGGATGTATTCAAACCATAAATTGTGTGGCTCCTCAAAATCTATTCGGGAACTAATCATAATATACACAACAGACAGGCTTAATAAACACCATCAATGTTTGGCAGAACAGACCTACTGTGGAGCTAAGAACATGTGTATGTTTGTGTATCTGAGTGTTTTCTCGACAGGCCGACTGCTTTCATTTTAATTTTGTTTTCTTGAAGAAAAACCATTCATTTATAACATAAGACTTATATACTTAACCTTATTTTCTATTTTGAGTTTAGTAATTTTTCAGATCTCAACTTGTTATCATCACTTGATTCCCATTCACTTACGAGTTCCTTCAATTTATCCCCCATAAAGATATCGAGTTTCCAGGTGTGTGTGTGTGTGTGTGTGTGTGAAAGAGAGAGAGAGAGAGAGAGAGAGAGAGAGAGAGAGAGAGAGAGAGAGAGAGAGAGATATTTTCAGAACATCGTTAAAGGTGGGTTTTTTCTTTTTTTATTAAGGATTTTTTTTACTCATTTTACATACCGATCACAGATTCCCCTCTCCTCCCTCTTCCTACCTCTCCTGCCTTCCCCCTCACCCTCCTCCCCATTCCATTCTCTCCTACAAGAAGGTAAGGCCTCCCATGGGGAGTCAGCAGAGCCTGGTACATTCAGTAGAGGCAGGTCCAAGCCCCTCTCCCTGCATCAAGGCTGTGTGAGGTGTCCCACCATAGGTAATGGGCTCCAAAAAGCCAGCTCATGCACCAGGGATGGATCCTGATCCCACTGCCGGGGGCTCCATAAGCAGATAAAGCTACACAACTGTCTTGCTTATGCAGAGTCCAGTCCCACATGGGCTCCACAGATGTTCATCTAAATTTCATGAGTTCCCACTAGTTTGGTTTGGTTGTCTCTGTAGGTTTCCACATCATGATCTTGATTTCCCTTGCTCATAGAATCCTTCTTCTCTCTCTTCGACTGGTCTCCTAGAACTCAGCCTGGTGCTTGGTTGTGGATCTCTGCATCTGCTTCCATCAGTTACTAGACAGAGGCTCTATGATGACAATTAGGGTACTCACTGATCTGATTACTGGGGTAAGCCAGTTCAGGCACCCTCTCTACTATTGTTAGTAGTCTAAGTCATCCTTGTGGATTCCGGAGAACCTTCCCAGCACCTGGCCTCTCCCCATCCTCATGATGTCTCCCTCTATCCTGGTATCTCCCTCACTGCATCCCTGCTTCAGCTTGACCATCCAGTTCCCTCATGTTCTCATCCTCCATCCCCCACCCTCCATTGCCCCCTCCTCATCCCCAGTTTACTCATGGAGATCCCCTCTATTTCCCCTTTCCAGGGCAATCCATGCATCCCTCTTAGGGTCCTCCTTGTTAGCTAGCTTCTCTGGAGCTGTGGGTTGTAGTCTGGTTATCTGTTGCTTTAACCCAGAGTCAGAAAGAAAAACATGGTATGTACTCACTCATAAGTGGATACTAGGTGCAAAGGTGTTTTTAAGACGTGTATATTATTTAATTTTAAACAGATATTATAGTTCTACAGGTTTGACTCTTTGATTTCTTACTCTATTTATATAATATTGTGCTTTAAAAGAATTCTACCCATGTGTTTTAGCCTGCCTGATTTCTGCTGAAAGGCTGAGCTAAAGGTCTCTAAATGGGTATTTTACTTGTGAATGATCCCAGAGTATAGTGTAAATGGCAAAACAACACATTTTTTAAGAGCACAACACAGCATTCTTAACCATTGGCCAGTCATTTTGATTTTTTGTTGCATTTTCTCACATTATTACAATAGGAGAAATTTTAAATTTCAAAAGATGGGTAAAATGTCTTTTCTATGTTTAATTTAGTATATAATTATCTGACAAGACAACAAACACTATTGGTTCTCATTGCCTGTGAGAAAATTGGGACAATTGTGCTGTGGACAAAAGATTTCAAAGCCTGCACCCATTACCTGTCTTTCCACCATTTTCCTAGGAAATAATGCTGGGAAATACGGACTACAAAGTCAAAGAGCCCGGACTCTGAACCCTGCCGATGCCCTAGTCTGCCATGTTAGGAACTGTGTGCCCACGTACAATTTCATTTCTCAGAGACATTCAATCTTTGTGTACAGATCACAACATAAAGGTAGTAGCAACTTCAAGTGCTGTTTTGACGACTGAATAAGGAGACAGATATGGGAAATTATAAACATGTAAATATGTGTAGCTCTGCTCATCCTACCCCACTGAAGATGTAGTATGGGTGATCAGGTTAGGTTTGCTATGATAACAGCTTTCAACTCACACACAACCCCTTCACACTGAACTGTGGAAACCTGTCCTCTAGACTTGGGTCAACGCTTCAGGTTCCTTTGATCTTAGGCATCTCAATTTCGACACATTATTTTATCCAACTGCAGTTGACCAACCCCCTCTTGTGCAGAACAGAGGCTGAAGAATGGAGCTCAGAACTAATCCATCTCTTTCATTTTCATTGTATTGGATCAGTCACATGATTACAAACAAGTTCAAAGGGGCTGAAAATTCATATGCTGTGTAGCAGGCAAGGAGGCAGGATGGGGTCCTGGTGTTGTTGTTTTCTCTACCAGTTAAAGAATTAAAAGGCAGGAAAAACCTAGAAGAAAACAGGTAGTGGTAGGGAAAACTCTGACAGGCCAGATAGCATCAACCAGTGAGGAAAGGTGAAGAAACACTCCCAGAGCAAGGCGTACACAGAGAGATCTCACGCAAAGTAGAGAGTAGATTTGGGAAGCTAACGTCTACTCTCTCCTTGAGGGCTGGGGGTTTAAGGGTCTTTGGGGGCAAGAGGACTTCTTCCCCTAAAATAGAGTTTGTGAGTTTTAACAAAGATAGGGAGGCTGAGGGCAAACATACCCTACTCTGACATTGTTCAACTCCTCAGGTTGATCTGCCTGCCCAGAGTCCCAACCGGCAGGAGCAAAAGACTGCCAGGACTGTGTCTCAAGTCTGGAGAATGAGCAAGAAGCAAGAAGTTGTTGATTCACTATCTACCCGTGCCCCTCTCCTGTGTATCGATCAGGGGAGTAACCCCTAGTCCTCCATATCAGTGAACATTAGCGATGATTAGCCCAAAATTTTACTTCCTCATGGCTCCTGGGAATATCCAAGGTAATAGCCCAAGGAGAAACTATGCACTACGTTGAAAGAATTGTCTATGAACATGAGTTCAGTAGTTTATCCACCTATAGTGAAGACCAGATCAGTCAAAATATTTTTCCTGCCTTTCTAGTAGAGTACAATCAATTATATCAGAGAGAAATAAATGGTGGGCAGATAAAAAAGGAAAGTATGAACGTGTAATGCAAAAATATGTCTGTATTTGATACAAATAAACCTGTAAAAGGACATCTAGCATGCATGTATATACATATGTGTCTCTATATAGACAGAAATAAATGTGAATTTAGGCTTATTTTACAGGAGGTGTGTGTGTGGTCCCCATTTGACCTGTCCTTATAAATCATAGGCGCCTGGAATTACATTAGTGGAGCCCAAGATTAACGACACAAAAGTTTGTCATGGCAAACACAGTGTTGTAAAATTTCAAGAACAGAATGGAAGTGATAGGCCCACTCAAGTTAATGTCAAGGATAACATTCAGTGTCTGATTTGGTCCACATGAGACCATGTTTGAAGACAAGGGTTTCTGTGCTTAAGCTCTCTCTATAGCATGCATTTTCTGAGTGCTGGCAGATTCCTATCTGGCAATCAGCATGACATAGAAACACTAGAAAATACACCTGGACAAAGACCAGATGACATGAACTCAGTCCAATTATTAGTTTGTAAGTCTCCTGGCAAATGGCAGTCTGTCACTTCCACACAGCTGATATGGGACTCTCAGTTTGAGCAAATTTGAGTTTTATACTTTTACCATACACATCAGTAATATAACAGAACTTTTGCAAAAATCCATGTTTAAGGGCATGGGCTCTACACTGAAGAGAAAAGAAAGAGAGTTTCAGGAAGAGTTAAGGAACATCTGATATGCTCTCAAGGTAGGAAGTTGTTTCTCTACTAAAAAAAATACATAAAAAAAGAAAGGCTGAAAAAAAGTAAAGAAGTGTGTAATCTTCAGAAAATTTCCTAGTAGGAGCGGCTGACCATGAGGACATGTTTGCTGTTCAGAAACTCAGCTCTCGTAAGCTGAACGAGTTAGACATAGCATGATGATGTCATCATTTTGTTCAACTGGACAAGGGGCAGAAATTCAGTGCGGACGCTTCATTAGAAGATTATGTTATTCACTGCAGACGAGCACACTGGCCTTCTCCACTCTTCCAGTTCCTCCCTGTCCCACCCTCCACTCTTCAATATGTCCCCCACTGCTCTTAGCTTCCTCTTGTTTACCTAAACAGTCCTCATTTCCTGTCTCTGTCTTCTTTCACTGCTATGTGCTTCACAAACTCAACCTTTTTTTCTGAATTCAATCCCTATTTATAGTAATTGTAATAGTGCCCACTGACTGAACTTACTGAGTGCCCAGAATGTGGCCCATTTAACAGTCACAACAAGATTACCATGTAAACACTTTACCATATCCATCTCGCAGGTCAGTAGATTAAGATTCAGCAGGAGGAAGCTTGCCTAAAATCATAATCTTACCAAGTTGCGTGGCTGAAATTTGAACCCTTGTTTCTGTCGAAGTCTAAAGTTCCTGACCTTTACCAACATGCTTTAACAGATGACCCTCTTGAGACAGTATCTTCCAGACATGATAGGACTGACTCACATATGAGCTCACAGAGACTGTGGTCAAGAGCTGCTCAGGTTCTGGCCAGATGGATCCAAGCATTCAGAGGGGCAAGTGTACACGGGGTCCCACCTCCTACTAAGGATCAATTTGCAACTGATACCTGTTTGCACAGGGAAAATCAGTTTTCTCCAATGGCATCTCACTGGATATATCAAGCACACTTGAGTAGAACTAAGAGCAGTTTGCCAACACAGTAGGAACTCTGTGGTATTTTTATGGACTTAAAATTTGTTTTAAAAAAATTTTGTTTCAGTGTTTTATTGGTCATTTGCTTGTCTGTTTTGATTTTTGGTTTTGTGTGTTTTCTTGTGTTTCTTGATTTTGTTTTGTTTTATTTTTGTTTCTTTTTGATCATACAGTTAGGTGGGTGGAGAGATGGGAAGGATCTGGGAAGAACTTGGGGAGAGTAAAACATGATCAAAATGTATTGCATGGAAATTTCTTTTTAATTATAAAAAGGAAAAAAGATGACCCTTTTGCTATATTATAGCATCAAATTAAATCAAATGAAGACATATTTATTGATCATATATTAAGTACAAGGTGATATCCTAGCACCAGAACTAAAAATTTTACATATAAGAATTATTTTTGGCGGGCGGTTGTGGCACACGCCTTTAATCCCAGCACTCGGGAGGCAGAGCCAGGCGGATCTCTGTGAGTTCAAGGCCAGCCTGGGCTACCAAGTGAGTTCCAGGAAAGGCACAAAGCTATACAGAGAAACCCTGTCTCAAAAAACCAAAAAAAAAAAAAAAAAAAGAATTATTTTTGTGTTTGTCAAGGTCTGGTCAGGAGATGTTAAGCTTATTGGTTGCTTCGACAGCAAGAAAGTCGTACATAAATGCAGTGTATAGAGCAATTAAGAAACTAAACTACTGCAGAACTGAAGAGTCACAGAAGAAGTTTTCAGATATGAGAAAGGCTATAGGACACAGTTTGTGTTCCTCTGGGATTGAAAGGTCAGAAAAGGGATGAGGTTTCTAAAACTTATCATCTTGAAGATGAAACTCACAATTCTGAAATTCAGAACCTCTAGAACAGTGGTTCTCAACCTGTGGGTTGTGACCCCTCTGGGGAGTTGAACTACCCTTTCACCGGGGCTGCATACCAGATATCCTGCATATGAGATATATAGCATGATTCTTAACAGTTGCAAAATTACAACTAGGAAGTAGTAAAGAAAATGATTTTATGGTTGGGGGTCACCACACTATGAGGAACCATATTAAAGGGTCGCAAAAGGTTGAGAGTCGCTGCTCTGGAAGAGATCAGGCCATAGATCTTAGTGTATCTCAGTTTGTCAGAGGAGCTGTGTGGCTTGGTAACTAGATCTTCAGGAAGGAAGTCTCGGCTGGCTGGTGTTGGGGTCTCTGGCAGGCACAATGTCAGTTTTGCAAATGGGAAGGCTGCAAATTAAGATCAAGAGCTCCTATGAGACTGACTGAATCATCTGAAATACGGAAAATGTACAAGTATGACCCTGATAAGAACAGAAAGCAATCAGTGAGTAAGTAGTCCTTTCTTTTTCGAACCTTCCACCTCCTCTGGCTTCCCTATTGGCAGAATTTAAAAGCTAGTCAACTCTCTGGGGGAAAAATGGCTGAGAAATATCTAAAGAAATGTTCGTCATCCTTAGCATTTGAGGTATGGCAGATCAAAGTAACTCCAAGATCTCATCTTATCCCAGTCAGAATGGCCAAGATCAATAAAATGCCAACAAATGCTAGAGGAGGTCCAGGTAAATGGGAAACCTCATTTGCTGCATTGGGATTGCAAACTGGTACAGCCACTATAGAAATCAGTGTGGAGAATTCTCGGAAAGCTAAACTAAATCTACCATATGACACAGCTATACCACTCTTTGGCATATACCCAAAGGACTTGACATCCTACTCTGAAGATTACTGCTCAGCCATGTTCATTGATGCTCTATTCCTAGGAAATGGAAATAACCGAAATGTTCTTCAATCATTGAATGGACAATGAAAATGTAGTATATATACACTATGAAATACTATTTAGCTATAAAGAAAGTTGAAATCATGAACTTTGCATACAAATGGATAGGACTAGAAATGATCATATTGAGTGAGGTGGCCCAGACCCAGAAAGACAAACATCAAATGTTCCTCCTTATTGGAGCCTCCTAACTCCAAATCTTCAGATGTGAGTATGTATACTGGAGTAACTACAGAAATGTGGAAAATAAAAAGGGACCATTGTTGGGTTGGGGTGTGCAGGGGAGTGATAGAGAAAGGAATAGCAGGGTACAAGTGATCTAATGAGAGGACATGAGAAAGGGAGATCTATTTAGGAAGGATGGAGAGAGATAAATATGGAAGAAGGGAGGTAAAATAAGAGTAAAGATGCCCGAGAAAGTCCTAAGAAATCATACTATTAACTATATACTAAAAATACAATATTGTAAGTCTGCATATTAATATATAAAAATAGTTTAAATGAAAATCTCTCATTGGGGGTAACAATAGTCCCTCCAAGAGCCAAAGACTACCTAACAAAACCCCTAAAGCCAGATATAAGAAGCCCTTTTTTTAATTGTTGGTTAGGGTTGCTTAAGAGACTTCTAAAACTAACAGAATATTGCTCTTGCCCTTGGTTGCTCCTCAGGGGTGAAAGTTTAAGTCCCTATTGCTGAAGACATCATGCACTTCGGAACCGAGGCCCAGAGCCCTTGAGATGGAACTGACCTGAATGCCTCCTCCCTGAGGTTTGGCTTTCATGCTACCAGAATGCATCATGCAAGTCCTAAAGGAGGGAATCAACCAGTAGTCCTACCCAGCTATGATACCTATGAACCACAGCAAAGACCAGCATGGCACTGTAAGAGCCTAGGCATGCGATAGCGGCACACATACCTCCATGGTAACCAACAGCTCTCTAGCTGGACTTCAAACCCACTATACCAGATGGAAACCGTTCCTGGAACTGGAAACCCAGCCAACTACTCAGGGCTAGTGAAGTCATGGATCTTGGAGGAGAACCTACAGCCATCATTTTATTAAACCAACACAGTCCCTTACTGCATTCTAAGGTTTTGTCCTTTTACCCACAGGTAAGTGCAGAAGGAGCGGGATGACTGTACGAGCCAGAAGATGAGGGACTTTGCTGTGAAATTGTGCATCCTAGTAA
Source organism: Peromyscus leucopus (assembly GCF_004664715.2). Classification (NCBI taxonomy): domain Eukaryota; kingdom Metazoa; phylum Chordata; class Mammalia; order Rodentia; family Cricetidae; genus Peromyscus; species Peromyscus leucopus. Next base: position 20,790,089 of record NC_051074.1, on the reverse strand, counting down.
GGTCAGAGGCTACATCCATACAGTCTCCCCAACATGACTGCCTAAACATGAGCTGAACAAGGACAGACACTCTAAAGTGGATGGGGAAAGCCCATGAGGCCTCCACGCTGCACAAAGAACTACAGGCAGCTAAGGACTGCGGAGAGTGGGAGAAACAGTCTTCCCCAGGGAAGATCACACTAATCGGTTACCCAATACAAAGGGTCAGCCCTGGAAATATACGTACAAGTAACATTGTACTGACTGAGCAGGTTATAGTTAGTATATATCCTCATGTATATATATAATGAAAAAAAGGCACCATAAATTTGAAAGTAAGCAAGAAGGGGTATAGGAAAGGGAAGAGAAGGGGAAAATGGTACAATTATACTAATATCAAAAATAAAAGAAACAATCAAAAGATTTCACTAAACGTTTTAAAAGAAAGTAAGTCAATGGGACAAAGCATAGGTGACGGAGAGAGTCAGACCCAATGTCACAGAGGTGAGTCTGAAGTTGGGAGCAGTACCTTACTCTGTTACCCACTTAAGGCTTACAGTCTAGTAAATTGATATTTCAAAGTATCACAGACGGTATTTTAATACTTGCAGGGCATGGGACAAAGGGACAGCATGGCTGCCCCTGTAATTCCTGGTAGGTAGGAAAATAGTAAACGCCTTCTCTTTAAACATTGAAGTCTGACTCTCAGTTCAGTTGCAATCATTTAGTGGTTCCTTTTCCAGAGTTTGCAAGCATCCTTTGGTGTACTGCAGCAGGCAAGAGGTTGCTTCTGCTATTCCCAGGAGCCCCTCCTCCGCCCTCTGAGACATCAACAGCATTTCTTCAAAGAACTCAGGGCTTTACAAAAGGCATGGAAAACCAGACTTCACGTACTATTTTGCTTTAGGATCTACAAAAACACCTTGAAGCATGAAAATATTAAGGAGTTATTTACTTGCTTGGAAAAAAACATGGGAAAAGTAAAATTAATATTTTAATATGCTTGCTTGCAACACAAATACAATGCTTATGGGTTTAGAATAATTTAATGGGAGTTGAATGAATGTAGGTGAAAATGGTATTGCACATCAAAATTAAATATTATACTCTGTCTTATACCCACTGGGACCTGTTCCAAGTCTATCATCCCCCAAGTATTTAGACTAGACATTCTAGTGTCTAGAATGTTCTCTCTGCTATGAAGAAATAGAAATGGTGAATGTGTCCTTCATGACTTCAGTTCAGCTCATATTTACCTACTAAATTGCAAGTCTTTTGAGAACAAAAAGCTGCTTTCTTTTGTTTTATCATCATCACAATTTTCATAATGCCTAAACCACTAATTTCTCCAGGTATTCCATTGTTATTTGGCTCCATGAAAAAATGTTTCCAGTTCTTGGCTATTTTTATCAATGCAGAGAAAAGCTAGTCAGCTATTCTCTTTAATTCCAGTCCTAGCTTCAAGGTCCTCGGAGGTAAATGGACAAGCTGCTTGATTTACATGTTAAGTGTTATTTGCCAGCATGCTTCGTGATCATGAGACCCTGGGTACATTGCAGAGTTGGAGCCAGTGTTCAGGCTTTGTCTCCAGGGGCTCTATTTAGGGAAGGCCTTGGGAAATGAGGCTTCTGTTCTGTAAAACAGTCCCAGGGACACCTATTACTGGCAGGTGTGCAGACTACTTGCTGCACTGTGAACACAAAGAAATCACTTTCTAAGGGACTTCCTACGGCTGTGTATCTCTGACACCGCTACCTCTGTTTCATTGAGTTTTTAAAGCACCCACGTTTGGGGTCTTGTCTCTGCCTGTGGATGGATTTTAGTGACTATTATACCCCAGGAATAACTGGGCATAATAAACAACAAAAAGACTCCATCACAGGGCTGGGACATGGAACCGCACCTCATTAACAGAAACAAGACAGCAGGCTAGAAGCTCAGGTGCTTGTAACACATCACAAATGAGAGCTGGCAGTCCAAAGTTATTCTCTCTTTGGATTTTACATTTGAACCTCACTCCCCACCCCAGAAATACCGTGGCAATTGCTGTAAGGTCCATCTCTGCCATATTTGTTACCCTTATTGCACCATGTTTTTTCCTTACAGAAGGAACCTTCGCCATGCCACACAATGAATGCTTATTAAAAAGAAATACACACGAAAGTGTTTCCTATCAGTTTATCCTGCTGACATAGAGAACACCACCATTCAAAGTTTCAGATTCGTGCCTTGGTGTGTGCATGTAGTTCAAAAGAGAATTGACAGAACTGCGTGGCATTCCTGTAATTACGCAGAAAGGACTGTTTTTCCTGGGTTCTTTGCTTGTTTTGTTTTGTTGTTTTATAACAGGCAGACGGATGACTACTCTTGTCATATCCTTTTATCCCCAATATAAGAGCAGTAATCTTTGTAATAAGGTTGTTCCCTTCTATCAAACCTCAGCAGCACCCAAGAAAAGTAGTCAATTAAAGCCTGTACCCATGAATTACTAAGGTTTTTCCAACCTCGCTGAGGCAAAGAGATTTATGTGATGAAACCAAGAGCTTTTTGCAACCCATCCCACAATGTGCAGCGTCTGCATAGTAAGATGTGTCTTCCTCTCTTTTTCTGTGTTATCTAGCCTCCAAAGGTCACAAAAGCTAAATTCAGATATAACGACACCCAGGAGCATTTCTATTGCCAAGAGACTACTAGCCAAGCATAATGCAACACATTCATTAATGCAGAGCTGAGTTTCTCTGAGCGTTTATTACACTCCTGAGCATGAGCTCAAATCAGCATATGTTTGCTTTAAAGATGGAGCTATCCTGAATGGAAAATAACAGTGGAGGTGTTAATCATGGTCATCACTAGAAAGAGTTGAGGTTGGCCTTGGTTGTCGTGTTAGCTAAGGCAAGACATTTCAGGATAATTCCCAATAGATGGCTTTCTTTTAATCTTAACAACTAACCTTAGGCATGTATATGTGTGTCTGTGTGTATAAGCAGATTTAGAACTCTACATTGAATTTCAAATTGAGCTATTGGTTTAGGAGCTCATTAACCGGTGTGAGCTCAGAAAACCACAGAGCAGGTCTGCTTGGGCCATCCCAGTGGACTAGGACTAGCTTAGGAACATTGTTGGAGTTCACCCCGAAAGCGTGAACAAAGGGGAAGAGGTTTATTCCTAGTTATTTTCCCTTGTTTTGAAACCATCACGTTTTCCTATTCTTACTGCAATCTAGTCTTTTTCAAGAGAGTGAGCCTCAGCAGCATAGTTCTTATGATCACTCAACTGCACCCACCTTATACAGTACATTATTTAAAATCAAGTTTGGCACCATGCAAATAAAAGGCCTTACCCCATAAGACCACAGGCCAATTAAAATTTAGGACCACCATTTTCTCCCCAACGGGGCCTCTTTAAAACTGAAATGCAAAGGTGTCGTTGCTGCACGGCTCCAATGCCCAGATAATTTAATGGCATTCAAAAATCTCTCCTGGTGGCACTCGACAGATAACACATTAAAGCGTAGCTCTGGGTGAGACACAACCTGGCGTAAAGCTTCACAGGAAAAACACATTAGACATGAAAACAACCAAGAGATAAGTTCAAGTTTGCCCTCCAAAGGAGTGTGAGGTGTCAGGATCCTGAGGTCACGGTAAATCCTGGAACACTAACACCAGCCTTCTGTCTTTGATAAAGCTGCTTTGCTGTAAGGAGGCACAAACCTAAGGAATTATGTCACATTTAACCCAGATCACAGGTTATGGTCTCCACTGAACGTTCACACTTATGTTCCAACCTGTCAGTTTCCTAGAGGAGAAACGGTGTTATCTCCTAATGATGCAACTTTCAATCCTATCAGGGAAGAAACAGTTGATGTAAGAAACCTCCCTCTAAGGAGAAAACAGCCCTTCAAAAAAGTCCAGCTTCAGAAGGTTTGGGCACAGTGAGATGAACGGGTTTACTGTTTCTTCAACTGGGGGTTGAGGGAGGAGCTAGGCTCAGAGTCAGAGATCCCAGCTTTCTTTCCCATTTACTCGTCTGACTCATCCATCAAAGAGCAACCAACTTACTTTGTTTACTTTGGTTTCCTATTTATTAAATCATAATATGAAGGATCCTCTGGTAGTTCCTATAAAATAAGTTCTTTTCCAAAATAAGTTCTTTCCAACCATCTGTGTGGCCCTAATCTGACCATTATTAATTCTCTAAGGAGTACAGGGAAAATCTGTATATGAGACTAGTCTTTTTTTTTTTTCCAGACTGAAACTGCACATTCTCTATGCCCCTGCACTTTAAGGCATAGGTTCAAGTTGGCAAAAACAGAAAATTGCATAGGAGTTTGAGACGGTGTGGCATCGGCCTGTGCCCAGGACCCTCTAGAGCTCACTCATTGCTGCTGGTCGCTCACTTTGCTGAGTAAAATGAGCACCAGGTAAGGCTCATAGAGCTTTGGCTCCCACAGAACCATTCATTTACTGTTGCTGAAAACGTGTGTCGTTCTGCTTCTGCAGCGGGTCCCAGAAGCCCCTGCGGCTCTTGACCACCATCAAGGCTAGTTGTAGTGAGAGCCTAACGCAGGCTGCAGTCGGTCTTTGAATGCCCATTTGTCCCGGAGTGCTACACTGTGCCCCTGCTGTGTATCCAGCTTTCACCCCACAGCCTGTCCTCCCCACTCACCGTGAGGACAACTGGTTCCAGCTGCAGAAAGAAAAGCATTCCATGGTCTTTCCCCTCATGGGCCACGGACAGCAACTCATCTCGGAGCCCTTGGCAATTTATCATCTGAACCCTTACCTGCCTGGCCTTCCTTGGCTAATTATAACATCCACCTTTCATATTAATTATTTATCCTGGGTCTTTCATTCCCTGATGAAGCCAGCTCCCAATTTTGGGAGTTGAGAGTAGAGACAGAACTCTGAAGGGTGATTCCTCTGTCCCCAAGCGTTGACTTAGATCACAAGGTAGTGCGCAGCTCCTTAGGCGGTGCCACGGCAGCCTTGGACTCGTAGGCAGAAGCAACTGAAAATTGTATTATCGTTGGCCCTTCCATGACTTGTGCAGTCTTTTCCATACTATGCTTCAATCTCCTCAAGGAGATTCAAGATTCTCAAAGAACAGGAAACGGGCAGAACTCTTAAAGATTAGCCTGAACTGCTTTGACACCATTTCTACTTTATCTGATTGGTCAAAGTAGTCACAAAGCATCCCAATGTGTGAGCACAAGAAAGAAGCAACTCCGAGAATTTTCAGCCATTTTACTCTACCACAAAACTAAACAGATCTTGTTGAATGAGTGTAGAATCCCCTCGGGTAGAAGTCTGTTTCTGCCTTCATGTTTCCTCCGCATCACTTCCATTCTTTGGTATTTATTTAGTCATATACTCATTTATAGATATTTAATGTGATACCTCAAAAGTGCCAAATCCTTTCATTCAGTGATCGTCTTCCCAGATGAGATATGAGCTATTTGGAATAGAACTGATTTTTATTCTTTATTTCATCCTGTTCCCCAATGTCTTCAAATCTTTAGTCTCTGTGAATTTCAAGGTCAGAATATATAGGGCTAAGCATGCTAGAGTCCAGAAGCTGAGGAAGTAAGGCATAATATGGAGCTCAACATGAGGTAGTAATTTACAAGACAGTGGTTCCCCTTACAACATTGGTCTCAGGCTTCTTTTACACTGACTAACAGTAGAAACAGGAACCTGAATTTAAAAGCAATGGGCATATAAAATCTCTTTTAAAAGCAAAAACAAAAAACACCTTTTGACTTTTAAATAATTTTAGTCTCACATACAAGTTGCAAAAATCACCACAGAGTTTCTGATACCCTCTCTAAACTCCTCCAGATCATTACATTTTTCCAGATTAAAATGAAATAATCCAAACTGGGTATTTGTCTTTGAAATTATATTGTTCACCAACTTATAAACCATATTCAGTTTTAGTATGACTTTACATAGTTTTGATGTTAGCTTAAAGTTTATGAAATATCAAAATATGTAAATTCATAGGACACACAATTGTTCTTTCACACCAAAGAAAGTTCCTTGTGCTGCACTTTGAGTAAGTCTTACTCCTCCACCCATATCAAGGATAACACAACATATAATAAGTGAATTTGAAGAGCCCAATAACAACAAACAGTTCCATTTATTAGAGGGGAGAGTGAGAAGCACATCAGAGACATGATTCCATAGTCATGAGTAACTTTATAGGGTAGATCTTTGGAGGCCCACTTTCCCACTGGTAGAATAAATTCTTTAACTAGACCTTAAGTCAGTTGTTTGAAAATGTTACAAGAGGCAAATAACAACCATTTTAACAAACATTCCCACTGGAAGTTCCCTGGAGACTGAGGTTTTAATTTTCACTGTCCCTTGAAAGCTATGTACAAAGGGCATGACTGACAGCTAGTGGGCTTCTAAAAAGTTGACTAGACTGTGAGAGTTCCAATTTCATCAATGGATCAACCCATTAACTGATTCATAATTTGTTAGCATTATAGATGATAACAACCTACTTTCTCCTACAAGGCCCCACTTCCAAAAGTTTCTATGGTCTGTTGGACACAGCCTAGAATCACCTGGGGGGGGAGGAAAAGAATCAGTTGAGTGATTGTCTTTATCAGGTTGGTCTCTAAGCATTTCTGTGAGGAATTATTTCCATTGTCTTTGCTTGTGTAGGAGGTTGCTGCCTCCAGTTTGTGCCCCTCAGTGATATATTGGAAGAGTAAGCCAAGTAAATTTTCTTCTTCCCCAAGTTACTTTAGGTCAGAGTGTTTTTATCACAGTGACAGAGAGAAAATGAGAAGACCTATGGAGATGGAGAGGGTCTCTAATGCCGTGAAAGGAGCTTAAGCTATACAGTAGAGGTTCTAGAGATGGGATGTCCAGTCAACATTGTCCTAAGGTGGAATGAGATTAGTGGGCCCTTGTCCCTTCATGGTAAGCATCCTTGCATCTGAGAAGATGCCATAACCTTGAACAAGGTGTCTAACGATTGTCAGCCATCAATACTCCCAACACTAGTCATCTGGAATGGCAGTCAAAACAGAGCATTCCTTGACAGGAAATAGATGTCCTGTTGCTGGACATGTGAGTTGATGAAGCTTTATACTATGCACTACATATACAGTGCACTACCCAGATCATGTGGGTTTTTAACTGGAGTTTAGGTGGGAATACTAGTGCATTTGTGGGTGAAAGTGTGAAGATATATTTGGGAACTAGTGGGGTATAGCTTCACATGGTACTCCTCTAGAATTGCGTGTCCTAGCTTCAGGAATGTAGAGTGGACGGCATTTCCCATCAGCCACTCCCCAATCTTCTGGTGACCCTGTTTTGTGCAGAGGAATAAAACAGTAATGATGAACATTAAGGTCTATTGTGGGGGTCTCTGGGACCACCAAAGCCAACAGAGTAACAATCCAAGTGAAATAAGAAGGCAGTTCAGTTCAATACTACTCAGTAGTTGATGTTGGTTCAAACTTTGAAAGTCTGACACTGGCAAGTTTATTTTAGGCATGGTTAGGCACAGTGCAATTTGGGAAAAGTTTCCAGGTAATGATTAACTCAATCCTGTGTGCACAATCAAGCTTAAGATGGGACTATATTGAAACTCTTGTAAACTACAAGTGATATTTTCCATAAAGATAGGTTCATTCCATAGATTAACTAAGCAGGCTCAAAATAAACAAAGCTCATGATAAGGGTCTGGGGGAAGATAGTTCTATAGATTGACTGAGATAAACAGGCTCAAGATAAGGGTCTGGGAGAACCATTGTGGCCTGGCCATACAGATAGTGCAGAGGTCACCAGGCTATTAACCACATCTATTCCCAGCCTTCTGGGCAGAAAATGGGCTATATGTTTCTCCCTTTAAAGCAACAACCCTGCATGTTTAACATCCCTGGTTCCCCCAGTGCTTATCTGTGGGCACAATACCTACACTCCCCTGCAGTCTACCTCTTGGTTGTGGTTCTCCGGAGTCCTTCCCCGTTTGATTGCACACAATGCATTTAATCCCTCAGGGTAGCTGCCCAAGCCATGTATGTAAAAATGTGCTGTTCTGTTATCTTCCATATAAAGTCCATCAGCTGGGTCCCAAGTATTAGTGGAAGGAAGAACCATTCCCAGCCAGTTCACTGCTAACACTGCCATGGTCAATCAACGCCAGGCCTTACACTGTTGGGGAATGATCTAGTCCACAACGCAATGGTGTAATACAACACACACACACACACACACACACACACACACACACACACACAGAGAGAGAGAGAGAGAGAGAGAGAGAGATTCAAATGGTCGAAATTTTAATTTTAAAAGCTGTCATTTGTACTATCTGTAATAGTATGAAGTCTACCTTCAGAAAACCTGTAAGACTTTATTGGGGGAAATTATTAAAGTTTATTAAAAGATATTGGAGAGCCGGGCGGTGGTGGCGCACGCCTTTAATCCCAGCACTCGGGAGGCAGAGCCAGGCGGATCTCTGTGAGTTCGAGGCCAGCCTGGGCTACCAAGTGAGTTCCAGGAAAGGCGCAAAGCTACACAGAGAAACCCTGTCTCGAAAAACCAAAAAAAAAAAAAAAAGATATTGGAGAAAGGAAGTATGGGAGATGTTGATGAAACAGAAGAAGAAGAAGAGTCAGATACACAGAGAGGTCATGTCTGTGCAGAGGAAAGTTCAATAAGGTAAAAATGTCACCTTTCCTTGACCTGAACTAAGAAGACAGTGAAGTCCTCTGAGTTGTCAATGAGCTGCTCCACGGACATGGGGGACTTTGATTAAATGGATACAGAATAAAGATGGTTTGTGCATAAATATGAACAAAGGGAGACAACTCCTTTTTTGAGATATCATAAGTTTTAATTACTAGGAATAAAATGGCATGACAATAGTGCAGAAAGATATAAAGACCAATGAACCCAAATAAAGAGCTCTGAAAGAACCAGGCATACACTGAAACCTGATGTATGTCAAACCAGGGTGGAAAGGATAGACCATCAATAATGGAATCAGGGGAAAAAATCTGTCATCTAAAATTAGATTTAACTTAAGTGAAAACAGCAACTTTCTTTAAAACTTTCAGAAGGCTGGGCGTGGTGGCCCACGCCTTTAATCCCAGCACTCGGGAGGCAGAGCCAGGCGGATCTCTGTGAGTTCGAGGCCAGCCTGGGCTACCAAGTGAGCTCCAGGAAAGGCGCAAAGCTACACAGAGAAACCCTGTCTCGAAAAAACAAAAAAACAAAACAAAACAAAAAAACCAACTTTCAGAAGAAATAGATAGTAATTTATTTATTGACTACAGTTTGGAAATAATTTTTATTTTTACTTTTTTATTTTATTGTTTTTTTGAGACAGGGTTTCTCTGTATAGCTTTGCACCTTTCCTGGAACTAGCTCTGTAGACCAGGCTGGACTCGAACTCACAGAGATCTGCCTACCTCTGCCTCCCGAGTGCTGGGATTAAAGGTGTACGTCACCACCACCTGGCTGGAAATAATTTTTAACAAAAGTAAATGAGCCATGAATAATAAAGAACTTTAAATTGCCAATTCTTTATCAAAACACAACACACAGAAAGTGAAAAGTAGGATTCACAGGCTCCTAAGAAAGCACTGAAAATCCCAGTGTGAGGCACACACCTGTAACTCCAGCGCTTGGGAGAAGGAAGCAGGACCAAGAGTTTAAAGCCAGACTGGATTGCACAAGGAAACCTTATATAAAGCAAACAGAAAAAAAAATAAATAAATAAAGTAACAGCAGCAAAAACGATCATAAACGGCCAGCTTGACTTTAAAAACGGCCAGAGATCAGACACATGAGCATGGCCGGTGGGAGAACACAGGGGACATCGTGCTTCGTACCACAGGGGAATGGGAGAACCAACTCCCCCAGGCTGTGTCCTCTGCCCTCCACTTGCATGCACAATACCATGTGTATATCTTTTGTCACCACTCACAGATGTACGAACACACACATGATGAAAAACAAATGAGTGAGTAAGAATGCACAGACTGCTGATGGAATTACCATACTAATTAATAAAAACTGAAGGTCTAGGGATAAAACCCCACATGCCAATAAGCAGAAGGTGATAGTCGGGGTAGACTTATGCAGTGTGCACTGTAACTATGTGTAACTATGTGTTAGAGCTGCACAGCCTCCATGTGGAACAACCTCAGGCATAAAATGCTGATTTACCAAGCAAGCTTTAGAAGAACCCACATCTATAAAACATCTTGTATGAATTTTAAAATGATATATTCTCTCAGATGCATGTTTAAACTGCATTACAACAACAACAACAAAAAAGGAGCCAACAGGAAACATGAAAACCAGACTAATAGTTGGTGCAAGAAGTATGACACCTGGCTCATCTACAGTCACCTAGGTCAGAATATCCCCCCCACCTGACCGTCTCACCCCTGACCCAGTCACATGCTGACAGGATCCACCTGACCTGAGTGAAGAAGAAGAGACCAAGTGAAAACTGAACAATAACAACAAAAATCACCCTAAGCCACTGAGATTTCCCGGCTTCTATGTTATAGTGACTACTGTTTCCTCAACAGATACACAAATCAATGCAAAGTTCTGTTAGTCTTCTTCTGTGATGGGACTCTTGGCTGTGTTTTGTGTATATCTTCATGGCTTAAACATTTTACCTTTGGCTTAAGCTCTAGTTTGGGGACTAAACTGAAGACCTGGGAATAGAGGGGTGAATCTTTCTGAATAGACTCCCCACTGGGTGGGAATTATATCAGAAATGAAATCGACTCACACTTAGTTAGCCTTTCAATGAGAAGCAGCATCCAAGCCTGAAGGTGAGATTCAGTAGGCCCGTCAGGGAAAAGCTAAGTGTGGAAGAACCATGGGAAGCTAGAAAAGAAAGCACGTCCTTAGACAATAACAGATCAAATGTTTCCCTTCAAATGGAGCCACAAAGTAAAGAAGTAAATAAGAGCAGGATGGATCCAAAGAAACTTTTACGGGTCTCCCGCTGGAGAGCCACCCCTGCAGCCTGGCCTATGGGCAAAAGTCCGGGTACAGATATTTCCTCCACCTGCCCCCTCACCACCCCAATGGAGGTGGCTTTGCCACCCAGCCTTTGAGCTGCACCCCTGCATTCTTCCTCTCTGCTTGCCGTATCTTTATTCTTCACTTGTTTTCATCGTGAGTGTTTCCGCACAACTTTAACAATATTACCGTTCACAGTCTGAAGTCTCTTCTTGTTTTTTTTCTTTCTTTCTCTCCTTGTGGAATCCTTTGAAACATTTCCTGGCTTGAGTTATTTCTCTGTATTGACTGACCGTCTACTGGGTAGAAAGACCCACATGTTTCTCTCGAGTCTCAATGTGTTAACCATTCTCAAATACAAATAGACAGATGTGTCCTCCTTGCCCTCCATGATAGTGTCAGTGCTTCCAGATTCAAAGATCTTTGTGCTTTCTGCTCAGCTTTTATATTTTTAAAGATTAAAAAAAGGTCCTTTGAAAGTAATATGAAATTGAAATTAGCTTATAGAATGTTAAGATATATTCAGATCCAGAGTTAACAGAGAGATATGAAATATTTAAAGTGCTTCATTTAAATTACAAGGCTCTTTTCACAGATGCATCAAAATGCTAAATATATGCCCTACCCTATAACAGACTGCTTGACCAAAATTATTCCAACAACTATATATAATCAAGTCTAGCACAGTATCTTCTGGAAAGTAATTATCAGGTTTCCTATTTTCATCCCCCCTTTTACCATCAAGTCAGTACACTCGTACTTTTTCAGCTATATTAAAGTACATTAGAAATCAGAAAGCCCATTCAATATCATGGAAGGATTAAATGGAGATTTTATCACATAGGACTCAGCTGCCGCTATTTTCAGACCCAAACTTGTGTGGATTTTGAAGGAGCAGGAAGTGTGGAGAGCATCATTGTTTAGACTTTGCACCACACCTGTGCTGCTGTCTCCCTCTACTGCTGCTTCTCTTGTTTGAGGGAAGGCTTCACTCTTTTCTCCAGAGACCTTTGTGATCTGGCCTAAGCCAATCAGAACATTTCTCTAACTGTAGTGAACGGTGAAGAAAAGAGGAAATAACACCGTCAGATATGGTGAGAAAGATAGTTGGCATATTCTTGAGCTTTGTCAATGTCTTTAAGCTCTGATGTAATCAACGGTTCAGAACTTAAGTAGACAGTTAGATGGAGGGCTTCATTAAAGACGGCAGGTCACCTCGGCATTTTTTTTTTTTTTTTGGTTTTTTTGAGACAGGGTTTCTCTGTGTAGCTTTGCGCCTTTCCTGGAACTCACTTGGTAGCCCAGGCTGGCCTCGAACTCACAGAGATCCACCTGGCTCTGCCTCCCGAGTGCTGGGATTAAAGGCGTGCGCCACCACCGCCCGGCTACCTCGGCAATTTTGAATGACTTACCTCGCCATGGCTCTTCCCTAACTTTACTCTTTTCTGCCATGAGTTTAAGATGTCCACTCTGCCATTCTCTCCTTACCATGATGGATGGAAACCTATAAATCCATGACTAAAATACATCTTCTTTTAAAACTCTTTTTAATTAAAATATAATTATATCATTTTCTCCCTTCCCTTTCCTCCCCACAACCCCCAATTTTTCTCTCTCAAATTCATGGTCTCTATTTCTTTAATTGTTCTTCCAAATATAATAACAACTGGAACTGGAAGGGTCGTTTGTTTTATTTTTTCTATTTTCCTCAGCATTTGGACCCATTTTTTTTTCTTTTGCTTCAGACAACCTTTTGTAATGAGTTTTCAAGGATATTTCCCTATGTAGACTTTAAACATTACCTTTCAAAAAGTCATGTCCCAACCACTCTGTCTAAAGGATTCATTAAATCATTAATTTTCCATCATAATTGTAGAGTTAATGTTAATAAGTGCCTATTTTTTAACTAGCATCACCATTTTGTAAAAGAAGTAACATAAATAGAGATAATATCTGTTCTTTCAATGAATGAAATATCAACGCCTCCAAAATGATAATGTACAAATGAACAGCATGGCGTGCTAGCCATAAAGGGAGAATAAGTGACTTTCACAGGTTGGTGGCAGCCAATAGCTCTCTAGTTGGACTTGGGGCCTGCTCAACAGGAGGGAAATAATCCACAATATGAAAATCTAGCCAGCTTTCCAGAGCCAATGACATCATGAACATTAGAAAAGGGCCTACTGCCACCACTTTGCTAGACCAGCCTAACTCCTTACTACAGTCTAAATTTTATCCCTATACCCACAGGAAAGTGTAGCTACCATCCTTCATCAAAGAAGCCTCTCCTTATAGTAAGTGGAGAACATCATAGAAAACCACAACTGGACACAACGTGGAGAACAACAGACCATGGGCCGCCCAGCTGCAGTGGGTAAATCTAATTCACAGGGCCAGCATCTATGGCATTGGAAACATCATGGAACAGGAAGTGGAAAGGCTGTAAGAGACAGAATACTAGTAAATCTGCGGTGAAACAGTCTCTCCTAGAAATGGCTTCACAAGCAAAATTGGAACAATGGCAGTATCAATGGATATACAGCGTGAGAGGGGGAATTTTGATAAGGTCTCTCCTTATCGTCTCTAGACGAAGGCAACTAATGACTGTTGGGAGAGAGAGAATTAGGCTCTCCCAGGGATGGGGCCCCTTATTAGTTGTCCAATGCAAAGATGTGAATAATATGTTCTTCACTGGGTTGTTGCTGAATTAAAGTAGGTACTGCACATTAAGTGGTGAGGACTGTACCTCAAACAGAGATTGCTACCATATATTGAGTCACTGCTGTTGGAGTAATTATGACATAAGTTTTTGAAAAGGGTACACTGTCCATTCTTTTTTTTTTTTTTTTTTTTTTTTTGGTTTTTCGAGACAGGGTTTCTCTGTGTAGCTTTGCGCCTTTCCTGGGACTCACTTGGTAGCCCAGGCTGGCCTCGAACTCACAGAGATCCGCCTGGCTCTGCCTCCCGAGTGCTGAGATTAAAGGCATTGTGCCACCACCGCCTGGCTCACTGTCCATTCTTTAAGTGACATCTGATTGTAAATATCAGACTTTAGCAATCTTGAGATTACTATGACAGAACACTCTGAGCATATCTCATAACTCTGTAGACTCTCCAGAAACATGCTGTGGCATCGTGAATGGGTCACACTCACAAGATGTTAGCTTTTTCTCTGCATCCTTGAAACCATATAAACAGACAAGAAAAATGAACTCAATAGGTTTTATTTATATATCTGTGCATACACACACACACACACACACACACACACACACACACACACACACACACACCAATAATAATCAAAGACCAATAGGCTATTAACTCAAGAATGGGACGAGGACATGGGAGGGGTTGGAGAGGGTACCTGGGAAGAATTGGAAGGAGGAATGGTGTGTGGGGAATAATATAATTCTATTTCAGTTAAAAATATATTTAAAAACTAAAAATAATTAAATTAAAAAATAAAGCCCAAATAAGGCTGAAAAATTGAACTAGGAAGTTTGATCTCTACCCAAATTTGGGTCAGACCATTATGCAGACCTCAGTTATCAAGACTGTTTACTTGAAGTTAAATACTTTATTCTGAGCATGATGTCAAACACCTTTAATCCTAGTGCTTGGGAGGCGGAGGCAGGTGGATCTCTTTGAGGTGAAGGCCAGGCAGGTCTATTAACAAGCTCCAGAGTAGTTGAGACTATATAGTGAGACTCTATAGTCTTGAGATAAACAAACAAACAAGCAAACAAACAAATAATTCACTTTATCTGGGAAACAATACTGTGGACAAGGTGTATAAAATAATAAAGAATATTTTTTGAGAGCACTGAAATGTTGACATCAGCATGCATTTGAAGAAGCAGACAAAAGGGTGCTCAAACTGGTCCACATAAGAGATCATTTGGTGAAGAATGGAATAAGGCAAAATTGTGGATTTGCAGGTGACAGAGGAAACAGCATTGTGATTACTAGAGAAGGAAAATAGAAATTAAAAAAGTCATCAATGCAATATTTTTTTTTGCCCATGAGAGAAACACATTGGCAAATCTTCCTTGAAAAAAATAAATAAAAGAAGGTATTTTTTGTTGTTGTTGAGTGGGGTGATAGATAAACTGTGGGTTCAAATACTTTCAATCTAGTATGACTTGAATTTAAGTTGTAGCAATTTCATCCTGAAGTACAAAGGACATAACCAAAAGTGACCCTTATCATGATCTATCAGACATTTAAAGTAGCATGAGAATAGGTATGATTGCAAATCTGAGTGCCCTACTGGTTAACCTTGTCAGTGTCAAAGGAACCTTCTCCAAGCTTTCATACTATTCACATTATGACATATTTTACAGCAATTGCCTGTTTCTTCACTGGCAAAAAAATCTGTAGTGGGTAGGCAAGTGATGGCTGAACATATTGAAGAAACAGATACTGAAGTAGTAAGGAAGTAGGATTTGAGAGAGTCTGAATGGAGTAGCCCTCAGAGGGCTGTGCTTTGAATATAAAATGCGCCGCCCCCCCAGGGTCTTCTTCTTGAACTCTTGCTTTCCAGCAAGTGATCTCATTTTGTGTGGTTCTGAAAACTTTAAGAGGCAGAGTCCTGGGAATTTGCTTTGATGAAGGTTATATGTTGTGGTGGTTTGAAGGAGAATGGCTCCCACAGGCTCAGATGTTTGAATGCTTGGCCCCCAGTTAGCAGAACTGTTTGGAAAGGATTGGGAGGTGTGGCCTTATTGGAGAAGGTGTGTCACTGGGGGAGTGGGCTTGGAGGTTTCAAAAGCCCATGGTAAGGCCCAGTTCTCTTTCTAGCTGCTGCCTGTGGAACAGGATGTAAAACTCTCTGTTACTGCTCCAGCACCATGCCTGCATGCCAACTGCCATGCTTTCCACCATGATGATCATGGACCAACCCTCTAAAACTGTAAGCAAGCCCCCAGTTAAATGCTTTCTTTTGCAAGAGTTGCCTTTGTTGTGGTTGCCTCTTCCCAGGAGTAGAACAGTAACTAAGACACATGTTTTCCTGATCTTCTACTTTTTGTCTCTTATGAGATGAGCAGTCTCCTCCTCCATGTACTTTATATTGCCTGTGTTCCATCTCTCCATGGTCTTAGAATCAGCGGAGCCAAAGATTATAAACTTAAATCTCTGAAAACGATGAGTGAAAATCATGGCTTCTTTAAGTTGGAAGACTCATATAGTCGACCTCTCTCAACCAATGTTATCCCAATTTATGTTTCAGTGTACAAGAAGTATGAGAAATAAAACTTGACTTTATGAAGGGTAGATCTAGTCTGTCTTCCTTGGTGATTGCTGGGGACACTCTGCTGGAGAGAAGGGACGGGTCTTGATAAATTCTCTGCTCATTTTTAGTGTTGAGACTCAAAGGAATTTTATTTTCATAATACCCCTTTTCCAGGACACTAGACCCAAGCCCTGGGATTCCAAGAATATGGGCAAGGATTCACTCCTTTCATCAACTAAGTTTGTAGAGATCCACCCAAACCAGGGACTCTGCAAAAGCCTCAGCAGGAAGGACAAACAGCAACTGTAGCCTGGGATAGGGACTGTTGGAGTACTAAGCTCCATGGCTCTTGGCTTTGGGCCTGAGTAACAAGACTGAGTATGTTGACTAGCATTTTTTCATTCTTCTCTTATTACATGTTTAGTTTATTGTGATGAATAGTGATGACCTTGTATGAAACCATAACAAGTGCAGTAAGACATTTAATATCCCATGTGATTCCAATCTGCCTGTCTCCATTTCTTGTTTTGTTTTGTTTTTTTTTTCTCCTAACTCACCTGGTAAAACTCAGAGGGTGCAGCGGGAGCCCTCCTTTGAGTCTTTTTAAGACATCAATTGGAGGTCAAAACTCAAAGTGATGTGACCCTCTGCACAACCTGAAACCTAAAAGTTTCCCAAGGCTCTTCTATGAATTAAATGGGCACGTTTCAAACACACACACCCGCACACACACATGGCATTTGAATGAGGTTCAGGGCAGCTGAGCAGAGAAATGAATTGAACAAAAGAAGGGCAAACTTAAACTCAGTAAAAGAGCAGGCAACCTAACAACAAAAGGAAGCAGACAATGGTACTTTGACCATGCTGAGCTTCCCAGGCCTCTGGGGAGTGAGGGTTGCTGAAGGTTTGGCAATAGACCAACTAATCAGAGTCCATGAAGCCGGTGTCAAAACACCATTTGGTCCCCAGACACAACGTGTGCAGTTTTGTAGCTAGCACATTTCTAGGGATACCTTGAAACTTTCTGACCCAACTTAAAGCCAGTTTCCTTTAGCAAATCTATGGTTTTCATGGGATTCCTTATATGACTTTGGCTTTTGTATGTGCTCTGAGTTTGGGCCAGGAATTCTCCATCTCACTTCCTATTCCTTTTAATTTGCAAAAGAACGGCCTATACCAACCCCTGTGTCTCTCGACAATATTGTTTCCATTAGCACTTACAGTATAGACAGGACATATAAATGGTACGAGTTACTATCACGTTGTAATATCCACCTCTTTGGGGACATGAGATTTGTTACCTTAGAATGATGCTATAAACAATACAATTTTGTCCCCAATGCCAAATTAGCTTTAGTTATTTCCTGAGCTAAATAGAAAGATCTTATATGCCTTCTCAGAATACAGAACTCCAGAGTATTAGACCATGTCTTCTATGCCTCCTCCCCAGCACTTACTGTGATACTAAGCACAGCAGTTACACGATGCATAATGGATGAATAGCTTATAGGCTTAGTCAAGTGGGAGGCAGAAATGCCTGTTTCCCTTAGATTAGGTCTCCTGATAGCACCAGAGATGAAAAGGGGTAGACAATACCTCTAAGTGGCCCCACCAAACTGGGATTCAAGTGGATGGTTTTCCCTCTCCTTCCTGTCTTCTATTATGAGCTCACCTGTCTCACCCCAGCCCTGTAACAGCTTGCCTGCAGGTGCCTCTTCTCCCACCCTACCTCCATTCCCTGGGGACTCGACCATACTCTGGTGCAGACCAGCTTTCCTCCTTCCCGTGGACCCTTCCAGTCTGTTCCCTATCCTTTATGTCAGCCTCCAATGACTAGAAACACTCTGTACCTGGTACACCCAGTGGCCACACAGAGCTGGGAGTCAGGTCGGTGATTCCCACCATAGCCCCTGTCTTACACTCAGATCTCTCCATTTTCACCCTCAGCCCTACTGCAGTTTGATTGCTGGTGCCCCTTCTTTCCAATTCACTGGAGACCACAACTCCTGCTTCTCTGGATTCGTCTTTCTCTTTCAGCAATATACTTGAATGAGTCCCACCTTCAACCACATCTCTCACTCCCTAAGGATCCTGCATCTTGGAGTGAACAGGATCCCTTTAGCTCTTCCCAAGCCCCTCTCAACCTTTTCTCTAGGCCTACCTCTAGTCCTCTCTACCACTGAC
This sequence comes from Peromyscus leucopus, assembly GCF_004664715.2. Taxonomy (NCBI): domain Eukaryota; kingdom Metazoa; phylum Chordata; class Mammalia; order Rodentia; family Cricetidae; genus Peromyscus; species Peromyscus leucopus. The sequence continues at coordinate 20,771,678 of NC_051074.1, read as the reverse complement.
TGACCTGAAGAAGCACCCATTGCCAGGAAGCTCCCAGTCACATTTTCTTAAGATCCAGAGAGGGCAACAGAAAACAAGGAGTAGAACATCCACCCAACAAAGGCAGGACCAGATATCAACACTTAGAGGCACCTCAGTTATCCTAACCTCAGATACCTAGACACTTGTGCAAAAACACCAGTATTAACAGACAGTATACCTCCAACAGAACCCAGTAACTTGACTACAGCAGGTCCTAAAAACTGTAAGATAGCTAGAGCATAAGACAAGGACTTCAAAATACCAATTATGAGTATGTTTAAGGACATTAAAGATTGTAAGAAAAAGTCCCCTAATCAAGTCTGTGAAGCACAAACAAAAAGTGGATGAAATACTGAAAACAATTCCAGACATGAAATTAGAAATAGAATCACTAAAGAAAATAAAAATCGGATATAAAAAAAATTAAAAAGTCAAATAGAAAACTCAGAGGTAAGCCTCACCAGCAGAGTACAAGATATGGAAGAGAGAATGTCAGCACTGAACTCAAGGTAGAAGAAATGGAGACCTCAGTGAAAAAAAAAATGTTAACTCCAAAAATAACAAAATTCCAGGCAAAAAACACACAGCAAATCTGGGACACTATGAAAAGACCAAATCTATGAATAATAGGAATATAGGAAGGAGAAGAAATTCAGGTCAAAGGTACAGAAAATATTTTTAGCAAAACCATAGAAAGAAATTTCTCCAACCTAAAGAAGGAGGTGTCTATTTAGGTATCATAAAAATACAGAATACCAAAGAGACTGGACCAGATAAGAAAGTCTCTATATCACATAATAATCAAAACACTAAATATACAGAAGAAAGAAAGAATACTTAAAGTTGCAAGGGGAAAAGCCCAAGAAACATATAAAGCAGTCTCACTGAAATAACAACTGACTTCTCAATGGAGACTCTAAAGCCAGAAGGGCCTGGACTGATGTTCTGCTCTAAGAAACCACAGATGCCAGTTCAGACTATAATTCTCAACAAAACTATCAATCACAATAGACAGAGAAAGAAAAACGTTCTATCATAACATCAAATTTGAGCAATATCTATCTGCGAATCTAGCTCTACATAGGCACTAGAAGGAAAACTTCAGTGTAAAAGATTAACCACATCCAAGAAAACACAAGTTCCAGAAAAGTAAAACAAAAGAGGAGAAAAGTCCACACCATAACAACAAAACACCAGGAGTCAGTAAGCATTGCTCTTTGATAACTCTCAATATTAATGGTCTTATTTTCTCAATAAAAAGACACCAACAGATTGGATTAGAAAAAAATGTTCCATCCTTCTGCGGCACCCAAGAAACACAGCTCACCATTATGGACATCACCTCAGGATAAAAGGATAGAAAAAGATATTCCAAGCAAAGAAGCACAAGAAGCAAGCTGGTGTAGCCATTCTAATAATATCTGACAAAATAGACTTCAAACCAAAACTATCAGAAGAGAAAGAGAAGGACACTACATGCTTATCAGAGGAAAAACTCCACCAAGAGGATATTGCAATTCTAAATTCTAAACACTAGGGCAACCAAGTTCATAAAAGAAACACTACCAAAGCTAAAATCACACCTCACACACTGATAGTGGGAGACTTTAACACCCCATTATCATCCAGACAGAAACTGAACAGAAAATTGTTCGAGTTAAATAATTGTTCATGTCATAAATCACACGAACCTAACAGATATTTACAAAATATTTCACCTAAACACAAAATAATATACCTTACTCTCAACACCTCATGGAACTTTCTCCAAAATTAATCACATACCTGGACAAAAAGTCAGTTTCAACAAATACAAGAAAATTGGAATAACACCCTAAATCATATGTGACCACTACTAATTAAAGCTGGATATCAACAACAACAGAAACTACACAAAGCTTACAAACTCATAGAAACTGAGCAACTCATTACTGAATGAAAAATGAGTCAAGACAGAAATCAAGAAGTTTAAAAACACATTAGAATTGAATGAATTGAAAATACAACATACCCAAATTTAAGGGCCACAATGAAGCAAGCTGACGGCAGTTAGTGCCTAAATTAAAAAATGGAGATCTCATATTAGCAACTTAATAGCACTCCTGAAAGTTCTAGAACAAAAAGAAAAAAAAATAACACCCCAAAAGAGAAGACACTGAGAAATAATCAAACTCAGGGATGAAATCAATAAAATAGAACCCCCAACCCCAAAATACAATGAATCAATGAAACAAAGAGTTGTTTCTTTGAGAAAATCTTAAGATTCATAAACCCTTAGCCATTTTAAGTGAATGGCAGAAATAGAAGATCCAAATTAATAAACATTGAAATGAAAATAGGAGCATCACAAATCCAGAGAATAATAAAGACATACTTTAAAAGTCTGTACACCATCAAAATGGAAGATCTAAAATAAAAGGCCACATTTCTTGATATATATGAGATACCTAAACTCAATCAAGCCCAGATAACTAACTTAAACCTATAACAACATTAACCTAATTGGAGAGAAATTCAAAGTATTTCTACTATAATCAAGAATAAGACAAGACTGTCTACTCTTCCCATACTTATTCAATATAGTACTTGAAGTCTTAACTAAAGCAATAAGATGACTGAAGAAGATCAGGGTGGGGACAGAAATAGGAAAGAAAGAAGTCAAAGTATCTTCATTTGAGGATGACATGATTTTATTAAGAGACCCTAAAAACTCTACCAGGAAACTTCTATAGCTGATCAACGTTTTCAGCAAAGTAGCAACAGGATACAAAATTAACTGTAATAAAAAGTGTAAGATGTTGAAGAAATTAACTGAAGAAGACATCAGAAGACAGAAAGATCTACAATACTCATGAATCAGTAGGGTTAATATAGTGAAAATGGCCATCCTATCAAAAGCCATCTACAGATTCTATTATAGCCCCTTTAAAATCCCAATCTAATTCTTTATAAAAATTGAAAGGACAATTTTCAGCTTCATATGGAAACACAAAAACCCACGATAGCTGAAACAATGCTGAATAATAAAAGAATTGCTAGAGGCAGCACCATCCCCAACTTCAAGGTGTCCTACAGATCTGTAGTAATAAAACCAGCACAACAAATGGAGCTGAATTGAAGCCTGAGACATAACTCCACACACCTATGGACACCTGATTTTTGACAAGTAAGCCAGAAATACAAAGTTGAGAAAACACAGCATCTTCATAAGGTTATGGTGGACAAGCTGGATGGCTACATATAGAAGAGTTCAAATAGATCACTATTTATCACCCTGTATAAAACTTAACTGCAAATGGACCAAGAGCCAAACAAATGACCAGACACCCTGAATCTGATAGAAGAGAAAGTGAGGAACAGTCTTGAGTTCATTGGCACAGGAAAAGACTTTCTGAGCAGAACATCAATAGCACAGGCACTAAGACCAACAACTGAAAAGCTTCTGTACAGCAAAGTATATCATCATCACGCAAAGTGGCAACCTACAGGCTGAGCAGAGGTTTTCACAAACTACATATCTGAAAAATAGCTAATATCTAAAATACATAAGGAGCCCAAAAAAACTAGACATCAAGAAAACAAACAATCCAACTTAAAAAATGGACTACAGACCTAGACAGAGTTCTCAAAAGATGAAACACAAATGGCTGAGAAACACTTAAAGAAATGCCAACATCCTTAGTCAGGAGGGAAATGCAAATTTAAACTAATTTAGATTTCATCTTACACCACTCAGATTTGTCAAGTCCAATTTGAAAAAAATGACAGTTCATTTTGGCAAGGATCTGGGGAAAGGTGAAAACTTGTTCATTGGTGGTGGCAATGAAAACTTGTACATCCACTATGGAAATTAGTCTGGCTCTTCCTCAGGAGGCTGAAAATAGATCTACCTCAAGATCTGGCTATACTACTCTTGGGCATATACCCAAAGGACTGCATTCTACTCCATGCTCATTGATATACTACTCATAATAGCCAGAAATTTCAAACATTTTAGATGTCCATCAATAGAGGAATGGATAATGAAATGTGGTATGTTTACACAATGAAAAATTATTCCACTGTTAAAAGAAATGAATCTCACCAGTAAATGGGTTGAACTAGAAAAAAATTCTCGCAAGTATGATTACTCAGAACAATGTTGTATACATTCTCCTATAAGTAGATGTTAGCTTGTAAGTCTTTGATAGACATGATAGGCATGCTACAATCTATATAACCACAGAAGTTAGGTTTAGAGTAAAGAAAGGCAAGGATCTCACAAGGAAAGAGAAATCAAATATATAGTTATGGAGAGATGGGAGTGGGAAGATTAAATGTGGAAGGAACATAAAGAGGGAGATACAATCAACATAAAGCCATTTGAGGGATCATATGGAAACCTACTGTAGAAGATTCTTAAAATATATACATAATAAAGAGATATAAATGGAAGCACTAAGTAACAGGGGAGAGAATGCTCTATCTAGACATTTTTTTTGCCACCAAGTGAATCATCCAGTGTCAAAAATGGTTTATATCTAATTTAATTGTTGGCCAAAAGGGCCCCATGGAAGTCCCCAAACAACTCAAGCGAAATCCATGGATACTAGTTGCTCCCCACAAACTGATGTTAAGGCCCTATTGCTGAGGACAACACTTAAATATCTCATCAAACATGGAGAAGTTGAGTTAATGCCTATCTAAAACCGTGACTCCTATTGACTAATGTTTGTGGTACTGGAAGCTATCCTGCACACTAGCAGAGGAGAAAGGTAACTAATTACCAACCCAATGACAAACCCTGAAATCTACAACAGTGACCTGCCTACATGATATGCTGGTGTTAATAGTGGCACAACCATTGTGGGAGTAACCAACCATTTTATCACTGAATTTAAAACCTACTTCACAAGATGGAACCCGTGCCTAAGACTGCTCTGGTTGCTAAGAACCTGAGACTGATAGGCCATGGACCTAGGAGAAAACCAAAACTATTGCTCTGTTAAAGGAACATAGCAATAACATGATTCCTAATGACCTTTTGCTATACCCATAGATCAATGCCTCATTCAGCCATCATCAGAGAAGCTTCTTCTTGCCGTAGATGGGAACTGAAGGGAAGTCCCACAACTGGACAACGTATATACAGATAATAAGAAATTTTGGATCACTGAGTCTAATGGGATGTTTTCATCAATCCTCTCCTCTCAAGACTCAGGGAGCTAGACAGGAGAGGAGGTGGAAAGATCATAAGAACCAGAGGTTAAATGACTCCTAGTAAACAGTGCCTTTCAGACACACAGGACTGGCGCACTTAGGAACTCACAGAGGCTATGGCAGCATGCACAGAACCTATACAGGTTCAAGCCAGACAGGGTCCCAGTGCTAAGAGGGTGAAGTGGCCAAGAGCTCCCACCTCTAACCATGAATGTATCTTCAACTGACATCTGCCTGCAAAGAAAAATTAGTTTTCTTCAATGGAGTCTCACTTAATGGTAGACTTCATGCCCAGCAGTAGATGGCCAATATAAAATTAACTCAACTATATTCTTGTAGACTTTTGCCTCATATTGCTTTATTTGGAAATTTCTTTTTGTCATACTGGTCTTTTGCTTGAATATTATGGCTTCTGATTTTGTATTTTTATAGATTATGTTTGTGTGTGTGCTTTCTCTCTTTGTTTTGTTTTATTCTGATTCGTTTGCATTTTTGTTTGCCTTTTTGTTGATTTCTAAAAGAGAAAAAGAAGCGGTGGAGTTGTGGGGATGGGCCTGTGGGGAGGATCTGGGAGGTGTTGGGGGATTCAAAAGCATGATCAGAATATAATGTGTGAAAAATATTTTCAATAATAAAAATAGAAAACACCAAAAAACCTTTTCAAAAAAAACTCATTATGGGCTTTATAGTAAGTTTATCTTATCTTTACCTTTCTGTTTAAAAGTTGATAGGGTGATTTTCCTTTATGCCCTGGTAGTACCTGATCACAAAGTTCCAGCAAGGAATTACTCTGAAGATCTCTGGCCAGCATCTGGACCATGTTTTCAGTGTTCTGCTAATTTAATTTGGCAGCTTAACAGATACCAAAAACCCTTCTGGCATGCCTACTATATTATAGGGTACCTTCAAGTACATGTGTGCATACCATATAAAATCACATAAAGACAACACAAAATAGCTGCAGACTATGAACAGTTCAGTTGCAAGGATGGAGGGCAAGCACAGTCTCTACGTAGAAATGATTAGGAGAGAGTTGATTAGTGTGTTGCCCACTTGCTGGCCAGCTGGGAGAAAGAATCTTCCTCCTTTTGGGAGTTTGTTGTAAAGGGATATGCAGGTTGAAAATGGGCCCATATAAGCCAATTCTAGCTATATTTTACAGGAAGCTTTTGCTGATCCTAGCCAAAACAAATGATGTGACTCAAGTATTTACCTATCTGACTAAAACCAAGTAACCTCATTCTGGATTCCAGGATCTAATAGCAAAGGCTGAGTAAACAGTACTGAACAAAAGAAAGGACCTCTGTCTTTAATGCACTTATAACTAATGAAAACGATTCTATGTTACTAGTCATGTTATTAGTGATGTATAACTATGTATTGTAACTCTGAGAGCTATAACTAATGGTTCTGACTAGTGGTTGAGGACAGATGCATCACTCTCCTTGAAGGAAACTGAAGAAGGCAGGGTGGTATTGGAGGGAGATGTCAAAGATTGGTTTCTGAGAGGTAAAATTTCCACTGAGCTAAACTGTGAGAAGGGAGAGGCAAAGCCAAGAGCGCACACACAGGCCACTGCTTTTCTTAATTTACTTCCAAGGGTGACCAACCTAATCCCTGACCAAGACAATATCCCATGCCTGTGACAACCAGGTCTGAGTGTGACCTCCTTTGTGGCAGGATGTAAAAGGACAAAGATCCAATGGAGAAAGTGTTTCAAACCTTCAAAAGGACAGACGTGTCAGCTCAGTAGGTGTGCCTCCCTTACGGCCAGCGGTAAGGGCCCCTGTTGTCATGAATAGTAAAAATGCCTCCAAGTGCTTCAAGACTGATTGTAAGTACAGAACTAGAAGACTTCATTAGTCAGACAGCACAGGACACATAGGCAGGTCAAGGTCATCTCAAGGAGAAGGCTTATGTGGCAGTCTCATTTGTTTCAAGTTTTAATTAAGCCATGTTCTTTCTTCTACAATAATATACTCTTCCTTTTTAAAAAGATGTATTTAATTATTTAATGTGTTTGAGGGCTTTGCCCTCATGAACATCTGTACACAGCACATGTGTGCCTGGTGACAAAGAAGGGCAGAAGAGAGCGTCGGATCCTCTGGGACAGGAGTTACAGACAGCTGTGAGCTGCCATGTGGGTGCTGGGAATTGAATCCTGGTCCTCTGGAAGGGCAGCCAGCGCTCTTAACCACTGAACAATTTTCCCAACCTTTCCTTTAAAATAGAAAGCAAGAGCCTTGCTTTTTTGATCCTAGGACTTAAACTCCCTTCCCAGACAAGTTCTGAGCCTTTCCTCAACTTGTGAGCTCTCTTTTTTTTTTTTTTTTTTTACAAATACTAGCACCACAGTTAAAAACAAAGAACTCTGGAGTCAGGCTACTTGAGTACAAATCTAGACACTGCTTTGCTTGGCTGTGTGATGTAGAACAGGTTCGACTTTTCTAACATTGGTTCTGTCATCTGTAAAGTAGCAGTCAGAGTATTGGTGGGAGAATTAGGGAAGTCATCTTTCTCAGGATGCCCTCCATCACAGTCAGCAGCCAGGCAACAAGAAAGGAAGGATGGAAGATGGAGTCAGCATCCTAGCTTACCTCAGAGCGTCCACCCACGACATCAGTCTTCTAAGCATCGAGAATGTTTGGCTTCATCAGACATTTTAGCCCTTATGTAACAGCTTTCAAAAGCCTTGGGTTGAGGGCAGGAGAGAAAAAGTGACGTCATTCCCTTTCTCACATTCAGGTTTCAGAAGGCTCTAACAAGGTGCAGAGAGTCAAAGTATACTTGTTTCAATTAAATATTAAAACAACAGCAAAGAATAGGGCAAAAGAAAAGTAGTTTTGCAGATGCGTGGCCATTCTAAGCCAACTTGTTTTCTACTCGCTGCCAACAAGGGAAGAGGGAGAACATTTGAAAGCTCTTGCCTCCTTTTGAGGTCATTGCTGATTCCATTTTAATAGTACACCTCCGGGTGATTAATAATTTTTCAATAATAAGTCTGCAAGCAAAAGAGGCCCTAATCTAGCTCTCTCCCTGAATGCCTGCAAACATTTATTATTTTATGCCCTTCTGTTCTCCCTTTTCCAAGGCCTGTGACCAGCCTTGTTCTTTTTATATGCCAACAGCAGATCTAATTTGTGTAGCATTGGTTATTCATCTAATGTCCCTTGCCTGTTCCTCTGTAGATTGGCGGCCTGGTGAATGTTTCAAAGCCATGGAGTGTTATATTACTAATCTTTGTTTTCTCAAAGGCTGGCATAGTTCCTGGAACACTGGCTTCTACTGAAAGTTTGTTTAAGGGAAGATTAAAATGGAGGAAACTATATGAAGATGTCAGGGGCTGTGTTAGAAATATAATACAGAATAACAATAGGAGACAAGCCAGGTGTGTTAGCACATGCTACCGAGAGTAAAAAGAAAATTAAAAGATAGTGTTGCAGCTGGAGTTGGGAGGGCTAATGAGCACTTATTTCCTATATACTTTTAATAATATAGATGGAAGTGACCAGTTTATTCCCACAGAAACGGAAAAGAGATCTCAGGAGGGAGTCAAATCCAGCCAGAGTCAGGGGTTAGCTGGGTCCCTTTGGGCTGACCTTTCAATTGAAGAAGAAAGTGAAAATAAATCCTTGCCCATGTGATGCCACGAAGTTTATCGTAGATGCCTGAAGCACCAGGCTATCGGGTACATACTGTCCTGGGTGTTTTCAACCTCTGCGTGTTGGGGTATGATTTTTAACAACAGTGAGTCTGATGATCTAGCTCTTGTTCATTGTTCAGCAAAGAGTCCAGATGACTCCAGCACACACACACACACACACACACAGAGAGAGAGAGAGAGAGAGAGAGAGAGAGAGAGAGAGAGAGAGAGAGAGAGAGAGGGAGGAGGGAGAGAGGGAGGGAGGGAGGGAGGGAGGGAGAGAGAGAGAGTTGAGTGGGTAGGGAGGTGAGGAGAAACTGGGAAGAGTTGGGGGAAGGGGAGAATATGATCAAAATACATTGTGTGAAATTCTCAAAGAATTAAAGGATAGATGGAAATGGCTGAGAGATTCTGTTTGGATTTGATTTTGTGTAGTAGGAGAGATAAAAATAAATATGCTTATACTTTTTAATCTCCAATTATTCACTTTCTGATTTAAAATATGAGAATTATCCAAGGTAGACCTAAGGTCTCCAAGTAATTTTATATAAATTTGTCTGCTCTCAACTATTCTCATCATGTTTTTTAAAAGTTGTTTTTAACCTTACCCTTTGGCAGATTTTTGAGGTGCCTTGGCTTAGGATACGGTTCATTCTTGCATACTTAGTTGGATACTCACCTAAAGCTTAAGGCACAACAAGAACATCGTAGAGTCCTTGGTATTTTAGATTTGCCTTATCTGTTCCTTTATGTTTCCTGTTGCTGGTACAACAGTCAGCAATTCCCTGAATGGGGCTAAAGAGATGCTCAGTGGTTTAGAGCATGCACTGTTCTTTCAGAGAACCTGGGTTCAGTTCTAAGCCCCACATCAGGTGGCTCCCAACCACCTGTAACTCCAGCTCTGGTAGGATCCAACGCCTCTGGCCTCCACAGGCACTTGATCATGTGAAAATACCCAAAACCAGACACAATTTGAAATTTAAAAAGTAGTTTTCTGATCACTGTTATTTTCTATATGTTGGTAGGTTTATTGTAATAGTCCTGTTTAGATTGTATGGCATAATAGAAATTTTATATTTTCTTCAAAACTCAGTGTGAATTAAATTCCTTTGAATCAGGGTTGGAGGGTTTTTAAGATGGAAGAACACAGGCTGCCTGTGTTTGCTACTGGCCTCATATAAAGGAAAGGTGAACTCTCTCTTATTTTCTTGATAGGAGGGAAATCTACAACTTAGAATAAGAAAAAGAGGCATGCAGCTCAGATCCCACCTTCTCATAGGAAGGAAGCATATGACATCATCTTGTCTCTGGACCGTAGTCTGAAAGGAAGGTTCTCTGGTCTTTAAGATAGGCAGACCTATATAGTGAATCTAGCATGTCTTTTAAAATGATTTCTATTTCCTTACTCTCCTACTCTGCCCCTGTTCCAGCTCGAACCTCCCATTCCCCTATGTTCTCATGCCCCATGCCTTGTGATACCATGATAAATGAAGACATCATGGGAATAGGGAGAAACAGAGTGCTAGGGAAGTTCTCAGGAATCCACAAGGATGACCCCACCTTAGACTACTGGACTAATAGAGAAGAGTATGCCTGAACTGGCCTACTCCAGTGATCAGATGGCTGAATACCCTAACTATCATCACAGAGCCTTCATCTAATGACTGATGGAAGCAGATACAGTGATCTATGGCCAGGCACCAGGCCGAGCTTCAGAAGTCCAGTCGATGAGAAAGAGGAGAGATTCTATGAGCAAGGGACATCGAGATCATGAGGGGAAAACCTACAGAGACAACTAGACAAATCAGTGGAAATGTGTGAACTGTGGACTAATAGCTGAGGAAGCCCCCAATGGTACTGGACTAGGTCCTCTGGATAGGCAAGACAGTCATTTGGCTTGAACTGTTTAGGGGGCCTCCAGGCAGGCAGAGGGATCGGGACCCATCCCTGGTGCATGAGCTGGTTTTTTGGAGCCCAGTGCCTATGGTGGGACACTTTACACAGCCTTGGTGCAGGTAGGAGGGGCTTGGACCTGCCTCAACTGGATGTATCAGGCTCTGCTGACTCCCCATGGGAGACCTTGCCTTGGAAGAGGTGGGAGTGTGGGGTGGGGTGGGGGGAGAAAGACTGGGAGGCAGGAGGAGGGAAGAGAGGGGAATCTGTGGTTGGTATGTAAAATGAATAGAAAATCTCTTAATAATCAATCAATCAACCAATCAACCAACCAACCAACCAACCAATCAATCAATCAATGATTTCTACCCCCAAAGATGTAAGTACTGATGATTGCAGCTTCCTCAATGGAAAGATGTTTTCAAGGATGGGGAGTACCTTCTTTTTTAAGTCCATAGGGTTCTGTAAGAGCTGAGGTGAAAGGTTAGGCATGAAGGCAGGAAATTTAATCTAAAAAAATTTTTTAAAGTTAAGTTGAAGGAAGTCTTATTTGGGGATGCTATTATTATACTCACATTTAGGTTAGGAAACCAAGACACAGAAGGAACAACTCTAATTGTAATGTATGAAACCTGATGAGGTCCAGCCTCCCCCGGGTGTACATAGTTTCATTATCGGGTGCCCATGATACACCATTGGTTTGCTTTTTTTTTCAATTTGATTTTTGTTTCTTATTTTTATTTTATTTTATTTTTTACCGGTTGTGGATCCTGTTCACCTGCATCGTGTGTGCACCAGCATGGAGACGGCTCAGCCTGAAAGCAGTTTAAGAGAAAAGGGTAAGAGGAAAGGATGGGTAAATATAGCTGGAAAGGAGCGTCCCCAGTCATCAATTTCACACATCATTTCATATAGTCTCCAACCATATGTTCATAACGGAGCTGGCAATGTACACATACATAGCAAAATGAGGTAAAGTCTTGGTAAGATTGAGACTGGGGGAAAATAGGGAAGGAAAGAACATGTCTCCAGGGTATAGACACACACCACTCACGTCCTAGCAAGAGTTAGACTCTCAAAGATACTGGGACCTGTCCAGCTTTAGTTTCAGTTTTCAAACCTGGAATATATGGGACAGAGAGCAAACTTGAAGAAGATAAATGAACTAAAGATCATATGTTCACTTAGAGGTGTCCTGGCTGGCACATTATAACTTGGTAAATATTAGGTCTATGCTACAAGACTGATGTTGACTTCCGGTTTGAAAGTGCTCATCTTTACAATGAGGTTCCAGATGCAAAGAAACGTGACTTCAGCAGAAATATAAACATCTGGACAAAAGGCAGAAGGCAAGAAGAGGAGATCTTGAAAACCTACCAAGAATTAAGGTCCTGGAAAGAAGAGGAGAAAGCGAGACAAAGGGGTGGGGGGATAAGAAACAGAAACAGCGGTAAGAGTTATCACACGCGAGAAGCCTAGAGAAATCCGTTCCTAAGAGCCAGTGATACAGTCAAGGACCATTAGCTACATAAGGCATGGAGGACACTAAAGTCCAATCACACAGGGTTGTAAAGAGAGTAGAGTAGAGGGTTAGGCACAGGTAGTAAGCTGCAGTTCAATATTGAATGAAGAGGAAAATGTTTGAGCTGGGGATAAAAGGACCTTACAGTTTTCCAATATAAGGGAATGACATGAACCCTGGATCTAATATAAAAGCTCCTATACAACATTCTACTGTATTCACAGAAGGCTGGTGGTTCCATAGACACACTCCCAGTTTCTTTCCCATCTCTAACATGTAGTATCCATATGACTGGGAGTTGGAGTCTTTAAAGTAAACTCTAGAAAGGTACTCCTCCATGCACGCTCTCCAGTCCAAGATGCTTTGAACAAGTTTCTGTTTAGGGAGATTCTGTTGTGGACCAGAAGACAGCCTCACATGGCCTATTTATCTTGGCAACATGAGTGAGTTGCTTGGGCTTCAAGGAAGGATCTTAATGTTCCCCAAAGGGCATTGAAGACATGGTAGGAACTGTCACACTCAAAGCAGTGCATGAGAAAGCTTTACCAATGCTCATTGTTTTCCTATAATGACTATTATTTCAGATAATAATCATTCACCAACTTTAAAAATATTCCATCTCTCGATTGTGAAGCCATAAATATTTTGCCAAAAGAGGTTGTTGGCATTATTTATTTTTTCAGTGACCACAGATCTTCGAGCTATGAGAAGCAGATGCATGAAGAATTAGTCATCTCCTCTTATTTCCCCCTCTAAATGCTCCTTAAAAGGCTTGGACCCGCCTAGGCTCAATGTGCCAGGCTCTGCCGACTCCCCATGGGAGACCTTGATTTGGGGGATGTGGGGTGGCTTGGGAGAGAGGGCTGGGAGGTGGGAGGAGGGAAGAGGGAGGAGGGAGGAGGTGGGATCTGTGGGTGGTATGTGGAGTGAGTAGAAAATTTCTTAATAAAGAAAAATGAAAAAGAAAAAAAAATGCCCCTTAAAGTTACCTACATCTTTAAAGCAGATCCACTGTACATCAGTCGTTTAGATTTATGTCAGTTCCTACATCTGGTCATTTCCTCTCTTAACCTTTGTATCCTTCTCTGTTCTGTGGCTCCCCTGAGAGCAGGCCTCCTCTACTCTCAATATCTCTCACCTGGTAAATGATCTCTTTCTGTAGTTGCATTTTTATGTTTTCAATTCGTCTTTCTCTGTGACCATCTTAAGTCTGCTCTCTCTGGTAGCAATCTCAATGATATCTCAGTCCTCTGGGACTCTAAACAGGCTGAAGGACAAGAAACAATTGAAAAAGAAGATCAAGTGTTTTTCAGATCCGTTTCTGATTTTTGTCTTATAATGAGGTTGGCGAGCGTATTGGCCCTGTAGGTGCATATGCACTTGGGAGAATTATAAACCAACTGAGAAACAGTAACAATTAAGCTCAAAATATTATTCACTGCCACTAGAAATAAATGAATATATCTAATTATAAAGAGCATAACTCATCCAGTCCTGGCTAAAACCTCACTGGGGCCATGAGATCTATCTATTCAGAGTGCTATTTTTAGGAAACATTGAAACTCCATGCCAGGAAATAACTGAGGGAAGAAACTGACTTCAGAAGCAATGGTGTCCTGAATGTTAGGAGGTCTTTTTCAAAGTCCTGTTTAATGTCTTTGGTTAAAACTTAGTAAGATGTGTTATGACCACATTCAAGCTGCTGAAGTATTGTTTAGGATGCCTCCAAAACTGATCCATATTTCATAATTGATGTGAGACCCCAGTGTGTGGTAGGGACCAAAGGAAGTTAGGGGAAGGAACTGTAGCTTTATAACACCAGACCAAGGCTGCCATCTTTAGTCTGTCAAAAGAGAGAACTATGGTCTTACAGTTCTTTGTCTGTTTTCACATACACATACTCAAAAGATCCATTACTGTGCATGTGCCTTTTGTCTCTCCTTTTGGAAAGCTACACACAAAAAAGAGATTTACCCATTTTAAAATTTCATCTGTGCACAGAGTGAAACCTGCTCACATCCTTCTGGCTTATAACATTGCTCTTTCTCAAGCCTTGTAAAGCCAGTGGGAGCCAGACCTCTTACTGCTTGCCCTTATATTATTAGGCCATGGAGTAGGGAGGGGGAAGCTGGTATGTGCAATCTGTTAGCTATTGTACAACCTAATGAGGCACAAGAATAAAGGCTCTCCATGCAAAATGCTCTCCGCATTGGAGGAACGAAGATGTGGATTTGCAGATTCCAGCAAATCCCAGGAGATTGTTAAGTAAATCAGCATAGCTCCTCCAGCTACAGGGGAGAGAGACCTGTCTCTCATCTTGCTGGTTCCATGCAGCTTCCTAAATGCCATAGAGTATCAAAGGCTTGGCATGACTTGTACCTATTTGCAAGGTCTGTGCTTAGATCCAGCATAAGATAAAGTGACCTCCTCTAAACTCCATAGCTTGTGTGAGTCCAACATGGAGTAACCTGAGAAATAATGACCGCTGACTGCTGAGGGAGACACAGTGAAAGACCAAGACTGACAATGTGGGAAGGAAAAGAAATGAACCAGGGAGCCAAACAGAGACGACACAGGGCTCATGTTCTCTCTCTCTCTCTCTCTCTCTCTCTCTCTCTCTCTCTCTCTCTCTCTCTCTCTCTCTCCTTCCATCTCACTCTCACTTTAAGGAGAGCTTCAGAACAGAGATTAACAATGCAGAGATCCATGCTTAGCAGAGAAGGCATGCAGATCAGCAGGCACAGAAGCGAAACTGAAGGCTGGAACACGGAGCAGGACGACAGGACTGCTCCTGAAATGATTGCCAAGCTAGGGCCAGGTGTCCCAGCAAGCACAATGGGGAGTGTCGACGAGACAATGATTGCATCTTATTTTTATTAGCATTTATGAACACCAGGCTCTCTGATAGGAGCAGGAGTAGGAAGGATTACATCTCTTATCTCTGATAGAGTAGCTGGTGATATTCATTTGTGAATCTCTCCCCACCCCATCCCATGTGTGTGTATGTGTGTGTTTGTTCCAGGGTATTGCAAACAACAATTGTTGCTGCATGGACTCCAGGGCTGCATTAATATATTAAATAGTTTGGAACAGAAGAAATATTATCAGTGGGCATGGAGTCTGGGAAAAAAAGAACATTAAAATGATGAGAGCTGGTGCCTGCATTGAGCCATGCTGGGAGCTATAAATATAAAATATCTAAGGAAGTAGACAAGAGAAGTTTCTCAGATGCAGCCTCTTAAATGCTACCCTTCCTAAGTAAGAAGGCAACAAACATGGATTTAGGACAGTCCCAGGAAGTCACCATGGTGCCCTCTTTTGCAATGACTATGTCTAACAGTGTGTGCAAAGTCATTGAGCTGATTATCTTAAGAGAGATGTTCTCACCCTTAAGTCTGTGCAAATCACACCGAAACCTACACACACGCTTATCCCTAAGTGTTTCCCACCTGTCCACAAATATCCAACCCACTTGATTTGATTCAGGATGTGTTTGATGAGACATAGAACTCTGAACTTTTAAATCAAACCCAAAGTTCAAGAAACTGGGTTCTAGCAAATACAGCAGGAGATGCTAGACAAAATTAAGTGATCGGTGTTTCCTTCTAAGAATATTTTGCTTTCTTCTCTTAAGGATTCTCTGCTTTGTTGTAGAATATTATTTTAAGGTGTGTTACTTTTGTTTATATTGCATTTGTTTAACTCTGTGAAGCTGTGTTACTTTGCTGGTCTAAAACACCTGATGGTCTAATAAAGAACTGAATGGCCAATGGCAAGACAGGAGAAAGGATAGGCGGGGCTGCAGGCAGAGAGAATAAATAGAAGGAGAAATCTGGGGAAGAAGAAGCAGTGGCCAGAGAAGAAGAAGGACATCAGGGGACAGCCACCAAGTTACACAACCAGCAAGCCACGGAGTAAGTCTAAGATTTACACAAGTAAGAGAATGGGAAAAGCTCAGAGACCAAAGATAGATGGGATAATTTAAGTTAAGAAAAGCTGGCAAGAAACAAGCCAAGCTAAGGCTGGGTACTTATAAGTAAGAATAAGCCTCCATGTGTGGCCTATTTGAGAGCTGGGTGGTAGGCCCCACAAAAGAGCAAAAACAACCAACAACACTACTTATTGTCAACTGCCATGGACTAAAGAGGAGCTTAGGCCTACCTCAACTTGATATGCCATGCTTTGTTGACACCCATGGGAGGCCTGACCATTTCTGAACAGAAACAGAGGAGGGATGGATTGGGAGGGGGGCTGGAGGAAGTGGGGGAACAGAATGAGAGGACAGGAGGGAGGGGAAAACTGCAGTGGGGATATAAAATAAAGGAATAAATTTAATTAATAAAAAGTAATCCAGAACATGTGGCAGACAGAGACTAGGGGCTAGAGCTGATTGACAGTTGAGTGCCCAAGTGGTCAGAGTCCCACACAACATGGTAGAAACTACAGAACGATACAATTGTATTTTTTTTTTTTTTTTTGGTTTTTCGAGACAGGGTTTCTCTGTGTAGCTTTGCGCCTTTCCTGGAACTCACTTGGTAGCCCAGGCTGGCCTCGAACTCACAGAGATCCGCCTGGCTCTGCCTCCCGAGTGCTGGGATTAAAGGCGTGCGCCACCAACGCCCGGCCAATACAATTGTATTTTAATTAAAATAAAAAACTTAAAAAGCAGTAGACAGAGAAATAATTAACACAAGGCAGAAATGAATGTAATAGGAGCAGAAAACAGTAGATAAAATGAAAAGTTGATTATTTGGTGAAATAAACAATATTGGCAAACTATCTTAGTCAGGATTATCATTCCTGTGATGAAACACCATGACCAAAGCAAACTGAGAAGGAAAGATTTATTTGGCTTACACTTCCAGATCATTGAAGAAGTCAGGACAGGAACTCAAACTGCATTTTCACCAATAGCCTCTCCTGGGCTCTCTTCATGGTGCCAAGCCTTAACTTCTCTGCATGACCCCTTCAGTCCTGGGTCTTCAACTGCCACTGAGGCTGCACCTTCATCAATTGCCTTTTCTGGCCACTCAAAGTGCCAAGCTTCAGCTGCTCACCATGACCCCTTCATGTCTTTAAAACTAGTACCACCTGGGTGTCTTTAACACTACCCAAGTTTAACTGTCAGCTCAAAGTACAACCTTGGCCACCCCTGGAACACAGCTTCTGGGTGCTGAGTGAGGAAACACTTCCCATAATATTTCATCTTAATGATGCTGATCTCTTCTTAATCACCACTAATTTCTTAGTGCCAGCTAACCAGCGTCAAATGTCCCAGGAAAGCAAAGGTTTTATTTCAGTTTCTGGTCCACTGTTAATCACAGCTGATTCTTTAGCCCCAGCTAACCAGAACCACAGGTTCTCAATGCAAAACAGCAAAGGGCCCTGAATCTTAAGGCACTCTCAAACTTCCCTCTGGGGCTTCACAAGCCAGATCTCCATTGTTCACATTTGTCTCAACATTCTTTACTTCCAAGCTCCCACAGAATAGCTCACCAAGCTTTGAACACTCAATGACTCTTCTCACCCAAAGTTCCAAAATTCTTCCACAGTCCTCCCCCAAATAACATGATCAAGTTTGTCACAGTGGTACTCCACTATCCTAGTACTAACTTCTGCCTTAGTTTGGGATATCATTGATGTGATGAAACACTGTGACTCTAGATCATGTCAAGTTGACATAAAACTAGCCTTCACACAAACCCTTAGCATAATTAACTAAAGAAAGGAGAGGAGGCTTAAATTAAGAAAATCAAAGGTGCAAAGGGAGAGATTTCAACAGATGCCAATGTAATTAAGAAATCATAAGGATATACCTTAAAAGTCCATTGCCCACCAACTTGGGAAATGTAAGACAAATGGATAAATTTCTAATGAATATTTACCAAGGATCTAATAAATTAAACAAGTTAAATAAACAGATATATATTAAAAAAATGAAATCGAACCAATAATAAAATGTTTACCATCTAAAAAAAGGACCACAGTGATTCATTGTAGGATTTTACCAGACCACCAGTGAAGACCTAAATAATACTACTGACCTCATTTATTAAACAAGAAAGGAAGAAATGCTTCCAAATTCTTTTTATGAAGCTCATATTACTCTGACATTTAAACCAGGTAAAGACATGACCAAAGAAACAAAGAGATGTTACAGACTGATCTCCCTCATGAATAGAGACATAAAAAATTCTCAATAAAACACAAACTGAAGTTAGGATCACACTAAAAAGATCATTTATCATGATCAAGTTGACTTCATTCCAGAGATGCAAGGCTAGTTCAACATAAATTAAAAATGTAACTTATCATATAAATAGACTCAAAGAGGGAAAACACACAATCATCTCAATAGACACAAAAGAAGCTTTTGATAAAAATCCAACATCTCTTCATGAAAAAGGTCATGGAGAGTCAGGGCACAGAGGGAGCATATCTCACAAAATAAAGGCTAGACATAGTCAACATCTTGCTAAATAAAGAAAAACCTCAGTTCCGCCCCCACACACACACATACCATAAACAAGACAAGGATGTTCCTCTTAACACACAGCTATTCAATATCATGTTTGAAGTCTTAGCTAGAATAATAAGAAGCAACTCCTTGTGGTAGATGGCAAGTAGCACAGAGATCCTCAACTGGTTGACATGCAGTAAACTAAAGACACTAACATGCTTGGTCCTAAATCAGGCATTCATATCTTACCCCAAAGCTCAGGAGTCTTTGAAGAACAGGATCCAAGAGCTAGAGATAGTGAATGACTTTCAAGAAGAATGTTTTCCAGGCACTAGAAGGCAGAAGCACACACAAACTCATAGGAGTTATGATAGCTCCCACAAGGCCCATGGGAGCCGAAAGCTCCATCCAGACAAAAACACGGTAAAGCAGCAACTAATGAGGCAATTCCATATAGTTTATCTTATATTCAAAGAGGTTTATTTTGGTGCAACTTACAATCAGCAAAGGGATTGGTTACAGGATCCAGAAGAGGTGAGGTACAGTCCAACATGGTTCTCTGGAGAACTCTGACTTAGTCTGCAACCCGGCATCCAGGATCACGAGGTAACCAAGAGAGCAGGCAAGTATGCATCTTGGGTCTTAAGGGGTTCCCATCTCGGCCACACCCCAGGGGCAGGTCATAGGCAGGTGCAGCAGTTACCCATGGCCTCACTAGGGGCAGTGCTTCAAGGTCAAAGCTGAAACAGCTACCCACTACAGCATGGAGTTGGGGAGGGGGTATGTAATCTCACCACTAGCCGAGTTGCTATTAACATCTGATGGCTTCTAGGTGAGGGAGAGTCCGGCTTGTTTGTTTTTGAATGTGACTGCTGGTAAGCTACTATACTCCAAAGTCCCACTCTCAGGGCTATCTGAGTAACACAAACATGATTCAGTGAGGAAAGAAGAAAAAGATGTAAGCTCAAAGTTGGATGGAAAGAGGTGGGAGGGTTGAGGGGGTAGTACAAAGAGGAGTGGAGAGGAGTGCATATGTCCACAGTACATTGTATGAAATTCTTACAGAATTAATAAATATTAACTAATTCGTTTTCTTTCTTTCTTTCTTTCTTTCTTTCTTTCTTTCTTTCTTTCTTTCTTTCTTTCTCTCTCTCTCTCTCTCTCTCTCTCTCTCTCTCTCTCTTTCTTTTTTCTTTTTTTGGTTTTTCAAGACAGGGTTTCTCTTTGTAGCTTTGTGCCTTTCCTGGATCTCACTCTGTAGACCAGGCTGGCCTCGAACTCACAAAGATCCACCTGCCTCCCAAGTGCTGGGATTAAAGGCGTGTGCCACCACCGCCCAGCCAATATTAACTATTTTTAAAAGAGAAGGGATAAAAGAGATACAAATTAGGAAAATAAGTCAAAATTCCACTGTTTGATATAATTCTATACATAAGACTCCCAAAGAATCCACTAAAGCTCACAGAGCAGTGGTTCTCAACCTGTGGGTCATGACCTCTTCAACAAATCTCTGTCTCCAAAAACATTTACATTATGGTTTATAGCAGTAGCAAAATTATGGTTATAAAGTATCAAGTATGGTTATAAAATAATTTTATGGTTGGGATCCCCACAGCAGGAGGAACTGTACTAAAGAGTGACAGCATGGGGAAGGTTCAGAAACACTGTTAGAGCCTATAAACATATTCAATAAAGTAGCAGGATGCAAAACCAATACAAAAAGTAGCCATCCTAGGCATAATGACAAACACAATTTTTAAAAATACAGGGAAATAATCACAATCACAGGAGCACAAAAATGTCTAGGACTTTCTAGGAATAAAGCTAATGAATGATAATAATAATAATAATAATAATAATAATAATGATAATAATAATAAATAACTTAAAAAAGAAGAGAAGAAGAGCACTACCATGAAAATACTATGACACTGAAGAAAACAACTGAAGAAGACAATGGAAGATGGAAAAACCTCCCATGCTCATGGATCAAAAGAGTTGATATTGTAATAATGGCCACCCCATGAGAGCAAGCTATGGATTCAATGTAACCCCAATAAAATTCCAGGGCTATTCTCCATGGATATAGAAAAATTAAATCTGTGGACAAAAGCCAAAAACAACACAGCTGTTTCACACATGAATTCACAGCAGCTGTGGCTCCATGGATGAGATCTGCACAAGATCAACCCAGTTAAGACTGTGTCATGGAAAGGGAAGCACATGGGGTCCCAGTGCCTCATTCCTAGCTGGAGAGTTGATGGCTACTGAGGAAGAGTCATTTTTCTTTTGGAGGTAGCCATTGGTAGGTTGCCCATGTACCAATGGATTATCTCACACCCCTGTGCATATTGTTAACCCCTACTGGGTTTAGTGGGTTCTTTTAAACATTTTTTTAAGGTACTGAATTTAGGAAGGGGATGTGTTGAGGTGCAGGAGGAATTGGAGGGAGGTAGTTGGGATAGATATGACCAAGATATAGTGCACACATGCATGAAATTAAAGGATTGTCAAAAGATCAAGAATAGCAAAGGCAATCCTGAACTAAAAGCACACTACATGAGGTTCGTTATACCTGATTTCATGCTTTCTACAGAGCCACAGTAATAAAAATGACAAGGTACTAGCACAAAAAGACATATAGATCAGTGACATAGAATAGAGGACATAGATTGAAATCCACACAACTACAGCTACCTGGATTTTGATAAACTCCAAAGCTATGTACTGGAGAAAGTCTGCTGAGAACAAGACAATCTCTTTACCAAGTGGTTCTGTGAAACTTGGGTATCAACATATAGAACTATTAAATAGATCCAAATCTCTCAATTGCACAAGATCTACATCCAAATGGACCAAGGACCTCAGCATAAGACACAATACCCTGAAACTGCTAGAGGAAAAAGTGGGGAGCATCCTTTACATATGAGCATAGGTATATTTTCTGAATAATACTCTCACAATGCATGAAATAAGACAACCAATAAATGAGATCTCATGTAATAAAAACCTTTTGTATAGCAAAAGAAACTACCAATCAAGTGAAGGGGTAGCACACAGAATGGGAGAAAAATCTTTGCCAGTCATATAGATGTGCAAACATCTATATAGTAGAACATAAGATCCTTTTTGTATATGATCAGGATTGGTATAATAATGATGTGATATATATACATATATATATATATGTATACATACATACATTATATATAGTGTATAGAATATAGGAAGAACTTTAACAGAACTAGAGGTAGGGAAGATTGGAGAGGAGTTGGGGGAAGGGAAAGAATATGATCAAAATATACCATATAAAAATTTTTAAATAAAACAACTAGGTTTTAAATATGAGCTATGGAAATAAACAAAACTGTATTCCTTCTGTAAATAAGAAACAGAAATGACTAGCATCATTTCTGTTTGGGATGGGATGGGTAACATGGGGGGGTAATGAGAATATGGATTAAATGATAGTAGAGGGTAAACTGAGATATAATGGTTTGAGCAGGGAGGCGAGTTAGACATGGAGAGATGAGGCGGTGGAAGGGAGCATTAGCCAAAATCATATGGAAACCTATTACATTGCAACCTAATTTTTAAAAATCCCACAATTTTAAAAAAGAGTTAAAAGGCTTGCATGGCTGTATAACGCTTCTCCTAGAAACTGTGGACTATTAAACAAAATCCCAGTGCTGGTTATAGAACACCTCTGTAGGAGTTGTTGGTCAAAGAGACTCCCAAAGCTCCCAATGTAACAGGGGCTCTTGTCATTTCTCATGGTTGCCCACCAGAAATGGATGACAATGCCTTCCTTTGAAGACACTACACACCTTGGTTACAAGATACAAAGAAATCAGGCTGTAATTGAGCTGGAAACTTACCTTTTCCTAGTTTTCACAGTGCCAGAGGCATTATGAAGGCTGCTGGGGCAGAAAAAAGACACCAGCAGTCTTATTCTTCTGTGAACCCTACGAACTTCAATACCAACTTGCCCTGCAAGACATTCCCACTGGTCCAATGGTGGCACCACTGTTATGGAGATAACCAATCATTTTCTAATTAGATTAGCCTGATCCACAGGAGGGAATCCATGACTGTAATCCTGTAAATCTGGTTTAAAACACATGACTAGGGACATTCATAAGCCCTGGAGGGAACTTGCCATTATTGTTCAGCTAAATTGATACAGCCTCAAACTATATTCTAAGCCTCTATTTGTACCCATAGAAAAACGATGCTGTCACCCTAATCACAGAAACTTCTTTTTGCAGGGAATAGTGGTGAACACAGAGACCTATGGTTGCACAGGGTGCTGAGAAAAGGTGACAGTTGAAACCTCAGCCCTAAACAAGACATTTATAGCAACCTCTCTGAGGCTCAGACAACATTATGGAAAAGGGGGGATATAAGTGCCAGAAAAACAGAAAAATGACTATCACATGTTATCTTCTGGGCATGACACAGCCATTGAAATCACAAACTCATAGTAGCTCCTGCATAAAACTGTCTTAAGGTACATGGGGCCTCTTGGGGCCTTGCCCTCTCTGCTGAATTGTAGATATTGATATTTTAGATTCCAGAAGAGATCGAGTTAATTGTCTTCCATTGTTTACTGGTGGTGAGTCCACCAAGCCCCATAGATAGTTCCAAACCTGTCACCCAGAGGGTCCTGGTAAAGTCAGTGGGTCACAAAATAAAACAAAAAGACATGAATGTGAGAAAAGGGACCTTTAGAGAAGGAGGAAGTTGAGAAGGGTGAGTGGGGGATAAGAAAATGGAGGACATGAATAATCAGAGCACATTATATATGTGGATGAAAATTATCAAAGAACAAATTTAGTTAAAAAAGAGGTAGCCTGAGAAATTCTTTGCTTTGTCTTTTATGTCTTAAGTTAAATTCAACTCAATTTATTATCTATTGTGCGAGTATTTACCACCTTAAATATATTATTTTAGAATGAGAGGTTATCTTATCGATGGAAAGGATTTTTTTTTTTTTTTACCATCACACCATTGCACCTGTTAGAGATGCCCAGGGGTGGAAGATATTGTCCTGTTACTATAGAATTCATAAAATCGGCAGAATGGATATTATGTATAAACCGTCTTCTTGTAATCATTCCACCATGAATGAAATTAACTGTAACTTTAAAGTTCAGACATCTAACAACATCCACTCAGGCAACGCCTGGCAGGGCACACAAACTTGCACACCTTGTCTTTGATAATCCCTTAAGCCACATCAGATGTGCTACGATGACATCTTAAGAGTTTGATTATAAAGCTTCCCCATTGTTCATAGATATGGGCAATTCTTCACAATGAGTCTTGCAAAAAAAAAAAATTCACTCTTCTCTATATAATCATACAACCCTATTTATTCTGCTCCTCACTGAGCACTGATGCAAATTATTGTACTGCCTAGAGGAAGCAAACATTATAAATCTAATTATATAAAATCATCAGAGTTATACAATCATCAGATCCTTTCTGTGAAACTGCTGGCATCTGTCTCTTTATTGGGGTAGGGGTTACCTTGGCCTGTGGAACAACAGAATCTATAAAACACTACCACCATCATCTACCACTCACCCAGATCCTGGCTACCTATGATGCCTGCTTTCATTCCAAAGGAGACTTTGTTTTATCCCTGTATCCACCAAAGAAACACAATAAAAATTAATTAACACCCTTTTCACTTTTGTCCTTATTTGTTAGAAATCTAATTAGGCCCAAGTAGAAGGAGAATCTGGCTATTGTGGTCAGTCTCAGTGTGCTTTAGAAAATCTTGGGTATTGAACTAGGTGAGGATGTCAGCAGGATGCAATGGTCTTTAATTTACAGCCCTGTACAAGTGTAAAAGAAAAAATATTTGTTGAGGAAGTCAATAGTGGTTACTAGAGCCAAATAAAAATTATCCCCAGTACCTGTGAAATAGCAATAATTATGCAGGCATGTGTGTAGGGGTGTTTATAAGAAAAGTCATGAGAATATGGATCTTCTCAGGCAATTGCTATTTACTGAGCACATAGTATGTGTCAGGCAAATTGTACCTTTGAATTTTCATAAGAATTCAGCAAGTAAGTAACTATAAGAATTCTCATTTTATAGATAAAACATGTCTGGGGGAATGTTTCTCAAGGTTGAAAGGAGTGAGATGGATTTTTCTATTGATTTATAAGCTGCTATAAGGGTAGAGTCTAAATAGAGTCTAAATCTTTCTAATAAAGTAAGATAATCAAAGTTGAGACTCAAAGTGATTAGATAAGTAACTGAGGCAAAGCAGAGCAAGAACGTACATACAGGTCAGTATGTGAATGACAAAGCTCACACTCTTTTAAATGACCTCATACTGTTTCTCGGAAGTGCTTCCTTTATCGATCAACAGTGAGGGAATTACAGCATCTATGTGAAGATGTAGATGAACAGTCTTATTAAATAAGAAACACAGAGCCAATTGCAGAGTTAAAAGCCCAAGAGGTCAGAACAGTAGCAGAGAGCTGAGCTTACCCTTCGCTGCTGTCCTTCCTCTCAGCAAGAGTGCTACTTCCTGTGTATCTGTCTTTTTATAGACTTTCTGTTCTGCCTTCTCATTGGCTGTAAACCCAACCACATGACCTCCTTGTCACTGCCCATCTATACAGATCTCCAGGTCTTCTATGGTTGGTATTGAGAATAAAGGTGTGTGTCTCCATGCTGGCTGTATCCTTGAACACACAGAGATCTGCCTAGCTCTGCCTCCTAAGTGCTGGGATTAAAGGCATGTACCACCATTGCCCAGCTTCTGCTATGGTTTGGTATTAGCTCTGACCCCCAGGCAACTTTATTTATTAACATACAAATAAAATCACATTTCAGTACAAATAAAATATCACCATATGAAGAGGCGTACATGATTAACTAAAAAGAAACCATGTCATCTCAAACATGGGGCAACTGCCATCATCAAATTAATTGATAATATTTAAGTATTTGTTTGATGTGAAATCTTATTAGTGTTTATTGATATGAAGCACTTGTATGAGTTGATAAACTATAACTAGGTTAGCTGTTGATGAAAACTGTGCATGATGGAGACATAGAGCATTAGAGCCACATACCCCCTCTCTTCTTGATGGATGCCAGATCCAATGCAGGAGTTCTGTGCGCAACAACCCAAGAGGGAAACCTTTGCAGGTCAGGCAACGGAAATACCTTTTAGTAAAGCTTCCAGATCCATGTGAAGAAGCATTCCCTTGTGAGAATCTCCCTCAAATGAGTTAGGACTCTCTATATGTTCCTAAGGATAGTTAGTATTGACAGGGTGTTTGACGGGCTTTTCAAATAGTAAACCAACTCACACATTTACAATGTGCTACATTTAATTATGAACTATTAATCTTTATAATGCATTATTCTATTGCATTTGATAATTTACTAAGACTCTTGCATCCATGTTCATGAGAGAAACAGGTGTAATTTTTCTTCTGTAAATATTGGGATGAAGTAAATGGATTTTACCCATGAGAAGTACTAGGAGTTGATTCTTCCCTGCACTAGCCCCGGAAGAGCCTGTCAAATTGAATGCTGTATTATTTCTTTCTGGAGTGAATACAGGAATTCGTTGGTGAAGCAAGATGGATCTACAGTTTTATTTGAAAAGCAATTTTAGATGCAAGATCCAAATCTATTTAATAGATAAAAGATTATTTAAATTTTCTATTTCTACCATTGTTAGCTTTAGTGTATGGCATTTTCTATAACCTCATTTCCATATTATTCAAATTGTTGTTTGATGCAAGACTCTTATTGGTAGTTCTGACTTAAATTCTGAGAGATTATGGATCTTTTACTCTGTGTTTTAGATTTCAGTTTAACTCTTCTGTAGCCCTAGCAAATGTCCTGGGGCAAAAGCCCCAGCAGTTTGAAGCTTTTTAAGTTTCCAGCTCCCCATCCCTGGCCCATTTGTTTACCAAAGGCACTGGCTGTGCCTTGCTACTTCAGCAAAAACCAGGTGTCTGTCACACACTAAGTAAGCATAAACCATGGCGGAGGGTGATCAGGTGGCCTTTCTCTTTCCCAGAATTACAGAGTGCCTCATTCCCATTAACCTGCACAGCTCTTTCCTGAACTTCTGCAATTTATCTGTTAGGATCTAGCTGTTGTAGTGAGAGCTTTACCCTGCTGGCTACTGCTGTATCCTGTTCAGAAGCACAGGTTTATTATGACCTACCTACAGGCAGAAAAACCCTCTGGTTACAAGTAGCAACATAGCTTAAAAGAAAACGGATCAATTGTTTCTTCTGACTGATCGGTGCATTTGTAAAGGTGGCTGGCTTCAGCTACTGGCAATCTAGGAATAAAAAAATAAAACAGAATCTCTCCTGGCTACAACTCAGTTATGCATCTATTCCTGTTTTAGGCATCATTCATGCTAAATAGATTGAAAGGGAAGATGTGTGATTGCTCAAGAGCCATATCCATACCACATCTTTAGAGAAAAAAAATAAATGATTGTGGACAGTGGGAGTAAATGTTCTCTCTGTTTGATAACTCCAGCCACAATCCGTGCCTTGGTCTTCTCAGCTGCCATAGTTGCTACTTGCCAGGTAAGTTATGCGTGGATTGCTGCTTTGCTTATGTTAAATTGAATCCTGGGTCTTGATCATCTTTTGGTATCCAAGTCAGGATAATTCATGCTCGACTTCTGATAGGTACTTAATAAGTGCTCGGGCATGTATGGCCCTGGAGATGGATTTCCTGATTGCATTTCGTACAGGTCAGTGGCTAAAAGATGATGAATTTCTCATACTCTAATGCTATGCTAGTATGTGCTGTCAGGAGAAAGTACTTTTAAAACACCATGGGTTATTGTTGTATATTTTATGTAACATTCTTCTGAAACAAAATTAAATGAGAAAATGGGGATGGGTACCCCATTAATTCTGGGGTACACATTTTGCCGACGTATATTTTGGGCTTGGCATGTCTTCCTTTGCTGTGATATGATATGTCCCATTGTCTATCTTCTAGGAAGGAATTTATAGAAGACTCCAAGGGAGTAAATTATTGGATGAGTGGAACTATGTCAAACAGGTAGCCCTGTTTCCTCCCAACTGGTCCACACATCTCTGTGCAAACAAGGAAAGTGTTTTGAATTTCTTCTTTCACATACTTTGCTGACAGAAATTTCTGACAAAAGAGTCGATATTTTGAGCCCAGGCCTGAAATGGAGCAGACCCTGCCAGTAGCTCGGCAACAGCAACAGGAGATATGATGGTTAATAGCATTTCAGCACAGGCCTTTTAAGCGAATTAATAAAGGGTTAAAATGTATAGTGTCATAATAAAGAGCATAGTTCCTGCAATCAGAATCCCAGTCCTGCTGCTTGAGTGGCCTTAGAGATTCCTAATTTGTATCATAGAGCTATTGTGATTAATTGGAATAATGCATGTGAAGTGGTTAGCATGATGCCCTCCATAACCAAGGGTTACTATTGATGGTTTTACTGACTTGCGCAGGAAATTTTAGCAATAGAACCTCCAACTATCTGTCACCATGCTAAAAAGCTTGTGGGGCTATAATGACATGTAAGTGCTGAAAGACTTAATAATCACTCCATTTTAAATGTGTAGTACATGTTTATTTGTCTTAGTTAGGGCTACTATTGCTATGGTGAAACGCCATAACCAAAAGCAAGTTGAGAAGGAAATGGTTTATTTGGCATAGACTTCCACATCATAGTCCATTACTGAAGAAAGTCAGGATAGAAACTCAAGTAGGGCTGGAACCTGGAGGCAGGAGCTGATGCTGAGGCCATAGAGGGGTGCTACTTACTGACTTGCTCAGCCTGCTTTCATATAGAACCCAGGACCACCAGTCCAAGGATGACATCACCCACAATGGTCTGGAAATCACTCATTAAGAAAATGAATTACAGGTCTGCCGACAACCTGATCTTAATGGAGGCATTTTCTTAAATTTGTGTCAAGTTGACATAAAATTATCCAGCATAACATTCTTTTTGCCCACTAAAATATCCAGCCAAATTGTTTTGAATGCATGCATCTCCAAGGGCAGAGACCATCCTGAAAAGCTAACATTCCAAACTGTGATGAGGAAAATGAGATGCACACTTCTATAAATGTCTGTGCTGCCCAGGACTCACATATGTGTCAAAACCTCCTTAGACCACAATGTACAAAATTTTACGTTGAATGTCATTTTAAAAAGTGTATTATTAATTACAAAGAAGCTAAGAGGAGTGGCTGATAAACATTTATTTACTCTGCATTTATTTTGCTCTACAGCTAATCCCAAGTAGTTAGTATCCAAGCTACATTCACTTCTCAGTCCTCAAGCTTTTACTTCTCGCCTCTCTCCCAATTTAACCCTTTCTGGAAATGTTCTTTTTGTCTACCTATTTTCCATTTGCAATTGATTTGAGTTATATTGAATATGAGCCCAGACTACATATACTACAGACAGAAGAATGCTGGCCCTGTTCATTCTGCAGTGAAGGAATAGGTAGAGAAGAAATATTTTATTAACATAGAGAGAGAGACATGAGCACAGACTAAGAAGTAGGGGGATATGAGTCTTAAAGAATGATAGGAGTCGGGCATGTCTAGTCAAGAAAGGGGAGATGTTGGCATGGCAAACAGTACAGAGGCATGGACTAATTCAAGGCAATAGGAAATGTCCAATGATTAGCTATTGCCCAGATATGAAGTTCAAAGTAGTAATTAGTGAAAATGGATCCTGGAAAAGTGGACAAGAGAAAATTAAAATTAATTTAAAGAGCCCTTATTTCATTTTAAGAATTTGGGATTATTTTTCCTTATAGAGTAGGGAACTAATAGAGGATATTGAACCAATGAGACATGGTAGGTTTCCCATATTCCATCAATTACTGGCTACAGGAGACCATTTAAGGTTGTTGTAACAGGCATTGAGAATAGTACAAACATGTTCCCATGACCTATGCTAAAAACAAGTGAACCTGAATGCAGACTGTGCAAAGGGATGGCCAGGGAGACAGGATTTGCATTTTCTTATCAAAACTACCCTTAAAAATCCTGTAATAAATATTGTTTAAAATCTATTTTCTCACTCTATTGCCCAGACTGATCTTGAACTTGTGTATTCAAGCAATCCTCCCACCTGAGCCTCCTGAGACCTTGGGCTACAGGTATGTACCACTGAGCCCAGCCATTGGAAAACATTTTAAAATTAGATAATGAAATTAGATTAAAAGTAAAATGTGAAGACCGATGAATCATTATAGTGAAATTCTTTATCATAAGGTTGTTATTTGAGACTTGTGTTTTCGAATACACCTAAAGCCCCAAATATCCTGGCTACCATCCTCTAGTCTTTTTGTTCTAGAGAGATGGGAGAGAATTGCCATCTGTTCCTGGAAGTTTCCCAGCAGCCTCTATGCTTCTTCTTTGAAGCATTATGGAATAAGCCAGAAGAGTCGAAGGCTAAGCCTTAGACTCCAATTCTATTGCTAGGACTCTTCCTGGGACCCAAGAACTGATAGTGTCTTGGGCTCTGAGCCCTTAGATGGCACAGCTGTGAACATCTCTTCTTTGAGATTGGGACCCTTCTTTCTCATCTTTTATATTTACTCCTAACATCTTTCCTGATACTAATTATTTAAAGAAGCATCTCTCAGACTTCTAGCCATAGAATTTAGACCTTGAGAAAACATGAATATTTTATCTTATTCTGCACTGTGTAGGGGAAGCATAATAAACAGTAAAGAGATATCACCCTGTTAAGGTGGCTCTAGGCTTTTTCATCTGTGCTTCTAAATTAGGGGTCAAAGAATCGTGACCCATAGGTCAGATCTATTTAAATCTAGACAAAGTGTTTCTTATAAGAAAGGTGTACTGGAAGCCATAATACAAGCAAACAAAGCAATGCAAAAAATACCATTGAGTTCATGTTGCGTTGGCCGTCTACTGCTGGGCATGGGGCCTGCCCTTTGGATATTTTTGTCTCATTACTTTGGGCATTTTTTTATCTTGTTGGTTTTTTTGCTTGTATATTATAGCTTCTAATTTTGTCACTTTATGGAGTGTTTGCATGGGCATTCAAGTGTGTGTGTGTGTGTGTGTGTGTGTGTGTGTGTGTGTGTGTGTGTGTGTATGTGTGTGTGTGTCGTGCTTTTTATTTGTTTCTTTGTTGCTTCGTTTTATTGTGATTTTTTTCCTGTTTGAGAGAGAGAGAGAGAGAGAGAGAGAGAGAGAGAGAGAGAGAGAGAGAGAGAGAGGGAGGAGAGGGAGAGGGAGAGGGAGAGGGAGAGGGAGAGGGAGAGGGAGAGGGAGAGGGAGAGGGAGAGGGAGAGGGAGAGGGAGAGGGAGAGGGAGAGGAACTGGAAGAGGGCCTGAAATGGATAAGATCTGGGAGAAAGTGAGGGGGGAAACCATGATTAGAATATAGTATATGAAAAAGTTATTTTCAATTAAAAATGTTTGAAAAAGAAAGATGTACTGGAACACAGCCATGCCTATGCTGGTTCATGCAGGTATTACCTTTAGCTGCATGGGTGCCATGCCTATGCTGGTTCATGCAGGTATTACCTTTAGCTGCATGGGTACCATGCCTATGCTAATTCATGCAGGTATTGTCTTGAACTGTATGGGTGTCACAGCAGGACAGACCCTGAAATATTTACTGTATGGCAATGTCCTTCCTGACTTTTTCCTTGCTGCCCCGCCTTTTTTATAGAATAGTGTCTCTCTAGTAACCACATTTGTCCTGTACTAAGTGTCCATATGTTAAAATCTTGCCATGTTGTCCAGTTCCCTACCTGAGATGCTATGACACCTCACTGGTACCCGTTTACTATGTGAGGATGGCCTTTAATGTCACCACCAGGTTCCCCTAAGTTTCTAAAATTCACCAGAATTGCCACTTGGAATCCTATTAATAATTTCTGCATAAATTTACACAGACATTGTTTTACATATGGTACCAAATCTTAAATTTTTCAAGCAGTGGGGCTGAGTGACTAGACATATGAAACAGTAATCCAACTGGCGTCTTATTCACCCGAGATATCAGAACACTGACAAACAACCTCCAGAAGCAAAAACAAACCTGGAACACTCCAGTTGGTGAGGAGGAGGAGGGAATGGAATTCTTAGATACAGGTGGTAGAAATGTGAATTAGTGTGATGTGACAGAGAGCAGCACAGAGGCCCCTCGACAAATTAAAATGAGAACTTACATATGATCCATTGGTCTGACTGAGTAAACACACAAAGGAAATGAAATCAGTATGACAAAGAGATAACTACATACCCATGTTTATGTAAGCACTCATGTTTGTAGCAGCTCTATTCACAAGGAAAATATTATACAGATATGCAATATTGATACCATTTGGTCACAAAAATAAATGGAATTCTGCCATTTGCAGCAACATGAACAAGCCTTGAGGACATCATGGTCATGAAATAAGACAGGCACAGGAGGATAAATTCTACATAATTGCATTGACCAAAAATTGTTATCTCATGGAAGTAGAGGGTAGAAGGATGCCACCCGTGTCTGGGTACTCAGAGGAGATTGGAATATGGATGATGTTGGTGTTCTGCTGTGCATATATAACTCTTGGTTCTAAATGCTGGTTTTGACACTTACTGCTTTAAGTGTAATTCAGTCTCACTCAGAAAATGGAGATACTATTGCAAAATGTTTCATTAAAAACACAGCTTACCTAAGACAGTGTTACAGAAGTATTACACGTTTGATTGCTTTTAATTTCCTTCATTTTGTCAATCTCTGTTTTTAAAAAGCTAACACTATTTCCTCATGAAAAAAGAGCTTGTCTACATCGAACCGAATTCCCTATCTCTTCCTTGCTAGGTCCCCTGTCTCTCATTGCTTCTACTCATGTCAGCTGCCTTATTAACTTCTCATAATGCTTCCCTCTTCTTTATTTGCTTATTTTCCAAGTGATATTTTGTACATATTTTAGTGCATGATGTTTTGTTATATATGCATGCTGTGAAATACCTAAGTAGAACTGATGATTATGCTTTGCTCATACACGTTTGAGACAAAGTGCTCGAAATTCATTCTTCTAGCAATATTCAAGTACACATTCGATTATTAACTATATACTGTATTATAGCCACCACAATATACATTATATCTTGGACTTCTCCGAACAGCAATTTTATAGTGTCTGGTGAGCATCTCCCCATTCAGGCCTTCCATCTTCCCAACTCTAACAGCTACTATGTCTCCTCTCTGATCTCATGACCCTAATCCTGTCATTTTATGCCTGGCTTATTTCACTTAACATAATGATCCTCTATTTCATCCATGTTATTATAAATGACAGAATTTCATCTTTTCGTAGATGAATAATAGTTTACATCTCTACCCATTCATCCATTGACAGACATTTTGTCCTGGCTACTGAAAATAGGGCTATAATGAACATAGGAGTGTAGTTATCTGTTTGCATATTGATTTCATTTCTTTAAGATATATACCCAGTACAGGGTGACGGCCTGAGTATAATGTAGTTTCAGGTTTAGCTTTTGAGTAACCTACTTATTGCTTTCTATCTGGCTGTACCAATTCACATTTTTATCAATAGTGTAAAACTTTTCCTTTTCTCCACATCCTCACAGACATCTCATATTTCTTGAATATTTATTTATTGACTTGTTTATCCATTTGTTTATTTGTATTTTATGGTGCTTGGGGTTAAATCTAGAGCTTTGTACATAATAAGGACAAACTATACCATTGAGTTATGCTCAGCCTATTTAAATTTTAATAATATTCATCCTAAGAGGTGTTATGTGAAATCTCATTACAGTTTAATTTACATTTCTCTGATGATCAGTGATATTCATAATTTTATGTCTCAAATTTAAATCTTTCATTCACTTTGAGTTGATTGTTGCATATAAGATAAGGGTAGAATTTCATTCTCCTGAATATAGAGACTCAAGTTTCCTAATACCATTTTTTGAAAAGGCTGTCATTTCCTTATTGTGTATTCTTGGTAACTTTATCAGAAAGCAATTGGCTGTAGATATAAGGCTTTATTCTTGTGCTCTCTCTTCTGTTCCTTTAGTCAATGTGCTTTTCTATGCATTTCTATCAAAAGTTTCTATCAAAACCTTGATGTTTTGATAATCTTAGTTTTTCAATATCCTTGTCTCTCATCCTTCATAAAACCCAACTCCATATGGATCAAAAACTTTAGCTTAAGACTTAGTACCCTGAATCTGGGAGGATAAAGCAAGGAATACACTTGAAATGATTGGCATAGTAAAGGACTTTCTGAACAGCAGGTTTCTGTCATAGGCATTAAGACTGACAATTAATAAATGGAACTTCACAAAACTAAAATACTTCCGTACAGCAAAGGACACCATCATTAAAGTGAAGAAGCAGGCTACAGAATGGGGAAAAAAATCTTAGCCTTTTATACATCTGATGGAAAGTTATTGTCTAGATTACACAACTCAAAAACTAAGCACCAAGAACACAAACAACCCATATTACAAAATCAAGTAGAGTGATGTTTCTTTATTCTTTCTGTTCAAGATTGTTTGGTTATATGAGCTAATATCTTCACATTTGTGATCACAAGCTAGATTTCCAGATTTAGCAACTGATAGCATTGGGTATCATAATGAAGGTTGAAAAGTTAAGGTCTTAAAAATGTTTGCAACTCTCTCTATCTCATGAGAGAAAGAACCTTACCTTTCCTGTTTGTCCCCATGTATCCCTCAAACAGGTTTTTATAAGTAGAAAGTCTTTGTAAGTAGTCTGTGAAGGGCTGAAGTGAGCCTCACAGGGATGCAGATGTCTAACAAGGGACGGGAAGAGTGAATATTGAGTTCTTGTCCTTCACCAGAAGCTGTTCCTCTGATCTAATAATCATTTATTAGTGTGAAAAGTCACTGTCTCACAAGGGCATGGATAACTGGTGTTAGTCAGAGTTAACAAGAGTTCAAGGTCACAGTGGAATGAAAACCGGGGGATACTTTATCATAAACATGGTCTAGGGTAGGTCCTAGTTGTAGTAGCAGTTTTGTAACTCCAGATGCTACATAGAATGGCACTTGTTAATTAGCTCATAATTACAGGTATTTTCTAGAAGTGCAAGGAATTAAGCACTTTCTATACTGAATGTGTTTAATAATGTTCTCAATCTTCTGTTATTAGATAATAATTTATGTTGTCAATTTTTTTTGAAGTTCTTAATGCAACATAAGCTTAGTAAGTACATATCTGATACCATACATTCTGCAATGGATGGATCAATCATCTTAAAAGAAAATAGTAACACAGTATGGCTATTACCTTTCTTCATAAATGCCACTTAAGAGGTATATTCAGAATGGCATGATGGCATATAATAGATACCAAACATGGCAAGAATGGAAGACCATTGACATACAAATAATGGGATTATGATTTTCCCCAGCAAATGATGCATCTGTATAGATCTTGGAAATGACTAAAATGACTAATTAAGTTGAATTTTAAAATTGGAATGTTCCATACAGTGGAGAGGTTAATAAATATTAGACAGATGAGAATATAGTGAGTCAAACACATTTAAGAAACAGAATATTCTAGCTGCCTAGACTCTGAAGTGTTTGGAGCAGTAGAAAAGATGAGACAGAGAAGATATTTGGGGACACATAAGTAAATATTTAATTGCCATAAGCACTGGGAAGTCATTTGAGGGATTTTAGAAAGAGCAAAAAATAAAAAACAATAAAAAAGGCAATATGCTACATTTCAGAAAGTTGGATTCTCAGAATTAACTCTGTTGAAGAAATTACTTGAGGTATATATAACTTCATGTTTTCTTAGTTTCTTCACCTGTGGTTAATATTAGGGGGCTGGAGAGATGGCTCAGTGGTTGGGGGCACTGACTGCTCTTCCAGAGGACCTGGGGTCAATTCCCACCACCCATATGGCAGTTAACAACTGTCTGTAACTCCCAAGATCTGACAGCCTCACATAGACACACATGCAGGCAAAACACCAAT
Organism: Peromyscus leucopus; assembly: GCF_004664715.2. Classification (NCBI taxonomy): domain Eukaryota; kingdom Metazoa; phylum Chordata; class Mammalia; order Rodentia; family Cricetidae; genus Peromyscus; species Peromyscus leucopus. Next base: position 20,735,919 of record NC_051074.1, on the reverse strand, counting down.
GCACATAAAATAAAAATAAATTAATTATTTTTTATAAAGGCATTATGCTACATTTCAGAAAGATGGATTCTCAGAATTAACTCTCTGTTCTCTGACAAGGAAAGTCCTTGGGGTCTATATATCTTTATGTTTTCCTAGTTCCTTCACCTGTGGTTAATATTAGGACCTTTCTCTGATGGTTGTCATATGTACTAAATGAAATAATGTATGTAAAATTCTTAGAGCAATGTCAAAACCACATTAAATATCTCTCACTATTGTCCTCAACAACAAACATCTCATTTTGGTCTATTGTTCAAGCGAATTTGAGAGACCTGTTATTTGCATCTTCTGGATCACAGAGCACAGGGCACCAAAGAGAATCAATGTGGTGTCTTGAGTTGCTGTGGCTGTCAGTGTTACAGTCGGTGCTGTGACAGACACCTCCTCTCCCGTACCTTTGCAGCACACAGTGCCAGGAGCCCTGTTTGTGAAAGGACTAGCTATTAATCACTCCTGCTATGCAGGAGTGGCAGCTGTCTAGACTGCAAGCTAAACCCATTCTACATTTCCTAAGTCATCACACTCTACAGCATCTTCCTTCCTTCAGGGTTGTCTCCCTGACACTCTTTGAAAAGAATCTTGTCCATTGGATTTTGTGGATGTGTCCTTTTTAAACTTTCTCTAGCATTTTCCATCACATGCCTGTTTCTGAACATGCTCAATGTTGAAGTTCCAGGGGTTGTTACAGCACACCAAATTTATTCCTTTAACAGACCCAAAAAATGACCTTTATTTATGCCTATATATGTCGATATGTGATATGGCTTTCTGTTTTTATATGTGTCAATATAGCATTTTTTAAAAGAAGGAAGAACAAAAGAAAAATAGAAAGGGGAAAAAAAAAACCTCTCAATATCCTATATGCTAAATGCCAATTCCAGGAATTGACTTCCTGGAGGCGAACTTGAAAGTAGCTGTCTTTGCTCACCCTCTTCAACTCCCTCAACTGAGAAATGATCTCATCACATTGCTCATCAGGTCATGGTTCTGAGAGCAGGTCCTTAAAATGATTACGTTTCTGATGATTCTATTTGGGCCTCAACACTGCATTGCGCACCTTCCCATTGTTTATCAGGGATCACAACATCCAAGTGCCTCTTGCTTATCTTCCAGGGGCCTTCAGCACAGCCCTTTGTCTGGATTTCACTGGGCTTAAGTTATTTGTTCTTTAACAAGTGAGAGGCAAAATAAGTTTCATGCCTGGATTCTTAACTTGATAATGTTAATGTGGAATAGATTTTGATCAACTTTTTGTGGAGGAGAAACCTCCAACTCAATAATGGGTTAGGTGTAAAGTGAAACTATATACGAAACTGCATGTCCCAAGAAATCAATCCAATAAAGCCAATAGTGCTTGTGTAAATGACACATGTTGAAATAAAGGACATTTAGAAGTATAGCACTTGACTATTTTACTTATGTGCCATGGATGAAATGGATTTACAGCAGGGCTATTTACTCATTCATTTAAACATTTATTCACTAATGAATATCAAAGGAAAGCTATGCCATCAAAGAATTTCCTTTTTTCCTCTTTATTTTCAAAAGTCTAGTCACAAAATACTCTCTTATGCTATTTATTTTGAATGCACAATCACCAAGTAACTCCAATTTAACAAAACAATATGCTAGGAATTTTTTGTGCTGTTGAAAAGACTAATATGCACTGTTACTGCAGCATTGTTTATAATAAGACATGCAGAAAACAACCTAAATATTCAGCAATAGGAACCAGCTAAATAAATGATGCTCCATTTGAATAATCAACTACTACAAAGCTACCACAATGCTTGTGGGATTTTCATTGGTGGCAAAAATATTTGCTTTATGGTGTTAGTAGAAAGAATAATATGCAAAACCTTGTTCTTAGTTCTATTATAATTCAAATGATTTTCAATTATTCATGAATAAAATGTGCTGTTAATAGTGATCATGTCTGAATTAGGAAATTGAGGATTTTTTTATCTTCTTTAAATATGCCATCCCTTTTCAAATGTTACATAATAAACATATATAACTTTTATGATCATAAGATGAAACCATGGAGCTCTTGCATTTGTTTGTCTTTTAGTAAGCCAATTCTGCATCCCATACTGTGTTGTCTCTAGCATGAAGTCAAAGGAAAAATAAAATAATAGCCTGGGTTTCAGAGCTTACATTTTAATGGGAGACACTAAAGAGATAAATATGGTTAAAGTAGCAATATAAAAGAAAATTAAAAATGGAAGTGAAAAACTGCTTATTACATGCTACTGCCACTGAAAGAGTTTAGAAGTTTGGATCTTGTGGAAGATCAGAGGCAGGGAAACAGAGAAGGTTTGCCTAGATAACAAAGAAGGCCTGTTTTTACTTTGTGATTTAGTAATCTTCCTAGAAGAGAATTTACATCATATACAATATAGAAAATGTTAAGTTATAAATACAAATGTGTTTAGAACAAAAATGACATAAAATCAGAAATTAAGAGTTTCCAAACTATGGGAAGACATAGACAGGGTTAACAACTATCAAGTGGAGTTCCAAATCTACAGACAACTTTGATAACTTCATAGCTCCTTTACTCATCTCTAACAAGGGGATCTTGGTTACTCTTCTATTGCTGTAACAAGACATCAAGACCGAAGCAACTTATAGATAGAGTTTATTGAGCCTCACCGTTTCAGAGGGTGAGCCTGTGACATCACAACAGGAAGCATGGCAGTTGACAAGGCACTAGAGCAGTAGATGAGACTTTATATCCTGAGATAATAACCACAAGGCAGAGAGAAAGAGCTCACCAAAAAACCTCAGATCCCATGCCCGGTGACACACCTCTTCCAACAAGGCCATACCTTGTAGTCCTTTACAAAAAAGTTCCACCAGCTGGGAACCAGGCATTCAAATATATAGGTCTACAGGGCTCATTCTCCTTTAAAACTCTCAAATTTCACTCTCTGGCCCCAAATAGACTTGTAGCCATATCATAGTGAAAAATGCACTTATTACAACTTCAGGAGTCTCCATAGTCTTTCAAAAATCTCAATGCAGTTTTAAAGTCCAAAGTCAGAGAGACTCAAGGCATCTCTGAATTTGAACTCCTCATGACATCGAAGAGCAAATTATATACTTCCAACATACAATGGCCCAGGAATATACATTATTATCCAAAAATAGAGGAATGAGGTTATCATCAGAAAATATTGCACCAAAGCAAGACTGAAACCCAGCAGGAAAAACAAACAAACAACAACACCAAATTCTCTAGCTTCCTCCATGTTTGAAGCCAAAGGGGTTAGATGACTCTTTCCTTCCTGCTTTCCTGACTGTAAAACACACTCTCTCGGCTGGTTCTACTGTCTGTCTGCAGCTCTCCCAGACAGGCATCTCACATCTGTGTCAGCTGTTTCATCCTGGCTCTCCACTGCAATTCAGCTTCCACCTCACAGCTCCATGCAATGGCTTTCTGGGCATCAAGCAATGAATGCCCCAGTCACAAACCTGCCTCAGTGGTTCTCTTTAACCCTTCCTCCTGCATCCTTCATGAATCCAAAGCCAGAACCATGGGACTGATGTAGCCAAGTTCATCTTGCCTGCTCAGAGTGCAACCCGACCCCCTCCTTGGATTACATTTGCATCAGTTTTCCCTGGTTGTTTTTCTTTAGGAACGGATAATTTCTTAGGCCTCTTTTGGTTCACAAATTTCAGGAATAGCCGGGAGGGGTCTTGCCCTGAGGTCACCACACCCTTTATAACCTTATTTCTTATTCATTTCAGCATTGACTATGGTTCCAACATTTAATTTTCTGGCATTCTTTTTCTGCTCAAGTTGAACATTTTGTATTTCTTGTTGCCCTGATTGCTCCCTTTCATTGTATATCTGCATAAGAGTGATTACTAATAATTGCATGATGGAGTCAACATAAGACTATATTGAAATCTCCTGTACCAATGAAATTAGTCCAAAACTCTTCAGTGTAGCCTCAGGTGAATTATTTGTATAAGGAAAATACACACACACACACACACACACACACACACACACACACACACAGAGAGAGAGAGAGAGAGAGAGAGAAACACACACACACACACACACACACACACACACACACACACACCAAAACAACAACAAAAAAACCTTTGTTTTTCAAAAATAGCAAGAATGGTCCCTACCCCAGTTGCTATTATTGTTCCCCTCTGAAACGTATTGAGCCAGACCTCCATAGTCCGTATTTCTCTCAGTGCTACTGTTAGAATTCCTAGCCACTCCTCCAGCTACATGATCACACATGTGCTGTCCAGTAGCCAAGCAAGAGGCTTAGTCATCCCAGGGCCTTATGTCCTACATAATCCGTGCATTGTGTGATCACATAGTTTGCATGTAGCATGATCACACAATCTACGGGCATGTGTGGCATAGCTACATAAGCCCGTATGTGCATGTACAGGAGGAACCTATAAAAAGTGGGTTCCATGAATCCCTCCTTTCTTTTCCTGCACAATCTTTCCATAGGCCTATGCACCCCCTTCTGTTCCCTTCCCTTAATAAACTCCTATAGAGGGTTTTGTTGTACCTCAAGGCTTTTCTCACACAGTAAACAGCACCGCTTAATGAATGACATTGTGCTGCTTAATAATTAACAACTACTGTCTTCTGTGCTCCAACTAGGATGGCCCATTAAGCTCAGCTTACAGTGTTCATCTGCTCTCCTAGTCCAAAGTCTTCCAGATTCCTTCAAACAACAACAAAAAAACAGAACAAAAATACTCAGCATGGTCTTGTATCACAGGCCACAGGAATATGAAATACAAGTCCAGCTGTATATAATAAAGCTGTACCTTGATGGGTCAAGAAATCTTTCAAGAGGGAAGCCATTTATCAGGGAATATTTGGTGTTATTCAGCTTTTACTAATCAGCTGTTTCTTGCTATGAATTTCTTGTGCTCATAATTTCCCCCAAGAACAGTGTGTATGCACATATACACTCAAACTACTTGGATAAGGTCAAGTAGATGAGGCTTTCTGCTTCCCACTGCCTGCTCCCATTTTAGCATTTGAATTGGGTATCTGCCTTTTGCAAATATCTCCTTTAGCTACATCCAAAGATAGGGCCAGCTCCAAACAAAGCATCCAAGGACAAGTGATGAACAGAATAGCTGGCCTGACCACCCGCTAGATGCCTGAAGCCCCTGAATTAAAGTAAAAACATCCTTTTGGAGACACAGCCTGACTCCTAAGCCAAGCCCCTGACTCCTAGGTGCATAGATTTGCTTCTTATGCAAATCAAGCTCAGATCTCCCCTCCTCTTACAGCCCTAGAGCAACTTATTAGAACAAAAGGTTTTCTTTATAGCAGGTGCCTTAAGCTGTGATGCAAATTGACTGGTGGTCAGTATTCCTCTCCAGCCCTCTCAGAAAACTGGCAACAGAGAAAAACAGAGGCAAATTTTATTTTTAGTGACTTATAGATTTCTTTGACTATCGCCTGTTAGTTTGTAGGTTGAGCACATTCATGATAGACTCATAATGTCTTCACCTAGCCACATATGAGGATATATTTCTAGCACATAAATACCTTTTCTGATTTATTCCAGCCCTTATCTAACTCCACCTTTATTCACTCCCCCTTTGGGTTGCAAATGAAGTTAACCAGGAAACCTCTGGTGGAGACCTTGCAATTCTTGTGTTGTGTTGTAAACATGAGAGTTGTTGCTGTTTTTAGGGAAATATAGACTGCTTCCCTAGGGAAAGCAGGCAGAATTATGGTGGCTGATGAATAAACCAGATGCATGAAAGAGCTCTGTATGTATTTAGATTCATTTCCCACCATTAGTAGTGTGAGACCAAAATGAGCCATCTTAGAAATAAGACCAAAATGCTTTCACCCCAAAACTAAGGCCTAAGATTTCTCCTTCTAGGAATAGGCCAATAGTTACTGAAATAAGTCAGTCCAGATTCCAGAAACCAGGAAGTGTTAAAGTACAGAGTCACAAGGTAGTCACGAGGTAATGCCTGCCAGACTATAGAATGTTCCAACCCTGGGTTCCAGGGTAACTGACCATAAAAATGTCCCCATGTGAGGGCAGCCAATGAGCAATGGTGGTGGGCAACCACCCCTTAGAAGTAAGATTAAGCCATGATTTCTAGAAAGCCCCTAGAAGCGATCCAATCAGAATTGTACCCGTACTAGCACCCCTAAATGATGGAACCTTGTGATTTTTCCCTTTAAAAGCTGAGCTTGCAGATAGGTGGGCACTTCCTCCAGCCTCCACTGCGTTGGATGTATTGGACAAAGTCCCTGCCTAGGCTTGTATATGCGGAATTAAACCTTGCTTTTTCATTCCAGCATGCTCATCTTTGGTGGTCCCTCTGGGGGTTACGATCTGGGCACAACAAGTAGTGTCTCTTCTGGGTCCCTGGGAAGGAAATTCAACAGACTGGACCTCAAAATTTCCAATAGTTATGCCTCTAATAGCAATAATCCACTCCATGGTACCAAACTTCCGCCTTAGTTACTTTTCTGTTGCTGTAATGAGACAGCATGAACAAGGCAATTTATAGAAGAAGGGTTTATTGGGACTTACAGTTTCAAAGAATGAGTCCATGGCCATCACATTGGGAAAAAATGACAGCAGGCAGGCAGGCATGGCACTGAAGCAGTAGGTGAGTGCTCACATCTTGAAATAATAACCATGAGACAGACAGAGAGAGAGACAGAGACAGAGAGAGACATAGACACAGAGACAGAGAGAACACTAGCTTACTTGAAATGGTTGTGTGTTTGAAACCTCAAAGTCCACCCCCAGCATCACACCTCCTCCATAAGGCCACACCTCCTATTCATTCCTAAGCAGTTCCACCTACTTGGGACCAAGTATTTCAATTTATGAGTCTATGGGAGTCATTCTCCATTAAAACCACCATATGTGAACAAAAAGCAAGCAGTTTGCTGCCAAGTTCTTCTCTGGCAAGTCCACATCTTTCTGCAGCATAAGAAGAAAATGACTTCTGCAGCCATTCTTTCCAGATCTTAGAGCATCAGCTAAGCAGGGGGCTAATTAACTAAGAACAGTGAATGCAAAACAGTCTGCAAAATGCAGTTGCTGGACTTGTGGTCAGAACTTGTAAGCAGAAATGGGCATAAGAACAAATGCTGTGTACCTTGTTCTCTCTCCCAGACACTTGTTAAAATTATGATAAGGCTTTGAGGGCTTTGGTGAAGAATATTGGGTGAAAACAACAAAAAGATTATGTTGGGACACAAAGTTTGCTGAAAAACTCCATCTTACGGTGGCATGTATCTGTTGAGTCATTTTACTAGGAGAGAGCACCAAAAAGAACATGGACAATCTCAAAGAATTAAAGGTAAAAAGAAGAGGAGTTAAGCTCTATGTGGTCATCGCTGAAGTCTGCAAGCCCAGTTCGCCACAGTTTTAGAGATGATATAAAAACTGCAGAGTTACCTTAACCTCTTATGTGATCTTCCCATCTCAAAAGATCCAGATTAAAAGTGTGGCTTCCCACTTTAAATTACATAATTAAGAAAAAACCCCTCACAGGTATGTCCAGCTGCTTGGGTTTAGTTAATTCTAAATGTAATCTAGTTGATAACCAAAAATATCCATTATGCCTACTTTCTTCAACAGACAGGTCATGAGGACAAAAAAATAAACAGAGAAAAAGATCAGAATTAATTGACATTAATGGATATTAATGGATTAATGGATATTAATAGATTAATGAATATAATGGATATTAATTTGGATTAATGGATATTAATTTGGATTAATAGATTAATTAATTAATGGACTAATGGCATTGATGATATTAAACAGGTATCTCCATGATAGTCTGTCAAACACCAGAGAATACACATTCTACTCAGCAACACAAGAACATCCTGGGGCATAAAATACATTTTTACAAGCTCAAAAATATTAAAATAACTTCTTGTATCATCTTACCTGACCACAATGAGATAAAACTTAAAACTGATGCCAATATCACTCAAACACCAAAACTATGTAAAGATATAACCATAACAAAGAAAACTGCAGGCCAATATCCCAGATGAACAGAAACTCTAAAATACTCAGTACAATACCTGCAAACAGAATACAAACCTACAGAAAGTAGATTCTATACCATGACTAGCAACTGGATGCAGAGTCCATAGAAAGAGAAAGAATCTTTGTCAGCTGTATAGCTGGCAAAGGATTAATATTCAGAATATACAAACAACTATAAAAACTCAAAGAAAACAAATGACCCATTAGAAAAATTAGCCTGGAATCTCAATAAAGTGTTTTCAAAGGAAGAAAAAATGGCTAAGAAATATCTAAAAAACATGTTAATTCTCTTCAACAATGATCATCTCAATGGATGGATAGAAAACCTTTAACAAAATCCAACATGCCTTGATGATAAAAATCCTAGAGAATTTATGGCTAATGGGAACAAACCTTAACATAAATAAAATCTTTATACAAGAAACCCACAGTCAACATCATTCTAAATGGAGAAAAAAACATGAAGTGACTCCACTAAAGCCGGGAATGAGACAGGGATGGTCATTGGCATCAACACTTTTCAATATTGGGTTTGAAGCTCCAGCAGGAGCAATAAGGCAAGAGAAGGAAATTAAAGAAATACAAATAGGAAAAGAAGTCAAACCATCCCTATTTACAGATGATATGATACTATACATTGAAGACCCCAAGAATTCTACCAGAAAACTTAGAGAAATGATTAAGGCAAACAAAACAAAACAAAACAAAACAAAACAAAACAAAAAACAACAAAACAAAAACCAGCAATGTGGTAAGATATAGAATCAACTTGTATAAATCAATAGCTTTTGTATTCACCACCAACAAACACACAGAGATGGAGGTTGTAGACACACTCCTATTCACAGTAGCCTCAAAGAAAGCATAGCGCTTTTTTTGAGTTGTTGGACAGGGCTTTCCAAGAGATGCCCCAAACATGCAGCCTATTGCTGTTGCCTTTTGTTATCCCCAGAGGTGGAGGGTAAGTTCCTATTGCTGAAGACACCATGGACTTCAGACACAGGGCCCAGAGATCCCTGAGCTGGAACAGACATTAATGCCCTCCCCGTGAGGACTAACTTTCATGGTTCCAGAAGGCACTCCCACACATAAGGCTCAGCGAGCATTGAAGAAGAGGTGGAAAGATTTTAAGACGCAGCAGATCAGGGAGTGTGCTGTGAGGGTGTGTCTCCTAGTAATGCCAGAAGCTATAGCCATAAAGTCTCACGGACATGACTGCCCAAGCATTAGCTGGACAGGAGGACACCAATGAACAAGACACAGGGAAAAGCCTCAGTTCTACACAAAGAACTACAGTCAACTGAGTAAAGCTGGGAGGGAGAGGGGTGGTCCTTCCCAAGGAAGAGCACACCAATTGTTGGTCCAATGCCCAACAGTCAGCCTCAAAACATATAAACAAGTAATATTATGTGGACTCAAAAGGTTATATTAAGAATATACGTGTATATACAAGTACATATATGCATAAAATTACAATTCATGAAAAAAGAGGCCATGAATTTCAAGGATAGTAAGGGAGGGTTATATGGGGAAATTTGTAGGGAGGAAAAGGAAGGTATTTCAATTGGAAATACCTTCTATTTGAGGGTAGAAATACTGTAATTAGTCAGGTGGTGATGGTGCACACCTTTAATCCCAGCATGAGGGAGTCAGAGGCAGGCGGATCTCTGTGAGTTCGAGGCCAGCCTGGTCTACAGAGGGAATTCCAGGACAACCAGAGCTACTCAGAGAAACCCTATCTAGAAAAAAAACAGGAAGAAAGAAAGAAAGAAAGAAGGAAGGAAGGAAGGAAGGAAGGAAGGAAGGAAGGAAGGAAGGAAGGAAGGAAGGAAGGAAAGAAAGAAAGAAAGAAAGAAAGAAAGAAAGAAAGAAAGAAAGAAAGAAAGAAAGAAAGAAAGAAAGAAAAAAGAAATACTGTAATTAAAATTAAAATACAATCTCAAAAACTAAGAACTGACAAAAAAATTAAAGATAAAAAGTACATCATCCCCAGCAAGTCTTCATCTATGAACATGTATTGAGCAATGTAATTATATAAGGTAGAGAAAGTAATGGAGGAGTTTTAACAATTCACCCTTTTCTCTCTCCTCATATCCTCACTTAGAACCTTTTAAATCAGGAGATGTGCTCCTTTTCCCTACCCTATTAGCCATCAAGTTTTGACCACAGACCATGCTGATAAATCTTGTTTGGTGAATAAATCTAATCATCTTCATGTCACTGTTACTGGATCACAGTATCCATTGAGAGTTGAAAAGATGAAAGTTTCTTAGCATGGAGTTCTATTGTGTTACACATTAGTCTCTAATGTAGATGAAAAGGAGAAGGAGGAGAAGGAGGAAGGGAGGAGAGTATGATAAAAGGAAAAAGAAGCGAGATATGAAACTTACCAAAAGGCTGAACGATATCTAACCTAAGCACTAGTTTAACTACAAAATAGGGCAAAATGGAATCAGAAATGGTCCTAGCAAAACTCGTTTCAAAATTTGTGTTTGATATGCTTTGAAAGCAAGCCTGAGACTAGAGAGAAACATCAAAGGTATGTCCCTAAAGAATTTTTTGAAGACGTTTTGAAGTATGACAATGAAGGCAAATATGAATTACTATGCAGAAAGTCATGAAAACAGTATGCATTACACTGTTTTCTAAGTTGATTGCTTTATATGTGTTCATATTATTGTCATTAGTACATTGTTGCCATATGATTTTTATCAATTCAGCTCAGCTACCAATAGACAGAATTACAATAGGCACTTCCCCTACTTTTGAAGACATCCTTTCAAGTTAAATTTCCATGGAACAGCTTTCAACATGAATTTTGTCCCCTGTGGAAAAATCTTGCAGAATGTGTAGCCTATAAAACAGGGAAGATTGTTTTCATAAAGGAAGTGGAACACTGCATATTTATGTACAACACTTCCTGTAGATCGAGAAGCAAAGCCACAAAACAAAAGCTACTAGAAACACCTAGTCATTCTGTGGAATACCATGGTTAGTAACTTTTGATGTGAAACCAGTTAAAGTTATAATTCAAATTTCTTCATGTGGTTCTGATACTTTTATTTTAATAGAAATGTAAAGACCTGAAAGAATTTCCATCCATTCACAACATATTTTTCTTTCTAAAATTACATTTCTCTTACAATATCCCTGGAAAAGAACTTTGTGAATCCAATAAACCCCAGACTACTTTACCAGTGACCTTATTTCTGGTTGTCACCAGCATCCTGTGGGAAAAGCTGAAATCTGTAATCTTTCAATGATCCATGAAGATTAAATCTATGAGAGGGGATTTAAGGCATTTTCTAAATAGGGAGCAGACATCTTGATCTAGGGCCCTATAAAATGCTCTTCATTTTAGATCATGGTCTCAGAATGGCTCCCACTTGAGTTAAATAAGCAAGCAGCAGGTTAGTGGTTAAATGTGTTGGGAGGAGCTTGTATCTCCCTTTGTCTGCCCACCCCATGTTTGGGCTTTGTACCGTCTACAGTCTATATTCAGTTTCTGTTTTTCTCTGGTGGGGATGACAAATCTGCAGAAGATTCTGTTTTGCTTCCTCTCCTATATGTCACAGCTCATTTCTTCCTTAGTCAGGACACTGGCAATCTTTTGTATTTTTCTCTTGGTCTACAAAGAGTGACCTGGCAAAGAACTGGAATCTTTGGCTCTGTATCTTGAAAGCAGGTTCCCTGGAGTTCAGAGAGTGGTCTCTCAGAATCAAGCATCATTCCTAAAGTCAAGTGTTCCAAGGTGTTGTCATTGAAATATCTAGGGGTTGCTTGAAAATCTAGATTTCAGCCAGATACCGTGAAGACATCACTAATTTCTCTAGGGAAAGAGAAAAAGAGATCGGAGGATGAACAGTCTTGCTTGAATTGGTGACTTGGAAGTTGGACAGTATTAAATACCTAGTTGCCTCACAGGAGCCCAGATCTAACTGCAGCAAATACAGTTCAGCTGTTCTGTTCAAAGCAGGAATGCAGTGGTGAATGCCCTGCCTAAAACTAGGGTTGAAACTACGTTTCCACTGGAACTGTGTAAAGAAGCAGTTGGTGTAGGAGGCTCCTGAGGAAAAGGATGAGTTTGCTCCTAGTGTATCCTGTCCATCTTGTGTTTGCTCTCCCACCATGCTGTGAGGCAGCATGAAGACCCTCACCAGAATCTGGCGGTATCACACTCCCATCCTCAAGAGCCAAGTGTATTTGTTTCTACTGATTTGGATTTATCCACTCTGTGAGGACAGCAGAAAGCTAGGGGCAATCTTTCTTAGCTGAGGCTGCTGTGAGAAATATATCCAGATTAGTTGGCTTGTCAATAAGAGCTATTTATTCCTTACAGACCTGGCAACTGGGTATCAGCATGGCCAGGTTCTAGTGAGAGCCTTCTTCCAATGTGTCTCACTCATGAGCACTCCCTTCCTGAGGCCTACGTACTTCCCAAATGCCCATCTCCAAATGCCCTCACACTCAGGATTAGACTTTGGAGAAGTCAACTCATAATAAGAGATATTCTATTAACTCTCATGAAGTTGCTTTTGATGCTTTAAAAATTTCTGAAGAGTAAATCTGAATTCTTTGGAAGTTAACATTTTGCCTATTTCTTCAACATAGATGAATGGATGATGAGGGGGAGAGAGAAAGAAATTCTAACACATGTTTACTATGTGACAGTTAATTATTAAATTATTTAGTGCTGTGCAACACAATTTAGAATAGGTGTTATTGTTACCTCCACTTAGCATACAGGGAAACTGAGATGCAGAAATCACTTGTTCAAGATTGTGCAGCTAGGAAATTGTAGACCCAGAATTCAAACTGAAGATATTTGGCAAAATAGTCTGAGCACTCTAACAACTAGATTTTTAAAAAATGGTGTGTGTATGTGTATGTGCACATGTGTAGTGTGTGAATATATGTGGGTGGTACATACAACCATGCATGTATATGCAGAGGCCAGAAGCTGACCTCTCATTCTCCACCTTATATTTTGAGATGGGGTCCCTCATTGACCTGGTGCTCACCAATCAGCTAGGCTGGCTGACCAGTGAGCTGGAGTGCCGACATTACAGACATTCACATCCACATCCAGCTTTTTATGTGAGTGCTGGGGTCCAAGCCTAGGCCCTCTGGCTTGTACTCAGAGCCTTCTCCTCAGCCTCAATCAGACTTTCAACAAGGTTAAAGCTCTATTTTTAAGGCTTCCTGAACCAGAACACACACGTACACACACAAGCTGTGACTTCGTAATGGTTGAACGCAACAGAAATAAGTTTCTCCAGCTAGCAAAGACGTTGGGTTGCCAGCAGTCGGTCAGGGACTCCAGTGGATGGAGCCTTTATCTCAGCATGCACTTCCACAAGAACTGCCACCATGTGGCAAGGTGACAAGTGACAAGAGTGGGAAACACTTACATTGCCTTGGCCAGTCTAACTTGTGTTTCACCATCCAATCTCGAAAGAGTGAAAACAACAATATAAATGAAATATACAATAAATAAATACAATAAATAAAACAATATACATGAAAATAAAGTTTAAAATACTATCATGAAAGACCATAAAAGAAGAAGACAAATAAGTACAATCTTAGGTTGCCTAAAGGAGAGAGGTTAACAGAAGTTGGATAAGTAGCACTGATTAACTAGCTGACGTTGAACTCACAGAGATCTACCTGCCTCTGCCTCCTGAGTGCTGGGATTAAAGGAATGCATCACCTAGACATTCTGTTAGTTTTATTACCATAGTTTTACTTTATGTTTTAATTTTTATTCTATGTGCATGAGCGTTTGGCCTCCATGCATGTCACTGTACTGTGCACATGTCTGGCATCTATGGGAGCCAGAAGGTGTTGGGTCCCATGGAACTGGAGTGACTCACTGTCAGGGACAAGGACAGAATCTCTAGTTAGTGGAAAAATACCCCCCCCCATAAGACAGGGAACTAGAACATCTTATGGTCAGGTTGCCTAGCGACAGGACATTGAGTAGAGCCCTTGACCTTTTCACCCTGTAAACATCCTCCATGAACATCCTGTTAGCTTGCCCCACCCTATGCAGATAACAGCTTCCTGCTCCCCCTACCCTGCAGGGACTATATAAACCCTCCTGGAGAAAAATAAAGTTGCACCTTGATCAGAATCTTGTCTTGGTGTATTCCTTTTGTGTCTCCTGTCCCTGTTATTCTGTCCTTAGGGTGGTCGAGAACCAGTTGAAGCCCTGCTGGCTGGGGCAACTCACAGTTGTAAAATCAATGTGGGTGCAGTGAACTGAATCTGGGTCTTTTGCAAGAGCTTTGAGTGCTCTTACTCATGGAACTAGCTCCCTAGTTCCTCTTGTTTTCACTTTAAATATTAATTTTATGCTATAACAGAGCTTGAATGCACAAATTCATATTTTTATTAAAGCTGATGGTTTCTGCTGAATTTACCTAGTAAGTTTTTTCACTTACATTTATTATCATCAGAAATACACACCCCCTCTTTCCTTTCTATTAATTAGTGGTTTTCAATGCCTTTATTTTCTCTTTTTATTTTCATTAATTTGTTTTATTTCACATTAAAAATTTTCATTCATTCAAAAATATTATCTTCCTCTTTGTAATTGATGTGAACTTTTCAACATATTCTACACACATGCTTCTTCAAACTCATAGATATTTACAATATTTTATGTGTTTGGCTTGCCATTTCCTAGTTGTATCTTTTGATAAGCAAAAATGCTTGATTCTAATAAACAAGTTCCATTTCACTAGTTTCCTTTTTTCATTATGATTTTTGAATTCTATTTAAGAAATATCTCTATGCTTAGCAATATTAATATACTATTTTAGAAGGTCAGATTTTTCCTTCTACTTTTAGATCCATAGTTCATCTGTAATTGATATTTATTTTTTTTAAAGATTTATTTATTTATTTTGTATACAGCATGTATGATTACAGGCCAGAAGAGGGCACCAGATCTCATTACAGATGGTTGTGAGCCACCATGTGGTTGCAGGGAATTGAACTCAGGACCTCTGGAAGAACAGTCAGTGCTCTTAACCTCTGAGCCATCTCTCCCGCCCCAAGAAGAAAGGCTTCCCTGACCAGGAATCGAACCCGGGCCGCAGCGGTGAGAGCGCCGAATCCTAACCACTAGACCACCAGGGAGCGTCTGATATTTATTTATTAGTAACATTTTTTTTATTTGTCTTGGTATCATTTACACAAAACACCTATTAGCAACTACATTGTAGGTTACTGTTTCCTGAAATCAGGCTGCCTCCGGTGTCTGAGTCTGTTGTTAGACTCTGTATTCACTCCTCTGGCTAAGGCATCTGTTTTTGAGCCATGTACTGATTAAAACAATAATCCCATGTTTAATTTGCAATTTTATGGGGTCAAAAATTGGGGCTGAGCTCTAGTAGAAGCTGTCCAAGCAATGAATGAATTATCAGTTAGTTGTTAGCCAGCAAAAATGTCCTTTGCCTAGCTAATCCTGGCTGGACTAAATGATACAGGGGCTAGTACTTACTACTCAAGTAAACTAGTCTTGGTCTTGTTAGTTGTATCAGCAAGAACCCAGCATGTTGAGTAGAGATGAACAAGAACACTTCCAGCCTGTACTTGGAATTGGCACAGTGTCATGTGTCAATCTCTCATCACGAATCTTACTCAAAGTCAAAGTGGAAAAAGAGATTTCAATCCTCCTGTGAAATACAGCTGTTTTTTGAAGCCACAACACTCTACTCTGGATATAATTATTCACTTCTTTCTGATATTAAAAATATAACCAATTTTATCTTAATATACCTTAAAGTTTTATTCAGTCATAATACATTATGCAAAGCCCCAAATATCATGACTTGCATTGTGAGGATTACATTAACTGAGAATTCATAAAACTCTATCAGTATTTATAAGTGTTTTTATTTCTATCTTAATTTGTTCTGACTTTATTTGTATGCTACTGTGTAACTTGATAGAATCCAATGTATTTGACAACATATGACTACTTTTGGTGACATTTTTAATATTAGTGTATATGAGTAATATAAAGTAATGTGTTTCATCATGACACTTACACATTTATGATATATACATATGTCAACCTTATTTACCTCCTCCTTTTTACCCTCTCTACTCCTTCTAGTTCCCCTTCCAAACAAGTACTTTAATATTTGGAATATATATTAGGAATATATATTAATTATATATTATACATTTCTATATAAATATATATTCCTATACTTTATATATTTATATTCCCAAAACTAACAAAATACATTCCTAAAATACATATATTATTATATCTTAGGAATTGACATGCATTAGGAATATATATGTAATATATATTCTTAATTTATGTTTCATACACAAGATAAAGTATGTGGTATTTATCTTTCTAAGTCTGCTTTAGTTCACTCAATGTGACTTTCAGTTACACCATTTACCTGAAATTGAAGCCAGCCTGTTTGTGCCAGCAGGGTAATAAACTATACATGGAGCAGGAACTGATTCTTAGTTGCCAAAAGTTTCCTAACATTGACACATCCTAAGAAAATAAGCAAAGATCTTGGAGCAGTCAGGCATAGAAGGAAATTCTTGGTACTAAGTTAAAAAGGGAAAAAGAAGCTTTCAAAATTTGACGTGGATCTGAATTTGGGGAGAGTGGTGCTGTTTATAGGGGCATTTGTGAGAATTCTAAAACTCTTTTTTGGACAAAAATAACTGTTTCAGAAGAGTATATCTAGCATGATAGATGCGGGGAAAGCTGTTTAGCTGAGGTGGTGATGAGTGGTGTTGGTTGTAGACTCACAGTGGATCTTTTTCAATTCCAAGGATTGCTCTCCATAGTGTTAGATCAATGAAAACTCACTTCTTTCCCAGCCACTCAGTACCTTGGTTGTATTTCTTCCCAAAACAATATGCTCTCTGATAATGAGGATAGGATTCTGTTGGAAAAAGAGGGCAAAAATATAAGGACTAACTTGTCCCTAAAAATTATTTTCCAGAAATGGGCACTGGGCCAGTAGCTTTGGTTAAGTTTTCTGGGTTTCAACCTTGAGTTTATGTTCCTGCAAAGCCTAAGTTTAGGAGGTTCTTGCTGAAACCCATCACACTAATATTGTAAGGGTGCTGTGGGATGTCTTTCTGTATGCTGTGAATATGTGTCGCTCTGATTGGTTGATTAAATAAAGCTGCATTGGCCTATGGCAAGGCAGGGTGGGGTCAGGTGGGAAAATCCAAGAGAAATAGTGGAAGGAGACAGGAGAGTAAGGGGAGACACCAAAGCGCCGTCCAAGGAACAACAGGTAATGAGACACAGGTAAAGCCATGGAACACGTGGCAACACATAGATTAATAGAAATGGGTTCATTTAAGATGTGAGAGCTAGCTAGCAAGAAGCCTTCAATAGGCCATACAGTTGGTAATTAATATAAGCCTCTGAGTGATTATTTTATAAGAGGCTATGGGACCTCAGGGCCAGGTGAGACATACGATCCAGCCACACAGGGCAAATGTCGTTCCTGTAGGACACCTTTCACTCTGCAATGTATGTATTAATCTGATTAGTGTGAGGCTTTTGGATCCAGGAATGCGAGGTGCTCAGCTACTGGGAACAAGACAACACACAGCTACATGAAGAGTCATGGCAACTAAACAAATGATTGATTAAAAGGAAATTAGGCTTGTAAAAAAGAAACAAAAAAACTTTAGGCTACTCAACAAAAACCCAAACAATGTGCTGAATAAAAAGCAGCTCATACCAAGGTTGGAAAATGCACAGGGACAAACAGCCAAACGAATGGAAACACATGAACTATGAACCAATGGCTGAGGAGCCCCCAACTGGATCAGGCCCTCTGGATAAGTGAGACAGTTGATTAGCTTGATATGTTTGGGAGGCATCCAGGCACTGTGACCAGGACCTGTCCTCAGTGCATGTGCTGGCTATTTGGAACCTGGGGCTTATACAGGGACACTTGGCTCAGCCTGGGAGGAGGGGACTGGACCTGCCTGGACTGAATCTACCAAGTTGAATTCAATCCTCAGGGGAGTCTTTGCCATGGAGGAGATGGGAATGGGGGTGTGCTGGGGGGAAGGCACAGGGTGGGGGGAACAAGGGAATCCGTGGCTGATATGTAAAATTAAATTAAATTATAAAATAAAATTAAAAAAGAATTATGTCACAAGGAGAAAAAAAGCAGCTCATAAAGAAAAATACATGCCATGTTATACAACTTTAATAATAAAATATATATTTGTCTATATACCATTTACAATATACAGACAAAGAAATCTGTCTATGCCAACCTGAGCACACTATTTACATTTGAACATTCTACATGTTTATATATTTCATAATTCACATTTTACAACAATTTAGTCCAGTGTTCAGATAATGTGTCACTTGGATCATCTCAGTTGCACTAAAATTGTTGTAAAAGGTCATCTGGTGAGGTGACCTTTTGCAACCCTGAAGCACCAGAGCCATCTTGGGCTCTTGCCCTTATGGTTTCTTCATTAATATTTAATGAATTGCTGCCACTGAGTTTGAAGGCATCAAACAATGACTTGATGAGTTGCTGAATTTCAGAACTACTCCTTTCTGCCCGGATTCATTCACCAATAACTCTAGATCTTCACAGAGACAAAATTGAGAACACTCATTGAAATCAGAATGACTCACTCGCCACCAATGTGGTAATTTTTTTCTTGGCTAATTTAATTAATAATAAGGTTTTAGGCTCAATAGTTTCATACCTTTAAACCTTGGTCAAAGCATTACTCTAGTAGCGATAAGAAAGGAGCCTTTGTATCTCACAGAGCCCTAGACTACATCATCACATTAAATATTTGTTTGCATGTGCTGCTTTCGATAGCAGTAGTAGTTGATCACAGGAACGAATTACTTTGTGTCTATTGCATTCCTCCTTCATAAACAAAGACTTTTGTGGTCTCATACAACAATATACAGATCGGATGCTGATAAATTCAATGGTCCAACTCTTCGATGGACAACATTAACAAAGCCACTGCTTCAAAGTCCATATTTAAAATGGCATATATATGCATATTATTGCATCCATACATTATATATGTATATATAATAATTTCAAGATGCAGATACTCAACATTCTTCCAAGTGGAAATTTGACTCCCCTAAGACATAATGTCAGAACAAGGACTTCACGTTGAGCAGTGTTGGAAAGAGAGCATTTAGAAATGATCCATCTTAGGAGCTAGAGGGATGGTTCAGTGCATGTGAGTGTGTTCTGTGCTTGAGGATCTAAGCTTCAGTCCCTGCACCCATGTAAAAAGCCCCGTGGGGGCACACAGACCTGTAATCCCGGCACTAAGGGGAAGGAGACAACAGTATTTCTGGGTTTTACTGGTTGATAGTCTTGCTTCAGATACAGTTAGACACTGTTTCAAGGGAATAAAGCAAGAAGTAATATGGCAGGACAACCTATGTCCTCCTCTGGCCTCCACACATGCTCCTGAACATACATGTATGCATACAACACACAAACAGATTAGCGAGGGACAGCTCTCTGCCTCTCATGATCGTGACTCCACTTGAAGGCCTACTGAATTGGGTGATTAACAGAACATCTAACAGACTTGTGAATGTCTACAAGGTGTGCCATCCTGTGTAGTCAACAATCACCAATTCATCTAATCTATGTAAGCCACACCTAGACCAATTCTTCACTCACATAATGTGAATATTCAAATCCATGGTTTCTTTGCTACCAGAAAGTTTTCTCCTCATAATTTTTTCAAGGCCATCTCTGAGAAGGTTTTTAACTCGGCTGCAATTCACTCTTGCATAGCGCGACATATTAAACTCTCTTGGTTGTTGCAAAAAAAATCTCTACAGAAATCACAAATGGATTTTGAGACAGATGACATAGAAATATGATAGAAATGTCTGAGTTAGTAAAGCATGCACAACTCAGACATTTCTATCATACATGAGTGTACACCTGCTGCGTATGTCTAACAGTATGACCAGGAAGTTCTAGCACCTCAATAGTGATAGGTATCTTTTACTGAATACTTAATTTTTCTCTAGACATCAGTGTCTGCTCAGCACAGTAACACACCACATGCTTCTTTTTTAGACAGTAAGTAATCCTCAACCCCCCCAAATATGACTGTGCTAAGAATCACAGCAGCCCCACACCGTGACTTTTCCATGGGGACTATCCAGGCTTTTTGCATAGCTCAAGGCAGAGCTCTGCATACTGTATTTGTTGGACATGGTCCTCAGAAGGAGAGACTCTATGGAGATTCTCCTTCATATGGTGCACAGTAGAACGTTTTCTAGAAGAGCAGAGTGATGATGATATGGGACAGGGCAGAGGAAAAACTTAAGTAAGACTGGTCTCAACTAGAGTTCAGCTTTCATGTGACCCATGGGGAATCTCAGGAGCATAGAGTGTGTCTCATAGTTGGTCCTTCATGGGCAGTGTAGCTAGAGCCCCATGGGTGTCATGATGCTGGTTGAGGTCTACCGCCATAGGTGGTCTAGCTTCTCAGTGAAAGCAGGGATGACTTTGCATTTGTTTGAGGGCAGTTGTCTGAAGAAAGGGAAGCTGTAGGTTGTTACTAGCTGGCACTGTCAGCAGTTGGATGGCAAAGCTGTTGAGGAGAATACCTTAAATTACAAAAAATTACAAAATGATTCTTTTTGCTATGGGTTGTACTCAGCACCCATGAAAGAGTTAAGCAGTGATCCTACGTTAGTGTGTATCTGTTGCAAAATCCAAATAGGCTCACCAAACACATTCCTCTCTTTTATAATTGGAAGTGAGGATCATGGTGTGAATGCTGTTCACTATTTTAACCAGAAAATCCCAGCACATCCCACATTACTGAGTCTGTAAAAATAGTACCGAGACACAGTAGATACAAGAATATTCAAGGGGATTATCTCACATTCTCCATCACACATATGTGCAAGATTATCGATTTTCAGACACAGTCAATATTATTACATCATCAACAAAAAGAGCTGGCATTAACTTTTTCAGAATGTCAAGACTCTCAAAGACCCTGTAGCCAGCATTGTGAGAAAGAACAGAGGACAGAACCTACTAAATGTCACTGTCAGCTTCCTCATATGAATGTGATATAGTTTTGACCTTCTTTGTTGCAGAAATTTTAAAATAGCAAAGTCAGTGGTCTTTAATGGCATCCCAAATACCAGGAATCAGACACATTCCAGGAAATACAGCATTCACTGTAGGAATGTGGTTAACACTGAGTTAGCATCCTGTCAATCTACCATCATCCTCCAAGATCCACCTGCTATCTCCATTCTTGGATGAATGAGATCTATTTGGGGCTAATGCTGTGTTTGTCTAAACCAGTCACCAAGCATTTATTTCCTTCAAGAAGGCACCTCTAAAACAGGATTCATTTCTTTCCTCTCAGAATTTATCAGTATCACAGATATTTTGCTGCCTTTCTGAAGCTCAGCCATGGTTCTCTGAAGTTAGATAGGTCAAGGCCTTTTCCTCTAATACCCACCAAAGTTATTCTTGCCATTTCTGTAAATCCCCACTAGATAGGAAATCTTGGGGTTAATGTAAATGGTATATTAAATTTTGTATCTCACAAAAATGTAAGCTCTATCCCTTAGTACCTCTCAATAGAACCTTATTTGGAAAAAGGGTTTTTGCAGATCAAAGCATAATAATGATTCCTAATCTCATATGACAGACCCTCCCTTATAAAATGGATATATTTGGAAGCAAAAGGAGACAGACACACAGAGAAAACAGTACATTAAGAAGAAGGTAGACCTTGGGTAATAAACCTGTGTTCCAAGAAACACAAAAATTTACACTCTCTGTCTCTGTCTCTGTCTCTGTCTCTGTCTCTCTCTCTCTCTCTGAAAGAGAAACACGGGCTATTATCTGTTTCTCAGAACCCATCACGGCCCATCGATACCTGCTGATTAAACTGCCTAGTGTGTGCTTCTAGCAGGCTACTATAGCACATAAGGGAAATCTAGGGTGTGCTAAAAATGCTCACTGTTTTGATAAGTATGATGATCCAATGAGTTGCAACCCAATGAGTGCATTTTCTGAACACAAATGGTTTTTAAAGTTGGTATTAACAAGGGAATTAAAGGATTTGTTAATATTTCGAAATGATGACTACTGCCAGTCACCTTTTGTTCTTCATGACAATAAGCTTCTTCAAGTAATTAGTATTCTTATTGCTAAATGGAAATTAACTGTGACCACCGAGAGAATATAGAATGGCTGTGACATAATGGGGGCCGGGAAAAGTGAGTGTAAAGACACGGACTCACTAGAACACTATTACCCTTTCTGTGTAAGACCTTGCAGGAACTGTGGTCTCACTGCAACGTGGTAATTAGGAGTTAAAGACAGAGGTGGGAGCGGCCTGGACTACGATGGAAAGTGCTGTAGCTGGGGCTGATGAGGTGGCTCAGTGAGCAATAGCTCTTGCTCTGCCAGTGCGAGAACCTTAGCGCTGGGAAGAAGAGAGGGGACAGGTGGCGCCCAAGAACTTGCATGACACCAAGCTCAGCAAAAATGGCTGACTCCTGCTTTGATGAGAAACTTTGCTTCAGAGCAATAAGGGGAAGAGACACTTGACACCCTGCCCTGGCTTGGGGTTGTTTACCACCACCACCCCCACACTCACATACACACTCATACACACACACACACACACACACACACACACACACACACATTAACATACTTACATACACTCTTTCATACTCAGACACACACATACTCTCTCTGTCTCTCACACACACACACACACAAACACACACACACACACACACACACACACACACACACACACACACACACACACCATAATGAAATTCTAAGGCTAGTGGACAGTAAAAGGAGAAGGGTGTTTGGTGGTAGAACACGTACTCAGCATGCATTAGGCTCTACCTCAATCCCTAGCCCTTCAAGGGAAAAGCACGTGATGTCAGCAAATAAACAGTGTCTATGATGGATAATAAGGGCAGCTTTTGGTTGTGGCCTGAGAATACCAGCAGGAGGGACCCTGGCATGACTCACTAAGGACTCACTGTGTCTACAACACATACACTTCAAACACAGGCATTCTGTGCAGCTGTCCTTGAATTTAGAAAATCTATCTGAGCCAGGTTGTTAGCCATGAAATTATGGAAGCACATAAGAGAGTCTAATGGAGGGGAACATCTGATAAGAGACACCTTAAACGAAGGGATTTTAATAAGTAGATAGCTTCAGAGACTGTGAGATCTGTTTTGTGATAGAAAAATAGACCCACCTTCCTTAGTTTAAGCTAAAAACAGGGGGGTGACACTGTCTGATCCTGACCCTGGACATGACCAACCTGGTTTTTCTTCCACTCAAGTACCCTAGTCACTATGACATTCATTTAAAATGTTGGCACTCTTGCATTTCTTTTTAAAATGCTGGAGGTGTTTAGCTAAATTCTAGAAGATACTATGTAAGGATGAAGAAGGGCATATATCTAAGGGAACAAATGGATAATAACTATGATAGTGACAAGATTGCTTTTTATGACTGAGTGGAAGGATGCACACGCAGAGCCTCCTGGCAGAGGGGGAAAGCTCATCTACAAAGGGAAGTTCCTGCATCATCAAGGGAACTTGGATGTCTTCAGTTTCAAAACCGAAGTGCTGCTTAAGAAAAGTCTATTTCTTTGAGAAGATAGTTATATTATCTCAGCCAATGTTTTACCTGATATATCTAGGAAATGTTTGTAAGAATATATCCACAAAAGTATATTTCATAAAAACATTAGATTCACCTTGAGAAGTCTGTAGAGAAATATGAAACAACATAACCTAGGATGCTGTTTCCAAAGGAACAGCTTTGATAACTAACAGGCAATATTTGGGCCTTGACGAGCCATAGAGCCTGTATCTTATAAATTGGTCTTACAAAATGGTATCTTTCCTTAATTTAAATAGTATATTTGATACGGAGGTATGTTATCTTGACCAAGAAGCACTGGAGCTACTTATTTGTGTATAAAACATGCAGAATAAATACAGGAGCTGGGATGAAACCATACACCTCTTCATTTCTGTTCCTTACTGTGTGGGTGGTGGAGACGATTACCCAGTTACAATCTCAATTTTGCTACAGAGGTGAATATTCATTCCTTTAGCCCTTGGGCCCACTTGAACTTTTTCTCATTTTTGAACTTCCTTTGTCTTTGGGTAAGATAACTAAATACTTCCTGTATATATTTATTTATATATTTATCTTATAATCCCTTTTGTATAGGAAATGAGACTTTCTTTTCTTATATGCATATATATGGAATATACATTAAAATAAATATACATTATTTTTGTAATTAAAATGCAATTGCAACATTTCTCTCCTTCCCTTTCCTTCTGCTAATCTCTCCCATGATAACCCTTTATCCCTCTCAAATTCATGGCCTCTTTTTCTTTAAAAAAAAAAAGAAATTGTTATATATGCATAAATATATAAACTCAACTTGTCTAGCCCTCTTACTCTTACTTATATGTGTATTATTTCAGGACTGACAACTGGTGTTTGATAACCAATTAAGGGACTCATCCCTGGGGAAGACTATTTTTCCTGCTCTCAGCAGTTCTTAGTTGCCGGTAGCTCTTCGTTTAGGGGCGGGGCCTACTGAGATTTCCCCTTTTTATGCGTGGTAGTTTGAAGGAAAATGTCCCCCCAAAGAAAGAGGCACTATTACGAGGTATGACTTTGTTGGAGTAGTTTGGCCTTGTTGGAGGAAGTGTGTCACTGTGGAGGTGGGTTTTGAGGTCTCATATATGCTCAAGCCACACCTAGTGACACAGACCACTTCCTGTTGCCTGCCTATCAAGATGTAGGACTCTCAGCTCCAGCACTATGTCTGTCTGCATGCCACCATGTTGCATCATGATGATAATGGACTAAACCCATGAAAATGTAAGACATCCCAATTAAATGTTTTTCTCTATAAGAGTTGCAGTGATCATAGTGTCTATTTACAGCAGTAGAAACCTAATTAAGACACCATGTTATTGTATCGTTTGCTGTTGTACTTGTTCAGTCTTATTTAGGTAGCCATATAATTGTGATATCGTGTGTGTGTGTAGCTTCCTTGTCATTTCTAGAAGACACAGTCTCAGCAGATTTCCTGATTCTATGGTTATTACAATATTTCCATGTCCTTTTCTGTGATGTTCCATGAGCTTTAGGAATTGGGATTGTGTTGTAGATGTGCCCACAGAGACTGGGGACCTTATGGTCAGTTGTTATCCATGTTTTGATCAGTTGTAGTTTTGTGCAACAGTCTTCATCTGTTGCAAAGAGAAGTTTCTTTGATGAGGAGTGAGAGCTCAGCTTACCTGTGGTTATAAGGTAAGTATTTAGAATGCAATTAAGAACTATGCTGGTTTAGGAACGTGACATGGTAGGGTCTCCTCTAAATTTCCTAACCTCACTAATAATGTAAGGATTGGCTATACATAGAGTGCCAGACATGATTTTTCTGCCTGCTGAGCAGGACTTAAGTCCAATTAGAGAGCTGTTGGTTACCACTAAGATATGAGTGCCACTACGGCACCCTTGGGGATATCTTGTCATGCTGTGAGCATTGTTGTGAATCATAGGCATTACAGCTGTGTAGGATTATTGGTTCCCTCCCTTGAAAGTTTGCATAGCCATTTCCAGTACAATTAAAGCTAATCCTCAGAGGAGGAGGGTTTCAGGTCAGATCCAGCTTGGTCTTCCAAGTCCTGTGTCTGAGTACATAGTATCTTCAGAAATAAGGACTTACCTTACACCTGTTGGAGGTAATCAAGGACAATGGCAAAAGCCTGTATTATTTCAGGAGTCTCGTGGACTCCCTTGACCAACAATGGTGTTTCTCATGTTTGGTACTAGGGTTTTTGTCAGATTGTATATACATGTACACATATATAGTTTAAATGAACTTATGCTCTTTGGGCAAGCATTGTCAGTGTTATATGTAATTTTAGGTAAATAAAAGATAATAGCGTAAATCATGGCTTTTTCCATATCCTTGTTATTTTTTCCTCCTGTCTCCCTCTCCTTCTGTATTGACCTCCCGTCCCCTCTCCAGTTAAAGTATCCCCACTTACCCACTTTCCCACTTCCCATTACTTGCATCCTGCTGTTATTGTGTACAGGGATGAATGTCATAAAGACTTCTTAACTAAACTACATCATTGACCTCATTCACCCACACACGTACGCTGCCTTTCCCTTCCCTTCACTCCTACATGCTTCTTCCTTTTCTCAGATAGTTTTGCTTCTACTCATGTATGTATGTATGTAATATGTATGTATGTAATACGTATGTATGTATGTAATATGTATGTAATATGTATGTATGTATATGTGTGTGTTTGTATGTATGCACGTATGCATGTCTTGTGAAATCTAAGATCTACCTATGAGAGAAAAATGTGATATTTGTCTAAGTCTGGCTTGTTTTACCTAAAAGACTAATCTCTAGATACACATCCAACAGGAAATTAATACCCAGATACACAAATAACTAAAAAAATCTAAGTGACAAAAAAAAATCAAGCAATCCAATCAGTAAGTGAGCAAATAAGGTGGTCAGTGATGAGAAGATGATTACAGTATCCAGGGGCCATTTGTAGTTCAGAGATACCCACATATCTGTGTTTATCCAGTACTATTCACAATACGCAGGTTATGAAATCGGCCTAGGTGTTTGTCAACAGATGAGTGGATACAAAATCTAGTATATATACACAATGGAATTTTATTTGGTCATAGGGAAGATGGAGTTTTACTGCTTGCTCAGAAGTAATATTTTTCTCTGCTAATGCAGAAGACACACACCACACACCAAACTAGGAACATTGACAGACAACGCAACATAAGTTCTAATCATTATGTCTTGGTGTTAGAAAACAACTTTTTTAGCTACTAGAAATGTTCATCTAACATCATTTGCCTAGTGTGAACTATTCGCTGTGTCGCGTGACTAAACTATATAGTTTAGCTATAACTATTTACTGTGTAGTGTCAGTAAATCCTGGAGTTTACTGATCTGATTACACTTATAAACTTATCACTGCTCCTTCAATTAGGCAGGTGTACGGTTGCTAGGAGGTGTTGGTGTTTGCATCAGAGGTGAAGCGAACGTATCGACGGGTGATATTACTTTCGAAAATGCCCTCTCCGGTTGTTAGGGATTCTCCTGAACGCTGACTCCTTCCTACAACTCACTGTTTTCAAGTAAACAGGTAACTAAGCAGCCTCCTGCCTGAGAGCTCTTGTGCTGCCTACCATGCGGTGCTATGACTCTCTGACCAAAACACATTTTAGAAATAACAATTTCAAAGTGGCTGCTTTATTTCCTTCTGCCTGGAGATACTCCCACAAAGCTTATTAGGAAGGATTTAGCAGTTTGGAAGAAAAAGATGTTTAGTTGTCAAATACTCAAAGATGAGCAAATGTCTGTTTTGGTTCTCTCTCTTTCTCTCGCTCTCGCTCTCGCTCTCTCTCTCTCCTGGAGCATTTTTTAATCAGAACATTGTTACAGCCTGGATTCTGAATGTGATAAACTCATCGGAATTCTAAATGTAGGCTCTTCTGAGCTGCTTTTCTCTTGTAGGGTTCCCAAGGAAGCCATCAAATTACTTGCTACTCATCACAACTCATCCTCCCAAACTGTGACATTGTTTTGTTACTCTGGAAAGAGGCATGTGGTTAGTGTTCATGGATGGGGACCTTGACTTGGAATGTGCAGGGGAATTCAGAGGCCAGCAGATAGACTGCATCATTAGTCTTTCCCTTGTGACATGAATGAATGATGTAAATGATAAGGCTCTGGGTAGCTGAGAGGCTAACACCAGCTGACAGTCTCCAGGCCTGAACAGGAAGACTGACAAAGAAAACAAGGATACTTTCTTTCTACGAAATGAGCTTTGCACCCCTGAAAGCCATAGGATTGGAGAAAATAGGTCATCGCTTGCTTTTCTCGCTTCTTCCTGGAATTCCACCAGGACTCACGATGTGTGCACATCCATTATATGTTTTTCTTAGAGAAAATTACCAATGTGCCTTGTTACGGTCTTTCCTCCTGTTTGGGAGGTTAGAAGGCCTGAGCCAAGCCTGACTTTGTGCAGACCCAAGTCGACGTGACTCTAAGTTGGAAGTAACGTTTTGTGGGAAACTCCACCTAATGTAGAGCTGCCTGGTTCTGCTATCAGGCTCACTATGGTGAGGAGGCCACTCTTGTAGTTCCAGTTACTCACATCCCCCAGAAGAAGAAAACTCTTTTCCTTATAAAATATTTATTGTCTTATATTTTAAGAGAAAGAACCAAATCAATTCTATTTTGAAAGGCACATTAAAAATGTAAGCACAAAGCACAGGGTGCATTTCACAGAAGACTGGAACTGCTAACAGTTCTCTCTCTCTTTTTTTTTTCATCTACCAGAAGAAATTAAATGAAGCCAGTTTGCCTCTGGGGTTTTAACATCATTACAATTCATCTTAATAATGAAGTTAAAATTAACTGAAAGAGGACAAAATGGAAAAATTACTCACATTGCTAACATGGGTTTATTCATGGGAAAATGGATAAAAGTAATATCCTTTGGGCATAGTTAAGCAAAAAAATCAAAATACAGGTGACCTATGATCAAAGCAGTGCCACCAACAGCCGTTTTGTGTTTATGGAAGCACCAGTAGGCACATGCCGCGCAGCTCTGAACCAGTACTGAAGCCTGTTTGGGATACACACACCTGTACACACAATGAAATACTAATGTGTTTGGAATTATGGCCCACTCTCCACGGAAACATGTTCCTGATAGGGCATGCAACTCTCCATAAGAGCTCAGGTCTATGTCCTGTCAATTTTCTAAAATGTCTTTGTGGACTCTTTCTGGAGATGAATGAAAAGACCTATGCTATGAGAAAGTCCCATGGGGTCCATGCCCTGGACATTTGAAATGTCTTCTGAAGAACTCAGGCACTGACTTCCTTCAGAGAGAAAGGGGGGCGGGGAGGTCTGAGCAAAGTGCTCCTGGGAAAGGGAGGCAATCATTTTAAAAACCAATTAAATCCTTTTCAGGAAGCATGAGCTTCTGCACTGAGCAGGTAATGATAGTAACAATAGTAGTCAGCACAGCCAAGCTACACAATGGTGAGTGCGGCATTTGCCTGGCTATCAGGTGAGAACATGGCTCTCATTCATAGGCTTCCATGGCCAAGTCCAGCATGTGAAAAAATTGGGTTTGGATTGAAAGCAAAAAAAATGTACCTTTTGAAGTAGGTATGCCAAGTCCCAAATTATAGAAATAAAACTCTGTGCATGTGTGTATATGTGAGGGGTAGTAAAAAGAGAGGAAGAAATGGACAGACAGAGCATTAACTTGCTATTTTAATTTTTCTTCAGAGTTTTAAAGAAACTAAATATGATTATCCTAACCCAGAGGATCATCTTCTCTCACCCCTTCTTTCTTTCTCCCGATCTAAAACCATCAACTCTAATTAATCAGCTTCCACACATCCCTCCCTTCATTCTTATTCTTTTATTTAGCTTTCGAATTTATACTATGCCCAAAATGTTCATATTAAAAAGTCACATCTGCACACCATACTTTTTCTAAGGTTTTTATCATAATCTGGGGGCTGAAGAGATGGCTCAGTGGTTAAGAGTACTTGCTGATCTCCCAGAGGACCCAGGTTCAATTCCTAGTGCCCGTGTGGTGGCTTACAGGGGGCTGAAACTCCATTCCACGGGATCTGCTGCCCTCTTCTGGCCTCCAAGGGCCACATGGTACACAGACATACATGTACGCACACATGGTGCACAGACATATTAAAAAAAAAATAAACAAAAGGATAACCTGATTGATGAGGTGTTTAATTTTCAGTGTGGATTGAAGAAACAATCAAAAAGCAACGTGTGCTGTACCTAACTGGGTAATGCACACTCAGAAATGTTTTCCAAAGAATGCATACTTCTGTAAAGGAAGAGATAGCTTTGGTGGAGAAAAATAGTACAACGAGAGGATTTTATGTCTGAGGAGAGAGTAAAATATTATACCTACCCTTTTTCATTGAAAATAGAGAGAGAACTCTGAGTGGGCGGAAGAGAGCTTGATATGTGATGGGAGGCTCTGGAGTCAGAGCTGCAGTATATATGCACACTGATTTGTGTGCCACCCTCAAGAGTAGGGCAAATATAAATGTCACTTCATATAAAAGCACTGGCAACTTTATGGGGCGCAATATATTTACCATATTCACACAGAAGAAGCAGTTGAGGTTAACAGTTAGGTGCATGGGCTCTGAAATCATACAGCTTAGATTCTGATCCCCCTTCTTTTCCCTTTTTTCAACTGCTAGTTGCAAGAACTATCACAAATTAATAATGCTTCTTGACATATGTTTCATCAGTAAAATGGAATTCTATAAACTTAGATCCAATTAAGAGCCAGTGAGATGTCTCAGTGGGTAAAGTTTCAAGCCCAATGACGTCTTGAGTTAGACCCTTGGAAGCAATATAACAATGGAAGGAGAAAGCCAAGACTACAGGTTTGTCCTCTGAACTCCACATGCTTTGTAGTAACCCTCCCCTCCTCCATTCACATACATACATCTCATACATGCACACACAATAGTAATTAAAATAATTTTTAAAAGAGCTGATCAAGAGAGCATGCTCACATAACAATTTGAAAGGGAGGATTTTAAAACAAAATATGCGACTGTGGTAGAGTCAGTAAGATTGGCAAATAAAAATATCCTAAGACTGGTCCTCTGGTTCTTAGCATCTGTCTGCCTCTTCTTCCGTGTTCCCTGAGCCAAACCATAGTAATTCTAAAGAACACAAGAAAAGTAGATATAGGAACTGAATTTGAACACCTGAGGTATAAGCAGCCCATAGCTGAGATCTGGATCTCGTTGGAAAGGATGTATTAATGATGCCTGGACACACTCCGGGAACCTTCCCAATGACAGGCTAGAATCAGGAAGGAAAACCTCTTCCTCTTGTAGTGTTATTACTGCCCATACCAGCTGCTGAAATGAAATGCTTGAAGGGCCCAGAGCCATTTTCATGGAACAAAAATGAAGGTTAAATTTATAACTAAAAGAAAATTAATAAGAAACAAACACATTAAAATAGGATTTTTGATAAGTCTTTAAAGTGTGATAGTCCTTATGGACTTCAACTCAGATGCTGTGGCTCAGTCTATATCTCAGCAAATGCCTAAGGAATACCTTCTACTTGCTAAGTACTGTGCTAAGTACTAAGGATTTATTGCATAACAAACCTAGCACAGAATCTCTAAGAAGGGTAATGTGAGTTTTGAGGTAAGCCTTTAAGATGATTTGAATAAATAGCAAAGTCATGGCATTTGCTAAGTTACTGTTGGTGCATATTGAGAGGTGTGTGTGTGTGTGTGTGTGTGTGTGTGTGTATTATATTGGTGCCATGTCACACCCATTTTTATGAACATTTTATTTTTCTTGTACCTGCCTAAATTCCTAGGGCTTGACAATACATGTACATGGAAACTGTAATATAGCAATATATTAATCTATACTGGCTAGACTTTTATCACAGCTTGAACTTATTATCGCCACTAAGCTGTAT
This sequence comes from Peromyscus leucopus, assembly GCF_004664715.2. Classification (NCBI taxonomy): domain Eukaryota; kingdom Metazoa; phylum Chordata; class Mammalia; order Rodentia; family Cricetidae; genus Peromyscus; species Peromyscus leucopus. Next base: position 20,704,189 of record NC_051074.1, on the reverse strand, counting down.
TGGTGAGGAACATGGAAAAAGAAAGACTGGATGAGTAGTGAACGGGTGAGAAGAATGGGAGGGAGGCCTCAGGATAAGATCATGGAAAAGGTGCACAGCTGTAGAGGTGCACAGCTGTAGAGGTGCACAGCTATAGAGGTGCAGGCTCCCATCAGTAGTCATCTTTTTCTCTTAGAGAACTGATCCTGTCTCCAAAGGATTAGAAACAGAAACTTAGGGGCGTAACTGTAAGCACAGCCAAGGTTATATGCTTAAAGTCACCACAGAATTCCAGTGTAGGCCCTAACACCCAAGGATACATTGTGCTAGTGTCTGAGGGGAGACAACAAGAAAGCTGCATATGAGAGCTGTACCCTAAGATCGGCTGCATTTTAAAATAGCACTTGTGAACAGGTGGCCAGATCTTTTGAGTTCCTGCTCTGATACACAAACTTGATTAAATGTTGGAGATTAAATAGTGTGCAAAATCACGGTGGCCTAGATTCTTGATGGTAAGAAATGCAATTAATAAAGTGATCTCATTAGCGATTGTAAGGACTATCAATCCAAGAGAGTAAACAAAATGCAAATATAAACTACAGTGGGAACTCGAGGAAGAAGTCTCTGAAGAAATTATACTTTAATCTGAGAACAATGAGCGGTTCTTAAGACACTGAAAAGTGGAAGTAGGAAAATTACAAGAAGGGCTGGGGATGAGGCAGCTGTGGGTATGTTTTGTGTCAGGATCCCTCAGGATACACAGTAGGGGCAAGTGGCAAAGTATAGGAAGAAAAAAACAGAGCTCTGTAACAAAAGCAGAGAAGTCCAGAGGGGCATCCCATAAGGGGTGTATGTGGAAAAAATGGACGGTCATTATCTAAATAGATGTCAGACAAAGAAATGTCACCAGTCTGTAGAGAGGACTGGATTGGGTGACACGGTTCCTTTTTTGTAAGGCCAATCTAGATACAAGATGGAGAATGGGATGGAGGCATCCCAGAATAGATTCACATGACCTGAGGGAACAGGGCATCACAGGAAGAAATCACTGAACCATGTCACCTGCTGGGATGGAGATAAAAGCTAAATGCTGTCTATTGTGTTTGAAGATGTTGACTTAATGAAAGTCGTCTCAATAGAGTATGAAGGAGTGAATGAGGAGTACCATGGGCTCCCAAGTGAGTTGGGAGGAAAACAGTATAAAAGTGGGCATAGAACTCTTCTTTGGCAGCTCAGGTTGTCTTCCTGCAAGAAAGTAAAGGGAGGAAGAGAAGCATTTCGTGCTCGAAGCCAAATAATTTACTTGAAGCCAAATAATTTACTTGGGAATATAGATTATCTTGCTTACTGAAATCTTTTCCTAGCAACTGATTGATTCCGGCAAGCAATTCAAAAAACAAGACAAAGATTTTTCATGATTAAGCCCTCAAATTGGCACAAATCTGTTTTTCTGCAGTTATATGAAACTGTTCTAAAGCTCTTATCATATCTCACATCATCACATGGTATTGTAAGCCCCTTGAAGGTAGAAACTATATTTTCATAAAATCTCACTTCAGTAAGTCTTTGTTGGATTATTGAATAATAAGAGATGTTACAAATGAAGAAAATCATATAATAAAGTCTTTAATCTCAATGGGCCTTTAGAAGTCCATCAGGTCAAATCATCTATCTCCTTTTTTATTTGATTTTTTTTTCATACAATACATTTTAACCATGTTTTCCTCCTCCCCCAACTCCTCCCAGATCCTCCTCACCACTCTATTCTTCCACCCTCCCTCCCTTCCCTCCCTGCCTCTCTCCACCTCCCTCTCTCTGAGAGTTTGTTTTATGTTGGCCATCCACTCCTGAGCATGGGGCCTTCCATGGAGTGTGCTTCATATACCCACCTGTTGGAACAGAGCAAAAGAACCCAGTCTGTTGAGAGGATATGCTGAGTCTCGTGGAGAAAGAGTTCAAGAGCACAGGACCAAGAACCTGTCCTCAGTGTACCCCGAATCTGGATACAGCCTATGCCTTGCTTTTGTGTTCCATGAGACATAATCTGTAGTTCATACCAGACAGCTGTGTTCAATTCGTTTGTCCTGAGTACATTCTGGGAAAGGGCTGCTCTGTTAATATTGAGTATGTGCTCAATTAATTCTTATTCACGTGTTCTTCTGAACTCAAATAACTTCCCTTGGACCATTGCTTTCTTTGTTGTATTCATGTATAAAAGTACACTGAAAATGAGTTGTCTGCATCCTTAGACTACAATATGTCCCAGTCCTTTCAGCTCCATTTTCCCTAGGGCCCCTCCTGCCTGGACAGGAGACAATTCACACCCACTGACACTCATTGGAGAAAAGTGATTTTCCCTTTGTCAGTGAGTATCAGCTGCAAATAGCATCTTGGTAAGGACAGGATCCAGTATATATTTTCCCCTTCTCAGTTCTGGGACTCCATGTGGCTTGAACCTGTACAGACATTGTGCATGCTGCCACAGTCCTTGGGAGTTCTTATGTGCGTTAGTCCTCTTGTGTCTGGAAGACAGTGTTTCCTTGGAGTCACCCACTATCTCTGGATCTTACAATCTTTCTGTCTCTTCCTCTACATAGATTCTTGATCCTTGAGGGGAGGGTTTGATGGAGACATCCCACTCAGGACTGAGTGTTCCAAGGTCTCTCGCTCTCGGCACATTGTCCAGCTGTGCATCTCTGTGTTAATTTCCGTCTATTGCAGAGAAAGCTCCTCTAATGAGGGTTGTTTGAGACACTGACCTGTAGTATAGCAATATGTCTTCAAGAGTCATTTTATTGCTATGTTCCTTTAGAAGAATCATAGTAGTAAGTTTTTATAGCCAGAAGGTTTCTCAGGTCCCACCCGGCCCTGCAGTGCCATATTTATCCAGTCCTGCCCTGCTCTGTGTGGTCCTTCAGCCACTTATAATTAGAGCCAATTATAATCAGAGGCTTAATATTAATTACCAATTGCATGGCCTATGGTAGGCTTCTTGATAGCTAGCTCTTATCACTTAACCCATTTCTACTAATGTATAAGTTGCCACGTATCTGTGGCATTACTGGTCTGCTGGCATCTTGCTCCTTGGGCTGCAGGCTGGCGTCTCCCACACTCTGCCTTTCTCTTTTCTGTCTCTCTCCTTGGATTTCCCATCTGCCTCTAAGCTGCTTTGCCATAGACCAAAGCAGCGTATTTATTGACCAATGGGAACAACATATATTCACAGTATACAGAAAGACATCCCACAACAGGTTTTCCCTTGGGCCCATGACCTTTCTAATATCAGGTTCTTGGTCAGTTTAGTAGTGTCAGATATGGGTTTCATCTCATGGACTGGGCCTTAAGTCCACTTTTTAAAAAGTGGTTGGTTACTCCCATTATGTTTGTGCCACTGTTATAACTGTATATCTTACAAGCAGGTCACTGTTGTAGGTCATAGGCCTTGTTGTTGGTTGATATTGACAATTGCCCTTCCCCTTCGGTAGCATAGAGAGAACCTTCCAGTGCCATGAGTGCTAGCCAGCATGGATGAAGCTTCTGATTGGGCACTAGATCAACTCCTCCATGTTTGAAAACATAAGTAAGTGTCTTCAGCAACAGGGCCAAAACAACCGACGGCCCCAGAAATAGCCTGTGATTTTGGAAATGTTCCATAGGACCCCCTTGGCTAATAACTTAACAAGATGTAACCTACTCCTGGCACTAAGGGTGGCATACTTGATGGCATAAGATGTTTAGTCCGGGTATTATCTCCCTCATTGCGTGGTGATGTCATTTAAAATCCTTTTATATACGTATATATTTTAGAAAGCTTATAAAATGGGTTTTCTCCAGTGCCCCCCACCATGGCTCTCGTGTGGGCTGTCGCTCCCCACATCCCCTCCCTTGCCTGCCTCTTCCATGCCATTCCTCATTTAACTCTCCCATTCCAGGCTCCTCCCACTCTTCCTAACAGTATATCCTCTTTTTCCTTTCTTTGCGGGGGAGGGTTCTCTCCTCCCACCTAGTTTCTTGCTAGGTGCTGAACCTCTGTCATTATGCCTGACCATTGGTGCTCTAAAGCTAAGACACATATAGAAGAAAAACATATAATATTTGTTTTTTGGGGTCTGGGTTATCTCACTCAGGATGTGTTTTTTTTTTCTAGCTCTATTCATTTACCTGTATATTTGAAATTTTCATTTTTGACTTGTGAATACTATCCATTGTCTAAATGTACCATATTCCCATTATCCATTCATCTGTTGATGTACATCTATACCATTTCCAATTAATGACTACTATGAATAGAGTAGCAATGAACACGGATGACCAAGTATCTCTAAAGTAGGATGTAAAGTCTTTTTAGTATATGCCAAAGATTAGTTTAGCTAGATCTTGAGGGAGATCAATTCCCAGCTTCCTGAGGAGTTGCCACACTGATTTCCATAGTGGTTGTGTAAGTTTGCACTCCCATCTGTGATGAAGAGTTCACCGTTCTCCACATCCTCACCAGCACCAGCTGTCATTTGTTCTTGGTCATTGGTCATTCTTAGTGGTGTAAAATGAAATCTCAAAGTTGTGTTGGTTTGTAATTTCCTAATAACTAAGAAGGTTGGACATTTCTTTTAAGTATTCATCAACCATTTGTGTTTCATCTTTTGTGAACTTTCTGCTTAGTTCTGGATCTCATTTTTTAAATTGGGTTGTTTGTTTTCTCGATGTTCAGTTTACTTTTAGTTTTATATAATATTCTATATACTGACTTTCTATCAGATATATAATTGGTAAAGATCTTTTCCCACTTAATAGGCTCCCATTTTCCCCCAAATAATGGTGTCCTTTTCTGTACAGAAACTTTTTAGTTTCATGAGGTTCCATTTATTAACTGTTGGCCTTAGTGCCTCTGCTAGTGTTGTCCTTTTCCAAAAGTCCTTTCCTGTGTCACTGAGTTCAATTTTGTCATGTTCTCCTTTATCAGATTCAGGGTCTCTGGTTTCATGTTGAGGTCCTTGATGAACTAGAATTGAGTGCAGGGTGATAAACATTCATCTATTTTCTTTTTTCTACATGTAGCCATCCAATTTGCCCAGCACCATTTGCTGAAGATGCTATCTTTTCTTCATTGTGTATTTTTGACTTCTTTGTACAAAAATCTAATGTCTGTAGGTGTGTGGACTTATGTCTTGATCTTCAATCTGATGCACTGATCAACATGTCCTGTTTTTAATGCTAATACCGTGCTCTTTTTTATTACTATAGCTCTGTGGTACAATTTGAAATTAGGGATGGTGAGACCTCCAGCAGTTCTATTATTATTCAGGACTGTTTTAGCTACCCTCTTTGTTTGTTTGTTTGTTTTTGTTCTTGTCTTCATGTATCTTTCCATATGAGGTTGAGAATTGCTTTTTCAAGTTTCTTGAAGAATTGTGTTGTCTGTTCCAAATTTCTAAGAATGAACATCATAAGACAAAGTTCAGTACTTGAACTATGCCTTCATAGAGCTCAAGGCTCTTCACTAAGAGGGATCTTCCTCTCCACTAATGAACTCAGTGCTTCTTCCTCACTCTGTGCTGCTGACACCTCCTTTTATTTGCTTGATTAAAAAGAAACAATTAGAGCTACTATTTGGGATGCTTTAGTACCTTGACCCGGAGTTTTAAAAACACCCTGGACAGCATAGCGAGAGCAATCTTAAATAAATTTAAAAAAAAAAAAAGCCACAACTCATAGAGACCCATCACATTAGGAACCAATGGGGATTTGCATTCATTGACTCTGCTGCCTTCTATTTTAATTACTAACCTGTCTATTCTTCTTCCTAAGGCCAATTTTTCAAAACTATGTACCAGTTCCCACTCCTCACACAAACAAGCCATGCATTGTCTCTCCCTCCACTCACCCTCTGTATGGACCATTTCTAATAAGATGCAGACACATCATATTTTATGTTTTTAAAAATACTCTCTTTTCCTCTTCATGCTTTAAACCAACTACTCTTTGTACAGCAAGAATTGCAGGAAGAGCTGTGTGGCTGATATATTATGCACCCCAATAAACTTATCTGGGGGTCAGAGAACAGAACAGCCACTATATTAAACATAGGTTTAGGCAGTGGTAGCACACGCCTTTAATCAAACATTCCAGAGGCAGAGATCCGTCTGGATCTCTCTGAGTTCAAAGCCACACTGGAAACAGCCAGACATGGTGACACACACCTTTAATCCCAGGAAGTGATGGCAGGAAGCAGGAAGCAGAAAGGTATATAAGGTGTGAGGACCAGGAACTCGAGCCTTTTTAAGCTTTTATCTTTTAGCAGCAGTTCAGCTGAGATCCATTCAGATGAGGATTCAGAAGTTTTCAGTCCGAGGAAACAAGGTCATCTGAGGAATTGGCAAGACCTTCTTAAGATTCATGTTACAGAGCTGTGGCTGTACACTGTCTCAAATACCTGTCTCCACTTTTCTCTTGGGACTTGATTCCAACACTACAAGGAAGTTTCTTTAGCCATAGTCACAACTGCTATATTTCGACAGGTCCAATGACTACATCTGCCTTGACTTTTGTGGTCCTCCCAATTCATTTACATTTGGCACGGTGGGTACATTTTCGTTGTTTGAACTATTTGGCTTCAACAACCTCATACTCATGTTCACTCTTCCCCACTCACTGGTTATCTTTGGAGACTCTGCTTCCCCTTTGTGCTGAAATGCCCTAGGCCTTTAACTGTAACATGTTCACTATCTGTCAAACAAATCACATCCAATTCAACAACCCTGTACGCTCTGTATGTGTTGATCACCAAAGGGAAGTTGCCAGCACCGCTCTCAAGCCCAGCCTCATTTCTATGGCTACTTCTATAATTACATCTAACTGCCTCTTAAGAAGTGTAAGGGAGAATCTTTGTGTCTTACACCTGTACCGCAAACCTTTCCCTTCCCACGTGTTTCTCCCTTCCAGAACTGCCACTATCTCTCCTCTATCAACTTTTTCAAACCAAAATTTGAGATTCATCTTTGATTTTTCTCTTTTCTTATCTTCTAAGATAGAACCCATAGCAACTCTTTGTAACTGTCCTTTCAAAATAAGTCCCAAGTCCAACCATTCCTGGCTCCACATCTGTCTATACAGTCCAAGAGTCAGTCTGTCCTGCCTGGACCACCTTGTTGTTTGTCTGGACTTGGAGCTTCTATTTTTGCCTTCTGCGCTCTACTGGCCATGTGGAGGTTATTGCAGCTCTTAAGACATTCTATGCTCTTACCAGAGAAGAATAAATTGTTCAGCCAATTACCTTTGCTTCTTGTTTCCAAGCCTAGATGAAATTTAGAATGCCCCCTGCTGTTAACTAGTTGTGTGGCTCGATTTCAGGCAGTGAAATAGAAAGGTATGTGATATTTGCAAATGAAGAATGTAACCCTCCCCAAACCTTCCCAGGTAAGATTCCTTCTCTGGCTTGATGGCTCATGCAGGCAGTTTGCTCACAGATAAAAGGAGGTCAAGGATCTGGTGGAACTACTGAGGAGGAATATATGTTCAGAGTTTCACATTAATGGGAAAATGGTCTTGTTTGCCTGTAATGCTACGATATATCTTTGAATTTTTTATGAGTAACTAGATTTGCCCTAATTACTTTACCTAACTGCTCTCAGGTAAAGAATATTACAATAGAACTCTGCTCCATTTGGGATAAATTTAGGCTTCTTTTGGAGTCTCTAGGCTCTGGTGACCTTGAGCTTTGCACAGCTTTATAGTTTCATCCCATCCTCATTGAACCTCAACGCTTCAACTCACACTGGCCTCCTGTTGGTCACAAAGCACTCAAAGTCAGTTCTCATCCCGGGAACTTTGTTTTATTTCCCCCTTTTCCCAAGTTCCCTACTGCCAGGCATTCATTACTTCTCAAATTTTAACTTAAAACAAACAAAACAACAAAACCCAAAAAGAATAATGCCTGAGATTTTTTTAATTAAGAAAATTTTAATTCATTTTACTTACCAACCACAGATCCCCCGCTCTTCCCTCCTCCCACCCCCAGACTCCCCCCCCCAACCCCCCCATTCCCTTCTCCCATTCTCAGGCCTCCCATGGAGAGTCAGCAGAGCCTGGTACATTCAGCTGAGGCAGGTCCAAGCCCTTCCTCCTGCATCAAGGCTGTGCGAGGTGTCCCACCATAGGTAGTGGGCTCTAAAAAGCCAGCTCATGCATCAGGGATGGATCCTGATCCCACTGACAAGGGCCCCTTAAGCAGACCAAGCTACAGAACTGTCTCTCTTATGCAGAGGGCCTAGTCTAGTCCCATGGAGGCTCCACAGCTGTTGGTCTAAAGTTCATGAGTTTCCACTAGCTTGGTTTGGTTGTCTCTGTAGGTTTCCCCATCATGATCTTGATGCCCCTTGCTCTTAGAATCCCTCTTCTCTCTTTTTGACTGGACTCCCAGAGCTTGACCTGGTGCTTGGCTATGGATATCTGTATCTGCTTCCATCAGTTACTGGATGAAGGCTCTATGATGATAGTTAGGGTATTCACCAATCTGATTGCCGGGGTAAGCCAGCTCAGGCACCTTCTCTACTATTGCTGGTAGTCTAATCTGAGGTCATCCTTGTGGATTCCTGGGAATTTCCCTAGCATCAGGTTTCTCCCTATCCCCATGATGTCTCCCTCTACCAAGATATCTCTTTCATTGCTCACCCACTCTGTCCCTATTTCAGCTCAATTATCCTGTTCCCTCATGTTCTTATCTTCCATCACCTCCCCTATATTGCCTCCCATCCCCAGTTTACTCATGGAGATCTCCTGTGTTTCCCCTTCCCAAGGTGATCTGTATGTCCCTCTTCGGGTCCTCTTTGTTTCCCAGCTTCTCTGGAGCTGTGGGTTGTGGTCTGGTTATCCTTTGCTTTACATCTAGTATCCACTTATGAGTGAGTACATACCGTGTTTGTCTTTATAAGCCTGGGTTACCTCATTCAGGAAGATATTTTTCCAGTTACATCCATTTGCCTGCAACTTTCATGATGTCATTGCTTTTTACTGATGAGTTTTTACTCCATTGTGTATATGTATCACATTTTCTTTATCCATTCTTTGGTTGAGGGGCATCTAGGTTGCTTCTAGGTTCTGGCTATTATGAATAATGCTGCTATGAACATAGTTGAGCAAGTGCCCTTGTGATATGATTGAGCATTCCTTGAGTATATGCCCAAGAGTGGTATCATTGGGTCTTGAGGTAGATTGATTCTCAATTTTCTGAGAAACCGTCATACTGATTTCCAGAGTGGCTGTAAAAGCTTGCATTCCCACCAACAGTGGAGGAGTGTTCCCCTTGCTCTGCATCCTCTCCAACATAAGCTGTCTGCAGTGCTTTTGTTCTTAGCCATTCTGACAGGTGTAAGATGGTGTCTCGGAGTCGTTTTGATTTATATTTCCCTGATGACTAAGGATGTTAAGCAATTCCTTAAATGCCTTTCAGCCATTTAAGATTCTTCTGTTGAGAATTCTCTGTTCAGCTCTGTAGTCCATTTTTTAATTGAATTGTTTGTTATTTTGATGTCTAGTTTCTTGAGTTCTTTATATATTTTGGATATCAGCCCTCTGTCAGATGTGGGGTTGATGAAGATCTTTTCCCATTCTGTAGACTGTCATTTTTTCTTATTTACCATGTCCTTTGCTTTACAGGAACTTCTCAGTTTCAGGAGGTCCCATTTATTAATTGTTGCTCTCAGTGTCTGTGCTACTGGTGTTATATTTAGGAAGTGGTCTCCTGTGCCAATGCATTCAAGGCTACTTCTGTCCCGGCCACTGGGATCTTCAGCAGAGACCCTAGAAGGGGAAATGGTGAATGAAAGGAATAAGAGACACAAAGAATTGACAGCAAGACAGTATTCTGATCAAGCTGCAAATTTTTATTTTTCTCAGGTGGGTTTTATAGTAAGCAGACCAGGAAACTTTCTTTGGGAAAAGATCAGAGGACTGTTGAGTTGCCAAGCAACCCAACCAAGCAACCTAACCACAAAACATTGTTATTAATGGTCACTGTAGCACAAAGATAAGGAAATGTTAAGTTATTTTCTAATAACTCAGGACTTGAGTGTCCAGGCATGTCAAAAGTTTCTGGTTAGTGGCTCAATACTGGACAACAGAGACTTAACTCAGGTAGGCAATATGGCATGGCTCTTAAAATTGTCCTCGGCATACTTCCTACTTTCTCTTCTATCAAGTTCAGTGTAACTGGATTTATATTGAGGTCTTTGATCTACTTGGACTTGAGTTTTGTGCATGGTGATAGATATGGATCTATTTGTAATCTTGTACATGTTGACATCCAGTTATGCCAGCACCATTTGTTGAAGATGCTTTTTCCCCCATTGTATAGTTTTGACTTCTTTGTCAAAAATCAGGTGTATACAGGTGTATGGATTAATGTCAGGCTCTTCAATTCAATTCCATTGGTCCACATGTCAGTTTTTATGCCAATACCAAGCTATTTTTATTACTATAGCTTTATAGTAGAGCTTGAGGTCAGAAATAGTGATGCTTCCAGAAGTTGCTTTATTATACAGGATAGTTTTAGCTATCCTGGGTTTTTTGTTTTTCCATATGAAGTTGAGTATTGTTCTTTCCAGGTCTGTGAAGAATTGTGTTGGGATTTTGATGGGGATTGCACTAAATCTGTAGATTGCTTTTGGTAAGATTACCATTTTTACTATGTTAATCCTACCTATCTATGAGCATGGGAGATCTTCTCATTTTCTGATATCTTCTTCAATTTCTTTCTTCAGAGACTTAAATTTCTTGTCGCACAGGTCTTTCACTTGCTTAGTCAAAGTTACTCCAAAGTATTTTATATTATTTGTATGTCTGAGATTTTAAAATTATATTTCCATATCTGTAATTTTACATTTTGTCTTCACAGTTCTTAGATCTCTCTGTAAGTATGGATTCATTTGTTCCCTTCCTAACTTACTGCCTATAGGAGGTGGCTTGTCACTTGCTACAGTACTGTGTCTCTTTTAGAAGCAGAACCCTTCTAACAAGCAGATGGAGGAACATTGAAGGGTTCTCTCTACCAGTGATAAGGTTGCCTGGGATTGTGACTTTGTTCTGTGAAACATTATCTGGGGAAAGGTAACAGATACCTACACACACACACACACACACACACACACACACACACACACACACACACAGGATGGGGAACAAGCAATGGAAGAAAGTAATAATGCCATCTTAGTCCCACTTAATGAACCAGGAAACTTGTTGGAATCATTTCAAGGACCAGGGGCAAGTCAAAATCAGGTGCATCACTGAATCATCCATCCCATCCCAGGAACTGACTTGGGCATGCTCTACCACATGATGTTAACTGAACCATGTGCAGACAGTTCAGTAGGATGGAGCATCACTTCTATCTTTACTGCTCATGTCACTTTGGGGAGCGAGGAGTTATGTGAATCTGGGAGGGTTGGGGGAGTTCCCAAGACTTGTGAGTTATTTGCTTTCTAAATCTTAACCCACCCCCAAAGGATATAATGTTTTAGTGTTTTAGTTTAGAGGAAATTGCTACTCTAAGGACTTCCATCTTGCTAACAGTATCCATTAACTTTTTTGACTTGCATATTTTGGTGAAGCAGGTGCCCAACAGCCAGTTAAGAACTGAGACCTTCACTCTGATAAACCATGAAAAAACAAATCCCTGAATCCTGCCTCATAAGCCTGGAAACACACCCGTATCTAGAAGAGCTTTTAGGTAAGAGTTTGGCTACGAACACTATGTCAGCGGCAGCTTTAAGAGAGGCTGAACGGTCAGTACAGGTAAGCCGCGTCTGAGCCACTGAAACGATGAGATAATGTATGTCAGCTGTTAAAGGCTGCCAAGTTTGTGACAATTTGTTACCCAGAAAACATGCCAAATGCATCCTTGTAGATCAATTGATCTGGATGGAGCAAAAAGAAAATGAAAGAAATATATTTTTTAAAAAAAAGTATTGCAGCAGAAAACTACAGAACTGATTTGCTTGTAGAAATGCCACATGTCATAAAATGCAATCTGCCATTATGAACAGTGTTTTTCTGTCTATAAGAGTAAGTTGTTCTAAATAATTTCACAACTATCCCCAATGCTGTGAAAACAGAACATAAGCATCGCTGTATTTCCCCTTTGTCCAGCTTCCTAGTTCATTTCTGTCGCTGTGATAAATCACCCCGACCAAGGACAACTTAGAAAGGGTCTAGTTGTCCCAAGATCCCAGGTGGAAATCTACCATTGCAGGCGAGTTAAGGCAGGAATGAGAAGCTAGCCCCATCACACCAGAAAGGAGAAAGGAAAATCAATGACTGCATGTCTCACATCAAGCATTTTTTTTTGTCCCCTGGAATGCTGTCCAGTGGCCCAAACTAGGGAATGGTGGTGCCACTCACATTCAAGCTGGGTCTTCCCATTTTAATTACAACAAGCAATACAATCTCCCATAGGCACATCCACAGATCAAACTTATCTAGACAATCTCTTATCGAAGACTAAGCTAGGTAATTCTAGGTTGTGTCAAGTTGACAAAGGAACCAGCATACCCAGACAGAAGCAACCTAGAAGAAAGCACACGGGAAGGACTGTGTCAGAGGACGATGTTCCTTGGGTGATGGACTCTATTTCTCCTACTTTTTAAGTAAATGAATATAAATAAATAATCAAAGCCCAAATTACTTTGTTATTGCTGCTTTTATACTTCCTAAGTGAACAAAGAAGACATATGCAAAGTTTAGCTTTTGCTCCTCTATGGTCTTGGTGTATTTTTTGTGCTTATAAAATACTCTGCTCCATCAAATAATCTTCACCAGCTGTAGAAATGCATCATGACGCAAACTGTAATATTCCTTCTGTGTTGTTCTCTAAATGGAAATAAAGGTTTTTCCTCTATAGATTGAACATACAAAAATCAAAACAAATGAGAGTAGTGAGAAAATTTCATCTGTTATATATAAATCTCACCTATAGAAATAGGTGAGATTAGTTGACACCAGAGAAAGCAGTTGGATTCTCATCCCTTTAGGAGAACAGTTTATAATGTAAAGCTGGGGGTGTGGTTAGTTGTCTAGAGCAGAAGACATAGTGAGGCCCTCCTTGCTGCATCTATGAAGGTGTATGAACAACACTAAAATGATCACTGGTGGTGAGATTAGTGCCCCGTTTGGAGATTTGCTTCTGCTTTCAAGGGACTTCAGCTAGAGAAATAGACAACTGTCAGCAAAAACTACTCCAGATTTGAGTGTCAGAATGCAAGTGCAGTGTCTGAAGATGGAGACTAGCTTGGTGCTAGAGTGTCTGAGTTCCATCCTTAGCATCACATAAAAAATAATAATAATAACGTCTGACAACATGGATCGGGTCATCAAAGCAGCTGTGCCCTCAAAAGATCCGAAGTTCTCATTTTTTTTTCATGGAGATCTTAAGCCATTTTCATTTTATTTTTTTTTTTTTTTTTTTTTTTTTTTTTTTTTTTTTTTTTTTTTTTGGTTTTTCGAGACAGGGTTTCTCTGCGTAGTTTTGCGCCTTTCCTGGAGCTCACTTGGTAGCCCAGGCTGGCCTCGAACTCACAGCGATCCGCCTGGCTCTGCCTCCCGAGTGCTGGGATTAAAGGCGTGCGCCACCACCGCCCGGCGCCATTTTCATTTTATTATCAAAAAGAATAATGTCCCACACCTGCACCTTTAAATGAACCACCAGACAGCTGCTTAGTTTAGAAAGCATAATAGTGCCTCAGCACAATGCCAGAGTAATATCAGCACTTGGGTGCCAAGTGGGAAAAGACTACTAGAGCAAAATAAAACAAGAAAATCTCTTTTGATTTTCATTTAATATCAAGGATTTTACTCTTTACACAATTGGTTGTATACAAAACAAAGAATCAACCAGTTGGAATTTTTAGCACTGCTGCATAATTCATGTCTGTACAATGGTCTTCCCAATATGTTAGATGGGAAAAGTTTAACTTTCTCTTAAAATGAGAAAGGCCATTAATATCAGCCACCATTCAAAGCCAGTCCGGATCCAGGGAATTGGAGAAAAAGAAAACAAAAGACAAGAATTGAGGTCGATTTGAATCTGTTCTATCTATGGGGTGAAAAGCAAGGACAGAGAGAATGCTTCATCTCCTAAAAGACAAATGTGAGAGCTCTCTGAGTGACAACTGAATCGCTCCCTCTTGGAGCTAATTATACCTTCAAATCACATTCAGAAAGGAAGACAAAGTTACCTTCAGCAAACACTTATTTTAATTGCTCAATAGTGAACACTTCTTTTTGAAGTAATAGGGTTATTTTTTTTAGGAGGTTCAAAATATCTCCTGTCCTCACAAGAATGCTGAAGGTGAACAGTTACTCCTTTGAAGAAAAATTTGTAATACTGAAGTGATTAGCATTAGATTGCTTTTTCAAAATAGGGTTTATCAAGAACAAGGTACTATGGTGGGTGCCTACAACCCCGGGAACTCTGGGGGCTGAGTGAGGCAGGAGAAAAGTGAGTTCATCATCATTCTGGCCATCATAGAAAGGGGAGAGAGAGAGAGAGAGAGAGAGAGAGAGAGAGAGAGGGAGAGGGGGAGGGGGAGGGGGAGGGGGAGGGGGAGGGAGAGGGAGAGGGAGAGGGAGAGGGAGAGGGAGAGGGAGAGGGAGAGGGAGGGAGGAATAAACCTTTAAATAAACTTATTTTTATTTTATGAGCATTTTGCCTTCACATATGTATATGTACCATGTGCGTGCAATGTCTGCAGGAACCAGAAGAGGGCATCAAAGTTTCTAGAATTGGAGCTACAGATCATTGTTAGTTGCCATGTAGGTGCTAGGAACCAGACCCAAATCTTCTGTAAGAGCAACAGATGATCATACCTGCCCAGGAATCACTGAGTCAGCTCTCCTGCAGAGAGAAGGAGGTGGGGGAGGAGGAGAGAGGGGAAGGAAGAGGGGGGGGAGGGGCTTTAAAATTGACTTCAATTTTAATTGTGAGAATTTAACTACTCTCCGAGGGAGGAGTTTTAAAGAAACCAAGTTCAGAATTTAATCCAAAGCTGTGAGATGTCCTCAGGCAAGAAAGGAGGTCAGCACTCTCTCACAAACAACTCAGAACTAAGGCTCAGATCATCACTCATCCAATCTCAAAAAACAAAAACAAAAACAAAAAACAACAACAACAAACAAACAACAACAACAAAACTGTGTCTGCCCATGCTGCCCATGCTGGTAGTTCATAACAGGCATTTAGGGCACTTATGTCATCTGTACTTAGTATTATATCAAGGCAGAAATGGTGGAAGTGGGTTACCCAGCAGGGTAGTTACTTGATTATTGTGATTACATACCGATAGTGAATCACGCCCTGATAATGACTAGTTACTATGGTTTTAAATGCTCTTCAATCAACTGCACCATCCAATGCCCCATTTCATATAGTTGGGCAGACAGACTGCTCCACCACCATCATCCTGATGTGGCACTGGTAGGAACTCAGCAAGTATTAGCATATGGCAATCTCTCAGCTAAGTCACAAAAAGCTCACTGGATAAGTAACTTGCATATAGTCACTCTGTTATTTAAAACTATTTAGCTAGACTTTCTAGAAACCAGAATAACCAGGACCCACAACAATCAGCACCAAAAAGCTTCTTAAAATAGTAAGGCAACCATGAAGAGAGAAGGATATATCTTAGGGGCAGACAGGAGGGTTAAATAATACACATAACATGAAAGCAGAGTAGTGTTCTCAGAGGGAGGAAGGGGATCAGCAGGAGGGGAGGCGGGACAGGGGATGGCCTCTAGAAGAAGAAGAACAAAGAGTATATAAAAATGCTCCAGTGAGACCCATTACTCTGGATGCTAAGTTTAAAAACTAGCAAAAGATTGAAGTAAGAACGCCTTGAGGTGACACCCATTTGCTAATCACCAGTTATGCTACACAAATCAAGACATAAGTTTCTCCCTTAAATAGCACAATTCCCAATGTGATAGAACTTGAGTCAATAAAAAGGGCTGATGGAAACGGCACTGGTACCATTTGTGATGGAGAAAGTCTCCCTCACAGTTCATGACTCTTACTGCTTCAAAGACCTAAATGTGAGGTGTAAAGGGGAGAGCTGGGTTCTCCTTCTCAGCTTGGGGCAGAACCATGAGGAGAGAGTGAGGTGTAAAATACTGTGTGCACCATCAACACTGATGATCTATAAGAGCGGCAATTTCTTTATTTTAGGTAGATGTCAATCCTGCATCACTTACAGACTCAATTGATGCATCTATAAGTCAGCAAAAACCTAGACAGCAAGTAACACTAAGATAAAGATATTGAGAGGATTTTCTATCTCCATTATACCTATTTATTCCAAAATTATACTCTCCAAATATTTTTGACAGCACAATAAGAATAGAATAAATACTACACATTTTAAAAGATCTATTTAATTCTTGATTATATTTTAAATCCATTGAATAAAGTTTGCCTAAACAAGAATGGATGTTCCCAGCTGGGCGTTCCGAGAAGGATGTGGAGAATGCGGATTTCCACAGAGGAAAATGGAATTCGCTTGGTTCTCAGGACATCGTTAATATGGCGTGGACTCCTGGATGTGGAAGACTCTGGCATGTTCATGTGATGGCCATCTGGATGCCACAATCACAAAGAAGCTTACATTCATAAGGCTACCGGGGACAAGCTCGTCCCCTTCTGTGTATTGTTCCATTGCAGTTCCCTGAAAGTTCAGAGTCTGTCTCAGGTATACTGTGGGAAATCACTAAGTGCCAATCTCACACTTAGGATAAAGAAACCAGGACAAGCAGTTTCCTTTTCTGAGGCTGACCCCATATGAGCACAGTCAGGGCAGGAACCGCTCTGCCCCGTGGGGTGGTGATGTCCAAGGAGACTGCAGGCATAAGATAATGAATCAGCTGAGTTAGAGAAGGCAAGGGTTCTATTCATTATAGAGTCATTTGAGTGCTATTAACAAACAAACAAACAAACAAACAACACACACACACACACACACACACACACACACACACACACACACACACAACTGAAACCTGACATGGCATCCAGTGACAGATATAATGGGCTTCCCACCTTCGTCTTCATGGTTAGGGTAGAGGACAAATTTTAATTTTTTAATTTCTTGGCATGAAAAGACCTTGCTTTGCCTTTTCAATCCCACTTATAGGATGATTCGATGAATTTCTCTACTCTTTTTCATCTCCAGGCACAGGGTTATAGGCGTTCCTAATGACACACTGCTACATACATGGTGAGAGACCAGGGATCTTGAGGTCAACTTTTTCTAAATTCAACCTTCAGCTCTGGCTTACATAAAAATGATTGGAAGGGTTTTCACAAAGGTGCCAAAGGGGAGGCAGTTTATTCAACAAGTAATTTGGAACATTTGGACATTTAAGTAGAAAATAAGAATGAACTAACTTTTAGCTTTAACATACTCAGAAAGCAACTCTACCCACTGAAAATAGATTATTGTAATATATCAAAGTAAAAACTAAGAAACTTCTTAGAAGAAAATTACAGGAGAAAAATGTTCTGGCCAGTTCAGCAGATTTCTTAACATGATCATAAAATTTAAAAAAAAAATTAAAAGTAGACATTGTAGATGTCATGTGAAGGCCTGAGTGAATGTGTATTGTTTACACATTATAGGCACTACCATGTCAAGGATCCCAGTGCCTCGGCCCCGTAGGAGTGTCAAAGTCTTCCCCAGGTGAGGCTCAGAGGGACAGCAAAACCTTCCTTGTGTCTGGGTGCGAGAGTTGGCAGTGTGTGCAGAAAATACCTAGCATAGCATTCTCCCCCAGATACTTCCAGCCCGAATACTGCACCCCTATAGAGACTACTCCTACTGAGATTAGTTAAACCCGCCTCCTTGTTCAGCTGTGTATAACAACCCTGCATCTGTATTCAACAACCCTGCCTACCTGTTCAAATGTATCCAATAAACACACTGAGCAGACAGAGTGCTGCAGCATACTAGATCTATACTAGATCCCCGGCCATCTGACTCCATCTTTTCTATATGTGTGTTCATATGTCTGTGCCTTTTTTAGTGACTGTCATTTCTTCATTCCCAGTTAGATCAACCCCTGGAGCCATGCAAGAGCACAGCAAGGCATCATCAAAATTCTGCTCTTCAAATAAAAACATAAGGCATGGTCTGGTACAGAATACTTAGGAAAAATATGCAACTAAAAGCAAACAAATCTAGAATACACAAAGAAGTCTTAAAAATCACAAAAGGAAACAACCCAACTGAAAAAGACACAGATTTTAACAGACACTTTGAAAAGGAATTGAAAATAACAATATAGAAAAGATAGCCAATGCCATTTGGGCAAATGTAAATTAAACCACAAAGAGGTCTTACTGGGAACATTAAAGCTAAAAGGATTGACAATGTCAGGAGCTGAGAGAGATTTGAAGTGATGCTGATAGGCATGCAGAATGGTGTAGTCAGTTTAGAGACGTTTTCATGTTTCTCAAAAGTTTTGGAATGCACACAGAAAACAACTCAGCAATTCCAACCACGGGTATCTACCCTAGGCAAACAAAAACTCACCTCCTTAAAAAGGCCCACCTGTAAATCATACAGACTTTTCCCAGCCAAAAACTGAAAATAATTCATGTGGTTATCATACGGAAATTGTATGATCAAAGTCCCCAAAATAAAATTCTACACTGTGCAAAACTGAAGTGATATGCTAATGAAGCGCAACATCCTTCTAAGTGGAGGAGGTAGGTTACAAAATGCGTACCGCATGGTTTCATTTAAGGACATCTGAACAGAAGCAAAATTTGAGAGAGTTTTTTTTTTTTTTTTTTTTTTTTTTTTTTTTTTTTTTTTTAACCACAAAGGGGAAATTTTCAAAGTAGTAGGTATGCTTGATATCTTGATGACTTTAGATATTATATAGGTATTATACAAATTGTGCCTGTGTGTGTGTGTGTGTGTGTGTGTGTGTGTGTGTGTGTATGTAGTTTGACAAAATTCACTATGAAACTACATGCTTTAAGGGAATTTTTTATTATATATATTTCATTCATATTATATATATTTCATTCTTACATATATATACATTTCAATAAATTGTCCTTTCATAAAACAACAAAGAAAGAAAACATCCTTCTCTGATATTTACTACCAGGCTCGAATTATTCAACCTTTCCATGAAGCTCAGCTCCTCCCCTATAAATTAACCACATTTCCATTATACAATTCTTCACATGCTTTAACATGTTCATTCTTATTGCAGAGCAGTAGCCCACTGTACATAATACCTTTTGTTTATCCACTCTGAGTTGGTTCCAGTGTTAAACAGTGCTGCGGACATTACTCTGAATGCATATATATTTTTCAGTGTGTCATGGTAACCAGCACTAAAACCTACTCTTGTGCTTTCATCTGTGTACGACCAAT
Source organism: Peromyscus leucopus (assembly GCF_004664715.2). Classification (NCBI taxonomy): domain Eukaryota; kingdom Metazoa; phylum Chordata; class Mammalia; order Rodentia; family Cricetidae; genus Peromyscus; species Peromyscus leucopus. The sequence goes on along the minus strand of NC_051074.1, from coordinate 20,684,783 downwards.
GAGATCAGTTCACAAACCACACAAGATAGGCCAAAAGGTTGACCATTCAAATGGTCTTTGGTCGCCTGAATCATTACGATGCTTTTGATATTTAGGAAGCAGTTTTCTTCATGCATTCTACTGAATTTCCAGTGTTTTTCAGTTGTGCCCTGTGTTCCACTCACCCAATTTGAGAACTAGCTCGGATGCATGAGTTTCTGATCTGGTGTCCTTACAAAGACATTCATCAAGTCTCAGAGCACAGTCCATTTGAATCCTCAGTTTTCAATACTATAGATGTAGAAGATTTGCCTTTAAAAACTGAGGACCTATGTATCTCCTTTGGAGATATGTTGCCTATATTGACAAAAATGAAGCATACTCTATGCTCCTTTTATTTATAATCCCACTCCCAGCCCAGTCTCTAAAAGAAATGCAAATACTTACCAAAGGGCAGTCACCATAATGTTACAGCAGGGACACTTGGAATAGCCCAAACCGGAAACAGGCTAGATAGAATGGGCATATAAAATGTTTGTGTGCATGTGTGGTGGTTTGAATGAGAAATGTCCCCTGTTGGCTTCTGTATTTGAAGACCTGATCCCTAGTTGGTGGCGCTGTATGCAGAGATTTCAGAGGTGGAGTATGAAGGTTGTCACTGGGGTAGAGCTTTGAGGATTTTTAGCTGTGCTTGCTGGTTTATGTCAACTTGATCTGTGCTAGAGTCATCAGAAGGGAGGGAACCTCAACTGAGAAAATGCCTCCGTAAGATCGGGCTATAGTCAAACCTGTAGAGCATTTTTTTTTCCTTTTTTGGTTAATGATTGATATGGCTGGGCCCAGAATTGTGGGTAATGGTCTTGGGTTCTGTAGGAAAGCAAGCCAGTAAGCAGCACCCCTCCATGGCCTCTGTATCTGCTCCTGCCTCCCGGTTCCTGCCTTGATTTCTTTTCATGATGGACCATGATGTGGAAGGATAAGCAAAATAAACCCTTTCCTCCCAAGATGCTTTTGGTCCTGTTGTTTCATCATAGTAATAAAACCCTAACTAAGGCAGCAGCCTCCCTCACCAAACTTCCTGCTCATGATTTGAAGATTAAAAAAAAAAGTACTCTCAGGCTGAAGAGATGGCTCAGAGGTTAAGAGCATTGGCTACTCTTCCGGAGGACCCTGGTTCAATTCCCAACACCCACATGACAGCTCACAACTACCTGTAACTCTAGTTCCAGAAAACTGACACCCTTACACAGACATACATGCAAGCAAAATACCAGTATATCTCATAAATATAATAATAAAAAAGACTTTCTCTAAATTTATCAACTTTGTTAATTGACAACATGCTTCTTGAGTTTATTATGTCACATAATAATATATCCATTAACAATGATTTCAGTTTTTCAAAGTTTAACTATATTAACATCAACCTTTTAGGTGAAACTCATGGAAATAATATAACAATACTATGCTGACAGAGTCAACTTTATTCCCCCTCAAAGAAAAAGCTTGACAATTTCAAACGCTGAAAACACTAAAGTTGATTCGAATATGTGGCTGGAAAGCATTTGCTGCTGTTGTGCCTTTCAAAGGGGAAGTGTAGGTGTCCTACAGAGCCAGTACTTTCTGGCCTGGTCTCAGCAGTGATTTCCCCACCCCATAATGAATAACATTAGCACAGAAGAGCCAGCAGACCCTTACGACTACAGATTGTCCGCATTTGTTTTGAGAGAGCATGGCATTTGCAGCTGCAAATACGTTCACGAGACATTGCCCAGCAAACACACACCGAGAGTCTCGCCTCCTACATGACAAACACAGTTCCACTTCGCTTCCAATGTGATCTTTGCTTTGAATTAGCTTTAATTAGCTTGGGGGTTTCTAAGGGACCTTTCAAACAGCACACTTCCTCCCCTCCCCCTCTTAGGTCTACAAAGATTGTCTTTTTTGTTTGTTTGTTTTGGTTTTGGTTGTTATCATGTTCTGAGTTTCCTCTATTTCAAATAAAAAATAAACAAGACATTTTCTTACCTACAAACACTGTAGCATTTCCTCTAAGCTAATACTTTGCAGCCACCTGGGTCCTCTAACCTTGAGAAACATGACTCTCATTTTAGTGTCTAATGACGAACAGAAGCCTCTTCTACAGTCCAGCTTCGCCACTGATGTTTGCTTATCCCCACATGCCACAGCTGAAGCAAAGGCCAAGGATCCGCCATTATGTTCTTTCTTGTACCCAACATCTCCTTGGGTGTCCGCTTACCTACTCCATCAAATTTGCATGTGTGGCCAGGTTGGCAATTTCAGATAACCCCAAACTCCTGGGAAAAGTCATATTTCCTTCCAGAATACCCAGAGCAGACTTGTGTGTGCTCAGATGGTTATACTGCACAGATGAACACTAGAGATTAGATACAAGGCATAGGAAGGCACCGTTTTCTGGGGATGAACCCACATTGCCTGTGTCCTGCCCAGTCCTAAAGTATTTCTAGAGATTTAATATTTTGAAACAAGGATAATGATTAAAACAGTTTCTAATTTCTTACTAACTATAAAATTATCAATAGGTATCTTATAACTATTCCAAATGATTTCCCCCCAAATCAGTTTCAACATGATTTAATTTTAGGGTCAATACTGGGGGTAATTTTAAATGCAGAAAGTCCCTGAACAGAATTAATTGCTTCTTAGCTCCCTCATGGGCTTACAACTCCTGGATTAGAATTTCAATAATACTAATATTAAGGGCTACATTTTTTCTGGTTGGATTGCTGGCAATTATTACTGATAATATGATCACTGTGACATGTCCTTAATGTTTTCCAGTAGACTGATACCTGCCTTAATAAAAAGGATGGAACGAGTCCTTAATTTGAGATGGTCCTCATATGTTTATGGTGCATGTATTTATCCTAAAGAATGAAAATAAAGACATTTAACTTAGAGACTCAGTTATTTAAAAGTAATATCATAGTGAGGAATTATGCTGGCCTAGGAAAATGGGGCTCTCACTCTACGTCAAGGAAGCTTCTCTTTATAGCAAATGGAAAACAAAACAGAAAACCAAAACTGGATGCAATGCAGAGATCAATGGATTGTGGGAAACCTGGCTCCAACACACATCTACAGCACCTCAGGATCGGGAACATCTCAGAAGAAGGGGCAGTCTGTAAGAGCCAGAGTAAGTCTGCTGTGAGAATGTGTCTGCTAATGGTTGCCTAAATAAGACGTTAACAATGACAGTATCAATAGACACACTAATCCAGAAGAGGGAAAATCTCATGGAGACAACTAATGACTGCAGAGAGGGAGAATTAGCCTCTCCCCTTAAGTGGCTACTCATTAGAAAGTGGTCAGCTCTGAGATCATATACACATAAACTACAAAAATAGATTCAGCAGGTTGTATTTATATATTTTGTCCTATACATGTATGTGTAATATATTTATATACATGTAACACTGATAATCAAAGAAAGCAAAAAAAAAAAAAAAAAGGCCATTGGCTTGAGAAGGACTGGAGAGGGGAACACATAGGAGTGGGGGATGGGCTGGATGGGGGAATAGGAAGGAGAGACATGATATAAGTATATTTTAATTTTTAAAAATGTATTTTAAAAATAAATAAAAAGCAGTATTGTGTAGCTGGAGTTTTCTCCAGTCCTGCCTGGCCCATGGTCAGGACAAATCTCTCTCACCCGCCAGACCTGCTTAGACCCAACCAAGTAAACATGCAGACTTATACTGCCTACAAACTGTATGGCTGTGACAGGCTTCTTGTTATCTAGTTCTTATATCTAAAATTAACCCATATTTATTAGTCTATAAGTTGCCATGTGGCTCATGGCTTACTGGTACTTTACATCTAGCTTTTCATGGCTGCAGCTGGCAGCGTCTTTCTGCCTCAGCCTTCCACTTCCCAGAATTCTCTTCTCTGCTTGTCCCACCTATACTCCCTGCCTGGCTACTGGCCAATCAGCATTTTATTTATACAAAGTGATATCCACAGCACTTCCCCTTTTCTTTTCTTTCTTTCTTTTTTTTTTTAAAGGGAGGTTTTAACTTTCACATAGGGTAGCTTGGGTCTGAGCAGGGACCCGAAAGGCCACAGGCAAGCAGCTTTTTCGTAAATTCATACTACGAACATTGGGCGCCAGATGTAATGGCACCCAACATGAGGCTCTAACCCATGACCCTGAGATTAAGAGTCTCATGCTCTACCGACTGAGCTAGCCAGGCTTTTAACTCTGCATTTGGCTGTGTTTCTTATTTAATAAGACTGTTGCATCTATAGTATTGTGTGTTGCTAGTGTTTTTCATTTCAGGTGAAATAATTGTTTCGATATAATTACTTGGAAACCTTTTCATTATTGTACATGTGCATGTCAGTCTATTAATGTAAAAGAAAGATGCATCTGGTGGTTTTTAACTATTCAGTAGTAGCTAATAATCCAAAAGTCTACTCAACACAAATTAACTTAACATAAACAGGACATTCATAACAAGTAATGAGTAAAAGCTGGATTAAGATTTTACCCAAAGAGGGGTGACAACACACTAGTCTGTGGGTACGAGGATAAATGTTTAGACTGTAGTTTGTGATTATGCTGGTTTAGTAATGTGGTTGTCGTAGTTTCTCTTCCAGGAGTCATAACTTTGCTAGCCTTGGGTAGTTAGCTAGGCTTCCAGTACCATTCAGGATTTCCCTCTTCTTGAGTGGGCCTTATATTCAATTAGAGAGCGCTTAGTTACCACCCAGACCTGTGTGCCACTACTACATCCTTTCAGTAATCCTGCCATGCTGGTTGCTCTGCTCCAGAGGCATCATAGCTGGGCAAGACTTTGGTTGCTTCTTTCCTTCGGAAGCTTCACAATAGATAACTTTATAGAAAACCACAACCAATGAAATGCAGAGCTGAGGAACCCAGTCCCAACTGATACATCTACAACATAACCTTTGCACCTAAGACTTGCAGAAGAGGGGGCAGAAAGATCATAAGAGCCAGAGGATCGAGGAGTGTGTCTGTCTTCTAGAACTGTCAGGAGCTACACTCATAAAGTGCCATCAACATGACTCATAAACCTGAGCAGAACAACAACATAGCAATAGATCTGCCAAAGTAGATGGGGGAAGACCTTGAGGCTTTTCTCCAAGTCTTCTCCAAGGGAGAGCATGCCAATTGGTTATATAATACTAAATGGTCATCCCTGAAAACAAATATATACAAACAGCATTATATAGACTAATCAAGTTGAACTTACATATTTAGGAATATACAGAAATAGATAAATACACCCATATATGTAATGACAATGTAAGAAAGAGACTACGAATTTTAAAAAGAGCAAGGTGGAGAGTACATGGGAGGACTTGGAGTAAGGAAATGGAAAGGGAGAAACAATGCAATTATAATTTCAAAAAATACAAATAATATTAAAATGATCTTATTTAATCCCTATTTAATAGGTGTTTTGGATAAGAGCAAGTGTGAAGACTCTGTTTGGATATAGAAACTTACTTTTAACCATTGGTCATTTTATAGGTTAGTAAGATAGGGCCTGTGATTACAGCTACCAAGTTGAAACCAGGCAGGCAAACTGTAGCCATGGTTATATAGTCTATATAGACTGTAGCCTGGTTTTGTATGGATTAGAAGCTACGGCTGAGTTTTGCATTTTAAGCAGTTGTCAGAAAAGAGGGAAAATGGCCTGTGGTGGTGGCGCATGCTGGTAGGATTTGCTGAAGGAGGTGGAGGCAGGTGGACCACAAGTTTGAGGCCAGTCTGGGCTACACCTTTAAAAAAGAAAAGAAAAAAGCAAGAAAATAGAATGTAAATTCATTGTAAATTTTATTGATTTCTGACCTAGTGAATGACCTGCATGTATTCCTGTGATATTTAATCCATCACCAAATGTCTGTCAAGTGGTGTAACCACATTCTGGATCCCATGCCCATCATTCTTTCTGTCCTAATTTAGACATTTCTTTTTATATATTTAAAGAATATTGAATGCTTTATCTTTTCGAGCTTTGATTCTTCATTTACTATTACACTATCAATGGGACTGTTGTTACAGTCCACTCTTTTCAACCTCTCTGTAATCATTCTGCTTTACAAATATAAAAGTATTTGCCTCCCTTGCCATTCACAGGCATTTTTTTCAAGATTTTTGCAGTTAATTTGAAAGTAATATGAATATTCTCAGGCATATACTTGTATATTTGAAATGTTTGCGTTTGTATTGAGTTGCTCCCAGTCCATAGATTATGAATCTTTTCATATTAGCACAGTGCCAAACTGTTTTTTTTTTTTTTCTGAAGTGATTTACAATGCTACCGTCAATATAAAAAAGATGCTTTGGATGTCTATGCAGGCATTAAATTGCCTTCATTGGAAACCACATGGTATCGATGTGGTTTAAACATGTTTTTTCTGTTCACTAATAATATTGAACACCTTTCTACATGTATTGAGTATTTTATGTGAAATGTTAGCTTTTGATTCTTGCTCATTTTTCATTTGGCTTCTGTTTCCCTTACTAGTTTCTAGACCACCCCCCCATAGGTATGTGTGTACATATAAATATGTACATACACATATGTGTAATTTACAGTTGTCCTTTACTGCTGTGTTACTTTCAGCTGTGATCTCCTAGGTGACAGCCTGTTTTTTTTTTCTCTCACTCTCTAAGTTTACTTCGGACGTAAAGATGAGTCATATATTTAGATGATGGGGGGATGGTTTTGTAGTAGGCAATGTTATTTTAAAGGAATATTGTCCTACTCACATCTAAAATACATTCACTTTAGTGTCTCCTGCGAATTTTCAAATATTGTGCTTGACGCTGGAAACACTTCTGTTCCACTCAGAGCTTAGCTTTTGCTTTGATGTATATTTTACTTAGGGGTGCAGTTTCGCTTTTTGTTGTTGTTGATGATGATGATGATTTTTTTAAGCAGATGTAAAATCGTTTGGCAGCTCCATTTCTCCACCAGCCTGATGTCATCTTTTATCACATACCCGTTACATCACAGGGGCACAGGTAGGTCTCCTGTGCTCTCTGTTCTGGTTCTCCTGCCCGCTGGCCCCTCCCTTGTCGAGCCCTACTGTCCTGAATGCTAAGGTTCCATAATAAGCTGTGGATGTAAGTGGCTGCTCTCTGTTCCCCATGAGGAGCACTTGGTTTATCTCATCCAATTCCAGTTCCATACATATCTTAAAATTTTTTTATCAACTCCCTCCACATTTGGCTTAGAATTAAAGTAAATATCTACTTACTTTGGGGAGATGGCATGTTTTGCAAGTACTTGGTTTTTTTTGGTGCTTTAAACGGTACAGAATAGCTCTTCATCTGTTTACACTTCTGTCTTATATCAGCTAATACTGTTATGAAATTTTCCCTGTGATAGGCATGTATTTTGTTCTCTGTACTTCGGTGTATTCAACATTAATTGGCAATATCATAAGCTATATTTTTTTCAATTATTTATTTTTGGTTTTAGTACTGATGTATAGAAATGAAGCTACTTTTGGGATCTTCAATCTCTAAACTTCGCTCGATTTTTTTCCTGTGTTTTAACAGTACTAAAAGCATTCAGATTCCCCACAGAAAAATAACGGGGGAAAATGACATGCTTGCTTTGTCTTTTTGTATACTAATTTCCCTATCTAATTTTATTTTCTTATGCTATCCAAGAACTCTAACATAGTGTTAACTAAAAGTAGTAAAGTGAACATCCTTATCTTGTTAATTAATTTAAAAATAATGTTTCTAGTTTCCTCTAAGGGTTTTTTAAAATAGATATTTTACTAGATTTCATATTTTTCTCTTCAAATTTAATATGAATATGATGGAATAATTTTGACATTTAATAAAACTCATGTCATTATTGAAATGACCCAATGAGTTTTATATTTTAATTTTTCAATGTGACAAATTAAATTTTTAGATTTTTCTTATATTAAACTTTGTATCATATATCTCAAGCCAACCCATGCTAATCATGGTATATTGTTTGCAGGTCTAAATTTGATTTAAGGACATTTTGTAGCTGTATTCCAGAGTGAAATAGGCCTTTACAATATTCTTTCTATCTAAAGTCTCCTTTTGGTTTTGATGCCTCTTTATACTGGCCTCCTACAATGTACTGGTAAATACTTCTATTTTTCTATTGCCAAGGCCAGTATACATAAAATCGTAATAAAATCTTTCTTCAGACTTTTGGAGAAATTTCCCTACAAAGCACTTTAAAACACCTGTGGCATGTCGTCATGTTTCATTGTGTTTTTGTTTTAGGTGAATTATTCCTTCAAAGAAAGTAGTAGACATAAGTTGATTCGACATATCTGTACTAGTTACTCATGGAAAGATAGGTTTTTCTACTTATCCATTGTTTGTGTTTCAGCATTTCCAACCTGTGTTGTATAGTTATTTCCTCCATTTTGAAACATGCCCACCTGAATGGAAGGAGGGGAGATGTAAGAGGAGCAGAGAGTAAAAGAAACATATAAAGTGGCCTAGGGTTTTAGAAGTAGTGAGCACACCCCCCCCCCCCCCCCCCCGCAGGCTGCAGGGAGCCCTGGCAGCACAGCTCTCCTCCCGACACCCATGCTGGGGCAGCCGTCCTTAGGTCACCCACACTCCTTTAAGTAACCCCAATAAACTCATTGGGTCACTAAGCACGACGAGGGTGGAATCATTTCTTTGTTCTGCCACTGGTGACTTATCTGGAATAAGACAAGACGTTTGTCTTATCTTGTAGCTAGAGTCTTCCTGCCTTGCCCACAGTCAGGACAAATCTCTGTCACCTGCCAGTCCCACAGCCACTCAGATCCAAACAAGTAAACACAGAGACTTATATTGCTTATAAACTGTATGGCCGTGGCAGGCTTCTTGCTAACTGTTCTTATAGCTTAAATTAGTCCATTTCCATAAATCTATACCTTGCCATGTGGCTCGTGGCTTACCGGCGTCTTTACATGCTGCTTGTCATGGCGGTGGCTGGCAGTGACTCCTTCTGCCTTCCTGTTCTTTCTTTTCTCCTCTCTATTAGTCCCGCCTATACTTCCTGCCTGGCCACTGGCCAATCAGTGTTTTATTTATTGACCAATCAGAGAAATTTGACATACAGACCATCCCCCAGCACAGCCAAGTGCAGACCATCTCAGACACCTGCACTCAGGCCCTAGTCCTAATTATCCTCTATGCGGACCTACTGGGTAAAGCCATGAAGAACCCAAGAATGGGTTCCCACAGGACATACAGAACATCCCACAGCAAAGAATGGTAGTATTAAATTTTTGGAGACAGAGCACTCTATGCAGTCTATTTGAGTCAAGCTATCTAATTCTAAATATTCTCTTACCAAACATGTTAGATTTAACCAATAGTTAAAGGGAAAATGTGAATTACAATCTCTCTATTTGTGGAGAGAAATTATATTCTTTTATATTTTTATTATGTATATGTAGGAGCATACATATGAAAATTTGCTGTATCATAAGTAAGATGGATGTTTCTCATAAGTTCCTCAATACAAGCTCTATTAGTAAACACATTGAATCACTTAAGCGTTATATATCTGATGTGCAGAAAGAAGCATGCCTCATGATATGTATATTCTGCTTTTTTACTTCCAATCTTTATGTGCATTTATGCTTTTTCCCCCCTTTGGGGGAAAATTTGGATTTTACTCATTAGCCAGTTGGTCACTTTGTCTTATTCCCTATTGAGTTTTGGATATTTATGATTTTTCAAATTACAGTGGTAGTTGACACATCTTTCATTTTTTTGTGATAACGCCTTACTACCATATTGTCATCCAAGTTTTCAGAGTTAAATTTTTTTCTAAATGGATGCTTACGTCAAACCCTAAAGAAAAAGCACTTGGGGCTATGGCATGTTCCTCTCATTCCTGGCCTGCCACGGCTGTACCGTGACCTTGGTTATTAATGGGGCAATTCCTTTTCTTCCTTTTGGTCAAGGTACCCAATAACATTTAAATCCCATCTATCTCTGACTGTCTCTTTTATTGGTTCCTTCCACTTAACGATTTCATCCAAAATTAACTATCATGTGAATAACCATTTAGAGAGCCTTTGAGGCCTTTATGTCTGGTATTAATTTTTGTGCTTTCAAATTTGCATTGCAGTTTGGTTGACATAAAGTTATTATATCTTTAATACTTTAACAACTTTATCCAGTTATCTTCCTGCATCCTTTGTTGCTATTAAAAGATGATGTAAATCTGGTTTGTGTTCTTCTTTTATGGTTAATTCCTTAATTTTAGAGTTTGCTTTTTGTCTTTGATATTCTAAAAATCCAATGTTATCTTATGAAGAGGTGTTTCAAACACATTTCATCAAAATAAAAGTGAAAGGATGCAACCTTTTCCTTCACAGTTAGAAGAAAACTGATTCTGGATAGAGTCCACTTAGTGTTGTCATTTGTACAGGTCTTTAAGGCTGACCACTTGGGATTAGAGAACCTAATAGGCATTCATTCCTAGAGAAACTATGAATTGTAGGCAGCTTTTCATTTAGTAGAGGGGTCTACCAGTAAGTTTTTTCCCCCTCCACATTGCTGTTTAAAATGCAGAGAACAAGAGACTCTGGGGTAGCCAACCCCAACTGATACATCTACACTTACAATCCAGGCCCTGCATCTATGGCTCATGGAACATCATGGAAGAGGAAGAGGTGAGATTGTAAGAGCCAGAGGACCAGGACATCAGTAATATAGTGTCTTCTCTATATGACAAGGAAGGCATCAAATTAAATATTAACAATATGGTCACCTATAAACATGATCTACTTGACTGTAACACGTTACTTTAATATATATTTTTAAAATAATAATACTGTCCTGAGCCAGATGGATAGATAGATAGATAGACAGATATAGATATGTGTGTATTTATGTAGCCATACATATTTCACATAATTCAACAAACTGCAATTTAAGTTGTAAATGAAGTTTAAGTATTAAAAGGCCCTTACATTATTCTAGGAAAGGGTAGAGGTTCTTTTAATTTTAAACATTAATATCTCTGGTAAACAGCATTAGAATGATAAAATAGAACATGATTTGTACTTTAATGTACAGAGAAAATAGCCTAATAAAATGCAATGTAACACAAGTCAAGAAAGGAGCGAACTGAGAAGTTGGAAGAAGCAAGGCAAATAGAATACGCTTTAAAAATGATAGATTTCAACTCAAATAGAGCAGCAATTATGTTACATAAAACAAATGCTGCAACTGTAAGAAAAATGTGATCTAACTGGATAAAGAAAAAGAGCACTGTTCAATTATAGGAGACACTGAAAACATAAGATTACAGAAAATGCGGTAATAGTGCTCCACAAACCCTAATCAGAAGAAAATAATAAAGCTTGATCAATATAAGATTAAACAGGCTATTAAGAAATAGCATTATTAAGGAGACATTTTAAAGGCTAAGCTTCATTCTCATGGAAATTATATGTATTTACTGAAATCATTCCTTCAAAATATGCAAAGCAAGAATTAGGCAGGGCAATGGGACACGGGCAAATCAAGTGGATGGAGGAAGCTTGCTCTTCCGTCATAAATGACTGACTACTTAGCATGGCAAAACCACTCGGGCTCTTTCCACAGCAATTGAAGGAATTAGTACAATTAGAGTCAAGGTCTCATATGTGTTGTGACATGACAGGCAGATTCTAAGTGAACAACTTCCATTTTCCTGGTCCTGTTTTATTTATGAGTCTTTGCCCTCACCCGTTCTGAGCTCACAGAATACTATGGGACATAAGGGCCACAGAGCAGCTTGCCTAACGCTGACTAGCAAGTGATGGGTGTCACTAAAGCTGTGGCCTTTTAAAACTTATTCTTAGAGTGTCAAAAGGTCCCTTCAAGTCACTTTCTGTAGTAAATATACAATACATTTTTTAATTGTATCTTTAGATTTTCTGAGTTGCCATTTCTATTTCGGTGTGGTTGTGAATTATGTTGGTTGTTTTCATATATGATGTGATAATTTTGTCACCTTGTATTCTTCAACTCAAACCAGTTTACTCATAACATGTTCTCAAGTTCATGCAGTACTCAATTTGATAACATTTTCATAAAAAGGTTTACATCTATGTCTATGACTAAGATTGATCATAATTTTCCTTCCATGCCCCTGTCAAGTGTTGGTATGAAAACCACACTGGTGTTGTGAACTGTTGCCTGGCTCCAGTTAATTTTGAGACCCGTCTCATTTCTGAAGCACTTACCTAAGAAAAAGATGCTAAAACCCTGCCAAGAAATTGATCCTGTCTATTTTTTCCTTTCCGTTCTGCCAGGTTTTTGCTTTCTGCAGTATCCAGGTTTGCTGGAATGCTTCCTGGTGAAATGCACATCATATCAGCATAGCCCTTCTTCCCTCCATGATGTTTCTTATCCGTGTCTACTTTAACCTTGCAATATCTAATGTCCTGTTCTCATTTGCATTTTTATAACAAAGTTCTTTCAAAAAATGCTTTCATATATTTGATCCCACTTTACTCCTCTCCCAACCTTTGCAGGCACACCACACCTTCCTCCCTACTCAACTCCACGCCCTTTCTCTCTCTCCATTTAAAAACAATAAAACAAACAAACAAATCAAAAAATCTGAAAGACCAAGAAACTCTCTCTGTCTCTGTCTCTGTCTCTCTGTCTCTTTGTCTCTCTGTCTCTCTCTCTCTCTCTCTCTCACACACACACACACACACACACACTAAATAAGTTTTAAAAACAGCCACAAAAACCACAATATCAGAAACCAAAATATATAAGCAAAAGACCAGTAAGACTAACAAATAAATAAATAAATGTTCAAACAAAGCACTATGAGACAGAAAGTCTATAAAAATACCACTGAGATCATTTGTTTTGTGTTGGCCATCTACTGCTGGGCATGGGGCCTGCCCTTAAGAGTAGTTTGTTTCCCCATTGAGACTCCCTTGGAGAAAACCATTTTTCCATTTGCAGGTGATTATCAATTGGGGATAGCTTCTGGGTTAGGGATGGGGGCTTGAGTCCATGTCTCATTTCAGCTCTAGGACTCCATCTGGTGCAGAACTGTGTAGACCTGTGCAGACCCTGAACATGCTGCCTCAGTCTGTGAGTTCATATTGCGTAGGTCAGGCTGTGTTTAGAAGGCCTTGTTTCCTTGATGCTGTCTGGCTCTTAACAATCTTTCTGCCTCCTCTTCCTCAGAGTTTCCTGAGCCCTAAGGGGAGGGGCTTGATGGAGTCATCATACACAGGGTTGAAATTTTCAAGGTCTCTCACTCTCCGCATATTGTCTGGCTGTGGGTCTCTCTGTATGTGTTCATCTGCTGCAGGAGGAAGCTTCTCTGATGATGACCAAGCAAGGTATTGACATGTGAGTATAGAATGTCATTAGGAGACATTTTATTGCTATGTTCCTTTTGTAGAACAGTAGTATTTGATTTCCCCCTATTGTACCTGGGGTATCTAGTATCAGGCTCTTGGTCACCCAAGATGCATTGGGCAGGGGTTCCAATTCATGGAGTGGGCCTTAAATCAAATCAGATATTGGTTGGTTACTCCCACAAGTTTGTGCCCATATTGCACTAACAGATATTGCTGGCAGGACACCATATTGAAGGGTTTGTAATTGCGTTTGTGTTTGTGATTCTCCTTTGGTAGCATGCAGAATACCTTCTGATATCAAGAGCACTCGCCAGTAGGGGTGAAGGTTCTATGGGCACCAGCTAGACTTCTTCGTGTTCAATGAGTTGTGTAGGCATGGTTTTCAGCAATAGGACCTTTCCTTCAGTATATGCAGAGCAACTATAGTGCTGGCAATAGCCTGGATTGTCTGGGGACTCCCATGGTACCCTTTGGCCAACAACTCAATTAGATGTAACCCATTCCTGATAACAAATCTTTATTTGGTGATGAGAGATGTCCAGTTGGGGTTTTATCACCCCTGTTATTTGGTGGTTTTATTTAAATTGCCTTCGTGTGTGTGTGTGTGTGTGTGTGTGTGTGTGTGTGTGTGTGTGTGTAAATTTTTATATACACACATACACATGTATATGTATGTATATATGTACACACACATATATATTATATAGGAAGCCTCTATTGTATTAGGTTTCCATACTACCCCCTCAAATAGCCCTTAATTTTAGCTGTCTCTCCCCATGTTCCCTCCATTGACCCCTTTTCCTTCTCCCTCCCTGTTTGATCCTCCTGTTCTAGTCCTCACCTCGTCCATACATGACTATTCCATTCCATTTCCACATCCTTGAGAGATCTGTACCCCCATTCATTTATTCTATGCCTAACCTCTGTAATTCTATGAATTATATATAACTTACCTATCTTTCACTTAACAGCTAATATCCACATATAAGTGAATACACATCATATTTGTCTTTCTAGCTCTGGAATATCTCACTTAGGATGATTTTTTTTCTAGTTCTGTCTGTTTATTGATGAATTTCATTTTTTAACAGTGAAGTAATATTCCATTGTGTAAATGTACCACATTTTCTTTATCCATTCATATACTGATGGACATCTCAGTTGTTTCTAATTCTTAGTTATTATGAGTAGAGAAACAATAAACATGGGTTTAGAGGTGTCTCTGTGGTAGAATAACATGTCTTTGGGGTATATGCTCGAGAGTGATAGAGCTGGATCTTGAGGTAGATGGCTTCCTATCTTTCCAAGGAACCACCACACTAATTTCCATAGTGGCTGTATGAGTTTGCACTTACACACACACACACACACACACACACACACACACACACACACACGAACAATAAAAACACATAATCAGAAACCATAATATATAAGCAAAAGAACAAAAAATACCCAAACAATAACCAAAATCACTATGAGACAAAAAGTCTACAAAAAATGACATAGAGTTCATTTTGTGTTGGCCATCTACCACTGGGCACAGGACTACCATTGAGTATGGTTCATATACACAGTGAGGCTCCATTGGAGGAAACTAAGTTCTCCTTTGCAAGTGGATGTCCATTGGAGAGAGCCTCTTGGTTAGGAATGGAAGCAAGTGTCCATTTCTGCCTCTCGGTACTGGGACCCCCTCTCGCTAGAACCTGTGTGGGCACCACAGTCTCTGTGGGTTTATATGTGTGCCAATCCTGTTGTGTCTACATGGCACTGTTTCCGTAATGTTATCCTTTCTTCCTGTTCTTACACTCTTTTTGCCTTCTCTTCCTCATAGCTTCTTAAGTCCTGAGGGGAGGGGTTTGATGAAGACATCCCATTTAAGACCATGTGTTCCAAGGTTTCTACTCTCTGAACATTGTCGGGTCATGGGTCTCCATGTTAGTTCCCATCGTCTACAAGAAGGTTCTCAGACGACAGCTGAATGAGGCGCTGACCATGGGTATAGCAGATTGCCATCAGGAGTCATTTCATTGTATGTTATCAGCACAGGGCCCACCAATGGAGTCATGTGAGAAGAATTCTGAGTGCTTGTGGGAACACTCCAAGAGCACAGAACAAAAGTCTCATGGCTTGGTTTCTTCAATACATGAAACCGTTCTTGGAAGGTGTTTTCATGCTCCCTCCAGGCATAGCGGAAAAGAGTGGGTTATTTTGTATTACTTATTACTACTTACTGTTGGCTATCAGATATATTTAAACTGTCCTTTGTATGACATTATGGAAAAACATGTTTTTGCCATGCATGGCTTGTCTTTGTTTTGTATATAGCTTGAACTCATGTGAATATTATTCATGCACACTTTCTTAACCCTCAGAGTATAAATTGTCTGCTGCTCTGAATAAAGTTGGTCATTGCGTTGTTGCTGGAAGACCAGATTTCAGCAGCTCAGAAACTGGAACGGAGGTGTGGCATTGGCAGAGCTGTACACACACACACACACACACACACACACACACACACACACACACACACGAGACTTTTTTTTTTCCTGAGGGCCAAAGCTTAATTCTTCATTTTATTTTTCTCTCTGCTGGATATTCTTTTTTTTCCTGCTTTACATTTTTCCCTCATCCCTTATATACCACCTAAGACAAAGATTTCTATGCGAGAAAAAAAATTACCTCATAACCACAAGTTACATATTTTCCAAAAACAAATTATAATCTTTATATAAGAAAAAAAAATCAATTATGATCACAACTTCCATGTTTTTCTTAGAAGCCCACAAGTAGTTAAATGTTTTTTTTTTTTCACCCTAAAGCAATGATTCTTTTATTACTGATTAACAAAGTTTTAAGCAAGCTCAGTACATTTCAGCCAGTTCCTTTTGTGCTGGCGGGCGGCTGTTTGCGGTTTTAGGGTTGCAGATTCCTAAACTTCATCCAAGTGGTCCGCGAACCACCTATTTTTCTTTACACACAATAGGGTCATTTAATTTGCTTTCACAACTTTGTTTTTTTTCAAGGTGCATAGCGGGGCCTGTGATTAATTCTGTAAGCTACATGACCAAGGAACTCAGGCCTAACCTGGGGTGTCGGGACATAATTGTTTTCTTTAATCATCCGCCTGTTTTTCCACAGGCAAAATTCATGGTTCTACAACACATGCAACTTCCTTGTTCTTATTTTTCATTCTCTGCAAATCTCACATCTAACAAAGGGGAAGGTGACTTTTAGTTTATTTATTTATTTATTTTTGTCTTTTTTGTGTCTCTTTTTGAAGCAATTGGCAGAATAACCTAAACCATTTCCCTAATCATCTTACTAACTGTCTTAGCCACATGTATCTTTTAGGCTGACTCAGAAAGTCCGATTAAATCATGGATCTAACGAATCATCGTTGCTCTTATAAAAATCATCTTCATTATGATCTGCAAGTCAATTGCCCGGTGAGGAGTGGGATTTTCCCAAGCAACAATCACACTATATTAGATACAGTGGGATCCCTTCGTATAGTAATCACACCGTGCCAGCTACAGCAGGAACAAGGCAGCGGCAAGCAGGAGGACTCACGGCAGAAGCCAGGGGTGTTCTGGAGATGGAATCCCCCCAGGGCTTTGCCTCTCCAGGATGGACCCAGAGGAGCTTTTTTATCCTCTGGGCTGTGTTCCGTGAGCTCCACTGCAGTCTGCACCTCCTCTCCCATGGCCACCGGCATTGCGTGAAACTTTAGTCTACCTCATTTATCCGTTCCATTCTGGAGTGGTGACAGGATGTCTCTGACACTATGTCACTATGGCAACACTAGCAGGCAATAGTAAACACAAGTTTTTAGTGACGGCTCCCTCCCTCCCTGGCCGTTACATTTCCATACCTCTAAAAGCAGCAGTGAGATGATGATGCCATGTTCTGCTACCAGCTGGAGGTCTAGCAAGCTTCCTTCCCCTTGTTTGACAGTTTTATGGCCTCTGTGTGCTGACCCTAGGGGAGCAGTTCCCTGGGCAGCTCTCCAAGTAACCTGGCCAGCAGCATTCTCAAGTCAGGCGCTCTCTCCTTTCGAATTATTTCTATTTTCACCATACAGAACTTTGATGGGGGCGGGTAGTTCTTGTCCTTTTGGTGCCCCTACTACCCCACTGTGGAGAAGTAGGTCCATTTTTAATAGCATTGATCTACCTAACAACTATAGTGGTGCTGTGTTACTTCCTGGGCAGACATGAACAGATTGAGAAACCAGTGAAAGGCTATAGTAGTGAGTGCACCAACGTATGACGTGGTAAACCGGTGAGTTCACTTACAGGGCTATGGGGGAGCGGAGCGACTCCTTAGACGAGCATGGATGAACCAAAGGCAGCTTCATCACCATGCCCAGATGGGTGACTCCTGCATCCCTGGAGCTTGCTGAGTGATTGGCAGGCAGTGGAGCTGCTTGCCCACCTCTTCCCAACAAATGCGTGATGCTGATAGAACTGCTGAGATGGGCCTTTTAAGTTTCAGATTTCCCCAACTCGTAGGTTTTGTTTACTTCTTAGGACCTTAATGAAGAGTCCCCTCTCCAGGATGTATCTTTCAATTTGGAGGAAACCGCTACAATACACGTGGCTTTCCCACTGCCTGCTCTGCAGTTTTAAGCCCACTCACGCGGCCTCCTTAGTAAGCGGCGCACCACCGTTCACCGTTCACCAGCTTCTGCTCCATTTCCTTTCTCTCCCCGTAGACCCGGATACTGCAGTGAGCAGTCACACAGCCCAAACGCCATCCTACCGTGAAATTTCCTCCGCTAGACAAATTAGTCCATTATTTTTACATTCAGCCTCACTGAAGGTCTTGGGACCTGGGCAAAATGAAGCCAGATTGTGTGCCAGGGTATAACAAATTGACTCCAGCCTAGTTGGCAGTAGAGACCCGTTCCGTTCTGAAACCTCATGAGTCCTTGCCTTCACTGTTCTCATTCCCCTTGGCATTGTGGTCTTTCAAGTTCGGCTTCCACGGTTCTATGGGTTTTCTACCCAAAAGTCCCTACATCTTCCCCCATTTCACCTGCAAAACAAGACCAAGGGCCTAGAACCGCACAGTCATGCTTATCCCAGCAATGGGTCCCACTCTGCAGGACCAGCTTACCTGTGCTTGTTCCTTTTCTCGTTCTAGAGACAACGTCTGACAAATGCCGGCTCATGTTTGAAGGTGTCACTGCCGTGGTAGAAGGGAGTCACTGTGACAGGAACATTAGGCGGCTGGTCAGGATACAGAGTGAGAGGAACGCTGCTGGGCAGCTAACTTTCTCCTTCTGACTCAGACCAAAACCCCATCCCATGGAATGGTGCCACTCACATGCCAGGTGGTTTTCATCTGCTCAGTTAACCTTCTAGAAAGGTGCACTTACAGACACACCTACAGGTATGTTTCTATGGTGATTCCAAAATCTGGTCAAGTTGACAATGTGGCTAAATGATCACAGTGTACTAAAAATTGTAAAACTTGAGAAGAAACTATGGGAAACACGTTGATGACCCAGAGTTCCGATGAAGAGCCCCATGATGGTGTTAATCGTCAATATAACAGGATCTGGGCTCACAGATGAGAAAACCTCCCAGCACACTTATGAAGAATTTTTAGTCTCTGCCTGGGAGATATTTATGATCTGTCCATGAGGTGTTATATCAATTAATTGCTTTATAACAATCTTTATAAGGGTGGGCAACACCATTCCCTGGACTTGACTCCTGGACCATATTGAAGGGAGAAAGTAAACTGAGTACCAGTGTTCATCACCTTCAGCTTTCTGATTATGGACGTGAGAGGTAATTGGTTGCTTCAAGGTCCCTCTGCTTTGACTTCCTTGCCACTATGGACTGTACCTTCCAACTATGAGCTGTAATAAATTTTTTTCTGTCTTAGGTTGCATTTGTCAGAGTATTTTATGATAGTCCCAGAAGAACCAAAGACAAGCCCACAGACACTCTAGGAAAGATTGACTCATAAAGGAAAAGGGTTTAATGTTTTGAATTTTGTGGGGGCCCACAGAGACTCCATAGTGTGGCCTTACTCCATCTTGACTCAAAATCAGAGAGTCTGAGCTTGTTTTGCCCCACAGGGCTGCACAATTGGGATGTTTTGGCCAAAGGCATGGTTACGAGGTGTCTTATACTTCAAAGCCTAAATATAGGATGCTTTGCTGTAAGGCATGGCTGCTAGATGTTTTGAGAATTAAGAAAGTGTCCACACTTGTCTATGCTTTGTCCTTGAGAGGGGAAGGTCTTTTGCCTCTCCCCTTGCTAGTATATAAAAAGCCCATGAGGAATAAACTTGGGGCGACTGTGGTATTGACCCAGAGCCCTCCCGATGCTATTCTGTGTCTCTGTCTTTTTCTTTTACGTCTACTTCAGCTAGTTCTCTATTTTTCATATCTGTTATTTCCTAATCCTCACTCCTCTCTTCAAGGATTATTTGAGTGTTGGGCGGGACCCAGCAAAATTTCATCAAAATTATGATTACTTTTCTCTGTGGAAGATACTATTAGGAGAATGAAAAGACAAACTAAAATTTGGAGGAAACATTTCAAGTCACATAAGAGACAAAGAATCTATGTAGAGTCATCCTTCTTTCCTCCTCTGGGCTTGAATGAGTTAAAGATCTGAACTAATAACAGTTGACTTCATTCTTTATGGAAAAAATCAAGAGTTGAGATGATAGTGGATGTGCTTACCACGACCACTGATTTTTCTCCTCCTAACCATTGAGCTTAAACACTTAGCATATGGGCAACCAGGTTTTAGGTTCTCTTTTCCCTATCAGGAAGAATAATCCACCTGGGTAAAGTGAAGCCCTCGATTTCACAAGGCCAGTCTCCAAACACTGTCCAGTCATGCATATTCGGAAATTGCTCGGGAAGAAGCATTAATTTAATAAAAATCCACCACTGTACCCATGGCTAAAAAATAAAAAACACTTTCTTTTCTATATTGGCTTCCAGTTTATGCACAACCATGTCACCTAAAATAGCACATCACGGAGCCTGCAATGACATTAAACAACAACCTGAAGACACTCTAATAATAAAATGCCAGCAGAGAGATGCTCCAAAATTGAATAGAAACTCATTGCTATTATCACATTTCCAGAGAGGAAAGATCAGAGATTAAATTTCCTTGCAAATTTGAGTTCAAAATAATTCAAATCCAAAGGAATTGAACTTCAAAACTTAATTTTCTTCCTCATGAGATTTAAAGTCTCTACGTCCAAACCTTTTGCCCAGTCTTGCTTCATATCGAGGAGTTCCAAATATCACGGCACAATTGAACTTGGAGCCTATTTCTACTTGAGTGTGATTCTTTCTGACTCTCAGAAATTGAATTACTTCAAAATTAAGCCTCTTGTGATTATTGTGTATAAATGATTCAAAGAGTTAATCAGTCTTAGTTTCTGTTGCTGTAATAAAATACTCTGACAAGAAAAGCTTAAGGGGACAGGGGAGGGCTTATTCCTGCTCACAGTTTGTGGTGTAGGTAATCACGGTGGGGAAAATCAAGGCAGCGGAAGCTTGGAGCAGCTGGTTGTAGTATGTCTACAGCCAGAAGACAGCAATGGACTAATGTGTGAATGCTCTGGTTCACCTTTCCATTTTATACAGGCCAGGGTCTTCCACCCAGAGAATGGCCCTGTTCACAATTAACATGAGTCTTCTCAGATCAATTAACACAATTGAGACAATCCCTTACAGACATTCTCAGAGGCTAACACCAAGCTAGACCATCCCTCACAAATGTGCCCCAGGGCTTGCCTCCTAGGTGTCCAGTTTTCAGCACTAACCATCAGAATCATATACTTGGGACCGCTGTTCTAAAGCCTGTCATCTCATAGAAGTTATGAAATAAACTAATTTAAAATACACAGCAGTTATTTCATGTAATATTATTTGCAGAAAACTGTTAGGATGTGCCCAATGATAGACTTATTTGGGGTTATCTTAATAAAGAAGACTAGGTAGCATATGGTTCAGTGAGTGTTTTCATGCTAGAAGACAAATCACTCTAAAGCAGTCTTCCAGACATGACTCCTTTGCCACAGGACTGTTCCTTTTCATGGTAAGATGTTTACCAGCATCCCAGGAGTCTACCTCCAAGAGAGCAACAGAATCTGTGTGACAGAGAGAGTCTAACAGACGGCCAAAGAGATCCCCAGAAATGTTGTTGGCAAAATGAATTTTGCTGATGTCGTTCAGCTAGGAACTAGAGATAGAGAGATTTCTTAACCATGTAGAGCAAGGTCCATTATAGAAGATAAGGAAATGGTCAAGACACGAGAGGGGGTATGAGCAAAAAACAAACAACAACAAAAAAAAAAAAAACAAATGGGGGTTGGGGTGAACGATAAGCCAAGGAATGCAGGAGACCTCCACAACTGGAAAAGTAGTGTCCCCACTAGCTCCTCCACCCACAAGGAAAGAAGCTGTGCCAATGCCCTGATTTTTACTTCAGTGTGTGTGTGTGTGTGTGTGTGTGTGTGTGTGTGTGTGTGTGTGTTTGCAGTATATCTATGTGTGCATATGAATGGAAGCCATGCGTTAACTTGAATGTCTTCCTTAATCATTCCATTCTCCACCTTGATTTGTGCAGCAGGGTCTCTCACTGAACCCAGAAAAACCAGTAATTAGTTATTCTGGTTGGGGAATGGTCAATAAGCACATGTGATCTGCTTGTCTCTGCCTCCCCAGTGTTAGGGCCACAAGATACACTACCACCCTTTTGGTGATTGGAACTTGGGTCCTCAAGGCTCATGATGAGGCAAGCACTTTACCAAGTGAGCTAACCCTCATCTCAACTCTGGCCTCTTAAGATCATCTTAGGCTGGGTGGTGGTGGCACACACCTTTAATCCCAGCACTCGGGAGGCAGAGGCAGGCGGATCTCTGTGAGTTTGAGGCCAGCCTGGTCTACAGAGTGAGTTCCAGGAAAGGTACAAAGCTACACAGGGAAACCCTGTCTCGAAAAACCAAAAAAAAAAAAAAAAAAAAAAAAGATCATCTTAGACTTTCAGTCTGGATAACTTTGAGGGAAAATAAAATCAAAGATGTTTATGGTAATTTATTACACAAGTAATAAAAACTAATACATCCATGGCCAGCTGTGCAACCCCAAAATGTAACCAAACATGTTCACCATAAATCTACCCTTCATCCCCTACTGAGAACCCTGAAATAAGTGTTTAATTTGTTCCCATCCTCACAGGTCTGCAGGATGAATCCACTTTAGCTGATCCAGCTGTGTTGGAGTAGCAAGATCTACTCTACATTTAATCTACTATCAGCTCTAGGCTGAGGTTTGGGCTCAAGCCTACACCGTATGTATGTTATCTGGGTATTGGTACAGGAGCGGTCTTAGATAGTCTCGTCTCAGGAAGGACTGCTAGAGTTCAAGGAGTAAATGAAACCACACAAGCACCCTTAAAGCTTTTTCTAGCATGATATCCACTCACAGGCCAGAAGCCAGAGACGTAGGACTAAGCTAACACCAAGCAGGTAAGAACTCTTCTCAGAGTCAGGACTCCACTAGAGACATGGACAACTACAACTATTATATACATAATACACATTAATAGGTATATTAAAATGTGATACTGTGTTATCATCCACTGGGCAGTCAGGAGGAGTGTCCTAGTTTGCTTTTACGCTGCTGTGATAAAAAGCATTCTGATCAAAAGCAACTTAGGGAGGAAGGGTTTATATCAGTACAGATTACAGTCCATCGTCATTGGAAGCCAAGGCAGGAGCTCAAGGAGAGAGCCTGGAGGTAGAAGCTACAGCAGAGGACCGTGGAGGAGTCCTGCTTACTGGCTTGCTCCCTGTCAGAGTCCAACTCTGACCTGTCAAAGGGTTCTTGGGGGAGGGATGAGGAAATATTAGCTAGAAATGTAGGCGGAGACAATGAGAAAGACAGAGACACAGGATAGCTTCGGGAAGGCCCTGGGTCAATGCCCAGATGCCTTGGACATTTATTCTAATGGGCTTTTTATACACTACCAAGGGGAGAGGCAAAAGCCTCCCCCTTTCAAGATCAAAGCACAATGTACAGCCAAGTGTAGACCCTTCAAAACACCTGGTACCCATGCCCCTAGCCAAATCATCCTATTATGCAGCCCTGATGGGTAAAGCAAGCTCAGATTCTCTGACCTTGAATAAGGCCTTACTAGGGAGCCTCTCTGGGCCCCCATGGCTCCCCATTACTTTTACAGCTTGCTCTTCCATACCACCCAGGACCACTGCCCAGGGGCTGCACTACCCACAGTGGCTGCACTACCCACAGTAGCCTGGGCCCGACCACATCAGTCGCCAATAAAGAAAATGCCCCACAAACTAGCCTACTGGCGATCTGATGAAGGCATTTTCTCAGCTGAGGATCCCCCTTCCCAGGTGACCATAAATTATGGGAAATTAAGAAAAACAAAAAACCAAAACAACTAACTAACTGGCATAAACGGGAAGCAAAACAGAGCTAGGACCCATGAGGCTGAACCAGGCACTACAGTAATGTGCTAAGAGGTGAAACTTCTTCACTCTGAGTCATTAACTCCTCTAGTAGGAGTAGCCAGGAGTAAAATACACGGCCTTTGCTACAGAGATAAGCATGTACCTAGCCAAAAAGTCTATGAAGCATACCACAATCACCCACAAGGAGTGAGAGCCAGCAGGCTAGCCCCCTCCCCTACAGCAGCTGGCTGAAGCAGGCAGGTAAAGGTAAAGGCTTGCCTCCTGTCCTCAGCTGACCTGTTTGCTTAATGGAATAGCTTTCTCCTCCCCTGATACATTCCGAAACTCACATAAAAAGTCTTTGCCCCATACTACCTATAAACAAAAAAGCAAAAGAGATTCTGGGGAATGAAGTTCCTATTTAGCTAAAGTGATACAATGAAAATCTATTTGTAATGTTCTTGCTCTCTCTCTCTCTCTCTCTCTCTCTCTCTGTGTGTGTGTGTGTGTGTGTGTATATACCTCTTTTAACCTAATTCTCCTTCAAACTAAATACAATTGTAAAAATCACCCCCCCCCCAATGCAACTGTATCTCATACAACTGAAAATAGACCAGCCTCCTCCCCTCAAAATGATACAAATTCTCTTTCTGTCCTTGGGTGATGTTTTTCCTTCCATACCTGAGATGCATTCCTACTTAGGTACCC
The DNA here is from genome assembly GCF_004664715.2 of Peromyscus leucopus. NCBI lineage: Eukaryota > Metazoa > Chordata > Mammalia > Rodentia > Cricetidae > Peromyscus > Peromyscus leucopus. The sequence goes on along the minus strand of NC_051074.1, from coordinate 20,660,231 downwards.
TGTACCTTGAAAATTGAAAATTTAGGTTTATATGTGGTGGGCTGAATAACCCAGCGTGTCCACAGTCTAATCCTGGGAATTTGTGCATGCTACCCAATATGACAAAATGGGGGTTATTTCAGGGGAGGGAGAGTGTTAGTGGGTATTAAAAACATTTAATAAAGACTGATAAGCATGGGGGAAAGAAAGGCAGTTCAGAAGAAAATAAGACCGGAGACCATGGGTGTAGGATTTTCAAGAGGGAAAAAAACAAAAACAAAAACAAAAAACATTTTTGAAGGTGATTATGGGTCTTGAAACAAAGGAAGCACCCAGGGTTGTATTGATGGGCCAAGGAGTTCTTCCCCTCTGTGCCTCCTGAAGTAGTTTGCCCCTCCCTCCCTCCTGAAGTAGTTCTGCCTGCCTCCATGCCTCCAGAAGTAACGAGCTGGTGTCCCATGTCAGACTTCTGACCTCCTAAACCACAACAAAGTAAGGTTGGATGCTTTTGATGGAGCTTGTGGGAATTTTACATCCACTGTAGGATAGGAATACAAGTACAGGCTGGCTTCACACTGGCTATGGAGCTGAGGGCTCACCCCATCTCACCTGCTCAGTGCTGGTACACAGACACATTCCACCACACTCAATTTGAGTATGGAACTCCACCAAGTGAGTCCAGGGCCTTTAACTAGTACCCTGCATTACAGTATCCTGTAAGCCATGGAAAAGGAGAACAGAAAAATAATTTCTACATGTACATACATAAGCAAATTCATTAATAGCAGAATATCAGTAATTGTTACTGTGCTATATGTCTTAATCTGAAAAATTTTACATAGTCATGCCAAATTTTTATAATCACTTTTCACTACTTATTCATTATTATTATCATTATTGCCTCAACAAGCACTCCAGGTAGCTGTTTCTTGCCTGATGAGAGGGCTTACCATTCATTTCTAAAAGGTCTAAGGCACTGTAGCAGTCCTGCCTATATTTATCTAGCTTTTCACTGACATAAAGGCTAGATTGTGGACAGACCTGCCCCGGGTTATCCTGCTGCATCCTCCTCCATAGCAGAGTAGCAACAAGATTTGGTCTCCATAGTCAGAAGTAGTCATCCCAATCTTTACTATCACCATCACCACCACAAAGGGTTCAGTGTCTATGTATGATTTCTCAACTTCAAGTTTATAGAAACCTTGTTGTATCCTCTATTTTTGTTTATTTGTTCTGTTTTGAGAGGGAGTGTCTCGGTGTTGCCCTGGCTGTCTCAGAATTCTATACACCTGACCGGGCCGGCCTTGAACTCAGAGATCTGCTCTTGAGTTCCAGAGTGCTGCCCTCTCTTAGAAGCATTTCTCTCCCAAGAACTAAAACTTTCATCGCAGTAGAGCCTAAGTGTGTGGGAACAGAATGTGAAGTTGCACTAATGCAGCATTAGGGGTGATAGTGAGAGAAGCCACTGCCTTTTCCAGCCCATGGTATCCAGCTCCATGCACACTGCTATCGTGAAACAGAATACTCCACAGCCTAGTGCATATATAGCAACATGTAATCTCAATGAATCCTGACAGTCCTCAAAGGTATTGTCAAGCAGGTTATGCTTCAACTCAGTCTTCAAAGGATGGTTCTACCTCTCCATAGGGCCAGCTGCATTTGGGATGAGTAAGGACATGGTCAAACATATCAACTTGCTCAGCCTCAGTTTACTGGCAATAATTTTCTGTGAAATGGGTTCCCTTGTCCTAGCAATGTTTGGTAGAAGACTATGTGTAGGGAACGCATCCTAAATGACCGTCAGTGAATGACAGCCCTGCATAGTCTTTCCATCAGCATAAGTATGTCCTGTGGCCAGCAGAGTGCATAGGAGGTAATGGATGCCACACTCAAGACCATACTTCATCATGTGAGATTCCGTCTTAAAAGTCAAAAGGAATTAAGAAGTCATATTCTCAACTGTCTATGGAGAGACTTCCCATGAGAAGAAACAGTAGATGGCTTCAAGGTACCAAGGCATTCTCCAATTGATAGCCAATAAGATGCTGTATGAGTTTACAAATTCTTGCCTTGCTATCTTCTAGATGAGAACCTAGACTTCTAACCCTTCGCTGCCTTGCTGAGACAACAGGCAGCTGAAACAAGAGACGTGCGTGCTCCTAATCCTTTGAAATTGTGAAATAATAAACGTGTGCTGTCTTAAGTCACCAACCTGATGATGATTTAGCACACAACACTGACAGCTTACCCAGGATGACAGGAGCAGGGCTCGCCTCGGGACTACAAATGGAGGTTTTCACAAGCAAAACAAACTGGTCCCCAGAATCTCTATCCCGGTGAGAGCCAAGGTCCTTTCATTCCGTGACAGAAGTAATGTACATAATCTACTGGCTGATATCCTGGAGGGGTGAGAAGTGTCAGGGCTGCTACTAAAAGATGAAGTACTCGGCAGTGGCTATAACCAGATCACCTTGGGGGAGCAGATACCTACGCTGCTGAGTCTAAGGATGGCATCCAACTAACGATGTAACAACATACTTTCTGAGTGCCCATTGGACAAGAACAGGGGGTGGTGGTGGAAGAAATCCTTCTGATAATCACCTAATTCAAATAAAAATCATTTCATCATCCTTGTTCTATTTTCTTTCTGTCAGGAGTTGGAAAAGAACTTGGCCGGGTGGTTCTTATGTCATGTCTTCCCTGTTGTACACTGTCACCTCCTGCTCCACTCATCCAAATGCTTGCCTGGGCCTGGAGGAGCCCCTTCAGAGGTAACCCTCTTGACAGGCAAGGTTGAGACCCAGCTCCTACCCTTAGTAACCATATTATTTGAGGAAGTTGCTCAAGTTCTGTAAGCTCTAGCCTACTTGGCTATAAAATAAAGATGTTAATGCTCACTTTGTAAGTTGACCAGAGAGTTGGTGAGTACATATTGAGGGTGTAACTAAGAGTGTGGTCCATAAAAGGAAATCATTCTGTCACAGAGAAGATGAATGGGAACTAACTCTAAGAGTGACACTGATTCTTTGAATTATTGACAATTGTCCTCAGTGGGAATATCACAGCAATGCCTAATACTTAATCCCTGTAAAGTAAATGTTAAATGGAAATGAATCTCTCTCCTGTCCATCCTGTAAAAACTTTACTTCCCGTTTGTGTCAGAACACCCTTTCAGTATCCTTACACTATTTAATTAGATTGTAATAAAAACACAATAGTGCCAAAATGAATTTCCAAGTATCAAGCAAGCTATTCACTTATTTGTAAACAAGATCCCTAGGAAAAACATACACATGACAGTCACATATTCACACACACACACACACACACACACACACACACACACACACACACGGGGAGAGAGAGGGAGAGGGAGAGGGAGAGGGAGAGGGAGAGGGAGAGAGAGAGAGAGAGAGAGAGAGAGAGAGAGAGAGAGAGAGAGAGAGAGAGAAGCAGCATTTTTTCCTTTAGAAAGGATAGTTGGTCTCTGGTTAACTAACAGCTCTATTCTTGCAGTGACTATTTCTAAGAGGTGAATCTTGATGTTTCTCTCTCTCTCTCTCTCTCTCTCTCTCTCTCTCTCTCTCTCTCCCTCTCTCACACACCCACGTTCCTTTCTTCTTTGTGATAATTCTAATTGGGCATTTGTCTTCCAGACTAACAAAGAATGGAATTTTCTATGCATCCTTTAAAATAGTTCCCTGGACAACCACCTCTGCCTTATGCTCCGCATCAGTTATTATGTAGGAACAAGTTTTCATTTGGGGAAAAGTCACTTCACAGATTAGTCATTGAACTAAAACAAAATATTAGGATGTGAAGACCCAGGGCCTTGAGGATTTCCAATTCCTCTTTCTGACTGTAGGTATGAACATGTAATCCATCACCACAGAGCTTTCCCAGTTTCCAAACTGTGCGGGGAAAGACAACCCAATTGCTGGCTTACCGACTTCTATTTTCTCTGTTAAAGTTACAGGGGCACTCACTGGTGCTGTGCCTTGGCTGACTCAGTTGTTAGACATGCTTGTTCTCCAGTCATCTCCTTTCAACGTTAACATCTAATTGGGGCTGGAGGTAGGGCTCAGCAATTAAGAACACTTGCTGTTCTTCAAGAGGATTCCAGTTCAATACTCAGCACCTCCCTCGGGCTGCTCACAACTACCTGAAACTCTATGTCTAAGACATCCAATGTCATCACCTGGCCTCTGAGAGTACCTATACACATGTGTCACACATAGAGAGACACACATACATACAAACGCATAAAAGTAAAGAGTACGTCTTTAAAACAACGAGCACTGAGTTATCCATCAGCATTTATATTCCAATCATATTCCTTGGGAGTTGCTCAGAAATCAGGTTTGCTTGCCCTTTAACCATTTACTTAATGCCTTCTGGCCTTTCCATGTAGCATCCCTAGCTTCCTTAAACAGTACAAGCCCAATGTAGATGATTCTCATAAATCAATATATACCATGGGTGAATTTGCCATCATGCTTTGGCCAGTCTCAGTAATTCCAGTTTCACACTTTTCACACTTACGTCCCATGTTTCCAACGTGTTAATGTTGGCATCCAGACTCGCCAAACCAGTCAAATTTCAAATCAGAGATGGCTAAGCAGTTAAGAACACCCATAGCTTAACCAGAGGACCAGAGTTTGGCTCCCAACACCCACCTCAGGTGACTCACAGACACCTATAACTCTAGTTCCAAGAGACTCAATGCTCCCTCTCTACACTTGCACACACACACACACACACACACACACACACACACACACACACCCCACAACACAAACATAAGTAAATTAAGCCTTTAATAAATTTTCAGGGGGTTCAGCAGTTGGGAGTGCATGCTCATTTGCCGAGAACCCAAGTTCAGTTCCCAGCACCCACATGAGATGATTCACAAATGCCTAGAACCCCAGTTCCAAAGGATGTAGCATCTTCCATGGCCTCCATGGGCACCTGAAATCATGTGTACATACTAACACAGACACATCCATACACATAATAATTTTTAAATTAATCTTTTTTAAAAACTAAAAAAAAATCTAATTAGAGTCAACAGTGATAACAAGTAAATTAACTATTCTCTTTTCTGTGCTCAGAATGTGTTTTTTGTCAGTTAGATCATAATGTGTTTTCATTTTAAACATACACCTGTATTTCATACTTATTAAAAGATAGTTCTGGGGAGATTGCTCAGTTAGTTTGAGGTTCTAAGGCTAGGTCAACAGCATCCATGCAAAAGCCAACAGAACGGTACAAATCTGTAGCCCCAGCGCTAAGGGATAAAAGACAGGTAAATTCCTGGGGTTCATTGCCAGCAAATCAAGACAATCATTGGGCTCTAGGTTCAGTGCAAAACTTTGTCACAAAGTAATGGACAATGATTAAGGAAGACAGTGTCAACCTCCAGCATCCACACACACTAGGGCTCAGGAGCAAACACATCTATAGATACACCTGTAAAACACACACACACACACACACACACACACACACACACACACACACACACACAAATACATAAATAAAATATAAATAATTAAGAACAGCAACTAGGAGGAAGATTGGGACCGCTTAGTGGATTCGGGGCTTGCAACATAAGCATGAATTCCCAGCACCCGAGTAAAAGCTAGGAATGGCAGAGAGTCTGCAACCTAGCGCTGGAGATGGGAAAGCGGAAACAAGACAGATCCCGAGAGGCCCTGGCCAGAGCTGCAGAGTCAGCGGGAGAACTTGTCCCTGAAAACTGAGAGCGATAGTGGAAGACATCTGATACTGACTTTTGGCTTCTTCACGTGTGCTCAGAGAGAGGAAAGAGACTGAGACTGAGGAGAGAGAGACACAGAAAGAGAGACAGAGACAGACAGAGAGACATAAACGGGGGAGAGAGAGGGAGAAAGAGAAAGAGAGAGAGAGAGACAGAGAGAGAGAGACAGAGACAGAGACAGAGACAGAGATGCAGCTAGGAAAATACCTGTTTGGACACAGTAAATATTCAATAGATATGAAAAGGCAGAAGAAAAGAAGAGAAATTACTTTCTATTTGGAGGTCTCAAGGATCTTAAAATTCAACCATATTTTATAAATAAGGAAATTAAGCGGGACAAGGTCATACACGCCCAGAAAGGCTGTTTTGTGCATTTATGAGTCTGTGGGCACCAAGGTCCTCTTCTCGATCAGCTCAGTAAGATCTCTCCAGGTCCATCCAGAGACGCTTTCTGTCTGTCGGTGTGGAGCCTGGAGCGGCTCAGGACAGGGGCTGCGATGTGGAGCCTGGAGAGGCTCAGGACAGGAGCTGCTGGTGACCCTTCTGCCACCGTTTGGAGCCTGAGAATGAGTGACATCCACAGCAGCAGATGAGCTCGGAACAACTTGCACAGTGGATATTTTCAAACCCCTGGACCGGTAAATCCAGTACAACAAACGCTTCCTGCTTCCCCTAAGCTTTGGGCATTCTTAAGGAAAGTCATGCAGCGCTTAAACGTAAGCACAGATCTTCTGATTCTCAACCACGTTTTTCTCACTTTCACATTGCCTACTCCACTCTCTCCTTTTCTTGTTGCCCAAAGAACAAATCCCTTGGAGCTATTTGGCCAGAGCAGGCAGCCTTCAGCTTTTAAGGACAACGAGGTTCCCTTCACATGAGTTTGGATCTCATCAATGGAAGGGTTGCCTCACCCTCCCTCCGTGGCTACATTCCTGTTGGTCCTGTCCCCAAAGCATGCTTTCCACTTAAAAACTAAAAGCAGAGTCCCAGCATTCCTGGAGCTTTCAGTCTCATCCAAATATGTTCCAGTTTCGATTTATTCAGAATTTTGAAAACCAGAGCCCTCGGGAGCGGCAAGGTCGGTGCATACATATGTATGACCTTATCAATGTGGAGGCAGAAATTCCATGCATTCAGAAAGCCCTAAGCCAGAGGTGGTTGTTAGCTGGAATTGATTTCTTCGTGCTGCTAAGGTGACTTGTGTGACCTTACCGTTGTAGCAGAAAGGGTCATATTTACTCAAGAACTGATCTGTTGGCTGTAGGCAACACAGCTCAGGCTTCTGTCTTTCCTGACGAGGTAGCCAATAGCTAAATGAAACCATGGGAAATACTCCATCTAGAAATCAGCTATGCACTCTGACCCACAGCTAATATTTCAAAAGTAAAATACAGGTAAGCCTGCTGAGGTTCTTGCTCAGCCTGGGTGCAATGTGCAACCAGGAACAGCCAGAGATGGAGGAATCGATTTATATCACGGAACTTTAAAATCAGAAATATTTTATATATTAAGGTATGTTAATATATTTATTGTCACATTTGGTGGTAACTGAATAAACAGGCCTCAAGGCGCATCCTCAATGAACTTCTAGGCGGTTACTAAAGCTAAGAAGGTAAGCTTTATATTCTGACAGGAAATTATCTCTGTGGGATCAGTTGAAGGGAGAGAAGCAAGGACCAGCAAGATAGGTGTATAGCACAGCTATTTGTGTTCAAAGTACAGAATTGAAAGTTGTGTGAACATGTGCGTGCGTACATACAGACACAAGGAGAGCAGACACTTCAGTGTGGAGGGACTCTCTGAGGAGACCAAGTAGCTTCATCAGAGGCTGCCTCAGGGCAAGGGGGCTGGAGTGGTGGTGATGGGGTTAGGAGAAAGGCAAGCTTCCCTCTTCCCTACTCCTTTTATACCATCTGAATCTTTTGTTAGCCTTCCTCTGCACTGCCTATTAAAAATACAAATAAAAAACAGTATTCCAAAGTCTGACTTTGATTTAGAGCTTAGAAATGAGGACATTAAGATTTCATATCCCCTTTCTCCTTTCGGGCAGAAGCAGGTCCCTTCCATCATTGGTACTTGCTTTTGAATGAATGGTATTTTTAGATATTTTCCCCCCCTAGAGCCCAAATCTCACTGCATTAAAGCAGCCAGGGAAATACAGAGCCCAAGTTCTGTATCCTAAATGGTTTTCGGTCATGGAGAAACTACTTTCTCCCTAACACTGCTGTTTATAGCAGTGGGAGCTTGCGCTGAGGTAATTTCGTCTTTTCTTCCTGCTAGATTAAAGAAAGGGCTTAATCTTTTTTTTTTTCTTTCTTTCTTTGCTGTCCCTCTCTGAGAAGGTTCTGTTGTCCTTTCCTCAAAGTGAGCATAGATCTGAAAACAGCTCTAGTGCATTTCTGCCGGAAAAAAAAAAAAGCAAGAAGCTATTAACAGAGACACTTGAGGCGGCTGTGCAAGGCCATTACCCCAGAAATAGATTAAAGCAAGTTTGCAGATACGCGCTCGCCCAGCATTCTCGCTCGTACCTGCAAGAACGTGGCTCTGTTAGTGGGAGACAGATGTTCTTATCTCATCCCCCTGACAAACTAAAGTGAAACAAATAAAGACAAATAAAAAGGCTACCTTCTGGGAATTTGCCTTGTTTCTTTCATTCTGAGTCATATATTTTGGATGGGCTCTGGAGTTTGTTTTTTCCTCTTGTCTCTCTGGCATTCTATCCACTTCCCTGCCACACCGAACGTAACTGCCTAGGACTGTGGCTCTGAAATAGCTGCTTGAGTTTATTTTCAGTGCCCCATGCTTGGTGACCTGTGAGGCAGCCTGCATAAAACTAGGTGCTCATCTCCCAGTTTCCCTGTAGGCCCAGAGCTTAGCCAGGGCCAATGGAAATGAAGAATTAAAACAGTTACGCACCAGGACGGAACCTGTTCACGTTGTTTCTCTCTGTGCCTCTCCTCATTTCTACTAAGAGGTCCAAAGAGCAAAAGACGAAGTTCAGTGGTGTCCCAGTTAACGTTTAAAGAGAGGTGCTTGGGAGGATTAAACATAGTTCTCCAAAATTCATTTGCTTTGTTATTAAGTTAATTATTTGTGTGTGTGTGTGTGTGTGTGTGTGTGTGTGTGTGTGTGTGTGTGTGTGTTTGATGGGGGAGTCATGTGTGGAGGTGGAGGGCAGCTTTATGGAGTAGGTTGTTTCTCTCCATCTTTATGTGGGTTCTAGGGATCGGAGCACCAAGAGTTTGACCCCCTGAGCCAAGCCACTGGTTCAGCAGTCCATTTCAAACAGCGATGCCTGAGATTTCTTCCATTTAATACATGAATCAAGACTAGAAGGTGTATTTGTCAAATCTAATAAGATCCCAGCAGGACAGTCTCTTCCAGACTCCATTATGCCTTACCAGACACCTCAGGCATCAGATGTGAGAGGTACACCCTGTCACAGAAACTGGATGTCAGGATTTGAGATCACAGGAAAGGTAATAACCTCTTGGCATTAAATCATTGGTTCTCTAACCTGGCTGGCTGCACAGGCATTTCCTGTGCCTGAAATTTCATCTAGAACTGAGTAGGTGGGGTTGGGGTGAAGTCCAAGCGTGAGAATCACTAAGGTATCCAGCTGTGTGTCCAAGCAAAACACTGCACACTGTAGCTTCAGAGTCGGGCTGTTGAGACTAGCTCAGTACCACCTCCCTGGTTGGAAGGACCATTCAGACAGACTTGGATAATTTATCACTCTCTGCGGTGTCTACATTGTGTATCACTTTACAGAGTACAGGGCACTCTCTCATCACAGCCCCTCGAAGCAAATAAGACGGGAGCGCTATTTATCTCCATTTTACAGATGAGAAAAACTGAAGAGCCAAGAGAGTTGCTGAAGGTCAGCTGCACAATGAGTCAGACACAGATCTGGACCTTCAAAGAAGCACTCGGAGTTCACTATAGGACCACAGCTTCCTCTAGCTTTGACCTTCAAGATGATGAGCCATGGCACTGGAAACCATTTTACTTCCTAGAGGCAGGGAAAGCATAGATTCCAGATGTTGTGTGATAGACTTTTCCTGGGGAAATGCAACACACATGTTGTTGTACAGTGTGCAGTGTTCTGCTCAGACATACAGCTGGACACACATTCACTCCAGAAAGGGAACCCAGCACAGGCCAAGGTAAGGATTGCACCATGGCCCAATTCATTGAAGCAAAGTGTTTTTGTTGTTTGATTTTTTTAATTTTTTTTTTTTTTGAGAAAGAGAGACAATTAAAGCTTTATTTGTTTGAGTGATCTGTACTTCTTCATCCCTGTCTATCCAAACACCAAATAAACAAAAATTTACCTTTCAATTTGTAGGCAAAGACGCTCACTGAATAGAAACATGACAAGCCCTCTTATTTTTAGTGTTTCAATAATGTTGAATTAATTATTTAATAATTGCATTTCATTAAACTGCTGTTTGCCCTGACCCAAGGAACAGGCTAGCTGTGTATGACACAAATGTGAGACATAATAAAAATGTACTAAAACCTTTATAATATTTTTATATTTTCAGAGGATATAATCCTAATGAGGGCTTTTCAACTGTTAGTAACCGAAGCATGCAGGGGGTGGTTACTTACAAGGAGCAAGGTAAACTCAGAAGCAAAAAGCCCACCTTAACAGAGAAGATTCCCGGAAGCTGCAGCGCTGGACCGCTGTGCACATTGGCAGGCAGACAGCACTTCTCTTGCTGATTCTTATAAGGTCAGAGCATCTCTTTGCTCTGCAGTTGGGCTGGTCAGAGTCCTCTTCTCCAACATCCCCAACTGGGTGGGAGGAGCCCTCAAGAATCTTTCAAGTTTCTATTCTCTTAGACTTGTAACCTATTGTATAACATCCTGGTGCTCATGAACCTTCCCCTCTCTCCTGGGGGTGGGGAGGGAATATTTCAATTTAGAGGATACTGCCCTACAACACCATACTGCAGTGAACTACTCCTTAGTTCTTGATACAAAGGGCTAGCTTGTGTGTGTGTGTGTGTGTGTGTGTGTGTGAGAGAGAGAGAGAGAGAGAGAGAGAGAGAGAGAGAGAGAGAGAGAGAGAGAGAAAGGGAAGCAAAATAAGCAACAGTGAGGGGTATAGTCACCATTGAGGAAACGGGCAAGACAGACAGGGAAATGCATATCTCTCATTTGGGGCCTCAAATGAAGGCAGTGCAGTTATTACAAGCAAGCTGCTATGTATTTGGAAGACTGCCCACTGCACTGGGAAACCAACCATGGCAAGGGGCAGCCACATGAATCAACAAGGTCACCTTGGATGGTCTTTATGAGTGTGCCAGCCAGTCTGCGCCTATTTTTATGAGTGTGTTTGTGTGTATGTGCTAGTTGGCTGCCAGCGGGATGTTCAAGCAAGCAAGAGCCTATGGACATGTACTATAAGTGGAGGAAAAAAGAAACACCCTGGGAAGCATTAGCATAATTATATAGCCAGCCTGTTTCTTACCTAGAGGTAAATGCAGGCTTCACAATCCCTGTCCGTTGTGACAACCGTTCAGATACAGAAATGTGATACGCAGAGGAAAGTTTCTTCCTCTCTCCTGTTTAACCTCTCTAACCCTCTAGCATAGCTAAAGGTGTGCCCAATGCCTATTGACTAGACTCAAACTTCGAATCCATGGCAGAGTCTGCTAGAAAGAATGACATATAAACTGTGAGCAGAACACCAGTGTAAACAAGATAATGCACAGGAATGCCTGAGCGAGGCGATTAGCATTCAGTTATTCCGAACCTGGCGTGACCTTGATGCTTAAGGAGCTGAGTGGAACCCAACCTGCAGCTTACAGGAGAATGCCATCTCCTATGCTCAAAATGGCTATTCTCTGGGTTCAAAGGCTCATGGAGCACCCTTCCTCATAAAGACACACATGACAAAAACTATCTCGATACAACTTTCCGGTGTCAGAACTCATGTCTCCTTGCCTTTGAGCCAAAGACCCTTTGAAGCACCTCACCTTTGATCTGAATTTCCAAGGAATCTAAGTGTTATGTCACCTTTCAGAGGCATCTTTAACGTCAAGATTTCTGACTACTTTGAAGATCTTAATATATGGTGAAGCGCACACATTTCTTTGGATATTTCTTTCATTACTAATTCAAACAAGAGAGTTTACCTGTGATTACCATATTCATTAGCACCATATCTGCCTTCCCCTTCTCTTTGTATAGGAAAATGTTCAACCCAAGCTCCTAAAACCATTTCACCACTCCAGAATGGCAAGGTAGCTACACCAAAGCCTGTGACCCATTAAAACCGGTTGGAGTTGATCTTCTCGAACTTACCATGCAAATGAATCCTTTGCAAAAGGGCAGTCTTCATTCAGAGGGATTTGAATGGAATCTGAGATTCTGCATTTCTTATAAGTCCTGATGATACCGACAGTGCAGATTTGAAAACAGCACCACTGCGAACTGCACCAGACAACCTGTCCTTGAACAATCAGTTCTCGCAAAAGGAGTCCCCCTCTGCCTCCTCCAACATCAACTTTTGAAGGCCAAGTATCTCCCCTTATGAGGCAAGTGTTTGGGGATTTGTTGTTTGTTATTTGTTTCCAAGGTTCATAGGATAATTTAGTAGAAACAAGCCAAATTCACGTGGGGTTAACACTCTTTGCTTCTATTGGACTATCAACTGGTAAAGAAAAATACTACAGCAGATGCAAAAATAATCCTTCTTGTTGAGGTCCCAGAAGCAATGGGCTAGTCCCCTGGCTGCAGGCTAAAGTAGATTCTGGGTTATGTGAAGCCCAGGAGGTTGGTTACTAGAAAGAAACTGGATGATTAGAGTTCAAAAGAAACGTCTTCCAAGAGGGTCTTCCTTCACCAGGCATCGTCTGTGTCACATTGCCTTGTTCCCATCCTTCCCCAGTGTGAACATAGAGGCACACACACATTTACGTGTGCAAATACCCACAGACACATAGCACATTTCCTAGGCAATCTCCCTAGGCTCATTTAGAAGGCTCTGGTATACCATCTGTTCATATCATCTATTCTCTACTCCTCCATGTTCCTGAGCAATAACATTGTAACGACAATAATAGCCATGGTTTCACTCTTTCACACTTACCACACTACTGTGATATAAAGACTACCACTATTCTCACTTTGTGGACAAGGATTCTAAGGCATAGAAAGGACAAGAAGTTGGCCCAAAGTGACATGTGACATACCTAATAAACAAGGGATACAAATCACATAATCTGAGATCAGAGTCCATGATTAGGACTACTACATACTATTTTTTTCATCCCTTCAATTGCCTTATGCACAAAGAAAGAGAGAGAAAGAGAAGCTTTATTATGCTCTTTATCTTTTATAGTGGATGGCTCATTAAAACTAGAGCCAAAATAATTAGCAACCAAATAAATTAGTTTCTTTTCCAGGAGAGTGTTTTCAAACACTCCCCTGAGGTGAGGGAAAATATTTGCATTCTGTCCCTGTTGGTGTGTGCAGTGGAGTGAGGTCTCCTCAGATGGGCTGGATCCTGGTAAGGGTGCAAATAAGAAGCCAGCCGAAGTTGTGGTTTCTCCAGGAAAATGTGTTGGCACTTCTTCTTCCCTTACATTTGCATAAGTGCTAACTGTTTAGAAGTCCATGATGGTGCTCTCTGAAGCTATCTTTATTGTACTAGCTCCCATTGTTACTCATTTTCTGGATAATCATGAGGAATAATATTAAGATCTCTGTGCATACCAATTGTGTGCATACATTGTAAGTTTTTCTATGCTTCTCCTATTCTAAGCATTTTGTAAATCCTTATTTCTAGAATAGCATATAATATTTTTGACCTTTTACATGCACTTCACTGTGGCTGTTTTATCACACAAACATTGCCACTGCCTTCCCTAGCATGTTACCATGAGTGTCTTAATTTCGTTTCCCTGGCACTGTGAAAAAAACACCTTGAACTAAAGCAACTTAAGGGAGAAAGGGTTTATTTGTTTGGCTCACAATTCCAGGTGACTCATTGTTACGGAGGAACAGAAGGCTTCAGGACTTGAAGCAGCTAGTCACAGTCAAGAGCAGAGAGCAATGACTTTATTTGTGCATGGTAATGCTCAGCTTATACTTTCTTTCATTCAGTTGAAGGTCAGGTCCAAGAAATGGTGGCACTAAAATTCACAGTAGGTCTTCCTACCTCAACCCAATTAAAGAAAATCCCTCACAGGCATGCTGACAGGCCAACCTGATCTAGACAAGTCCTCATTGAAACTGTCTCACCAGGAGATTCTAGAATGTGTCAAGCTGACAAAACTAGCCATCACAGTGGTTATCTTAAGCTGATCATACTTCAGTTTATCTGTGCCAGCAAACGCCAGGGTGCAGGTTCTTCTCTATGTAGCCTAAATATCTATACCATGTCACACTTACCAATGATGCCCTAACTTTGTCATACCAAAACTGAAGGGCAAAAACAAATGGCATGATAGACTAGGATCTATAGATCTAAGAAAACAAACTTGAAGTTTGGTGAAGGTTTGAGGAATCATCTTCACAGATAAAGGGCAGGACTTCCTATTAGCTTATGAACTGCAGAAATCCATCCCCCATAAACTGGTTATGGAAAGAGCTTCAAAGCAAAGATCTACAAAGCCCCATCTTTTCTAAAGTTGAAATCTACTCCAAGTCCCTGGATGCATGGAGCCTCAGATGTTTGAAAAACAGGGTCAGTTATGAGCATTTATATGATTTTCCAGGCTGAAAATCTTGCTTCCCCTTTAGGGGCTGTGGTGAGATTAACTCAAGTTCATTCCCATGGGATCAATTTGTCAGTGGTTTTCGTTTAGTTTTGTTTTTATTGCTTTTCTGCTCCTCTCCCGCCCTCCCCTCCCCCACACCTTTTTGGCGTCCATGATACAATGTGGCATATGTTAGGTACTCATTAAGCATGTCTTGAGTGAGTAAATATGGAAATGGAACACATTTGACACTTCAAAGTGTCAAAGTTCCATTTCCTGAAGTTTATGCAGAAAAAAAACAAACCAAAAAACCCTGAGTTTTCATTCAAAGGTTAATTAGAAGAATCAATACAGGCCGCTGAATGCCATCAGATTTACATTAAGGCAAATTTGGCCAAAAAAAAAAAATTGAAATGTATCTGTCTGTGTAATTTGTACAATATGGTCTTGAAAACAGTCACTAGTTACAGTGTATTGCTTAAGTAAGTGGTATGGCTGTATGTGGGCTGAATATGAAGATACTTTTCCAATTTTGTTATTAAAATATTTTATGCTTCTAAACTCTAAGATCACAAGAGAAGAATATTATTCTCTCTCAAGCCCAAAACCAAATCCCATTTCAATAGGGACTTAAGATCTTTCCTTCTCACTAGAAAAAGAGTAAATTTAATTTTTTTTTTATTCTGGTCAATTAAAAATACCACTGCTATAAAACTCCCAAGTGAATTTCTCTTTGGGAAAAAATAAATTGAAAGCAAATAAGTGATTCACTGAACAGATGTGAAATGAATTTTACAGCCTGTCCTCCCAGCCAGTGTCAATGTACTGTTCATCTGGGGACAGGCTGGTACTCAGAGGTGCCATAGAGAGGGGAAGGGCAGAAAGTGTGTTATATCTAAGGAAGCTTACCGTAAGAATGCATCACACTTGGCAAACAGGCAGAACACTTAATGCCCCTTGGCCAGTGCTGTACAGAGGTTTTGATAATTAACTAACTCCAAAAAATAGATTCTGTGTTCTCCATGGAAAATTAAAATGCAGGCTGAGGCTGTGTCTCCGAAGTGGAATGCTTGTCTAGTCGGGGCAAAGCTCAGGGATCAGTCCTGTGGAGTTTCACATACACACATGTTCAAGCCTCCATTAACCCACACCCAGTCACATACATTCCACACTGCACTGCATATGAAAGACAGGGCAGGAGATTCCTCTCTGCTCATGTGTCAAATGCCCTTCTCCCCGGGCCTTCTCCCTCAGCTGCCTTCTCCTTGTTCACAGGGAGCTTTCAGGGATTTCTCTGCTAGATCTTCTAGAAGTTCAGCCAAGTTCTTGAGTCATACTTCCTGCATCCCATTGGAAAGCTTTGTTGAAGCGTCCACATGTTAGTTACCAGACCACCAGCTGGACCGTATTGAAAGGGTGTGTGAGTCTTCTAAATTAGATTAAGAGAGCACACAGTCTTCTATAAATAATTTAACTTACAAAGTTAGCCGGCCACTGAATCAGGGACGGATTCATTTTTAGAATATGCCACATTAATAAGCAATTACTCTGTAACAAATGCTACATAATCTCTTCATTCATGAAAAATATTCATATGAGTAACTTCCGATTCTCTCTTCACCCTTAACAATTGCCATTATACATCCTTATTCTGAAGTTCAATATTTGAGCATTATTCTGTACAGTTAATATATATTAAAGCCATATGTACAAAGCTCTGTGCTGAATTCTGTGAGAAAATATCCAACATTAATAAGACCTAAACTTTTCATTCAAGGGGCTTACAAGTGTAGTGACTAAATCTCCTGGGTTTTAGAGAGAAAGCCACCTGAGTTTAAATACCAGCTCTGCTTGCTAACCTTGGACAAATGTATTAATTTCTCTGAGCTCTGGTTCATTGTTCTGTGAAATGGAGATGATAATAATAGCAAGAGGTAGAGAAGATTGGGAGCCACATAGGCCAGCACAGATAACAACAACAACAACAACAAAAACCACGAGTCCATAGACCAGCTTTGAGAATGACAGGTCAGTGTAAGCTGTGAGTGATTTGGCACCAGACTACACATGGCCCTGAATAGCAGGCATTATCTAATAGACAATGGGGTATCTTTCAAAGTTTTTGTGCAGGATTAGGACCTTGAATAAATGTGTCCTTCAAACAGATAATGTCTGTGTACAACATGATAGATACCTAACATGAAGGGAAATTAGAGGCAAAGGCATTTAAAGGTTGGCCTCAAAAGTACAGGACATGTGGAACAGATGGGCATAAAGAGAATAAGATCAAGAGGAAGTAGAGCGAAAGGTGTGGAACCCTTACTTCTTGGCATGGGATGGCCATGCTACTGTTGAACTCACAGAAGGTTTGGTTATCTCACAAGATTCATATAAGACTGGGCCTATCAATACTCTGTCATGGAAGAGGGGGGGCTCATGGACCCCAGCTTTCCCAAAGATTTATACATAGTTAATGGTTAATGGAAGATAGCGATAACTTTAGGGGTGTAGCCATTGGTAGTTTGCCTATGCTTACCCATATTCCTGAAAACAAAATTAATGAAACTCATAGGACCACTAGAAACAAAATGAACAGTAGAAAATTAAATGACAACTAAATGGAAGATGGGACCTGAGACTGGAGTCTGGAACAGATAAATGTCATTAGTAGGACAATAGGTGAAATTCAGATGAAGATCATAGTTTTTGCAAATCATCGGTAGTGAAGTTTCCCTTGATCAGTGTTCCACAGTTATATGATGTGTCGACATTGGGGAAACTGCATGAAGGGTGTGTAAGAAGTATCAGCACTATTATCTGATAGCTGTCCCTAAGGGTAAAGTCATATGCAGAGCCCAGGCAAGAGGGGAAGAAACAGAACCACACAGTGGTTCTGAAAATGAGATGATGAGGAAACAGAAATGATGAGAATTGGAAATGGCTGAGGTTATAGGGTGACAGAGCCATCAAGGAGAAACTGGCTGAAGCCTAGGGATGGAGAAGTTTCTAGTCACTGAAGTCCAGGGATGAATGGAATTCAGAGGCGCAGTAATGAGACCAAAGTTGCCATGTCAAGACAGAGATGCTAACAGAATAGTTCAGTGTAATATGTTTCCCTGGAAACTGGGTGTGAAAGACAAGGAGGAAACAGATCAATGTCAAGGTTGGGGGTCACCCAACCTACAGAACATAGTTGGAATGATGAAGTAAATACATGAATCAGAGAAAAGAGGCAAAGATGGATAAAAATAGATGCTGGTAGGAAATATCCAGTTCACTGTGAGGAAAGTGAAAGAGGAGAGTCACACCAGAACTCCATTTCCTTTGTCAGGAGGAAATTTGTTGTTAAAAACATTCTAGATTTAGTAAAAACAGAAAAGAGAAAAAAATAAAACCAGGGTCATTTATTTGAGGTTCTAAATAACTGGAGAAAATAAAGAACAAATTTCCTAGATCAATCCAACATTAAGCACAAAATATTACTGATATGTAAAAGAATTTACCTGTGCTTTATAGCATTGATTTCAAAGTTACAGCCCAACCAGAGGGCCTCTTATCAAGAAAAAAAAATGACAGCAAATGCTGCTGGAGAGACTCTGGCGCTAGAGGAACCCATCTGCACATCTGGTGGGAGGCAAACCTGTGCAGTCCCTATGGAAATCAGTATAGAGATTCCTCAAGAATTCTCAGAAATAGAGCTGCAGTATGATCAAGCTATGCTGCTCCTAGGTATTCGTCCACAGGCTCTAAGCCTAGGCACAAAGTCTTTGCACATCCATATTTATTGCTTCACTATTCCCAATAGCTAGGAAATGCAACCATCCTAGATGTCCATCCACAGATAAATGGTATGTAGTCACAATGAAAGTTTATTCATCTGTAAATTGAAATGAAATCATGCTTTCTGTAAGAACATAGAACTTGAAATCACTGTGTTAAATATTAGAGCAAGAATGACATATGTTTTCTGTCATATGTGGATCCTAGATAAACTATTGTGAGTGTGTGTGTGTGTGTGTGTGTGTGTGTGTGTGTGAGAGAGAGAGAGAGAGAGAGAGAGAGAGAGAGAGAGAGAGAGAGAGAGAGAGAGAACCAGAAAAGGGACCATGAGAGTAAAAGAGAAATCTCAAAAGAGAGGGAGGGGGAAAGAGAAAGAAATAGAATCCTATGACATTAAAAAAAGAAGATGGACTACTTGGTGGAAAGAAAGGAGCCATCAACATGGGTACATTGAGGTCAGGGAGTAAGAAGGGAGAAAGAAGAAAGTACATGAGAAAATGTCATAGTGAAACTCATTACTTTGTATACCGACTTTAAAAAATTAATTAAAAAATAAAATAAATCCCACACAGGGAAAAAATGGAAAAGGTGAGCAAAAAAGAAAATTCTCAAAGTTTAAACAGCTGTCCAAGTACACTAGCTCTCTGCAGAATGTCATGTCTATTGAGAGGAATGAGTTAAGTGAAGACAGTCTGGCTGACATGCATTTACATAGTAATTCACTCAAGAGTCACACACACACACACACACACACACACACACACACACACACACACACCACTTGGCATGTGCATGTCATGTTTAAGATTTGGACATCTTATCATTTAATATATGTTTAGTAGACCTGTAGTAGTTGTACATATCTGTGGAGCCTGGTGTGACATTTCAGTACATGTGTACAAAGAGTGAATAATGATCAGATTAAGGTAATGAGACTGTCCATCACTTCAGACATGTGTCACTTATTTGTGTTGAAGACTTTCAAAATCTTTTCTACTTTAAATTTATATTTTTTATAAACCTGTTTTGAAAACAAAGTGGTCCAGGTCTGTTTTTTGAGCTCCCCAATATGTCAGAGGAGCAGTTTATCCATGCACCTCTCTTTTAATACTTCGTTTTCTCCAGTTCTAGATGGTTCTTAAGAGTCCCACTGTGTTGCCAAAGTCTTGGCCTCCAGGGTCTGAACAATCTGAGCCAATCATTCCGACTCTGGGTCATAAATGTTGGAGGCAATCCGTAGCTATGTGTTCTGAAGGACTGAGCTTATAGAAGTGAAGACAAGCTTGGGTTTACAGTGAGACCAGAAATGGCTCATAGGAGTTCTGTGTGTCATTTGACTGAATTCAGTTGCTCTTGCTCAGAGGAGTCACCACCCATCTACCTCCACTCAGGGGTATTTGATTTAGTCCAACAAAGTCCTGATTTTTCCCAAAGTTGTTAGGAATGATGTGTTACAATTGTTAGAGTCATAACTAATGTGCCTACCTGTGGAGAACTCTGCTCAGCATGATTCTTTCAAACTATTTCTAGTATGCCCTTGTGCCTTAGGCAGGAAAGGATTTATTGAATTTGATTGGATTTTAAAATCTTTCCCTCTCTCTCTACACCTTTCCTCCCTTTCCTCTGTCCCTTCCTCCCCCCTCCACTTTCCTTCTGGCATTAAGGCTAAGCAAGCTATTCGCTATCTAATCCAGACCTAGAATCCATAGCCATATAAATACATCTCTGTCTCTTGATACCACTTAGTTTATAGGTGAAACATTAATCTAATTAATCCTAATCAATAAAAAAATTGGGAGTCAAATATTGGGGTAAGAACCTGAAAGATCAGAAAACTGGGAGCAGCTGCCAGTTGCTTCCTACCTCTTCTGTTCCTCCACCCAAAAAGGCTGAGATCCTCTCTTAGTCCTGCCTTACCACTTCCTGTCTCCTCTCTCTACAGTCCTCCAAACTCCTATGGTCAGTTAGTGGTTAGTGCCCTCTGACTCCATGCAAGCTTAATTTGTCAGAACACAATCAAAATATCACACAACGGAAACAATTTTCATTTCTAGACAAAAATATGCAGAATATTATTTGTTATATAGCGGAGACGGGAGTTTGAAAACGAGTCCAATCTGGAGGTCTCTTCCTTCTACCACACTTGTAGCCTTGAACAAATGGCTTAATTTTTCTAGACTCCCCACTAAGAAGGACAGTGGGTAGCTGAGAGTCAGTCAACAAACAGTAAGCATCCCACAGGCCATCTATAAGAAGCAGTAGCTACTGTAGGTGAGGAGGCTGGGGTTTAAACATGATATGTCATTTACCAAAGAACCCTGAAGAGCAGACTCTAAAATCTACACGTAACCATTTGATAACATGATGTGATAATGCCTACCTCACCAGAAGGTTAAAAGATTAGCGTTATTATAGACATTGAGTATGACACTTCATACGCAATGGTTATGATTTGTAAGAACTAAGTACATTAGTCTTTCCTTCTCCATTCTTTTTATGTCCAACTCTGAGCCTTAAGAACCAAGCATGATTACTTTTTGAAAAGCAGAATTACATGCAACAGAAGTAGGTAGTGCCTTAACACTATATTTTCATCGTTCAAATAGTCACATGTATAAATAATTCAAATTCACCTTCTTATAGTTAGTAATATCCAATAGAGTGGGTAAACAATAAGTTAATAAGCAAATTATCACTCAGCTATGGGTTGGGAACTGATTTTTCTCTTTTCAAAGGACAGAGAAGGCCATTTTCATTATGATGGCCTTACTGATCCATGAGTATTGAAGATCTTTCTGTCTTCTGATATTTTCTTCAATTTCTTTCTTCAAAGATTTGAAGTACTTGTCATACAAGACTTTCACTTGCTTTGTTAGAGTTACCCAAAGATATTCTATATTACTTGTGGCTATTGTGAAGAGTGTTGTTTTCCTGACTTCTTTCTCAACACATCTATCATTTGTATACAGGAGGATAGTGATTGTTTTTATTACTCTTGTATCCAGCCACTTCATTAAAGGTGCCTAGCTCTATTGTCATTAGAAAGGCCCCATCCAGCAAATGGTGGAAACAGATGCAAAGATCTACAGTCAAACTAGGCTGAGCTCTGGGAATCCTGCAGAAGAGGGGGAGGAAGGATTCAAAGAGCCAGAGGGGTCAAGGACACCACAAGGAAACCCACAGAATCAACAAACCTGGGCTCACAGGAGCTCACAGAGACTGAACTGACAACCAGGGAGCCTGCATGGGATTGACCTAGGCCCTCTGCATATATGTTACAGTTGTGTAGCTTTGTCTTCTTATAGAACTTCTAACAGTGGGAACAGAGATCGTCTCTGACTCTTTTGCCTGCTTTTGGGACCCTATTTCTCATACTAGGTTACCTCATCCAGCCTTCATTCAACTTGATATGCCATGTTTGGTTGATATCTATAGGAGTCTTGCCCTTCTCTGAATATAAATGGAGGAGGAGGAGTGGGGGTTGTGCAGAGGAGAGGTGCAGGGAAAGACTGAGAGGAGAGGAAGGAGGAGAAATAGTGGTCAGATTGTAAAAATTTTTTTTAATTTAAAAATTTAAAAAACAGACAGAGAGCCTGAAAGGTAAAAATTCTGCCCAGAAGAGGCTTAGAGGACATCTTGCCTTAGAGGCTACTCACAGGAATTTAGTTTTGGCTTCTCCCATGCTCAATAGCCTCAAAGAAAATAAAACATCTAGGAATAAACCTACCCAAGGGAATGAAGGCACTCTGCAACAAAAACTTTAAACCTCTGAAGAAAGAGATAGAGATAGATACTAGAAAATGGAAAGAAATCCCATGCTCATAGATAGGTAGAATTAACATTGTGAAAATGCCCATTTTACCAAAAACTATTTACAGTTTTAATACAATTCCAATCAAAATCCCCATCTCATCCTTCACAAAAATAGAAAAAAATATCCTAAAATTCATATGGAACCACAAAAGACCTGATAGCCAAAATAATCCTGAGGAAAAAGAAATAACCTAAAGGGATTACATTTACAGAGCTTAAACTATTTTACAGAGCCATAGTAATAAAAACAGTATGGTATATGCACAAAAATAGACATGTAGACCAATGGAACAAAATAGAAGGCCTAAACACAAGCACATGAAACTTCAGCCACTTAATACTTGACAAAGACACCAAAAACACACTGAAAAAAAAATAGTAAGCACTTCAACAAAGGGTGCTGGGAAAAGTGGATGTCCACACACAGAATTAAATTAAACCCATATTTATCACTTTGCACAAAGATTAACTAAATGATAATCATGGACTAACCTCTGAAATGGTAAGCAAGCCCAAGGTAAATGCTTTCTTTTCAAAGTTGCTTTGGTCATGGTGTCTCTTCACAGCACTAGAACAGCAGCTCAGACAACATCTGAGAGAGGATTAATATCCAGAATATATAAAGAGCTAAAAAAATCAAAATAAGAAATGACCCATTTAAAAAATTATCCTGAGACTTGAGGAAAGAATTCCAAAATGAAGCTTAAAATTTTTTAAAGGCTAAGAAATACCAATAACACTCATAATTTCATGTATAAGTGAACACATATAGTTTTAATGAACTTTTCTTATCTGGAATGACAATGTTCCCTCCAAGAGCCAAAGACCACTTAAAAATCCTAATACCAGATATGAGAAATATTCTTGTGAGTTGTTGGGCCAAGACAATCCAAGAGACTCCCAAAACATACAGCCGGTTGCAACCGCCCTTTCTTGTTCTCCAGATGCAGAAAGTAAATTCCTATGCTGGAGACACCACGCCCTTCAGAAACAGAGTCAAAAGTTCCCTGAGCTGGAACTGACCTGCATTCCTCCTCACCAAAGACAGACCATAGACCAGAAGGCACCAAAGCAAGCTTCTAAAGGAGGGGTCAACCAATAGTCCTACTCAGCTATGATGCCTATGAGCCATATCAACCAGCATGGCATGGTAGGTAACCCTAAGGGTGCAGTAGTGCTATGCATACCTTGGCATTAACCAATGACTCTATAGTTGGATTTAAGTCCTATTCAACAAGAGGAAAATCATGCCTGGTATTAGAAACCTAGGTAACTACTCAGTGTTAATGAAGTCATGGTTATTGGAGAAGAATCTACAACCACTAACTTATTAAACCATCATAATCCCGAATAACAGTCTATAAACACTTGTCCTTACACCCACAGATTAGCATAGTCCTCACCCTCATTCTCTTTGCAACAGATGGAGACCACCTCAGAAAACCATAACCAATCAAAAGGCAGAGCTGCTTAGCCCAATCCCAATGGATGTATCTATAAAACATTCCTGCACCTAAGGCCCAGGGATCATTGCGGAAGAGGGGGAGAAAGACTGTAAGAACCAGACGATCAGGGAGTTTGCTGTGAGAGTGTGTCTCCTAGTAACGTCAGAAGCTCCACCCATAAAATCTCTCCAGCATGACTGCTCAAATGTCAGTTGAACAATGATGGACACCAGTGAACATGTTGAAGTGAATGTGGAAAAGCCCACAAGGCCTCAACCTTATACAAAGAACTACAGGTAACTGGGAAATGCTGGGAACAGGAGAAATAGTCTTCCCCTGGGAGTAGCACATCAATTGGCTATGCAATACCAGCAGGTCAGCCCTGAAAACACATGCGAATAACATTATACAGACTTAGTAGGTGATATGTATAATATATTCATATATAATATAATTATAAATGTATGCAACAATAATTAATGAAAAAAGACCATACATTCGAAAGAAAGCAAGGAGGGGTATATGGAAGGGTTTGGAGGGAGGAAAGGGAAGGGAGAAATGTTGCGATTATATTATGATCTCAAAAATAAAAAGGTAAAAAGAAAGATCCTCCCTTTCTCCACATTGGCTAACTTGTTCCATCTTCTATCTTGCTCAAAGATGTTTTCTCTTCAGTTTTGTCCCTCCTATAAGTGAAAATTAGAGATTTTCCAACATTCAATATTCGATGCTTTCTCCCTAGTCACCTGTTACCTGACTTCACACCCAAAAGTTGTCTCTCCATCTCTTTCTAAAGACATACACTGGTTAAACACAATTTGGGGTCTGTACCTCATCTGCAGCATGACCTTTGTCTCTGTAAGGGTCACATAACCACCTCTCCATTTCAGAGGTTGCTGTTGAGATATAGTAGTTCAAGGCAAAGCATACTTCTTATTTTTCATGCCTTTGAAAAAAAGACTTGGAGAGAGGTTGGTTTTTTATTAAAATAATTCATCTTTTTATGTCAGATGAACACTGTAATTGACATGATTACTTTGAGCTGATCTATTGTGGAATCAAACAAACTAAACAAAAACTAATTGAAGAAACAGAAATTAATAATGGTGCTGTACTACTGTTATTCTGCAATCAATTCTAATGAAAGCTGAGAACATAAATTCAGATGTTCTGGTCATAACATTGCCCATAAGTGGATTTATATGTATATGTCTGTTTGTATCACACAATGTATTTGGTGGCTAAGACAGTACAGTATGTTAAAATTGTATGGCAGGCCTGGGACAATTACATTTTTATGAGACTCGGTTTCTTCTTTTGAAAAAATGAGATAATAACGTCTGAAAATTTAAGTAATGATATTTAAGATAGTAATTATAACATATGTAGAGAAATTTAATATTTAGTGAAGGTTGACTATTGTTCTGTCACGTGTGTCTAATGTGATGTAGATTTGCACACATGCTCATGGCATGGATATACACACACACATGGAGTCATCTAAAAAACATAGCATCTCAAATTGGAACTATCGATTCTGCCAAGCCTTGGAAACTTGTTCAAGGTCACTCGAAGGATGTTCGAGCCATTACCTCCCTTGAATAGCAAACCTCCTAGGAGGGCGGTGATGAAATTCACCCAGGCTCTGATGACTGTTGATGACTTTGAGCGGCAAAGCAGAGTAGCACAGACACCTGCAAACTAATCCCGCTTATCTTCAGTCAAAACTAATAGTGCTATTCATTTCGAGTGACCCTAAAACAGCTCTTCACATTCCGATAGTGCCTGTGCAGCCATTAAATCAACTCTCTGGGAACAAATAGAGAAACAAATCAGCGACAGGCTTTCCTTTGTCAGGCTCTATCGGTTTTGGTGCGTTGTCTTTACATTATGGGACTTCTGGAGAAGCCGTGAGCCAGCAGGCAGACCTCTGACCCAAGCTAGGCTCATTTTCAGTATTTCCTCCAAACACACCCCTAGAAGAGCTCCAGGAACCATGGAGTCAATCTTCAAGTCCAGAAGATTGAAGTCGGAATCCCGGGCGCCCAGATCATGGGCTGAGTACTTTTAGTAAATTTAGGTCAGTGTTTTCCTCCACGGCACTTCCCATCACAAAAGCTTCTTACAAGTTCACACTCACTCAGGTATATGAAGCTTTGATTTGTGGCCTGGAAATGGTAGCCAGCTGACCACGGTTTGTTTCTTATCCAAAAACACAGCATTTTCTGTGGGCTTTCTGACACCACATTAAATAACTTCCAAGTCTAGAAACATTGTGATTTAGTAGAACAAAGGCCTGAAGAGATTAATGTCCCCCGCAAGGAACAATGAATACAAATTCTTTAATCAAAAACCCTGCTCCCCAGCTATTGCGAATTCTTCATTTTTGTATGCTATAAAGCCATCTGTCCTTAATGCATCCGCTAAAACATTCAGCAAATGTTAGTTACATTTCACTAGAGCATCACAAAAAATGTCTTTTTACCTACAGCACCTGCCTGCTTTACTTTGTGTTCAAAAATAATCCAAAAGTTTCAAAGAAAACAAATTATGTATATTTTTAGATAATATAAATTTTTAGATATTAGACATAAATTTAAATAAGAATACAAGTAAATTAAATACAAGTAAAATTTAAACTATTTTGTAAGTTGTGAGATTATTACTACCTTTGGGTCAACAATTGTTTTTCTTTCTTTTCATACTCAGTTAAGAAATTTGAAAATTGGACATCCAAATTAAATCAGTTAATTACCCTACAAAATTAAAACACATACTTTAAAAGTAAATCATAATTGCAAATATCCATAAGATTGTCTATGGCAGGAAAATAATTCCTCATACTCCAGAAAACATCTGAGTTTCTAAAAAGGAAAGTAAAACTATAGAGTGACACAAATAACTAAATAAAAAAGAAAAAAGAAAGGAGGAAGGGAGGTGGATCAGTGGCTGATGATAAATCAAAGCCTGTTGTTTTATGTTTGTATGCAGTGTGTCGGCCCCCATTCTTATACAAAGCCCTGGATGCCCAGTAAGACACACTCGTAAGATTTTCTCGGCCCTGAAGAAGGTGGAAGTTAGAAACTCTTGAAAAACCATTTGGTTTGTTCAATGGGCTTGAATTTTGTTAACTATTGATTCGAAGGTATAATCTGGTATTGGGGAAATTATTAAGGACACTCCGTGTAGTTAAAAGGGAGGTTTATTTTGTGGGGTAACTTACAAGTGAAGAGATAGTTTACAGGGAAATGCGTGGCACAGTCTGGTGGTGTTCTCTGGAGAACTCTGGTCGGTCTACCTTCAGTGTCCAGGGTCCAGGAACCAAGAGAGGTGGCACATCCAGCTCAGGGGTCTTCAAGGCCCTCTCTTGGCCCTGCCTTGTAGGCGTGACAGTTACCGAAGCCTCAATGGGGGTTGGAACTTCCAGATCAAAGCTGGAATGGCTACCCACTACAATCTGGAATCTAAAATCTACCATTTTCATCATTTCAAATAGACCTTCAGATCTCCTCAAATGACCAGAATGACAATTATAAAAGGTTTATTCTAAAGCCCTTTGCAAATACAATGAAAGTCACAAACCCTCTCTCTGCAACAGTTCCAATGGTACTTCAGGTGTGGCCATCCACCCGACTGAGCTTAATAGTTGCTAAAACAGAGGGAGCAGATGCGTGGCTGGAGCCTTGGGTGGGGGTGGCAAATGATGAACTCAATATGTGTCCCATCCATCTTTTTATAGCTCACGACTAACAGTATTCTGACAAAGTTGAGTTCTTAGCAAATTTTGGCTCAATAAAAATATGCCTTTTTATTTAAAAACTATAAAAATGTAGATGGAGAATAGCATAGGAGCCCTGACTCTCTGTGGCATAAAGAGACAACCAAATTACACTTTAACAATATTTCCTTTAGATAGCAATCCATGAGCTCACAGATCAGTTAGCACTGCCAGCTTCCTTTAGGACCAAGAAGAGTTAACACAGGTTCATGGTGTCTTGATTGACAGTCAAGAAAGCAAGTGTGCTTGGGATATATGCATTTCCATGGAACACAGCGTTCCCTTGCTTGAGGTGAATGATGTATCAATTTTGGTTCACTTATAGGTAGCACTGCTATTTGTTAGGCAATGCCTTCACAATTGTTTTTGACAAACCATAGACAACCCAACTCCCCTCCCTCCCCTGCTCAATAAGACCATCTGGCAGGCTCTGGAATGTGTTCAAAGAGAGGCATTTACTAACCCATGATCTTCTCTTTTGAGTAGGACTACTTTCTGAAACAATATATTAACTGCATAGATTTTCATATCTAACTAATCCCATGTGTCTATTAATAGCAATCAATTCAGAAGTCCCTGTCAGCATCACCCATGTCTCTTACATCACAGACATTTCAAGAAAATGCCAAATGTCAGAGAAGATGTAGACAGACTCTTGTTTACAAAGTTGTGCTGTGCATAGTTGTGAATGTGAGGAGACAATACAAAGATGCCTCTGGAGAAGAGACGAGAAGGTTAAAGTTCCCCCAGAGACAGGCTTCTACCCAGATATCTACTATTACTCCTTATCCTACCCTTCATTTCCTGCATCATGTATTTTAACCTGGAAAATCCCTTTGGCTATCAGAAGTCACAGTGGCAAACCAAATTAGCTGGCTTAAATGCAAATAAGAAGACACTTGATCTTGATTATTTGAGTTAGTACCTTTCCCATGCAAAAGTAGAAATAGCCCTTTCATACTCCCACAAATAAAAGCTCATCCCAAATTATAGTGACCATAAGCAAGTTGATGACCTCATAATCAAATACGAACCCTGTGGACATCCTCTCATTCCACACTGACTTTTCTTTATACATATAACTTGAGCCACTTAGGTTCTTTACTCAGTATTAACATCCACACAGCTGATGGCACTCAACACCCATTCACACAGGAAATGCTTATCTGTTCCAGCCTACCACATTCTTATTTGCCTGCCTCCAAACTGTCATCAAGCTAAGAAAGAAGTCTGAGGATGGGGACATTTCCAAGCAATTGTCATTTATTCCTTTTCATTGAGGATGCAATTTAACAGCTAAAAGTGAAAGCTTAGAATGGGCAATCGTTTTTTATTCAAGTCTGCAGAAACATAACAATATAAGGCAACTGCTTTCAAGAGACATGGAGCTTATTTATTATAGGAGGCAGCACAGAGACTGTTGGGAAAAATAAAACCTGTGGGTTCCTTCAGTGTCTCAGACTGTTATGATTTTAGCATAATAATATGTCCTTCCCTCCATGTGAGCGCACACACGCGCGCGCATACACACATTCTTGCTTGGATCAAAACCCCATGTACTAAATGGAATTGCATCTGGTGGGTCAGCTCACAGGGACTAAAGAATAAATTTTATTCTTACTATTTGAAAGCAGGAGGGGTTAGAATGTAAATTCAGTAATTAAAATGATCCAGATACTATCAGATATTACACCACAACTGATTCCTGACAATAGCAGTTTTGAAAGCCCTGGTGCTCAGGGATCACCACCATCCAATAGGGGCAGGCTACAACCTTGACTTGACACTTTATACAAAGCACAAGTCTTCAGGGCGCTCCCCAGACTCCAATGTCTGTATTCACTAGTGTCCTTGACATAGCACGCTGGTAATACAACCCTGGTCAGGCTTTCAGACTGTCTATGAAGATAAAATAGGATTCCATCGATAAATCTCATTACACCACACAAACACCTGAGGATGTCCCCAGGGATCACTGAAGAGCTAGTTCTGAATTTCAAAGATGCACTTTCTGTTACTGTAATTACAGAGAGATGGCAAAGCCAAAGAAGGCTCTTGAAGGCTCCAAGAATCTTATACTGAGGTGTGCTTTTGGATACAAAGCAGTGTTGACTGCAGCTGTGTGTCCTAAACTCTGAAAACAAAACCCAAACAAAAGAAGCACCTCAAAGAAAGGCTCTTAACTTTACATTCAGCATGTCTAGAGAACGAAATTAGAGGTATAAAACAAAGATGCTCAGGAAAAACTTGTTATTTAGAAAAGACTTAACTTTCCCCCAGCTGGTGGCAGATGTTGACTTAATAAACAAATCTCCCGTACTGAGGGCACACTACGTGCCAGCCACCACACTGAGTTCCAAGCATACAAACATAAACACCAGTCTCACCCCAGAACCCACCTCATCTATAAACTGCTGGAGCATGTGAAGGGGCCAGACCTGCAGATCCAAAGCTATAGGATCTCCAGGACACAAGGCAACAACAGGATATCCAAGAGGAGCAACGGAGAAAACCCACTACTGACAGTGTAGAAGAAGCCGGAGGCCTTGAGCCAGACCAATGACTCATGGCACTGAACACTTACAAGTAAAGACATCTGCACAAAGGGTCTACCATGTGACTAATTGGGTCACACTACAGTTTCCACGTCCATGCTGAGATTTTTGTTGTTGGTGGTGGTGGTTTTGTTTGGGTGTTTTTCCTTTTTGTTTTTGGAAGGGGGAGGTTGGAAGGGCAGAGGGCAGAAGCAAGGGCATGGGAGATGAGTGGGATCTGGATGCATGATGTGAAATCCACCAAGAATCAACAAATAGTTACAAAAAAAAAATTAGTCTCCATCTCAAGAAATTTAGTTCGTAATTTGAAAAACAAATGAATAAATACAGAATTACAGTCTAAAATACAACAAATTGGTTGAAAATATGAAGTTATTCTCTAATGGATTCCTGTAGGACTCACTAAGTTTGATAATTTAGGGAAAGCCTTGGTAATGAGGATAAATATACACAACTGGTTGTAGCTGAAATTTTCCTGTGTCCCACCTGGCCAGTGGTCAGGACAAATCTTTCTCACCTTCCAGTCCTGCAGCCACTTGGACCCAACTAAACACACAGAGGCTTATATTAATTAAAACTGCTCAGTTATTAGCTCAGGCCTACCACTATCTCTTACATTTAAACTCAGCCCATTTCTGCTAATCTATATGTCACCACATGTTCTGTGTGTTATTACACGCTGCTCCCTAGACGGCAGGCTGGCATCTCCTGCCTCAGCCTTCCTCTTCCCAGAATTCTCCTTGTCTGCTTATCTTGCCTATACTTCCTGCCTGGCTACTGGCCAATCAGCATTTTATTAAACCAGTGTAGAAAAACATTCCACAGCAACTGGTGCTTGATATAAAATAAAAAAAAAAAATTAGAGGCCAAAGGATTCCCCCCCCAAAAAAAAACAGATTTTAAATATATTCCTGGTAGTGTATTAATATTTTTGACTGAAGTTTTAGTTTTCATTTTCTCCAGACCTTAAAGTGATCTAAAATATGTCTAAAGGTTATTATAGTACAAAAATAACATCATATGTATTAAATGTAAAATATCATACAATATTTCACATATTAGACTTCTACCATACAAAATTTAATATTTTTACTATTCAAAAGGTCAGTGATTGTCATGAAAACGGTATCTGGATGAACAGGAGTAATAGTATAAGTGGCTTTGGGTTGATTATACTTGTAAGTGTATTGTGGCATTAAGCAACTGTATCTATCAGTGAGCACACTCACGGGTAACGGGTAAGACATTCACAGTAGAATGTGCCAATGAAGGCCAAGATGGTATTTATAAAGGTCAGTGGGGAAGAAACTCAAAGGATATTGAGAGAGCAGTTACCAAACCCAAAAGAAGAGAATTTTGCAAAAAGGCCACCACTAGCAAGGGCATGGGTCCACAACCTAAGTGGTCCTACAGAGGTTCCACACCCAGATCAGTTTTCTGGAGAGAAGAGCGCAAGGGAAGATGTTGAAAAGAATTTGTTGTACAACCAGAAAATTCCTAGCATGATTCACTCTTTGTTTTTGTATCTACTTCTGTCCCCCTTTATCCAAATAAGAAGTGTGTGTCCTTAACACAGAAGTGATACAATATCTTAAAATAAAAATAACATGTTAGGACAGAGTAATGTTCATTTGTTCCCTTTCCCTCTGGAACCTAAATCTTTAGCCATCATTTTCACTAACTGTAGCCTAGGTCACAGTGGCATTCAGGGGCTGTGATCTTAAGATCAGAGCCAGCAATAAACACTAGAAAAGCTGGATATAACCAACATGGTAAATGGTTTCTGGAACATTTGAAGAAGGCTTAGGAAGGTACTGCCCATTAAGACATGGCATCCCTTCTTAACTCCAGGGGATATGGGGACAGGGCACTGTCTCTGGTTGGAGAACTAGACAAGAGGCTGTAAATTCCTTATGAGGCAACTCAGATTCATTTTCTTCCTAGCCAACCTGATTTTTTTTGTGTGTGTGTGTGTGTGTGTGTGTGCCTCTGCGTTTCAAGAAGCACTCCACTAGGCTGCCCATCTATTTCATTCCTAAGGAACCATTTGCCAGAGATTCCTGTGGGTCAAAATCCTCTAATTAGCATTTTAAACATGATTTCATTGTAGTAATTACATCACCACCTGTTCCCTATAATTTCACATGACATTATCCCCATTGAGATCAGAAACCCAATTGTATTGAAATGCCCCTAAATTATACCTAGCCTACAGAGAACTGGTGACTCAGGGGTCTTTGAGGGTGGTGACGGGAGTGTCGCCATGCTTTCCCAGAGGGTGTGGCTAGGGGGCAGGGAGAACAGGATGCACTCAGATGTGTCTAATCAGCATTCCCATTTCTAATGCATCAAATCTCCTCTCTCTTTAGAACTCAGGGGAGGTGCCTCAAGCTCTTTAACCTCACTATCTGTAAGCCAACTTTATGTGTGCCTTTAGATCAAGCAATCCAACAAATCACCCATGCCTCCATCAAGTGATTAAACCAACACATTAAATTCTGAATCCCAAATAAGGTGTATTCAGTTTAATGAATTTAGTCTTATTTGATTATATTTCACCCCTTGCTCAAAAATCCACACATGCTTACTTGCAGGCTTTTAATAACAGAGAATGGAAAGGTCTTTACCATGCATATTTCTTTTACATTTTGCTCTTTATTTAAATATAATTTCAAAAACACATTAAAATTGCATGAATGGTATATAGAACTCCAATGTACCTGTTATGCAAATTCAATAAGTATTAACCTTCTGCCTTGTCTAATATTCTACATTTTCGTTACATGCACACATTCTCATATACATTTACATACTCTGAAATACTTGGCACTTGTGAAGGAATTACAGATATCATGCCCTAAGATTAAGAACATTGTCGATTCTCTTAAACAACCATACAATTACAAAAACAAAAACAAAGTATCTAATTATTTTTATGTAACTCAATATCCTTACTTAAAATTTATCATTTGTCCCAATAATATCCTTTATGCTTACCTACTTGTAGATTATGTAACATATTTAAATTTTTCTAGATAAATTTTCTTTCTTTTTATTACTATTAAATATAGTTAATAATATTGATCCTAGGAAATTTTCAGTGCACAATACAGTGTTTTTGACTATTGGGAAACAGCTGTGTAGCACATCTCCAGAAGTTATTCATCTGGCATTACTTAAACTTGATATCCAACTGAGTAACAACTGCAGAGTTCTGCTTTCAGTTACTGGCAGCCATCATTCAACTATGTTTTGGTTAGTTCAGCCACCTGCACCATACTCATATAAGTGGAGTCATACAAGATTTATGCTTCTGCAGCTGGTTTATTTTACTTAGCATATGTTCTCCAAGTTCATTCATGTTTTCATGTACTACAGGATTCCTTTCCTTTCTAAGACTAAGTGACATTCCATTATGTGTGTGTGTGTGTGTGTGTATAAATGCTTATATGCATATGTGCTTTCATCCATTGGTGGACATTTAGTTTCTTGACTATAGTGAATATTAGTACCAATACCTCTTAAGGACCCAAATTTCAACCCTTTTCGATATACAGAAACAATGGAATTGCTGAATGAAACTGTAGTTCTGCTTTGAACTGGTAGAAAATTTTGCACTATTTTCCATAGTAAGTATACTATTTTACATTCCCTCTAACAGAGCACAAGGGTTCATAGCTCCACAGTCACCCATACTTACAGTATGTTAACAGTCATCCTGACTAATGTATAATGATGTCATTGTAGTTTTAATTTATAGTCCCCTCACGATGAGTGATGCTAAACATCTTCTAATATCCTGGTTAACCAAATCATTCCTTCTTTTAGTCACTACTAAATTGTAGACATTTTTAATATATTATTAGGCGCAAATATTTTCTGCCATCTCTAGTTCATTTCTCTGAGTTGTTTCCTCTGCGGTACAAAGGCAGTAACTTGGTTTAGACAATGCTCGTCTAGTTTTGCTTTTGTTGGTTCTTTTTGATGCCATGTGCATGAAATTATTTTCACAATAAATATCATGAGAGTTTTCTTCTGGATTTTCTTTTTCTATTTAAATAACAGTATCACTGGGATTTTGATGAGAATTCTATATAGTCTGTAGACTGCAGTGGACAACCTGTCAATTTTAACAGTATTAAATCTTCTGTTACATTAGCACTGGATATCATCCTATTTATTTGCATGTTCATTAATTTCACTCATTAAGGTTTCATAGGGTAGAGTTGTTTCACCTCCTTTGTTGAGTCTATTCTAGGTATTATTTTTTGATACTGTAACTGGGATATTTATTAATTTCTTTCTTGGCTCATTATTAGATGGCAAAAACAAAACTGATTTTATATGTTAATTTTGTATACTACATTACTATATTTGTTATTGCATATAGGCTAGATTTTCCTGCATATAAAATAATGTCATCTGAAAAGAGAAAATTTTCCTTTTCCCTCTGTCTCCTGTAACAAACTTTTTATCTTAGCTGTTCTGAACAGGATGTCTTTATGTGTCAAGTAGAGATACTGATCATGGGTATCCTGGCCTTAGATCTGACTTTAGTGAACAACTTCTCAGACTTATTCTACTCATTATGGTGGTAGCTGTGGTCTTCTCATCTATAGCCTGTATTACACTCAGGAAAATTCCTCATAGATTTGTTCTGCTGGAGTTTTAGTCTCTAACACAAAAGGTATTGTGTTTTATCAAATACTTTTTTTGTATGTGGTTTTCCTCTTTCATTTTATTAACATGGCCTGTAGTCTGTCACATTAATTGATTTGTTTATGCTAAGCTAACTTTAGATCCCTGGAATAAATCCCATCTAGTTACAAGGCATGATCCATCTAATGCATTGTGAAATTTAGTTTGCTAGCATTTTGCTAAAGATTTTTGCACCTATGTTTATTCGATTATTGATCTTTCTTATAATGGCTTAAT
This sequence comes from Peromyscus leucopus, assembly GCF_004664715.2. NCBI lineage: Eukaryota > Metazoa > Chordata > Mammalia > Rodentia > Cricetidae > Peromyscus > Peromyscus leucopus. The sequence continues at coordinate 20,625,453 of NC_051074.1, read as the reverse complement.
CTGTCTTTGATATCAATATAATGCTGAGACTACAATGAATAGTTGCACACCTACAGATGGATAGCCTAGAAAAAAATAATTTCCTAAAACATACAACCTATCAAGACTGAGTTATGAAGAATTATATCAATCATAGTTAACTAATAATTAATAAAGAAATTAAGGAAGTGATCAATGCCCCCCAATAAGAAAAGGCCAGGACTGGAAGATTTCACTCCCCAACATTTAAGGAATTAGTATCAGTAATCCTTCTTACACACTATCCTTCATAAAAATGAAGAGAAGACAAAATCCCTTAACTCTTTTCATAAGGTCATAGTAAAGCATATAGAGTAGCTCTTTTGAGCAGTCCTGTGAAATGTCAACGGTGCTAAACATCAAAGTCACCTTGTGACTCCAGCTTCAGCAACTGCTTCAAGTTCACTGAAGGGCTGAAAGAGGAGGGCAAGAGCTTCAGGTGGAGAAGGAGCCAGAAGAGGCTCTGAATCCCAATGGCCTGTGTGGATGCTTTACGGTAATTCAGAAGTAAAGACTTGCTCAGTTTTGTTCACGCTTTGCACTGTTTAATTTCTCAGGGTCTCATTCCTTCTCTACCAATCCTTGACCTTCACATTATGATTTGCCAGCACTGAGTATTCTATTAACACAGCAATGCTCACTTTTACCCTCAGAACCCAGTGCCTAGTCACAGCCAGCCCAAGACCGAGCTCCCAGGATCACATTTCTCGGAACCTTCTTTACCTTCTCATGCATTCATGCTTTTGTTCTCTTCCTTGAAGACGGCAATGTGTCTCCAAAATAATCTCGCCTGGAGAATTAAGTGGGAAAAAAATGCTTCACCATGTGTATCTGCAGGAAGGAGACTGACTGAAATGGCTTGTCTCTAGCGACCAGGGGAAAGTAGTTGGCCACAAACTCTTTCTCTCTTACCAAATTCTATGGTGATATGACTAAGCAAGCAAAAACCTTTTTTATTTCATTTTCTGAAAAGAAAAGAACAGCCACTTTATATACGTCGCACGTCGGTCTGTCATGAACAGAATATTCATTAGCTGGGTACAAACTAAGTTTGAAACAGCTGCAGGAGAAACCAACGATGACCAGAGTCTCCTAATGGATTTTAAATGATCTTTCAAAGTTTGTTTTTTTAATGTGACAAAATCACAACTTTATGTCCATCCCAAATCATTCTACTTCTATAAAATTCCAAAGGAATTGACTTAAAATCTAAAAAATTAAGGAAATGGAAAAGAACCCTGGGATAGGTCTACAATACAAAACATTTTCTGCATTAAAAATCTGTTTTGCTGGATGTCTTTATACACAATGGCTGTGCCACTCAGTACCTAACAGGAGGGTGGCCTCAAAATGTTAGGGTTCTAATATATCCACATGAATGTAAGACCTAAATAAATCACTTTCTTAGTTTTTGAAATTAAAATACAATTACATCACTTTTCCCCTTTCCTTACCCCCCTGAAACTCTCCAATGTGTGCTTCCCCACCTTGCTCTTTCTCAAATTTGTGGTCTCTGGCTTCTTTTTCTTTAATTGATATTATATACATATAATTATATATCATACATACTCAATATATTAACCATTGCTGTGGAATGGTCTGTATGTCAAATGCTCTGATTGGCCAATAAATAAAACACTGATTGGCCAGTGGCTAGGCAGGAAGTATAGGTGGGACTAACAGAGAGGAGAAAAGAAAGAACAGGAAAGCGGAAGGAGTCACTGCCAGCCACCACCATGGCAAGCAGCATGTGAAGACGCCAGTAAGCCACAAGCCACATGGCAAGGTATAGATTTATGGAAATGGATTAACTTAAGCTATAAGAACAGTTAGCAAGAAGCCTGCCAATGGCCATACAGTTTGTATGCAATATAAGTCTCTGTGTTTACTTGGTTGGGTCTGAGCGGCTGTGGGACTGGCGGGTGATAGAGATTTGTCCTGACTGTGGGCAAGGCAGGAAAACTCTAGCTACAAACCATTATATATATTATATGCCACATATAATACTATGTAATTGTATACTAATATAAATCATGTGTATTGTTATATACAATATATTGTATATATACACATATATATGTATTATGTTGTATATAATAACAATATACATGATTTCCCACTTAACAAGAGGGAAATCAAAACCTAGCCAATTTCTCTGGTCTAGTGAGGTCATGAATCTCAGAGGAGAACTACAACCTCCACTTTATCACCCACAGACAAGTGTAGTTATCACTCCTCAAAAAAGACACTTCTCTTTGCAATAGATACAGACTATTCCAGAAACCTACAAATGATCCAATCACAGAGGATGTGTGATCCTGTGGTGTCCATTCCCAACTGATCGATCTAAATAAATCATTTTAAAAGAGGAAATACAGGGATCATGAGATGGCTCAGCTGGATAAATGTGCTTGCCGCCAAGCCTGATGACCTGAGTTTATTCCCTGAGTCCCACAGCAGAAGGAGAGAAAAGACTCCTCTAAATTATCCTTTAATTTCCCACATGCATCCTGGCATGGAATGTATGTGCCTATACACACACACACACACACACACACACACACACACACACACACACACGTGCATACACACTCACTCATGCACACTCACTCATGCACACACGCACACACACAGAGGTCAATAATTGCAATAAAAGGAGGACATAAGGGCTACAGGTGTACTGAAAAGAATTGGATTCCACTGATACTAATATAAATCAAAATTACAGTAGTAAGATAATACTTCAGCAAGTAAGGTTTTATTATTATTATTATTATTAATAGTAGTAGTAATAATAATAATAATAATAATAATAATAATAATAATAAACTGCTGATACTTGCAGGGGTCCCATGTAACATGAGCTCACTGTCACTTCTGGTTGGATCTAGAGTAACACCTCATCTCACCTGGCCTAGCCTCACCTCACCTTACCTGGAGCAGAAAACCCATTTGACTATGCCTGGGAGGCCACCAGGTCCTGCTGCTTTATTGCAACGAGGAGAAAATTAAAATGACAACCAGATAGTCATTTTCTCAAAATCACACAGCCTCTTGTATGTGACAGGGACCCTATCCAATTCAGTTGTGCTAAGTGGTAGCTGAAGTATCAAGTTGTGTTATCGATATCAATTAAATCAGTGATACCCTCTGACCCAGACACCTTGCTTTGGGGATTCCATGTTAAGAAATAATTCTGAACACTCAAGATACAGTTTGTAAGGTGGTATTACTGTGTCAAGTTCATCCTTAATTAAAAAATTTGCACCTGACTGTGTTTTAACATAATGAATTTTAGGCATTTCTCCCCACTCCATCTCCCCCCTTCCCCCACTTTCTCCGACTTTCATGGATTAATCATTTTTATTGCACATTGAGAACCAACTGTGCCTTTTATGTCTTCAGTGACCCTACTCCCTTCTCTCAAGTTCTCGGTGTCTTGCATTTCTTATGTCTTTGCTGACCCCCTACTCCTATCCTAAGATACATGTTACTCAGCAGAAGTGCATGTTAGGAGACCTGCCCGTGGTAGCTTCTGTGAGTTACACCAATGCTCCAAGGTTGCAGCCGCTCCCCCAATGCATTCCTCTCAAAGTTCTGCAAGCTCAAGTTTGCCATATATAGTGAATGGAAAAGTTGATGAAAAATTAGGCTATGCAAACAGTTGCCAAGAAGCAGGGGTTGCAGAAGGCCAGGGGGCAATCAGTTTTTTATAACATCCCTGAACACAATTCTGCCACGAGCGTATAAAGCATCCCTACTGGCACCTTTCCTAATTGCCTTATCCATTTATGTGGACCATAATTGCCAAAATTATCTCCTTGACTGAATGCATGTGTGTTGCCTTTGGCATTTTTGTCTCTACAAAAAAAATTGAGAAGATTAAAAAACTGCAATGTAAGCTGAATTTTGGCCTTTAGGTTTTAATATGAGGACTAGCTCTTTGTAGTAATCTGAAATAAAAATGTGTTTCTTTAGTCAGAAACACAAGTGAGAGAACGTGTTGTTAGAAGTGGAGCTGGTAGCTGAAAATGATTGGCTCCTGTCTGCACAGGCCCACATCAAATACTTTCAGGGGAAAAGCACAGATATGGATGTCCAGCTTGCCTCATACCAAGACCCAATCCAACCCTGACTCATTACCATTTGGTGGGAATATCACTAGCTCCCCTGAGAGATGCAGCCCAGAAACTCAAGCTCCTTCTACGCACCTCAAATAAATGTCCCTTGTTATTAGACAGAGAGGAGACTGGGAAAAGACACAGGGGGGGGCATTAGAAGTGGGCTTGCATCAATTTACAAGGGATTTCCAGCTCTGAGTACCTAGCATATGGGTGCCAATGGAGAGGTTAGTTCTAAGTAAACTTGTTCTTGTGTTCGCTAAGGAACTTCTGTCCATGGAAAGCAAAGCAACCAACTTTCTAGAGAAGCCACAAGAGAACGCTGAGCCTAGCTGAAGAGTCCCTAGGTCTAAGTTGTTCTGGGTCTGTAGTACTTTCATTTACTTTATGTAAAAGAAAAACAACTGAAATTCATGATGACTACAATTATTGTCTGTTTTTCTTTTCTACATTCTAACAGAACTGGCAACATACTGGCAAAGCATTCAATACATAGCCCTATTCCAATTCCAGTTACTTGTAAAGGTTAGGCTGGTGTTTATACATATACAAATGAGATTAATATCATTGTGCCTACAAGTGGCAGAAAGAGGCCAGGAAATCTAGGGTGGGAAAGGGAGACATTAGCAACACTAGTTTGCAATAAATACATCTCTCTACTGGGGGCGTTACTGTTAAAAAGGAAATCAAAGCCTCATGTGTTGTTGTTTGATTTTTCTGGATTCTCAAAACTCCATTATACTCTTAGCCCAGCCAGTGAAAACACTGATGCACACACCCAGAATGTACCGCGAGAAAGACTTAACACATGTCCCTTTGATATAGTGGTGTGCTCTATTACCCCCACTAAGTGTGTTAAATCCCTGAACTGGGAGGTTTGCCAGGTCTCTGATAGCTTGGATGTGCACAGTGTTCCACAGGCCACAAATTTCTCCTGCCTCTGCTACAATGTCCTCCTCTAAGATAGAGCTATGCCAGAACACACATTGTAAATAAGCGCAGTTCCACGCTGTAGGGATGAGCCATTGACACCTGGGAGAGACAAGCAGTGCTTACACAGAACCAACAGCCCGATGATCCATCTCTGATAACGGCTCTTAATTTATTTCCTAGGAATTATCCAAAATGCCCAGATACTTTTATGGATACCAACTGGGCCCACTCTATCCTTGAACCTCATTTTAACATTTAGTGTTGCTCTGAAGACAAAGTGTTTTCAAGTAGCCAACCCAAGCCTCCTTGCTTTTCATTTACCATGCAGCATGACACTTAAAACTCAAACTCAGGGCCAGATTTCCAAGTGCCTTTCCGCTTCCTCACTCAGAGCGTGTTGGCCTGGTTGGATTTGCACAGCAGTCACCTAATCGCTGCAGGGACTTGTGAAAAATGTAATCAGGGAGTGATGTTGTGTGTCAGCACCATGAGGTCCCTGGAGCCAGGTGCTACATAAATACAAGGTATTAGAATATTTTGACCTACGGGGGTGGATGGTGCTTTGGTACATCTTCATCACGCTCTATCGTGACAGGCCTTTGCAAAACAAGAATTAGTAGCTGGGTTTATCTTGCTGGGTAAACCTCAGTGGGAAGCAGTGATAAAGTCACCTGCAAGCAATGTGGCTTCCACAGAAATCATGATTGTCTCTATCATTTATTAACTTCCCTTATCCACAAATACGCAGGCCCAATTGCCTTTCTTCATTAAACAGATCCCAATATGCTCCAAATGAGCCATAGACTCTGTCCTGTGTTTTGCTTGAATAAATGAGCATTTAGATGACGTGAAATTGGCAGGCAGATCCTTCTATAGATTAAGCATTATTAGCTCAAAAGATGAGTGCAGATTGTGTTCATTTTTCTGAATATTGAGGCTTTCAGAGACCTGAGTAATAACGGGATATGTAAAGCAGGTGAATCTAAGAGATACAGCCAAGTATTATACTTCTCACCTCTACAATGGCTGCTGTGTGATAGGATCTAGCTGTGACATCAGCTAATATTGAATCTGTAATAACAGAAATGCTATCTGCTGCAGATGAAATTTCAGAGGACAGTGGCATACAACACAGGGATTTTTATTTATTCATCCCTCTTTAATGCATGTGGATTTTTAAATGGCAAAAGGCCTAGCTGGCTTATGTTCACAGAAAAACCTACTAGTGTATGCTGACCAGCAGCAACAGAAACTGTTTGAAGCCCATTTTTATTTTCATTAAATACACTCTTTGGCAAAGAAAGATGGGAGAAGTGAATGTTTTACTCTGTACCCAGCAGTGAGCTAATGCAGAGGCAGATCGGGAACACAGCCCACCTTTCCTGAGAGAAAACCTCTCAGATTGACATATGATCAAGAAGGAAATCCATATCACATTGCACTTCTTCTACACTGTGCTTGCTTTTCACGTCCACGGGTGAATGTACACACTCTTAGACACAGCACAAATTCCTTCTGGAGTCCAGGATGTGGTGGTATTGTGTTCCCCAAAATATTGTGTACTCTAATAAATTTATCTGGGGTCAGAGGACAGCCACTAGATACAAAGGCTAGAAAATGGTGGCACTCACACCTTTAATCCTAGCCTTCCAGAGATAGAAATCCCTCTGGATCTCTGTGAGTTCAAGGCCACAATGGAAATAGCCAAGCATGGTGAAACACACCTTTAATCCCAGAAAGCCAGCCTTTAATCCTAGGGAGTGGTGGTAGAAAGTAGAAAGATATATAAAGCATGAGGACCAGAAACTAGAAGCATTTGGCTGGTTAAGCATGTGGCTGGTTAAGCATGTGGCTGGTTAAGCATGTGGCTGGTTAAGCATGTGGCTGGTTAAGCATTCAGGCTTTTGAGCACAGTTCAGATGAGACCCATTCCGGATGAGGACTCAGAGGCCTCCAGTCTGAGGAGACAAGACCAGCTGAGGATCCGGCGAGGTGAGATAGTTGTGGCTTGTTCTGTGTCTCTGATCTACCAGCATGGACCCCAATAACTCGCCTCAGGTTTGATTTTATTAATAAGAACTTTTAAGATTCATGCTACACCAGGATGCAAGTAAGACCTTACCTTAAACCAGAACGTTGGGGGAAATGAGCCGTGAAGGCAGTTGCTAGGAGAGTTTCCAGTCACTCTGCTTCAGAGGGAGATATGCACATGTGCACCCAGGGGGCTAGCCTTTAACATTGTCATTGAGATAGTCCACTTTCTAAGGCAGGCAGTGATACAAGCACCAGGAGAGCCAGACGATGCAGCCATGTGTATTCTAGCATGTGACTTCAGGGGGTGGGGAGTGTAAGTGATGTTTCCTTGGGATCCTATAGTAGCACCATAGGAATGCGTCCTCCCAAGAGCTCCTTAACTGAAAGTGTTAGCTCCCACCAGACTGTAACACTTTGAATTGAAAATCTCATTGTTTACATATCTTTAAATAAAGAGATATTCATAATACATTTTTTTCCAATGGCAGATGCAATGTGACTAAATAGCTACATTCTCATAATAGTGTCCTGACTCAAAAGATCACTAGTCTGTCTTTAATCAAAAGCCTGACCCACCAGACAAATGTATTAGCTTTCATTCTGACCCTCCATCAATTAAATTTTGCCCAAACATGGGAAATTACATAGAAAGAAATGAGGAGAAAGGGTTGGTTTTACATTGTTCTCAGCTGGTATATTTTCGTCATTGGAAATAATTTGAATAAAAAGTTACATGCCATAGCTTGGACTTTATTCAAAATATGGAAAGGTTATTTGTAGCCCAAATGGATTTTAGCTCAAGGGTTACCAATGACTCACATTCACTAGATAGGTGGTTGTAATTTGCTACAAAGTTCATTAGGTACTGATTCCTAAATAAGACAGCATAGGTAAAATGAAGATGACTGAGTATTTAGTTACCAACAGGTTAAATAATTAAATGTAGGAAATACGTTCATGTGTACATTAGATTCTGAGAAAGCTGTGTGTGCCAGGTGTGACTTGGGGGAAAATGTAGATTTTGAGCCAATAAAATATAATGATAAAGAGGGTCTTTGTAAAAACAAGAAAGTTAAGCTGTACTTTACAATTGTCTTTTTCATAGTCATATAATTAGCTAATAAGCCCAGAAGGACCAGGACCTCGTCTAGATATTGGACTAAGTCACATTGTTTGATGGATGAATTAATGACAAAGCACAATGCTTTTTAGATAAGCTCCCACCTTGCATCTTGGGAAATCAAAGCTAGTCTCCTAAATAATTATAGAAATCACCAGCCATACCAAAAATTAGATGATAGATAAGTAGATGATATATCAAAGATAGATAAGTAGAGATATCCAAGACACATAGATGACAGATCGAAAGATGATACACAGATAGATGATAGATAGATAGATAATAGATAGATAGATAGATAGATAGATAGATAGATAGATAAGAGATGGATGATAGATAGATGATAGGTAACAAGATGAAAGATTGATTCTTCAATCCCTTAATTTGTAGTTAAATTCATGATTTTTCCCATTAGGGCATACTTTCCCTTTCTCTGAAAATGTCTATGTGTCCTGAAGCAATTACTCTGATCTTGAGGAATATCTAGGTAGTGCCTAGACAAATGCCTACATAAAGTATTTTCAGTTATCCAATCCCATTTTCCTCTTACCACTGGGTTTAAAGGAAAATTGAATGTGGATTTCCTTCCATGTGAGAATTCCAGAGGCCTCTGCTCCCATGATAATTTAGAGAAGAAGCTGATATTTTAATATCAGAGTCGCTAATCTAAGACTAGTAAACACACACTCCAGACCCCAGCTTTCCTACACTCAAATCATGGTCCCATGGGACAGAAAGGGACATTACCTAGCTCTTCTTTTACTGTTCCCTTCCTTCCTCTCCTCCTGCTCATCTTCTGTAAATATCAGGTCCCATTTTAAGGTACCTTTAAGTTATTTTACTCCTGAAACCCGTCAAGTCAGTGGCATTCCCATCACAAGGGGAAGCCAGACATGGCTGGATTACAAAAAGCCAGTTCTTATATTTAGGATTTTCAAATTCATGGCAAAGTTAATGACTTAAAACACAGTGTTTTTCTATGCCAAGGGCCATGGTTTTTCAAAGAGTAAGGCATTTATAGAAATGGCCATTTCAATTTTAAAAATAAGAGCATTGATTTATACTAAACACAACAAGATTATAGAATGTCAGATTACTTAGGAGTCATTCTTTACTTTTAAAAAGAAATAAATTTCAACCTGCTGGCAGGGGGACAGTTTAGAGAATATAACAATAGAGGGAACTGAGCAAGCTGTGTCTGCAAACAGGGGTTTGAAAGTAGAGGAAGCTGTGACTGTCTTCACAGGTCTTTATTGGAGGTGGGCACACACAGAACCTCTTTAAAAAAAACTTTCTTTAGCACAGAGGATAACTGCACATGGCGATGGCAGGTCGGGTGTAGACAGCGTCCGGGAGAATCCTAACATGGGGCTCAGAACCCAGGGCGGTTACAGAGTAAGCTTGAAAAATTCTGGGGACCCAAATGTGGGGACACAGTGGCTGAGGAAGTAAACCAGAGGGGTCACACTGTGTAACTGCAGATGTGACAAGACCTGTGAGCTGACAGTTACGGCACACCGGGGCAAGGAGGGCCTGGATAAGAACCAGTGACTGAAGGCCAGTGAAGAGGTAGTCATAGCTGCAGACAAGTCAGCCCAAGGGTGGCTGCACACTGGACCTTGGCTACCTTCCTCCTGGAGAGTACTAAGGGTGTTAAGAGACACACAGGTAGATTCTGACCTGAAGAGCATGAGGAAAAATAGACTAGACATTTGGAGTGAACTCTGAATTATCAGAGAACCACAGTAAGAGAATTAAGGTATAATTTAAACCCAGTAATAAGAAAGAAAGTCTGTGTGTATTCATTTCTTGCTGACCAAACCTATGCATTCTAGGGGATTACAGGATCCAGAGTCTTATTAGCTTGACCTCATTTACCTCATCTATGGCAAGCAGGGTTCCTGCACCTGAGTTCTGCTGAAACTATGGACTACTAGCTGTTAAAGATGACTGTCTTGAATGTTGGGGAACATTTGACAGTATCCTTGAGCTCCTCCACTAGATGACCCTAGCAAGCACTACCCCGACTCCAGCATTATTTCTGGACATTACTAAACATTTATAAGGGGCAGAATTGTCTAGGTTCAGAACCATTGTTCTAAAATGTCCCAACAGAGCCTCGAGGAAGAGATTGTAGAATACCACAAAGCCGAGTTACGCACAACGGATGGAGGCAAGTTTTCATTGATGAATTTGGAATCAAAGCCAAGGTGGGTAAATGGAATTTCATTCAGGATTATAATCCAGATATCCTGACACCCAAATCTATGCTTTTTCTACACCAAGTTTGAAATATCTCTTAACTATAGCACAGAATCTAGCACCTGCCAACAACTCCTAATGAATAAATGAGTGAATGAATGAATGAATGAATGAATGATTGCTTTATTCAACTGGGCTGTGCCATGCTGTTGAGCACTGTGGAAAGGAGAAAAATGACCCACGCCTCACAGCTAGTAACAAAGGTCCTCAAAAGTCTTATCATACCTCTCAGAGCTGATTCAAACAGCCAATTGAACATCTATGAATCCACAGTCAGCATGGCAAAATAACACCAGCCAGTTTGTTACTTAATCTTGGCAGCCATGCTTTATTTCAAAGCCTTGACCATGGCAGGCATGGACTAGCATCTTGTATTTCAAAGGGCTCATTGGATGATGGAGAAGCTGCGTCAGCTACATTTGCTGTCTGCTTTAGGCCTGAGTCGCTGATTTTCACTACCTGAACTGCACGGCTCGAATCTCACTCAGATGTGTCCACGTGCTTTTCCTGAGCCATTTCCACTGAACTACTTTTCTCCTGCAAATCTGGAAGGAGCTCTGAGACTGATAACATCTTCTGTTTATTTCCTTTGTGTTTATCCCACACCGTACTAAGCACAAACTAGCACTTGCCCAGATTTGAATTACTAACCAGAAGAATTCTATAGATACTGCTTCGATTTGTTCAGGAACCAAATACCCCTACAGCCATCGTCTGTCTGCCCCAGATAGACCAAAACCTGTGATTCTACTGTCTGTCTTTATTTATTAATGTGTGGCTGGATGGCACATTATCTGACATCAGAAGCCAGTGGCAACTTTCCAATCGGTGCTACTAATAGAGATAAATGTGTAGCAGAGGCGGTAACCTGGCTGAGAGCCGAGCGAAGGCAGCCCAAGGGTAAGCTCTGTTTGGCCATTTATTAAAGGCAATGCAGCTAGGTGCAGATTGTGCTCAGTCAATGCAGCTGACTTGGAACTAAGCTTGCAACACCTCATCGTGTTGCAAAGCTCATGACCCCTGATGGGCAGGTATAAATTAGTAAACGTGAGTGGTGCGCACGAAAGGAGCCAGATCTCCTGAGTTAGCTGCACCCTGTGGCTGTGACCTCTGCGATCATTGACTATTGCTGGCTTGTTCTTCCAAGAACTCCCTTCTCTTGGTGACGTAAAGCTAGCACTGGCAGCCTCAGCAAGGCTGACGGTGTCAGCGTAAGTTAAATGGCTTTCCTGATAACTGTCATAGTCCTTATCAAGGCATCTGGGACTCAGTCATGTGCAAAATAGGTACTCCGATTTCAGCAATCTACATCAATGAGGCGATGGGGAGGAAAGTATGAAGAGTTAAGTTCTCCTAGAATGCAATCCGAACGGTATTTTGGTAATGGGAGATGGCTCCAGTATTGATAATGTCAGCAGTGGTTAAGAATGTGATCTCTGAAGCATGCTTCTGTCTGAATCCTGACTTTGCCGTTCACTAGCAGTTTCCTTAGGCTAGCCTCTTAGCTGGTTTGTGCCGCTCTTCCTTACACGAGGGGTTCTCAACCTGTGGGCTGCGACCCTTTTGGGGGTCAAATGGTCCCTTTGGAGGGGTCACCTAAGACCATCTGTATATCATATATTTACATTATGTTTCATAACAGTAGCAAAGATAGTTATAAAGCAGCAACAAAAATAATTTTATGGTTGGGGGATCACCGCAATATGAGGAGCTACATTAAGGGGTCACAGCATTAGAAAGGTTAAAAACCACTGCCTTACATAGGAAATGGAGTGACAGACGGTCATCCACAATACAGTTGTGATAAAAAAAAATTAGTTAATATGGATAAAGTTCTTAGACACAGTAGGCCATTGTCTATGGATGTGAGCCTTGAGCACATTACAATCCCACCCCACCCTCACCCATTACTGTTCACAAAGCTGGTGTAATAAACAGATCATACAGCACATGTTGTCATTTGCTGTTTGGCAATACAATAACTCAGTACCAAGGCCTAAAGTACAAATTCTCTCAAATGTTGAACACACATGAAGATAAAGAGCTTTACATCAATCCTTCTACTCAGATATTTTACTGGTAAATAACATGAGCAGCCTTTATTCTCCCTAAATCTTTTTGTTGCCTGCCACTGAACTCACGTTTTAAAGGTCTCAGTAGACATACTCACATCTCTCAGCCAAACCACCCACAATTACCAGAGGCCTTATCCACGCCTGGTGTGCCACAGCTCCCCCAAGTGGCAGAAATCAGTATTCTCTAATTGGGTATTTTGGGAAGAAATACATTCAAAGACTGTGCGCATAGAAACAATTTTTACAATAAGCGTGTTCCTGACCTGGTTCCCATCTGCTGGTGAAAACCTCCTGGTTTGTCTCAGACGTCTGCTCCCAGTGAGGACAGTTCTGAGAACTGAGCATTACAGAAGAGCCAGGCTTAGGAGAAGTGGGGGCGAGAAGCTTTGCCTAGGAACAGTGGTATCCCTGCCACTTTTTTCAAGAGTAAAGGATTGTATAGCCACAGAATGAGGAGGACAGCAGCATCCACAGACTGGAGTGTGCTGGGATGTAGCCCCATCACTCTGGAGGTCCCTAGAACGGTGAAGACCAGAGAGTCTAATATTCCACATGCACACTAACCTATCTCCTCTCTTTCCTTCTTATTCCATGCCCCCCCCAACTTAGGAGAGAACCCAAATGTAAAACCTCTTCCAAAGGCAATTTTCCTCAAGACCATCTGTCTTTACATTAACCCACAGGAAACATTTCGGCTGTGTAAGGGCTTCCACATAGGATTACACAAAACATCATGTGTAGGAGATGAACTGGGACAAGGGTGGTGTCCGGCTGGCATGATGATCCACGAGTATATGTTTGATGAAGATTCGAAGCGTTGGCATGGCTGCTGATGTCCACCTTGCAGGTGCGTCTGAGAAACAGTCTGTGGCTGCACTAAGGCTGGTGGCCTGTGCGGCAAGAACAGCTGGAATCACTGAGAATGGCGATTGGGGCTTCACCTGAAACCCTCTGGGGAAACAGCAGAGAAGTCCTCATCCCCAGTGCCACTGCTGATCTCACAGGAGGCAGTGGCATGCCTCCTTATTAGCAGCTCTAGCCAGCACAGCTCTGACGACTGTAGTCCAGCTGCTCTCTCCCTTCTCAAAAGTGCAATACAAATTAATTTGCCCAAACATCCAAGAGTCATCTTTGCACTAAATGATGCATGATTAAAAAAACACACATGCTGGCTAGTTCTACCCTCGCCACATTCATTACCATGATTTGCTAAACATTTATGAGCTCATCACTATTTGAGGGTAGCAACAGCTTGATAAAAGCCAGAAGGACCCAGGAAATGCACGGTGCTTCTCCTTCTGGGAGGCAGGTCTTCAGATTTATCTGTTGCTATTTTCAAGCAAAAAAAAAAATATTCCAATGTAATCTCCAGGGCTGGGAGAGCAGGCTTCCCTAATGACGCTATTGGTTCTCAGCTCTCAAGTATGTCATGATCTCCTGTGATAAGGATTTGTTACAAAATAATAATAGAACAACAAAAAAGTAGTAACTAAATATGGAAAATACTGAAAAAGGAATTTAATCAGAAGGGAGGGAGAGAGGATACAGATCAGTCACAGTTTGTCTCTGCTTTGCTCCAGCAAATGGCAGACACCACACGCAGACCACAGGGAAGGATGTCTTTGGAGTGAAAGGAAGCAGTTTCTTTTGACTTTGAGACTCCCTTCATCTCACAGAACTAAGAGGCTGCTTGCTTTCTTCGAATTGATTAAGTATTGAAAGGGGGCTTGTCCTTGCCTGGTGTGTATGCAGCCCAGAAATTCTCAAGAAAGAGAGTCGCTGCATCCCTGCCAGACCCAGGGGGTAATGTCTGAGCAGGGTCAAAGGTCACTCAAGCATTTCCTCCTGACATAAACATCTTAGGCTCCTGTTTACAGAAGGGTCAAGATGTGGCCATGTGCCTGCCCACACTCTCTTCGCCGTTCTGAAGAGAAAGGCCAGAGCTGGCTTTTACTTTGGAGGCCGTGGAAGGCTCCACTGTAATTAAATAGTACAACATCAAAGTTGGCTCTGCCTCCAGCAAGACAGACTGTGCTAGTCAAAGGTCTTTGTTTCCTTCCTTAGAAGTCACTGGATTCTATTTTTCTGTAAATGCAAAGAAGGAAAAAGCCCTACAAGGCAGAACAAGACCAATGTTGAGGAAAAGTCAATAAAACAATTTGCTCTTCAAGGGCCTAGCAGAGGCAATTTCCACTTTGATCTTCCATATCTGCATCCTGGTTTTGTACCTGATTCATCAATTTTGAAGACGAACCTCTATATTGAACTTTTAGATTATAACCTGTTTTGTTGGCTGAGGGTGCAGGCTTTTAATTATCTCCAAGAAGAATGTCCTTATTGGATTTCAAAAGTGAAGGTGTTCCTACATCCAGGGATGAGAAGCATATAGAAGCCTGTATTAATTCACAGGAAAGACAAGAACTTTCTTGTAAAGCATTTGAACTTGTGAGTCAGTGAGTACATTGGAAGACCCAAAGAAAACAAGCATTACATGCTGAGCCTGTCTGGCAAGATGCCAAAACATCAGGGCAATGTGGTCATAAGACTTAAAGGTGAAATCAATTAGCTGCATGCTTAGGTGGCATGGTGCCAAGTGACCAACTTGGTAAATGTTTAAATGTTTGAAGCTCAGCAATCACCTACTGTCTGGGTAGCTTTGAGTAAGTTGCACTTTTTTTGCATTAAGCCCTGTCCCTCCTGTCCTTCTGGGGATTTTTCCTTCTCTCCAGTTCCAAGGATTATATGTCATCAAAAAGCGTAAACATCACTCCTTTCTTCTTCCGATAGCCAAGGAGATTAAGTTGATTATGAGCATCTCACTGGTTGAGACAAGAGCAGTGCAATTGCATAGTTGAGGATTTCCTGAGGGAAGAGGAGGCTGCTGACTGAGAGCCATGTTCCATGTCGTCGTTGGCGACTGCCACTCTATTATTCAAGACACTCACACATAGTCTGGCATGAAAGGCTCTAATAGAGATATATCAGTGAGTGAAGGCTGCCAAACTCCAAAACAATGGGAAATAGAAACTTCCAGAGACTTTCTGAGAGAGGGGGGCAGCAGAGGGGTCAGAGTGACTTCTGCCCCACCAAGGCAAAATATCTAAGGAAGCGAGAGAAATGATGGCCAAAGGCAGCAGGCTTTCCACATTCCATGGTCCCTCCAGGCAGTGTCTGCATCTACCTGCCATCCTAGGCAAACCCTGGAGAGTACGCCATAAACTGTTTGTTAATGGACAGGTCATGGCTAAGTGTTGGAGAGAAGCTGAGGGGGATGTGTTGTTGAAAGCAATGACTTCCCAGTAAAGCTTGGCTTATCCACAAAATAGACCAAGCACAGTCATTCTGGAAGGAGCTACTGCTTCCCACATTCCCCTCAACCTTACCTTTGATCAGGCAGGAGCCTAGGGTAGAGAGTGAGGCCCTGGAGGTCTCACAGCAGTGCCGAGCCATCAGCATATGAAATAAACCAGTAATTGACCGAAGTCATTGGTACAGACAGGTCTTTTAGAGTATCCCTGAAGGTCATCTGTGGCTCACTATAATACTAAAGCACACTTTTGGGCAGAGATTCCAGCGAGATATGTTATGTATGAAGTTGTATGTAGAACTACATACACCAGTCAGAATGCAGGAGGAAGCCTGTGCCGTGCAAATGACCCAAAGGCTTCATGCAGTCTTGTCTTTGAGCTGCTCGGCTTTTCCTTTGTTCAAGCACGCTTCCTCTGTTGGAAGTACATCTTTTTAAAGGCAAATGTCCCTCCTTCTGTTACTACTATCATGTGTTTCTGCCCAATTTCTTATTACAAGTCACAAGCCGAAGGAATCACTGTGGAGGTGTCCACTGCCTTCCAACACCCACCAATATCATTGGCATCTTCTGCCTCCTCCACAGTACCAGAGTATCACAGAGTGAACTAACACCATTTGGACCGATGGTAGCTGATTCCTGGAACTGTTGAATTAGATGGAATCCAATTTTCCAAAGAGCAAAGTTAAGTGATAATAACGTTGTCTTACAACAAACTGGGAAACCACATAATCGCTGCTGCTAATCCGGGACCTATGATGTCAATGGCCTAATCAAAGAAGAGTGTCAAGCCGATCAATAGCAAAAGGCTGATTTTATGCTCTGCATCTCATGCGATCCTGCAACCAACTCTGCAGGGCAGGAAGAACAAGGACAGTTGCCTCACATTGTGGACGCAGGAAACACGCAAGAAACAAGACTCACAGACTTAGGGCTTGCTCGAGGTACTGTGTGTAAGCACAAGACAATAGAAGTACAGGACTCTGCCCTCCACATGTCTCATCCGGTGTCCTCTCCATTTGTTCATGCTGACTCCTAACCTTGACCTGTGAAGTAAGTGATAAGGTCCTACTCACAGCGTCTTTTCCAATCAGATCCTGCCTCCCATGGTCTTAAGCTAGGAATTTCATCAGCTGTAGCCTGAAATTCAAAGACTCCTGTGCTCAGCTCTGTCTTGTACTGGACTGGTAGGAAAATGCCATGCTCCCACCATCTGGAATTCCTAGTGCCCGTTTCCTATTTGCAAGAAGGTAGCAAATCCTTCTCCTGGTTAGAGAAACCCCTCATTAGAGAAGTGGGTTTAATTGATTTAATTGTGGAAGTAAGGACCCTTAAAAGATTCCAGAGTTCGGGGAGGATAAACAAATTTCAATACTATTATAACAGGTGAGAGGTTAGTGTGTGTGTGTGTGTGTGTGTGTGTGTGTGTGTGTGTGTGTAGCTAGAGTTTTTTTTTTTAAAGGTTTTAGGTGGAAACTCTTGCCAACTCGTTGGGCGCCATTTGTAGCTACAATTTTTTTTACCTGGCCCACAGTTAGGATATATATATATATATATATATATATATATATATATATATATATATATCTCGAATAAACATTCCCTGGGTATTTTGTATGCCAGTCATTGATGGAACAATACTGAATAGAATGTGGTGTCCATCCTTCGGACTTGACAGTGGGGGAGACATACATGAAGCAAATAATTATCAATAATACAATTCAATTTTATAAGGACTTCAAAAACAGCATCAATTATCAATTATCAATAATCACGGAGCTAGAAATAGAACATTAGTAAACATATAAAGGATTAGGAGCTTTTGACAGAGTTCTGCTGTTGAATAACCAGCTTGTTTACTGCAGAATGCTGCTGAAAGTGGAAGATAAATGAGAGAATATTTATTTTGGGTTTAAAGGAGGTGCCCAAAAAGGGTTGGGAGTCAAATCCCTTAAGGTTACCAGCTTCCTGTTGTAATCATTGCCCTGTTCTCCGCTAGGTATGAAAAGAACAAACAAATGAAGTATTGCACTGATGAACGGAGGCAGAAACGTAAGAGAAGCTGTGACAGTGATATGGCAAAGTAACCCACATTGTGCTACAAAAGAGTCAAACGCAGTCTCAGGATGCATTATTCACTTGACTCTCTTTTGTAGCACAATGGGGTTCACTGTGTGATTGACAGGTGGATGTGCATGAGGCTTCTACAGTAAAATGATCCTTCGCTTCATCACCATGCAGCTCAGCAAAGCCAGATCTGTGAAGCTGGGTACATGAACTCTAAGCTGAAATCCACTGGAGAAGGAGAAGCATAATGGGACCTAGCTGGAATTTCAGCTTCACCTACCCCAGAAATTGGCTGGGGGCAGGATCCAGGGAACAATAATACCCTTTGTTTTAAGGTTTGCTTCTCTCCTTTTTCATAATGATCAGATAACATGGTTTAGGGGAGTTATTAAGTCTTCCTCTAGCCCCAAGGACAGATAAGTGTGTTTACTCTGGACCAGTTAGAATACACCCCACCTGTACTGATCATTTAAGACAGGGCTTGACATACAGGATGTACTCTATTAAAATAGTTTTGTGGAATCAATGCAGAGAATTCTTGGATTGTTGAGGCTTAAGGAATGGGGTATACTACCGTCTAAGAGTAATAATATAACAAAGTCCCAAAGAGGGGGGTATCATTCAGTCTTCACATAATATTTTTAAGTGCACTGTGCATTCCACAAACAAAATAAGGTCTGAAACAAGGTTGACAGAAATATAAGTAAGAATCAAACATGATGTTTATTCCTAAATACCATATTTTCCAACAAGAGAAACCCTTAAATATTATTTAAGGCTAAAATGTTATGAATATATAAAATGGAACATATAAAAGAATATGGTCATTTCGAAAGAACACAGAGGACTCATATCTGTTGGCACAAGGACAAAGAGTCTTCAAAGAAGGCTTCGTTGGTTTTTATTTTTGCTTTTTCATTTGAGTGCAGGGTAAATATGAGCTCCACAGCTAAAAGTGGGGGTAAAAATCTATATTTAATCCAGTCAAGGAGGATGGAATTGAAGTTCATCAACCTCAGTCTCACAATAGCCGAAGAGAAAGAAGTGTGTGAGTCACTGAAAATTACTCTGAAAGAAAAGAGAGCAAAAGGAAGTAGTTCATTGGCCCTTTGCTTGCCGAGCATATGCAAATCTCAAACTCCAACACAGAAAAAGGAGGAGGGGGAAGTGGAGGAGGAGCAGGAGGAGGAGGGGGAGGAACAGGAGGAAGAGGTGGAGGGGAAGGAGGAGGGGCAGGAGGAGGAGGGGCAGGAGGGGGAGGGGCAGGAGGAGGAGGGCTCAAACTCCAACACAGAAAAAGGAGGAGGAAGTGGAGGAGGAGCAGAAGGAGGAGGGGGAGGAACAGGAGCAGAAGGAAGAGGAGGAGGGGGCAGGAAGAGCAGGAGGAAGAGGAGGAGAAACAGGAGAAGGAGGAGCAGGAGAAGGAGGGGGCAGGAAGAGCAGGAGGAAGAGGAGGAGCAGGAGGAGGGGGAGGAGGAGGGACAGGGGAGGAAGAGGGGCAGGAGGAGGGGCAGGAGGAGTGGGAATAGGTAGAAGGGGAGGAGGAGAACAAGAAGAAATGTTATTTAGGAAGAAAGAAGCACACACAACCGGCGCAGTGGGAAACAACAGCTCCATCATTTGAAGCATTCGAAGAATCAACCAAAGGCTCTGAGTTTGCCCTCAAAAGTGAAGTCCATGGAAGAGAGTATTGCTAAGAGAGAGAGAAGGGGAGGGCAGTACTGGACTGAGTACCACCACTCAGTGGTGTGACTTTTTCCCAGGAGTCACAGCAGAAGAGACACACAGGCTAACAGAAACGAAACAGTGAGTTAGGCAGGAGCCTGGGGTTGGAGAGAGAAGAGCAGGAGTGAGCAACTGTTTTGAGAAGAGGAATAAGGTTAGCAGAGCTCTGGAGGGTGAAGCAGAGACACCTCAGCCAGGGGGAGGCTCAGATGGAGAGAAATACAACCACCTGTCTTCTCATTAGCGCTCCCTCCACGGTCCTCATTTCTTAGTTTACAACGCCTCTGGGAGTGACGTTCCACACGGGAAAGCAATCCTATCCACAGTGGGGTAGGAGTTAGACTTCCTCTTGTGCTTTTCTGCACCGTTTAAACGTTTATGTAGTAGATTCAAATCGAAGGTAAACTTACTGTTGGGTTCTAACTCATGGTGGGACAAGGTCATTGGCATGGCAAGCTCCTGCAGGTAACAGCTGCCTCTGCCAGCCTTCCCCACCTCCTAACTCCCCTTGAAGCTTCCTCAACCCTCACCAACATCATCATTCCCAGAGAAAATCATTTCCATCTCCCACGAAGCACTTCTCTTGGCATCCAATTACCACACTCCAAACTTAAAAGCCTTACATTTTTGGAGTTTTGCAACACTGAAAAACATCTGCATGATACAACAAAGGAGAAACCAAGAAACTAAAAGTATTACTATAGTGTCCCTACCAAGCATATTGATAAACATTACATGTTTTATAAAAACTCAGCAAGTTAAACTTTGCTGTTTTTATTTTATGCAACATGAATCTTAAAGGGTCTTATTAATAAAACCAAACCTGAAGCCAGGTATTGGGGTGAATGCTGGATGATCAGAGAAGCAGAACAAGCTGCAGCTAACCTCACCTCACCAATTCCTCAGCTGATTCTGTTTCCTCAAACTGAAAGCCTCTGTGTCTTCATCCGAATGGGTCTCAGCCGAACTGCTGCTCAAAAGCCTAAAAGCTTAACCAGCTCTAGTTCCTGGTTTTCATGCTTTATATACCTTTCTGCTTTCTGCCATCACTTCCTGGGATTAAGGGCATGAGTCACCATGCCTGGCTGTTTCCAGTGTGGCTTTGAACTCACAGAGATCCGGATGGATCTCTGCCTCCCAAGTGATAGGATTAAAGGCATGTGTGCCACCATTTTCTGGCCTCTATGTCTATCTAGTGGCTGTTCTGTCTTCTGACCCCAGACAAGTTTATTAGGATGCACAATATATTGGGGGATACATTATATCACCACAATTTTATCTGTATACTGCTAGATGGTGTAATAGAAATTATTGGATAATGTTAGTATAAAAATATTGGCTGGAGAAGCAAGTGGGAATAAGGTCAAACCCGATCCAGCTTTGGATATCGAAATGGAAAACAGAAGAAAGATGTGTGGGAGAAAGCCAGCCCAGCTCTTGAGAAGTAGCAGCTGGTACCCAAGGCATCATCTGAATATAAAGCACTTCATACTCAAGTGTATGATGGAGAAGGATCAAGCTGTCCCAAGTGGTAGATCATTGAGAGAGTCCTTAGTGGTGGTTTTCTCAGGTGACGTGAAGGTAGACAGCTGCTGTGGCAGCTAAGAGGAGTTGAGAAGCACGAATTGTAACTGTGAATGTGACAATGACTCAGCTTTGGCGACCAAAGTTGGCCAAAGACATGAAAATTGGAGCTGGGTGAATGTGTCAATAGCCCAGTCTCAGAGTGATGTGTACGTACAAAGCAGAGGTGCAGGTAATCCCACTAAGTCAGTGAGCTCAGTAAAGTACCCCTAAATCAGTGGGGTTGGCTATCATTCCATCGTATCATTATAAATGTGTCAGCCCATTTTATTCTATGTATTTTGATTTAAATTCCTCATAGATTCCTTATGTGATACTATGCCAAAAACCGTAATTCAACAATCAGTCTTGATAATCAGATGGTGATGAGATACTGATGAACAGGGCAAGACGAAGTTTTCCTGCTTCTCTTTCTCACATAAATGAGGAATGAAAAAGGAGGAGTCCAAGCTAAACAATTACCCAGGAAGCCAATCCAATTTCTTTTATGTGTTAATTTCACTAGTAATTCTAGAAATATTCTTCTCAGAGCAAATCCAATATAAGCCAAAGTCTGCATTTATCACATTAAGTCCTGATCCTTCTAGAACTTGTTAGTGTCCTACACACACACACACATACACACACACACACACACACACACACACACACACACACACACACACTTCAGTGTTATTTACTAAGAATGGATAGCATATGCTTTTTTTTTAGGGGTGAATATTGACCCCAGGGTCTATTGTATTCTAGGCAAGCGCTCTATCAGGAAGACACATCCCAGTACACCATGTGTTTTCTTAATGTGTCTTTAAAACATAATATCAAACTATACTAATCTATCCCCTCCTTCTAACACCTATATACTATGTGTATCAGGGTAACATTAGCTACTTCAAGAAGTGAATCCCAACATGGCATGGCTATCACAGTAGAATGGTATGGCTTATTCATGCCTAGTTCATTGCAGCTGATCAGCAGGTTGTATCTCCCTTCAGACTCCTGTAATGCTTCCATATTACAGTCTGATGATTGGATCCAGTCAGCAGAACATGAAGGAGGACTCCCCGGAGTTTGATGGAAAAAAGACTTTATGTAATTTCCCTGGGCTGGAAATGATCCAAACAAAAGGAAGATGTAGCTTGAATTTGTCTTCAGTTCTATTCTATGGGCCACATGGTAGGGTAGGGACTGAAGCATTCTAGCGGAGGGGAGCTGGAAGGGTATGGCTTTACAGTAGTGCCCTGAAAGAATACATTTGCCATTATCAACGAGACCTGCATAGGAGACCTCAGTGATGGGACAGAAGTGATCTTCATCAGTCTCAAATATGACATACACCATACAGCTCTCAACACGTGATGTTATCAGTTTACTAATAACATATCTACCTCTTCCCTCTTAAATCCTCCATGACTCTGGAAGACCCTCAAGCATATAAGTAGGTGGAAGAAGAAAGAAGTACAGGCTGAGAGAACTGGAGTCTCGGGGAAGGACTGTGTCAAGTTAATGGCTGTGTGGGCTGGCTTTGAAGTTTGTATTCCACATGATCTCCACAGGCAGAAAAACCTCACATTTATTGGCCAGATGAGACCAGGAGAACAGAACAAAGGCTCTTCCTAATTTTTCCAGCTTCATCCTGAAATTTGTTCTAGACTTATAGTTTCCTGGTATTTTATGAAATAGAGTAACAGCTGGCAAAGACACACATTCCAGTTTGCAGCAGGCTGAGCAATATGAAAGAGCCATGATCATGTGGACGATGCACGCACAGGGCTGGCATCACAGGGACAGAGGCTTCTGTCTATTGACCTCTGGGTCCTGTGAAGATGGACAAAGATAATTCACCTCCACAACCTGCCAGACCTGAGTTTCCAAAGAAGAAGGAACAACGTGGTGACCGCCTGAATTCAATGAACACCCCATGTGTGCCTGCATTAAGTACTCTGTCTGGTTGATTTAATGTGCCTCTTAATGAGGTATTCATTTTAACTGCTGAGAGTGGGCCAGTGAGAGAGGAAGTAGTAAGTGTTGATGAAAGCAACCAGTTCCTAAATATACAAAAATTAAAATTTATCCGGGAAGTGAGTTTGTTCAAGGCTCGTATTTTAATTTCGTATGGAGATGTGAAGTATGTATGTAGGGTGTGTGTGTGTGTGTGTGTGTGTGTGTGTGTGTGTGTAACATTTCAAGCAATTATTGAAATAAGCTAAATGAAGCCATTTTACCGAATGAGAACCTATAACTGTGCAAAGTAAAAGCCGTTGTATTACTGTGAGAGCCAGGTGTTGGTTGGTGTCAGCATTATACTTCAAAGCCAGCTGTTCTCCCCCAGTAACTGTGCCATGAAATAGGCATGAAAGAGCGGATACAAGCGAGGCAAGCTGGAAAGAGTGCTATTACCTGTAATGAGGAGCTGGGGTGTAATAACCTCGGGTAGCGGAAAGTGATCCAAAACAAAAGTATAGTGGAGCCAAATTGACTTGGGTGCAGATGATTGACAGTCTCTAGTTATCACAAATGCTCAGCAAAGGATGGCAGCAAAACCCAGCTCCATTTCAAGTTCCTCTTATCTGTGGAAAGGAAGTAGAAGAGAGAAACCATCTGAAGGCTGGCTGCTTCATTGGGAGTAACTTGCAACAGTTGGGCAGTGCCAAGAATGAACAAACAAACAAAAAGCCAGCTTAACCGACGTGCCAGGGACTTATGCGTGGAGTTTGTTCTTCTATTTGGCTTGCCAAAACTGATTTCCTTGGAATCTTGAGTGTCTCACTGGTAACCAAGACCAGTTTGTCTTATGAATGAGACACTAACTCTTAAGAATTGTTCATGCTAGGAAATGCAGCAATAGCCAGCGATCTCTTCTCAGAAGTCCAGAAAAAGTCGTAAGATTCCAGAAACTCAAGTCCTTACAAATAGAACTTGTTAGAAGTCCTACATTCTGAATTATGTCTCACACATAAGAGTGAGTATTGTGAGGGTGAAGGTACCAGTCATTACCAGTTTCAGTTCTGGTAGCCTCACTAGTAGACATCAAGTAGGCTTCCTTAAATTGGTGTATTAGTGTCATTTTGCCCATCAACTGTGTGTGTGTGTATGTGTATGTGTGTGTGTGTGTGTGTGTGTGTGTGTGTGTGTGTGTGTGTGTGTTGTCCTGCAACTTGTTTATATAGTCCAGGCTGATCTCCAACCCAAGGTGATCCTCCTACCTCAGCTTCCCAGATGCCTGAGATTATAGGCATAAACCTATCATGCTCAGCTAAGGCTATAATATTTCTTAATATTTTACACTCATCAATACAGTGGTATATGGTCAACTTTTCACACTTGCAGACAGATAATTGATATTCTTGGTGACTATGGGAGAAAACCCATGTCTTCCCAGGTGTATGGAAGACTCTCTGCCATATTCCTTATAAGCCATAATGAATTCTGTTCACTTAAGTGTGGACAATGAAAGGCATGGGCTTGGCCACATTTGTGCATGTACTAAATGTGATCATAAAAGATGTAATATCCCCCCAAGCATCTTCCAACTGTACCTTGTTCTCAGGTGTAAATAAATTAGCATGGCAGTTTTTAGCACAATGTTTATCACATGCTATGTAGTGCACTTCTTCTCTAGGGTTCAATTATATATGGTTTATTGATTTTTTAGTTAGTACACAAACTAATATTTTATGACATTCTTCTACGTGTAACTTTGTACTTTGCTCATATCCACACCCTTCATTTTCTTGTCTTACTCTCCCACCTCGTGTCTTTCTGGTCCCTTCCTCCCTGCAAATAGCCTCCCTTCTGGATTTCCTGCCATCTATATGGATTCTGTATGTAAGAGAAAATATGTATTTGTCTTTCTTCCCTCCCCCACTATTCTCACCTATACCCCTCAGTCACTTTTTCCCTACAAAAATCATGCTCTATTTTCATACAATATCTAGATTTAATATAGACATAGTATATGAGAGAATGTATATGATAATCTCTTTATGACTTTGGCTTATTTCACTTAATATCATTATTTCCATCAATTTTCCTATAAATGTATTATTTAACTTTCAACAATATGTGTCTGTGTGCACGCCTGTTTGAACGTACATCACATGAAAAGGTGAGTACATGTGCCAACAGAGGCCAAAAGAGGGTATCAGGACCCCTAGAACTGGATTTTCAGGTTGTGAGCCTCCT
Organism: Peromyscus leucopus; assembly: GCF_004664715.2. NCBI lineage: Eukaryota > Metazoa > Chordata > Mammalia > Rodentia > Cricetidae > Peromyscus > Peromyscus leucopus. The sequence goes on along the minus strand of NC_051074.1, from coordinate 20,600,025 downwards.
GAAGTGGGTGCTGGGAACTGTGCCTAGGTTGTCTGCAAGAAAAGCAAGCGCTAAGTGCTGAGCCATGTGTCTAGCCTTGGAGCTCAGCAGTATTTTTGAAGGAAACAAAAGAGCAGAAGAGAAATAAGACAGGGGCAAGGAGGGAAGGGAAAATAAGGACGGAGTAGAACAGCTGACGTCATCTAGCGCGTCCCTCTCGCCTTGCAAATGAAATAGGATCCAAGGAACCAAAGGCAGCCAAGAAACTGGTGTCGTCCTAAAAGAGGTGGTTTGCAATAGTGTAGACTACTCGTTGGTTTGTAGTAAGTGGTGTTTAAGCTTGTGCTATGGCAATATTAGAAAAGTTATATTAAAAAAGGAAAATTAATGTTCCTAGACTACACTTCTCTAGAGTCAGTGTTTGTGTGTTCTCCCAAAATGCGTATGGCAAGACGCTAGTGTCCAGTGTGAAGGCACATAAAGGGGGGGTATGGGAAGTAATTGGGGTTAGGTGAAGTTATCATGGTGGGGCCTCAAGAAGGGGTCAGTGCCCTTACAAGAGCCACCGTAGAATTTGTACTCTCTTGTTCGTATTTTCTCTCTTCCTTCCCCTCCACTCCCCTTCCCCCTGCCCTCCCAGGTTCCCTCCATCTTCCTCTCCGTATTTTCTTCCCTCCTCTGGCCCTCACATGTGAGAAGAGAGGGAGGGAGCCTTACATCAACCACAAAGAGAATCCTCATCACAGCCTGACCATTCTAACACCCTGGTTCTGGGTATCCAACCTCTATGCCTTTGAAAGAATATGTCTCCATTGTCATCGATCTGCAGCATTTTGCAGTGTCCATGAGAGCAACCTGAACCTCGCACATACATATCCATAATCAGACTTGGAGAACCCAAGGACACTCCTTGACTTCCCATTTGAAATATAGGGCATCTCCTCGCTCCCCACCAACATACCAAAATCCTTTGTAACTATACACATGCTTTGTGACCTGTTCAGTGTCTACAGTTTTCCAGACCCTTCTCCAATCAGAATCATTGAGAATTCTCTCTCTTCCCCAAGCCAAAGTAATTGTAGAATTGTTTTCTTTTATTTACACAAGCTTCTAATGAAAATGTTTTACATTAGCTTCCCCTGGGCTTTAAGTTCTTGGAATGTAAGAGTCTAGATCTCATTCATCTTGTAATATTTTGCTGTACCTAGCATAATTTCTACCACCAAGCAGCTTCCCTATAAATACCTGCTGGATCTAATGGAATCCACTACTGAACACTTATTCAGCCCCTAGATAAGGCTTTCCTGCCAGACAGGAGAAGATTGACAGTTCCCAACAGGGCCAGAATGCTGCTTTTCCTCTAGAAGATTTAGGAAACTGCCCGCAGATTCCACCAACCTTCCAAGCATCAAGAAATCAATGACAGCAAATAGTGTTGTCAAAGGGCCAGGTCGTGGGGGAACATCCACACAGGGGGATCCGGTGAATGGTCCACAGCTGCAGACCCACAGAGGCTTATCAAGTCCTCCTTCACCTGGCCCCCCACATAGAAATAGGTCAGGCTCAGGCAAAGAGCAGCCAGCTGATTGTCCCCACTCCTGGAGTGATGCCTGTGCCTGCCGGTAAGTGAAGAAAAGGTGAATTTTCTCCATTCTGAGCCGCAAGGCCCAGAGAGGACCAAACAGACTCCTGTATGCCTGCAAGACAAGGGGAGGGGAGGCAGGGTGAGGGAGGAGCAAATGACTAGCAGGCTGGAGTGCACAAATGAGCACACTCCAGCTGTGCAGAGGAGAAGAGAGAATGCCGCTCGGCATGAGGAATACATCATCATTGTAATCCTCACAGGCAGGAAGGAGCTTGCAGTATTGAGATGTGAAGTAAGCCTAACATGACTAGCCTTGCAGTGTACATGTTAGCACACTGGAACTGGAAATGAGCTGATTAGAAACTCAGAAGTCCTCAAGTAGGTGCTTATGTGTGAGCTGGCCTATCATTATTCTTCTCAGTACCTGCTCTGTCCACTTTGACGCCCTCCTCTGCCACCACCCCATCACCTCTCTGCTCTCTCCTCCTTGGAGGGGCACCATTCTCTACAGAAACGCTTACTTCTGAAGGTAGCAAAATAGATTAAAGTCTTGAGCAAGCTGCTTGGAACCCCAGGGTGAAAAGACTGAATGGAAATGGAGAGAAAAGAAGGAGCAATAAGCAAAGTTAATTTAAGGCCTGAGAAAGGCAGTCTGGCAGTCTCGGGCCCGCATTATCTCACCCTGCAGCTGCACTGATTCATCCACTTTCATCGCTGGCATAAACAGTCCATATCTCCAATTACAAGTGCCTGGGGAGCAAGCATTAGTATGCTGCATACAGTCTGGGGGAAGGTGTAAGTCTGAGGTGCTGCCTGCCTTAGAAGTCTCTAGCAGACATGTCCAGGAACAAAGGGAAAAGCCAAGCTTCTCTCAGATGTCAGAGCTCATCTCTGAATGATGAGGTCAAGTGCTTGTGTCAGAATCCAAAGAGAAAGGGAGAGAGAAGAGGCAAGAAGACGCAATTGGCCACTAGGGTAATTTCATTAAAGTGCTCCGTAAAGAGTGACCTGACCGCTAAGAGCTTTGGTCTAATTTTAGGGGGGAGGCAAAACAGTAATAACATGGATGAGCATGTCAGCTGGGAGCCAAGTACACAGGGAGCAAGAATGAAAGAGACGCTTGCATACCCTCTCCTCTTTCCTCACATTTTAATTATCAGTTCCTTTTTATCAGTTTAAAAGAGCATGGCATTGCATTTAGAACAGAATAATTCAGTGTGTCCTACCTGGGACTCCATCTCAAACCAAGCTCTCTACACACCACAGCTGCACGCAGCAACTTGATCTAACTAGACCACAGGCACTTCATTAGTAAAGACTCTCAGTTGAAAAATGTAAGAAGGAAACAGATAAAAAATGTGAGAGTCTAAGTGGCTAATAATGGAACTAGTTAAATAAGTCACAAATGCACAGTATAGTACACATTGTACAATCAATGATTTAGTGCTGTTTTCCCGAGCGAGTGGCTAATGTTTAGCTACAAAATAAGAGCTTTCACATGGGGGACTGGTAAGACAGCTTTTGAGATAGCGTTTGTCTGATAAGATGCAGCAGCATGTCCGACCGGAATGGAGAAATCAGTCCTCTTGCATGCAGTGGGGGTGTGTACACCTTCACAAACATGTTGATGTGGCCCAGGACCTCAAAACAACCTTAATTCTTCACTGAGGTCTAAGCCCCTGCCTCTGATCAACCCTGGGAGACTCTGGGGACAATATTAGTTTATTTAGGTAGCATCTATTTATCTCTTCCTTGCTAACTGCCATCTCAACTGTTACGTTGCATCAGTCTTTCCTGTTCTATATAGCTTCAATTTTTTTTCGACCTTCCTGGCATAAAGCATGGCACTGACTAATAAGAAGTGAGAATGCATTGGCATAGGCCAGTATGAAAATAAGGTAGGAAGGAGGAGTCAGTCCTCACAAACCTTTGGCCCACCTGTAATGCTGAAAGGGAGTGGCCATCTTGTGCTTTGAGACATCAGAATCCACACGCAGGGCACAACTGAATAGGGAGCAGATCATTGGCTCCGAGTTGGTGCAAGGAGGCAGAGTAGCTGTCACTTACCATTTGTCTTCAATTTGGGTTACATGCAAAGGAAGAAGATTATGAAAAGAAAATGTCATTTGGGTTCTCTTTGGTCTCATCCAATCAACTTCTGATATTGATAACAGATACCCATTAAAATCCTGGACAATCAAAACCATCCTCTTTCTCCACTTCCACCCAAAGAGAAGCCAAATAAAATAGATGGATTGGTTTATTTACTGGATTAGATAGTCATATACTATACACCATGCATTATCTATCTATCTATCTATCTATCTATCTATCTATCTATCTATCTATCTATCATCTATCTAACACACACTCTCTCTCTCTCTCTCTCTATCTCTCTCTCTCAATTCATCTACAGCACTCAAAACCTAAGTGTGTAAACTCATTTGGAAATGGTGTTGGCAGATACAGTCACACTAAGATGAGGTTACAAATATGTATAGAAACCCTACTCAGTGGGATACTGTGGGAATTGAGTATAGAAAATTGTGAGAATTAATTTATATGACTATGAAAGATCAAGCTGCTTATTAATGAAGAGGTATAGGGTCTCTGTAACCTTTTAAAGAGAGGAAACTTCAGACTCAAGAGACACTGGGAACAGAATAGCATGTTTAGAATAAGATGTTCCCCCAGGCAAGGGATGCTAAATATCATATTAAAAGCTGGAAGAGGAATTCAGGACACACTGTTCATCATGGCCTCTGAGGGGGAGCCAACCCCACTGATACCTTGATTTCAAGTAGCTTACCTTTCAAGCTTGAAGTGAATAAATTTCTAGGGTTATTTTGTTGTTTTTAATTGTTTACTATTTTTATGTGTGTGGTTTTTTACTATTTTTATGTGTGTGGTTTTTTACTATTTTTATGTGTGTGGAGGGCTTGTGCACATGTAAGTCTGTGTACCATGTGAGTACTTGGTGTCAGAAGGCAGTATAAGATCCCCTGGAACTGGAGTTACAGACAGTTGTGAGCCTCCCTGTAGATGCTGGAAATAAAGCCCGGATCCTCTATAAAAGTAGTCAGTGCTTTTTAACACTGAGCGGTACTCCAGCCCCTAAAGTTCTAAGCCAGTGTGCCATACTATATTTAGACAGTCCTAGGGAGCTACAGCAATTGCTTTGTCTCCATTTTATTTACAAACATGGTTTTTATATCCCATGGGACACTCTTAAACTGATAGTAAAGGAACTGAATTCCCATCTTGAGTCCTGTGAGATATATCAGAATTCAGGCTTCCTGGAAAATTTTCACATTATGGTCTTCCCTCTTGTGGAGGTGACCAGGGAAGAGGACTCTCATGCTGCAGAGTTGGAGTGGTGTCCTTCACTGGAGGAGGGCTCTGGACTGTCAAAGTGATAACGCTGAGCCAGTGGAGGCGATTCCATGACGCAGAGCTACATGATTTCAGAATATATGTTAATTTAACACAGGAATAATAAATAATGATGACTATCTATACTCCTTTGTCTGATGATGGTCCCCTTTTGGAAAACAATATATATATATATATATATATATATATATATATATATATATATATAGTGTCTCTCTATATATATAGACACTAGTACTTGAATGATCAACCATCACAAATGTGATGAATAGAAATGGAAACTCTTTTAGTGGATTCTGGATAACTTACCCAGAGAATTGTAAGAATAAAATAATGTAAATACTTAAGAGCTAAACTTACTACAACAAAGCAAATATACTATGTTTCTATTTGCCTAAGAGAGAAAAAACTAGATGGCGGGTACAGAAATAAAGAAAGTGAAAAATAAGGTGAGAAAAGTACCAGTAACTCCTTTTACCATAGAATATCTCAAGAGTGTCCTGGCTAGTTTTATGTCAACTTGAGACAAGCTTGAGTCATCTGTAAGCGGGGAGCTTCAGTTGAGTAAATGCCTCCATAAGATCCAGCTGTAAGGCATTGTCTTAATTAGTGATTGACAGGAGAGGACCCAGTCCATTGTGGGTGGTGCCATCCCTAGGCCAGTGGTCCTGGGTTCTATAAGAAAGCAGGTTGAACAAGCCACAGGGAAGCAAGCCAGTAAGTAGCACTTCTCCATGCCTCTGGGTTCCTGTCCTGACTTCCTTTGATGATGAACAGTGATGTGGAAGCACACTCTTCCTATTGTGGAACCCTTTCCTATGATGTGGAAGACCCTTTCCTCTCTAAGTTGCTTTGGTCATGGTGTTTCATCACAGCAATAGTAACCCTAACTAAGACGCAAGACAAGTAATTTATCTAGAACCAACTGTGAGGTTTTGGTGATGCCTCCAGATCTAGCACTGAGCATACAATGAATCACAATTCTCAGAACAAGAGCCAGAGACCATCTTTTCTAAATAACTCTACAAAGAAAACAAATATTTCTTCCTTAGCATATCATTATGCGATCTATGTAAAATTCATCTGTCTTTGAATGTTCTTAGTGAATCCCCCAATCTAAGAAGCAGTGTGCCAGCAGTCCTTGATGGAACAGCAGTTGGTCTTGCTGGAATAGAAGGAACCTCATTCTTTCCTTTTGTGTGACTGAAACTCCTCTCAAGCTTGTGAATCCATGTCTCTCTAAATACTAACATCTAAAGACAAGGGCAAGTTCTAGACTGCTAGATACAGGAAAGAAGTACAATGTAAGAGTCTACTTGCAACCAGAAGGCAAATCCTGAAGGTAGATGGTGGTGGACTTGTCCATCTGGTAGGATTCTTCTGAGAAATTAATCAAGACTAAAGAAAGACAGGAATTGTCCCCACTGTCTTATATTGAAAAGACTACGAGTGTGAGCAAGGAGATGTGCATGTTATAGCTGGAAAAACAGAAACCAGAAAGTGACTGTTAAGGGATGCCAAGGAAAAGGTATTAAAAAAAAAAAATTAGGTTGAGCAACTTTTTTTTTCCTGCACAGAGAAGTCATAAGAGGGCAACAGACAAATCAGTACTTTATGGGCCCCACACTTAGGAAGAAATTCACCAGCTCTGGGCCATGCTATCTAGCCTTTTCCTCCACCTGATGAAGAGCAGCTTCTCAGCCTTTCCTACTGCTGTCTTTGATGTCGTCAGAGGTCTGCTCTGATTTACAAACACCTTTGAATGGCTGTTTTCTTTGCTTAGTTAAACTCTACGCATGACTTTCATTATATGAATGCAAAGTCTGATGCCAAGGAGCAGACACAGCTCCCTGGATGAGCCCTCCACCTCTTCAAGCTGCCTCTAGAAGGCCAGCCTCTCATCTAAAGGCTGGAGTCACTGTCAGTAGCAAGGACACTGAGGCTGGCTCTCACCGAAGCAAGGTCTGCAGATGCCAGGTTTCTTACAGAGTCATTGGAGGCTTAAGGATAGAAGCCTGGTGTGGAGAAAATAGAGAAAATGTCACCCAATGCAGGCAAAAGGGGCAGGCAGTAAGTGACTTTGTTCTCCCAGATTTAACATATTCATTTGCCAGTGTAAGCTCACTTAATGAAGACCTAGAGGCCATCTTGTATAACATGAAATATTTATGAGGGTGTTGTATATTACCAAAGGCTGAAACCAGAGAGGACCACAAAAAGAGAATTCGGAAGAGGAACAATTAGCATCAATAATTTGTACTACTTCCAGATGGCCAAAGCCAAGAGCCCTTTTACAAGTCAAACTGTAAACTATGTAAATTGGTCAGGAAAACACATCACTAAAGATTCAAACTGGAGGCCATATCCAGTGGACACTCTAAATAATTCAGAAGCAAGTTCTTAAGTGGAAACGGAGGGCTACAATGGCATGCTCTGACTTTTCCAGGCCCTAGCAGCCAATGGACAGAAGGAGACCCACACAGGACAATTCAAACCCTCCAACTCTACTGCTTTATAGTTTACTTGTATGCAGCAGGGTCTGTGGGCATCAGGAGTCTCTCTCTATTTCAGCATTTTGCCCTCATAAGAGCACATGTGCTTTATTTGGTTTTGGTTTTTGTTTTTCTTTCCTCCAGCTCCTCTTTATTACATTTATTGTGCATATTTATTATATTATATGTTAATAGATATAAAAAGAAAAAGAAGCAAAGACAAACTGAAAAAAACAAAAACTAAAACAAAAAAAAAATCGGAATGTAGCATGTAGTTGCTGACACTAGGACCAGAATGAATGCAGGAATGCCAGCTTCCCATCAAGGGAGCCTTGAATTCTGTCCTCTGTCATTTACTCACTCTGTGTCTAAAGCACCAGATTGGACTCTGAAGGGACAGGAAATTCCCCAAACTGGTATAACTTTGTTGCCCAGCCTGGTAAGCAGGATATATATATATCATGTAGCTGAGCTTCCCAATTATAAAGTTCATCTGTACCATCTGCCTGTGAGTCACCTCTCCTTTAGACTCAGATGTAAATCTGCAGGCCAGAAAAGCAGAGCAGTATTTGCAGTAAGCATCATGCTGTTTTCTCCATCATGTCTCCTGCACATACAGACATATGTATGGAAGCCTTTGAAGAGATCACAGCCCTCTTATTCATGTATTTAGTAATACAGTGGACCATGAATGGCCTATCAGCCTAACAGATATGTCCCTCATGACCTGTGTTCTAACAGTGCTCATGAGACGTTCAATAACTCAGTCAAAAAGTACTTATTAGAAGTCTACTGTATGATGTACAACACTAAAGTGATGATAAACAAAAGTAGATCTTGTTTGTATTCTCATGAAACTTAAGAGTCCAGTGAGAGAAGCAAGCATTATTCAAAGACTGATACTAATTGAAGAACATGCACACATAATGGCCATAAGAACAAGTGGAAATAAACCAATAAATGCTGAAGAACACAACAGAGGACACCTTTCCATCATGGGGAGGGAGAAGGGTTCCTGACAAAGTAGCTACCAAAAAACTGGATAGAAAATGGAAGGTGAACTCACGCCTCTCCAGCCAAGTCCAACAGGAAGAGCAGTACAAGACTAAGAAGTTGGATAATGCTCAAGACTCTGCAGGAGTTGAGGTGGACAATGACCCTTTCCCATCATATGCTCATGTAGTTAACATTAGTAAGTACTGCAATCACCATGCAAATAAAAAATATTTTTATATCGAAAAGGTTAAAGCCAATAGGCAAAGTATGAAAACTCAGTTTGATCGGAATATGATAACTATCTCAAAGGTCTAAGGAACCCAAGGCTGGAGAGACAGCATCATTTGCTGGCTGGAGAGGGAGCATCACTTGCTGGCTGGAGAGGGAGCATCACTTGCTGGCTGGAGAGGCAGCATCACTTGCTGGCTGGAGAGGCAGCATCACTTGCTGGCTGGAGGTCATGGAGGAGAAGACAAAGAAAATCAGATCCAGGGAAAGCAAAGGGCTTCAGCAAAGCCACAGTGGCCCGAAGCAGCATGACTTCCTCAGAGGCCACAGGAAGGAAGTTAAGTTTGGCATCTGAGAAGGCTATGGAACAGATGGAAGTCAAGAATGTGGCAGGAGATGAGTCCAGACAGGAGAAAAATTGGAGGCCCCAAGAGGAGACGTTGTATTTATAAAGCTACAGTGGCAGCTTATCCAGAACGGAGTGGCAAAAAAATGATGGAGGAGTGAAGACAGGCAGGGAATGACTTCCTTGTTGTTCCTTTTGCGCTCTCTCTCTCTCTCTCTCTCTCTCTCTCTCTCTCTCTCTCTCTCTCTCTCTCTCTCTCTCTCTCTCTCTCTCTCTCCACAACAGAGAAATGAACAAAGATTCAAAGCAAACCCAAAATCCAGTGATTGATCCTGACTCTGCTTTGTTGTTTCCACAGATTTATTTCTTGGTGGATGTTAGCACATAAAATCCCAGGATGCTTATCAATGTACATTACATTTCCTCCAGTTTAGCAAATTGGAGTTTATTTGCTTTCATTACACGGCTTTGTATTTTGCTGGGCAACAAGCCATTCTGGCACTGAGAGGAAAAAAGTGATGGGTTTCAGCAATTGTGTGGCCACATGTATGAAATAGATAGATGCTATATAGGGAACAGATTTTCTTTAGTGCCTTGGTTTATTCACTGGACACCAAAAATGAAAGCAACATTGGAAAAATGACAGCTCTTACTATTACGCAAGCCAAACATTTTTTAATCATTTCCCATGTATCTTAATACTATGTCAGATACATTTAAAAGATTTATCAGCATATGTTTGTGCTGTAAAGCATAAAAATATATTAAACTCTCATGAACCTACTATCTAGTGAACTTAATTTGCATTTCTCTGATTGCTAGGAGATAGAAATGTAGTTTTCTGCTTATTGGTTAAACATTTCCATACTATTTGTCCATTTTTCTATTTTGTTTGTATTTGTTTTTTATCAATTGGTAGGAGCTATTTGTATATCCCCAAATAAATAGCAGATGTTGGGTGATAGTATACAGGACACATTTTTCAACTTTTTTTTTTCATTTTCTTTGTGATACTTTTGATAGAAAAACATATAGCATTGAATTTAATATAGTGTAATTAATAATTTCTCTCATGGTAAGAATATTGTTTAACAAAACATTCTCTACCCCAAAACTAGAAGAATCTTTTCCTATACTTTTCTCCAGGAGTTATCCTTTTGGCCCCAGTCTTACCTGCTTCAGTTGACTTGTCTATACAGTATAAGTGAGGACTTCAGCTTCCCTTCCTTCAATGGTCATCCATTCAATGGTCATCCACTCAATGGTCATCCATCCATTCAATGGTCATCCATCCATTCAATAGTCATCCACTCAATGGTCATCCATCCATTCAATGGTCATCTATCCATTCAATGGTCATCCATCTACTCAACGGTCACCCATCCATTCAATGGTCATCTATTCAATGGTCATCCATCCATTCAATGGTCATCCACTCAATGGTCATCCATTCATTCAATGGTCATCCATCCATTCAATAGTCATCCACTCAATGGTCATCCATCCATTCAATGGTCATCCACTCAATGGTCATCCATTCAATGGTCATCCATCCATTCAATGGTCATCCACTCAATGGTCATCCATCCATTCAATGGTCATTTATTCAATGGTCATGCTTCCCAGTGCTACTTCCAAAGCAGGTCTTTAATTCCCCCATTGAATTGTGGGGCCTTTTGTTGTACATGTTTTTATGGCCTTTGGTAACTACTGGTTTCTCTTTCTTGTTTTTTTCCTGATATCACAAAAGTTAGATTAAATTTTCTAAACATTTTCGTTAGTAAGAGTCAAGATAAGATTAGGTATTATCCAAATGAGACACTTACATAGATTTAGAAGAGAAAGGGAAATTGAAATTATTCATTCCCAGCACTAAGGACAAAGACAACACAACTTGGGTGGGTGTTCATTTTACAGAAGCCACATCCCATGTAGCCTACTGTCTTTGGGTAACAATTTTGGGTACTGTGTTCTCACTTCTTCTCCCATGGTCTGCAACTTGCATTTTTTGAATTCATAAGACAAGAACTTGGAAACCACTGATTGGGTGAAATTTTTGTATCCAGAATCCTAAGTCCTGAGATGAGAGAAAACTATAGACATCAAAAGCCTCTTGCTTTTTTCTATATTACCACCTTGCCGAATCCATTTACAAAGTCTTAATATTTATTGAATTTGCCTCAAATTAAGCTAAGCTTTTTTAATTGACACAACCAACATTTTATATTTTTGTAAAGATTTATGCATTTGTCTTAGGGGGGGTTGGGGTGTGAGGGAGGTGCCTGTGTGTTTATGTGCATTATGTGCATGCAGGAGTCCCCAGAGACCAGAAGGTGTTAGGCCCCCTGGAATTAGAGTTCCAGGGGGTTGTGAGCATTCATATGGGTGTTGGGAACCAAACCTGGATCCTCTGTAAGAGCAGCAAGTGTTCTTGACTTTTGAGTTATCTCTTCCAGCCCTTGGATCTACAGTAGAAGAATAGGTTCAGCAATTTGTATGTATTAGTTTTTGTGGGGTCAGAAATAAAAACAATATGATCAGCTGAAAAGGTGTGTAAGAAATCAGCTGAAGGAAGACAGCAACAATTGGGAGGGAATAGTTTTATTTAGCAGATAAAAAGGTACAAAGACGTGTCAGTTTAGGGTTAGATTTCCTTCTGGACTCTCCTTCAGAAATGCCTGAGCAATCTACTGAGAGACGATGTCTCTGAAATGAGCTGAGGGCATGTTGAGGTCGGGTGAAGCCCTACTCACATGGCCTGAGTCTAAAACTCTCAAGAAGGAATGAGCTACACATAAAGATTTATGAGTCATCCATAGATAAATAATTGTGGAAGCCAGCAATACAAAGTGCACACACAGTTGGGAAGAAGCCTCTGAGAGAAGGCTTTGCTAGAACTCCCAGGAAAGGGAGCTGGAGGGAGACTGGGGAAAGTACTCAGAGCTAAACATCAGCGAAGCCGGGGATGAAGAGCATCGGGAAGCCAAATGAGGAGAAAGAGTAAGAGTGAGACGATTAATGGAGTCACGTGATAAAGGGACTGAAATCTATCCACTGCCTTTAATAATGTGAAGCTAATTGCTGGGAATAATTTCACTGATGTTTGAGGGAAGGAAGATAAATTAATTGTCAGTTGAGCAAAAACTATCCAGCGGGGATGGAAATGGCAGATGTGAACTACGAAGCGGATGCCGGAGGGGGATGTAGAGTCCAAGGACATTCTTTTTTATTTTTCAAGAATATGTTTATATGGTGAAGAGAACATCAGACTACAGAGGGAGGAAAATGGACGACAGGTAGCTCAGGGCCTGTTTGAGCCCAGAGAAAAATTCTAGTGCAGGTGGTTGGAAGAATGATCCCGACGCTGGCTCAAGAAGGGACAATCTTTGCTGGAAAATAAAAAGAATGGTAAAAGCAAGAGTAAAACTCCCATAGTGGTGTGGGGCCTTGGGAAGGAGGGTAAAGGGGGAAATGCATTTTGTTATTCTGAGTGAACATGAAGGTAGAGGTCTATACTCAGAGTGAGAGAGGATGAAGCAGAAGAACAGATCGATGATGACAGTCAGTGTTGAGCGAGCAGGAAAAGGCAGATGGCTAACATGGAAAATGCCTCCAGACATCCAGCAAGTGCAGCCTCAGCTGGAAGGTGTATCAGAAATACTGGACAGTCTTCCCCGAGTAGGGCAGCCCCAGAAGCAGTCTGTTCTGTTTTTGTCCCGAACTTTTTCACACGATTCTCATTGGTAGACTGAAATTAGAAACAAGTTAGGTATTTGCACCCTGACTTTGATTACAAAATAGACTAGGCTGAATGGCTACAAAATGTAGCTCAGACTGCTACAATAAGAACTATGAGGCAAAACAGGAGAGAAAGAGTGTGATAGTATATGGTAGACTAAAAGGGCAAAGGGATGCATTAGACAAGAAAATAGTCATTAACTTTGCCTGTTTGGGGCTACCCCAGAAGGCAGTGGCATGTGGCTATGAGCAACAGTTAGTATTCAAATGATGTTAGTGAGACAGTGCTCTGTTACTAAGGACAGCTGAAAAGGATATGGGGGAAGCCACCATCCTGAGATGAATTTGTACAGAACGGTGATTAACCAACTCCAGCCACCGGATCAGATATCGCGCTCTTTAAGAAACTTAATAAAACTGTAGGACTTATTGATTTTGCTTTTCCTCTAGGCAGAAATATGCCAAGAATATACACAGAGAAAATAAATAATCTCAAGCTCCTGCAAGAAAGCTTGAGCAAATGTGGAGTTATAACTTCCCAAAGTGAATTCAGAAATAGGGCTGGTTCAGCATGCAGCTAATATTATAAAGATTAATTTCCAAGCACTTGTGCTAACAAAGATGAAACATCTATCATATGACCTGGAGGTTCCTTTTCTCTAAAATATACCCAGGAGAAATGGAAACAGGGCATCGACTCATAACTTGATGTACAGAGAAGCCATCTATGAAGCAGAATCCATCAGGAGCCCCAGGAGAGACTCTTCTGGAATGTTCTGGGGAAGTAGTTTGATACCTTGTTAATCACTGAGACTCTAACAGAACAGCTGTTACTAGAAAATGTGATGGGATGGGAAGGAATGCTCCAGAGAATGTGTCCCTGGTTGCTCTGGGTGAGGTCTACAGACGTGTGCTGTGTGGCTCGGGAATTAGCACTGACTAAGTCAGTCCCCTGTCACCTACTGTTGCAAGTAGTTTCTTAGTTGAGATGGACTATGGAACAGCTAGAAGAAACCTTTCTATTTGATCTATCCAGGACACCTGGGAAATAAAATCTACAATGGAAAATAGGGGAAGTCACATAAGAATGTGAGATGAACTCAGAGAAAATGAGAAGTTGATTAAAAAGAACTTTGTTGTATCCTCAGTTATCTCCTCTTAACTTTTTTCTATTCTTAATTCAAACAAGATAAGAGGCAAAAAGATAGATGATAGATAAATAATAAAGATAGATGATAAATAGATGAGATAGATGATAGATAGATGATAAATAGATGAGATAGATGATAGATAGATAGATAGATAGATAGATAGATAGATAGATAGATAGATAGATGGATGCATGGATGGATGGATGGATGGACGGACGGATGGACGGACGGATGGACGATGGACGGATGGATAGATAATTTTTTGTCCCCATTACCTTTTCTCCTATTCCTCTATGCACTACTGAGCAGGAAGACACTGTTCTGAAGACACTGTTCTGGAATAATGCTTCATTACTGACTTTTACTTGCTCATCTTGAAAGGAATCTGGGTGATTTATCTGCCTTGTAGATAACTGTACCTTAGCAATCGAGGAGGTATGTAAAAGCATCCTTAATCTGATTAGAACTTACTGAAAGTACCTGTAACAAATGTCATATTGAATCGGAATCTAATTGGAGTTTAATAATGACATATTAAAGGCCTCTCTCTTCCCACCTAAGACCTGGAAGAGAGCAAAGACATCGGTTATTCCTGCATCTTTAAGTTGTCCTGAAGGTCCTAGGTAATACAATAGGAAATATAAATCTAGAGGACATATGGCATGAAAATGAAACAAAGTACTCAGGTGCCCTTTTCCACTGGTGATATAATTGTGTGCACTGAAAACTTCTTAAACTACAATTATCAAATGAATAAATAAATGTAAAAGTGTTTTGATTATAATTTCAATGCTTAAAAATCAGTGAAGTTTATGTATACAGTAGCAGCATATAATTAGGAAGTAATTTTTAATCAAAAACCTGTAAAATAGCATTAAAAATCCTCCAATGCTTGTATGCTTAAGGAACAAATAAGGGGGTGTATCTAAATGTCACACGGGAAAAAAAGCATCGCCAGAGTGGGGAGGCTTCAAAACACCTGAAACCTGACTAGGAAGTTCATTATAAAACTTCTTAAATACTCAGTAGAGTTTGAATCAAAATCCCAACACCCATTGTGGAAATGGTCAGAGCCAGGGATAGGAAAGAGGAAAGACTGTTTTGAAGAACAAAATGGGGGAGTCTTTCCTACTAGATATTAACATATTCTAAATCTTCCACGACTCAATGAGCAGAGTGTGGGCACATGATTCGACAATCAGATACCAATGGGACAGAATAAAGACTCTTAATTAGACTCACATTTATACAGCTTCTTTCTCTTCTGCAAAAGTGTCATTATAATGCAGGGAAACAATCATCTTTGAAACAAACAGCGCTGTTCCAACTGGACATGATATGGGGAGAAATGTATCTTTGTTTCATTACAGATCATATACAGAAATCTGTTCCAGATAGATTGTGGGAAGATATAGATGACAAAATAATTCTATAGGAAAATATATTCATGGCCTAGGGGAATCCAATGATTTATTAAACAAGATACAAAGAAATTGCTATTCAGAGTAATTGAGAAAGGCATGGAGAAAGTACATTAGATTGAAAGCCATGTGGTAGTAACCTTCAAAACTGTATATATGCATATTCTATGAACCAGAAATTCTATTTCCAGAGGTATTTCTAACTGAAAGCCCACATGTGTACCACAGGAGTGTACAATTACTCATAGAATAATTGTAAGTGATAGGTCCACATTGGAAAGAATTCAAATACTCATCGACAGCACAGTAGCTAAATTACCCAGAAGATATTTTAACAATAGTTTCTTACAGGAAGTGGTAAATATCAAACTACCTGCTGCATGCTGTGGTGTGGTTGAGTAATTTTAAGAAAAAGAAGCTTGACATAGAACAATGAATTCATAAAACTCAAAAGATATGTCAAACTAGTTTATTTCATGTTACTTTTATGTGTATGAGTGTTTTGCCTGCATATGTCTTTGTACCATGTGTGTCTAGTGACTGCAAAGTCCAGAAGAGGATGTCAGATCCCCTGGAGCTAGAGTTATAATAGGCTGTGAGCCACCATGGAGGTACTGGGAATTGAACCCCAGTGTTCTGGAGTGTTTTTAACCACTGAGCCATCTCCCTAGCCCCAGGTCAAACTAGCTCTAGTTTACTGAACTAGAATGGTGGTTAGTTTGCAAAGGTTATAGTTACTATTAATTTACATGAAAGAGGCTACCGAGGAGTTCACAGTGTTTATTTCTTGGTGAGAGGTATGTTGGTTTTGTAAGACGATAGCAAGCTATGCATTTGAGGTTAGTGCTTTAGTGCTGGGCAGTGGTGGTACAAGCCTTCAATCCCAGCACTTGGGAGGCAGAGGCAGGCAAATCTCTGGATCTGAGACCATCCTAGTCTACATAGTGAGTTAAAAAATAGTACTTTATATGTGGTTCATATTTCAATAAAAAAAAAATCACATGCAAAATAAGAATCACAAATGTAATTTGTACTTTTGTAACACCTATCTCCCTAAGACAATCATGATGAATTTATATATGTGCTTCTTTCTCTTACAGAATATATAAACATTTGAAATTCCTCAGGACAAATCATTGGTGAGCATCATGATGCTATAGCAATGTCATCGAATGCCAGTGCATCAACAGGGGCCTTCCATCTTTATGATGTCAGACAACCCTAAGTTGGTTTACTTCAGTTTCTTCATTTATTAAAAAATAACAACTGCAAAAACCAGTCTGATGGTATAGGCCTCTAGTCCAAATGCATAGAGACAGAGTCAAGAGGATCTGAACTTCAAGGTCATCTTCAACTACACAGTGAGTTTGATTCCAGCCTGAGATATATGAGACCTTCTTCATAGAAGGATTTAGATATCAACGCAGAGAGATATGTGCATGTATCAACCCAATAACTACTACCAGCTCCCCTGCTCTCTTACTTTAGTGTTCACCTTTGCTCAACCTGTCCTAGAAAATGCTTTTCTTTCTCATCTTAACACTAAATGCTTGCTCTCTTCTTAAAACTATTTCCGGTTACTACTCAAGTAAACTGTTGCAATCCTTCCTACTTTCTCTATACTCTGTACACACCTACTGCTGTGCTACCAATGTTGTCCCATAATTCATGTGGTAAAATCTAATCCGCAATGTAATAGTATTAAGTGGTAGAAATTTTGGAGTCAATTAGGTCACAATTTCTCTGCGTTCATGACTGGGATTGTGTCCCTTGTTAGAAGGCTTTAGGGAGTTTACTTGTTTTCTCCATACCTTCTACTGTGCAAGGGTATAGAAACCAGGTACCAATACAGAAGGAGAAAGTGTGTTTTTGCTACATACTGAACCTACTGCTACTTTGGAAGTTTGGAGCTTTCTGTATTCTAGACCTATGAGAAATAAATTCCACTGTTTATACATTACCTGGCATAAGATATCTTGCTATGGCACTAAAATGGACAGAGATACGTTCTTTAAATTTGATCTTGTTAACACACACTAAATATCTAGAGCAGCAGTTTTCAACCTGTGGGTCATGACCTCTTTGGGGGCTGAAAGACTCTTTCACAAGGGTTGCCTAAGATCATCAGAAAACAGATATTTACATTACAATTCATAGCAGAAGGAAAATTATGGTTATGCAGTAGCAACGAAAATAATTTTATGGTTGGAGGTCATCACAACATGAAGAACTGTATTAAAGGGTTGCAGTGACAGGGAAGGCTGAGAGCCTCTGAAGCTTCTGAAAGACAAGGACTGCGGTTTTCATGTTTTCTATCTCAAAATCTATCCCCATAGCTGGAACATTAGTGCTTACTGAATATATGAATGAATAAGCGAGTAAGTTCTTGCCCTACATATCTAAGTGACTGGAACAATGTCCCACCTGACCTGTCAAACAGTTCTGAATAGGAGAGTGAGGACTGAGAAAAAAAAAACTTATAGACATAAAAGAAAAGACAGAGACACAGAATAGGTTTGGGAGGGCTCCGAGTCAATGCCGCAGCAGCCCCGAGTTTATTTCTCATAACCTTTATAGTCAAAGCAAGGGGGGCAAAAGACCTCCCCTCTCGAGGACACTATGGTTCAAGGAACAAACAAGTGCAAACACCTTCTTAATTCTCAAGACATCTGGTAAGCACACCTTTGGCCAAACATCATGCTATTTGGCCTTTAAGAGCAAAATATCTAGTAGGCATGCCTTTGGCCAATCACCCTGTTATCCAGCCTTAAAGAGCAAAGGCAAGCTTGAACTCTCTGACCTTGAGTCAAGATGGAATCAAGCCACAAACTGGTGTCACTGTGGGCTCCCAAGGAACAATCCATAGGATTGTTATGCACAAAAAAATAAAAAATAATTAACAGGTATTAATTTTTGCACACCAAACACATGGAACTAGATCACAAAACTGTGTCTGGTTCATGTTCTTTACTCACAAAGGAACACAGAACATGCTAGTTGATTTTTGAAAAGTCTTGATAAATGAAGGGTTTTAAAACTATTTACAAGCCCTTGTTTGAAATTCAGAAAATCTGCAAAGACAGACAACTGACTAACCAAGATAGCAATCCAGTTAGAAGTGTCAATAAAACCCTTGTCATGGTGACAGAAACAAGCAGCCCCCAGGATGGAAATATAGTCCTCCATCTACCTGAAACCTCAACTGATAAATAGATAATGTGATTGGAAAGCCACCTGATCACCTATAAAGGAGGCAATTAGACTATCTGCAGAACTCACACTGAGGAATAGAGATGAGGGCAAGTCTCTTTTTTGAAAATGCTTATGTTTCTTTTATGTAGAAATATATAATTGGGCTGTTTGCTCTTTGTAAAATCAAAACCTATTTTGTTTTCAATTTATGCCATGCAAGCTTATTTTCACTATTTTATTATAATAATAATAATAAAATAGAAGCATTGTGATCAAACTATGGTATATTAATAATGTCATTGATGACAATACTGTGTTTTTCCTCAGGGCCACTTAATGTTGTTTCTCATGACCCAGGAAAAACAGAAAATGTTTATGAAGGAGGACTGATTGGCTCCCTGGGATTGGATCTGGTCTGTAGAAAAGAATCCCTCACAGTTCACATCAGTCAACAGTTCAAATCCAGCCTAGGGCAAAGAGGATAAAAATATGTACAGGTGCTATGGCCTTAAATCAAGTTAAATCCCTAACAGAGCTCCTGGAGGCAGGGATTGGCAACTCATTTCAGCGTGCTGTTCACAGCCCTAAAGCAAGAACATGGTTTGCAGGTATCAGGAGTCTGAACCACCCTTTATCCCAACATCCGGGGGCACTGTGCAGCATCACCAATGTCCTTTCAGGCACCTCTCCTGAGAAAGTAGGAATATTTTCACTTACATCTTCCTGATATATAAATCATTGCTGTCTACCACTGGGATTCTGGAAAGCAAAGCTAGGGATAAGAAAACTAGCCAATGCTTGCTTTCTCAAAAAACAAAGTGATTGAGAAAACAGAAGACAAAAATTAAGTTCAAAATCATAAAACTTCCTTTATTCATAGCCATGAATACACAGTCATTTTCCTGATAAACTTTAAGATTTTGCTCAGGGGGAAAAATCACTCTGTTATAAATGTAATAGAATTCCTATAAATATGATGCATGACCTACTAACTCACACACCAAATTAGATGCCAGAGACATTGCTGAGTCACAAATACTTGTCCCTGAACTTCTGTAAAGATATCAGCTATTGCATCAAAATGATGACCAGCAGCAGTAAATCATATCACCATCACATCAGACGCACCTCGCGGGCAGATAGATACACATCACTAGGCAAATTAAAATGCTGATCTATGACAAGTGCTAACATTTGCCAAACACAATTACACAGACTCTTCTATTTTCAATATAACCTAATTTCAGTTTTGTTTCTGAGACGACTTGATCACTTGGCCATAGTGAAATAAAAGCAGAGTTGTCAGGATAACACCCAGCCATCCATCACTCTGAGCTCTCTTCCTAGGTGCCACCAGCATGGGTTTTACCAAGAACGATCTACTGTTCGGTAAACTTTATCAGCAAAACAAGATGCAAAGAGAGGGTACAATAAGGCACTGTGGGTTAATTCCTGCAGCTCTGCTTTCTAGAAAACATGAAACAGGCTTTGACAGGCTTTATGACCATTTCTGTATGTGTATCTAACAATTCCATTATTGCAAATTGTCTATAAGAGATTTTATATACGACTACAGTTTTAAATGCTATACTTTCACCGGAGAAAGGTGTGGGAGAGAGGAAGAGAGGGGAAGAGAGAGAGAAAGAGGGAAAGAGAGGGGGAGAATATGCAGGTCATAAGGGAGTTTTGGGTCTCTTAGAACTGGAGTCACAGGCCTTTGTGAACCATATGTGGGTGACAGGATCTGAGCTGTGGCCCTCTGATAGAGCAATAAGTGCTTTTAACAGCCGAGGCACCTTTCCAGCTCCTTATTACATATTTTTTAAAACAGTAATTAATATATATTGTTTGGCTATTTTTTAAGAAAAAAAAATGTACTTCAGTTTATAAATATAGCTTTACTCCAGACAAGGCTACAAATTAAAACATGTGGACACCATGAATGCCACTTAGTCACAATCTAATCAAAAACCTTAATACGCCACTCCAAATACTTCTACCAAGGGAAAGTAGAACAGTACAGCATATCAGAGTCATTTCTATGTACTAGAATGTTCCTAAATATTGCATCAAGATCAGTTTATATTTTATTTTCTGTATGGAGAAAATGAGAGAAGAGTGTCTAGAGTCGGGTATAAGTACAGGCACACCTTTTTATGAGTTGTAATTATTCTAGAACATTTGAATTAAAACCCATATCACTGCAACAAGGATGAAGAAAACCATTAGCTTTAATTGTGGAAAAAGCCGAAAAAGGTCTTTACAATTGTCTAGTGAACAGGGCTTCTTAAAGTCAGACAAGTCCAAGGTTAATCATAAGAGTCAATTTGGCTAGATTATTATGCCCAGATATTTTATCAGATAATATTCTAGGCACCCCTATGACGAGTTTCGGATGAGAATAACATTCAAGTTGTGAGTTTTAAATAAAAAAAATTGTCCTTCATAATGGCGGGAGCCTTACTCACCAGAGGAAGGACCAAGCAGACTAAGACTGACCACCTCCTGGGGAGAGGAAGCCCTGCCAGCAGATGACCAAGGGGAGTCACCCCCACTGGCCTCAGTTGTGGGGGGGTCTCCTGACTGCTAGTGTACCCTCTAATGATGAACCTGGCAGCCTCATGCTCAACTGCTTACAGTGAATTCTCTTCTCTTTCATGATGAAGCCCATTGCCAACTTTCTTACCTGCTAATCCTCCTCATAATGGTCATTCTGAGACTTGGGTTGCTTCACAGTGCTGTGCCAAGAAACAGTGTCAATGCATGGACTCACAAGGTCACTCTGATTCATACATTTCTTAATTCCCTCATTACTTAGCCAGTTGGCCTGTGTTTACTTAGAGCCAGTGTATACGAGGTCCTCTGTCATATGCTACAGTTACAAAGACCAAGGTATACCAGAAGGAGGAATTTACAGTCTCTTCAATGATTTGACGAGAAAAAACAGGCTGACTTAGTCCTGAGGAGACCCCAAGCACACAACTCGGATAAACAAGCCAGGAAGAGAAGAGGGTTATATGGAACTTTTGTCTATTATTATCCATTTTGTGTCAACTCTGTGTCAGGACCTGGAAACAAGATTGCAGTCACTTGTCATAGCCGAGTACCTTCATAGTCTGTGTCTTTAGACTTACCACCTGGTTTTTATTTCATCTTGTTTTACTCTGTGAGGTTTTAGACTATTTCATGTGTTTTAATCTGCTTGCAATCACTTGAAGACAACGTATAAATCAATCAATCCAGACACTGACAACTTACACAAATGTTAAGTCTCAGGTTTGTACAACTTTAACTTTACATAAGCCGGAAGTTTCCCTGCATTCATAGTGCAATATTTTATTCTAAATTGGCCTTCTTATGCTGAGGAACTGTCCCTATACCTTGGACAGAGTTGTTTGATTCTCTTTTTCTACTAATAGGGGCAAAAGGGATGGGAGTTGTAACCTAGCACATAGTAGGTGTGGGCTAGCCCAGAGAGCAGTAACCTAGCACACAGTGGGTGTGGGCTAGCTCAGAGAGCAGTAACCTAGCACACAGCGGGTGTGGGCTAGCTCAGGAAGAGTTATCCCTGGAACTAAAACAGCAGATTGGAACACAAATACAAAACACTGACCCTAACTTTGTATACTCACATCGAGATATTCCTTCACCTCAAAATTTTACATTGTGACCCATGACACCAGGCTGTTGAGTCTGTGGCCACACGTGACCTCATTTTCTATTTCCATGCCTTGTATCCATGCAAAGACGACCTTAAATGCTGCTGACAGACACAAGCATGAGAGTCTAGGACAAGGACTGACTCTAACACATTTTGTTCCTTTCTCAAATGTAGTAGTACCTGGACTACAGTCAATCCTTAACCAATTTTCAGGGATAAGAAACCGCACAAGCTCCAGGTAATAGCTCATTCAACCAAAAGACTTTTAATTTTGTCAACAGACCTTGACATGGAAATGTGGGGCTTCCTTGAGCTTGAAGATCTTTCCTCTTACCTTTTGGCTTTAGCTGGAAATGAGGCTTCCAAATCTTCACAGTCACATAAAACAGCCTCTGAGTTGGGGGCCTCTGTGTTCTTGTCCCATAAATTCAAAGAATAAAAATCACAGACCGTGGAGGATGAATTGAGGAAGAAGTGTATTACAGATCCATAGGTAAGAGCTTAAGAGAAAGAGCCGAGAGGACTGCTGTCCAGCAGGTATGGGTCCCCCAAAACAGTGTACCATTGGGGTCACTGCCTCAGAGCGAACATGACTTTACTGGGTGGAGACACTGGGGGCAGGGGGTGAACTGGCCAATCCAGTTGGCCCATTTACAAAGTTTCCAGGTGCCTCTCAGCCTCAGTCACATCCTCACTCTAAGAGGTACTTATTTAGGGCAAGAGAGATAAAGAAAAAACAGAACTTCTTGGTGGCATCCCTGGCTTCTGGCCAGGGCAGAACAAAAGACATTTTGGCTCAAACACTT
Organism: Peromyscus leucopus; assembly: GCF_004664715.2. Lineage (NCBI taxonomy): Eukaryota > Metazoa > Chordata > Mammalia > Rodentia > Cricetidae > Peromyscus > Peromyscus leucopus. The sequence continues at coordinate 20,577,037 of NC_051074.1, read as the reverse complement.
CTGGTATCTCGCTGGTGTCTGGCAACAACATTTCTAGCTTTTAACTAAGAAAACACATTCACTCTCATAGCCCTGCTACCCTACGCTGCCAATTTCCATCTCCCCATCTCATAACCCAGTTTGGTTGTCTTCAGGGCTATTCTTTAGATACTCAATGGTTGGGATAAATTCAGGAAAATTGAGGGTGTAAGAAAATTTTGTTCAATTTTTTTTAGTGTATAGCTTTCCCCTTAGGAAATGCTTTAGTGATAAATTAATTTCTCTGAGCAAGTTCAGGAAGCTGCAAAGATGATAAAGTTATCTTAGATAGGTTCCAGCTGTCACCCTTTCTGTACAAGTTATTAAAGCCAGGATAAGCTCTGATGGCAATGAGGGAGGGGGGGAGTGAGGAGGGAGAGTTCTTATTTCAGTAGATTTTGTACTATTCAAATAAATTATTCAAATTGTATCTTTTATTTGATAAAGGAATGATTTCCTATGTAAGATTTCAAAGGTGTAAACTTTCTTTTAGAAATGTCATTTGATTTGGGATGACCACCACCTATGGGGATGTAAAGCTGTGTATAGATTAGTCAGGTCTTACAGGCTTCAAAGACATTTTAGAAGCCAAGTTGATTTTAAAAAAAATCATTTCTATGTGTAGATTCTCCTTCAAATAACAAGTACAGAATCAGGCTGCATTGATAATGGAAAGGTCTTATGTGACTAAACATATACCAAAGTCTAAGGTAGTCATAAAGCTAGACTCAGAGTGAACTTGTCCTGTTGCCCTGAGGATGCTTCACGGTCTTTCAAAGGGAAGACAGCGCTGGCAATGAGCTGCGTGGGACAAGGCTGTTGCGCAGCCACCTGCGGGCAGACACTACAAGGTAGCCTTCAGCACTCAGTGCTTATGGCTGACAGTAAGAAACAGGACTTCTTAAAACTTGACTAACTTATATGCTGGACCTCATGAGAGTTTAGAATCATGATAATAAGGTCAAAAGCTGGGAATTCTGTGATCAGCCTACGAGTCACTTTGAAGTTGATCAAAATGCTAAAGCTATGCTATGTAGACCAAGATGGATATTCCAGGGATTGAGACTGAGAGATGGATAAGATCCCATAGTTTTGTATTTCCTGTACAGAACCAGAGGAAAGCCTCACTGTGAGCAAAACCAGTTCTTCCCTCCTCCTTCTTTCTTCTTCTTCTTCTTCTTCTTCTTCTTCTTCTTCTTCTTCTTCTTCTTCTTCTTCTTCTTCTTCTTCTTCTCCTTCTTCTTCTTCTTCTTCTTCTTCTTCTTCTCCTTCTTCTTCTTCTTCTTCTTCTTCTTCTTCTTCTTCTTCTTCTTCTTCTTCCTCTTCTTCTTCTTCTTCTTCTCCTTCTTCTTCTTCTTCTTCTTCTTCTTCTTCTTCTTCTTCTTCTTCTTCTTCTTCTTCTTCTTCTTCTTCTTCTATTAGGCTCACACTAGTGGTCTTGAAAGTAATTTCTATGAAGCATGGCCAGCAACCAAGAGGCTTCTGAGTTTGAAGGTAAGGAAGAACATTCTGACTCCTGCATCAGAAACTTGGGTGGGCTTCAGATGCAGGGAGGTATCCTTAGTAAACGCAGTGTGAAAACAAACGGGAGGCTAGAGAATTGGGTACTGCCAGAGTCTCAAGTCCTGGGAACTACCATAAGTAAGTTCAGGTTTATCAATCTGTCTCCCAAAGGCAGTGTTCGGGAAAGGCACTGCTGAAGTCTTAGTCATTTCCAAAGGAAAGACCATTTCAATTGTTCCCTACTGTGTCTCAAGACATTTTTTCACATGTTTTATTTAGAATTTTACACCGTTTATATCTCTGAGAAACATAATAGCAAAGGGAACTCTTAAAAAGAGTCCTAACTCTCCTTCAGAGAGTTGAGTGCAAATGTTTCCCCAGGTTGGCCCATCCTCTTTAAGGTCCATAATTGGCAGTGTGCACTTCCACTAGGAAGCCATGACAGTGACTGGAAGTCCCCATACCAAAGCACCAGCACGCATTTGAAATGTTGTGGTGCTGAAATGGGACTAGAGAACTAAAGATCCTCATTGTTCAGCTCCTTTCATGCTCCAGAGGGCAATGCTGAAGCGAAGAGGGACCTAATCCTGTCAACCAGAACACCTCATCCCTCAGGGCAGTCATTAAGTCAGGTGCAAAGTGAGGTGTTTTAACTCCTAACCCCAAGGGCTACAGTCAGAGCCCTTGAGCTGTCACTTGGAAAGCATAGCTTTCACCGATTTGTTTGTTACGGTTATATTCTTAGTTCTTCTAGTGTCCCTTCCCATAGGGAATGGGACTCTAGGCACAGAAGGATTTCCCCATGCTGCTTACAGCATAATTTCTTTCAGGAAGGGACTAAACATTTCATTCCAATGCTAGAGAGACAAACACTCCTAAGAGAGCTAAGGTTTCCAGCTAAGAGCTTCCCAGAGGCTGCTCCACGAGCCTTCCTGGATCCCTCTAAGGGGTCCCTGAAAGTCCCCTCTAATGTGCACACCACAAGTAATCCCCCTCTTACACAGGAAGGGACTGCAAATGAGAAAAGACAGACTCAAGGGTACAAGGACATCTTAGGAAAAGAGAAGGACAAGAGGCAGAAAGTTGGATTGCGGCTGGTACTAGGTTCCTCCTGCTCTACACAGGTGCCTCTCCAAGTAGACCACTGACATGGTTGATTCCAAGAATATCCCCCAAAGAACAAGAAATACCCAGAAGCGAGGTTTTTCATCTACCTGGCAAGGTTTATGCCAAGACTATTATGATCACTGAAGGGGAACAAAGACATAAAATAATGCTTTGCCAGGAAATCAAAGCAAGAGGAAAAAACCCTTCATAGCTATAATGAGGTGTCTGAGGTATCTGGCCTCACTGTATTTCAAATTGAGGTTTCCAGTGCAGGTTTGTTCTATTTTTGAAAGGGCTAATTATGCTGATGCTCCCCAAAAGACACATGACAATTGGTCTATTAGCATGTTTTCCAGAGAGCTGGTATGAATTAGGAACTAGACCAGTTTCATTCACAAATACACACACACACACACACACACACACATACACACACACACACATACACACACACACACACACACACACACACACACACACACACACACACACACACATATATATATATGGCCGTCATTTTCAAGCCCTGAAAGTGAGAGACCATTCATATTTATAGATTCCCGTGAACACATAGAAATATGTAGAGAAGCTGCCAATGTCTGACTTTGGCTGCACTTCCAAGGAAAATGGAAGAATCATTCATGCACAAAGAAATATATGAAATCTTTGGATTCATATAGAACAAACTTGGAAAAATGCGGAGATTTCAAGTGATACCAAGGTACAAAGGCATATGTTTGTTTAGTTGCTTACTATATTTATGAAATTGGGCTTTTTAGTAATTACAGACTCCTGAGGGAACCCATGCAAAATAATGTTTAATTAAAACAGATAGCGAATGACATTGCCAGATACTAGCATCAGTAACTTGCCATAATAAAAAGAGGGCTTTTCTCACTAGGACTTTGCCAATCAGGCCAGGCAGAGAATATTTTACAAATGAAGACCCTGCATAGGAACCTCTGCTCCTCTGGCCCTGGAGGCTGGCTACCTATACTTTAGCTGAGATGTTTCAAGGCTTGCTAATTGTGAGGATGACCCAAGTGGAAAGTTACAGTTTCTAGAAATGGAGCAGAATTATTTAGTGATATACAGAGAACTGTGTCTTCCTTAGGAGGCACTCAGAAAAGGCAGCTGGAGCCCTCAAGGCTTTGAATCCCCACAGTCACACCAGTGAACAGCCTTAGATGTCATTCTGCATTCCCAGGGGATCTGAGAGGTACTCACAGGTATATTACAACTAAATATTAATAGACCCCCAGGAATGGGCAAGGCATAAAATCACCTACAGTGCTACACACCAAACCTTCCTAGCCTGTGTTGAAATCTAGGTCCTTATTTAGAGAGGCACCCTATTGGTCATCTCTCTTTGATTTAAAGAAAGAGATCCAGATAGCATTACTTGGTGTGCAAGAAAGGAATGGAATATTGGAGGGAAGGCAATGGGACTGACTAGATTTAACTGCAAGGACCTGTTTGGGAATATAAGCTGAGAGGTCCATTTGTAAAATCCTAGGACTGTTACTTTGAGGTATTCTGCCCCATTTGTGGCTAAGATATTTCTGGATATGAGGACTTTCATTGTTTTTGCTTTCTGAGCTATCATTTCCTCTTTTCTCAGTTTTCTTTTGTGGTGCAAACTCTCTCATGTTCAAAATCTCTGTAGTTCACAAAGAGGAAAAAGCCATGAACTGATAGGTTTGGCCACTTGACTTATATATGGCCAGAGCTTCTAGGTCGTGTGATCAAAATGATTGGTGCCCATGTGTATACATACACAGGACCAGTGAAAGCGTGAGGATTGGATGCTCATCATCACTAGGAGGAAAAGGTTCCTCCAGAAAGCAGAATGGCTCCTCAGCTCAGGAAATGATTGGTAGTCCTAGAAACAGGAATGAACCAAACTAGCCAAATTCTTATTCTGCTCATCAGGGTGAATTGGTTCCCTTTGCTTATGGTCCAGAAAGTACTAACAGAGTAAAGGATCTACAAATGTCCCTTAACGTATGTGGGCTGGTGGGGTGCTGGCTTTAGTGAGAAAGACAAAAGGGACCCACCTTACCATGGACCCCCTGGTAGGTGTTAAGTATCGTTGAGTCACTATTAGTGTTAATGATAAGTTGCAGTTATAAACACTTTCTCTGATTCACATTTCCCTCTAAATACACAAAGACCTAAGGGAATAGGGCAATGTGACTCCCTTATCGGCTGCCATTGCATTCTTTTTTGCTGCTTTAGTCTACCTTACCGAAAATGACTATCACTCAAACAGCCAGACCACTCTCCCATCAACATCAATCATCTGGAATCACTGGCACCTGGAGAAAACCTTACAGTTGTAGCTCATTGTTCCAGCTCCTCGGGCTGAGGCCTTAGTTGGGGAGGGGAGGAGGGAGACGCTTGAAACAATTTCTATCAGGCTTTTCACTACCATAAACCTTGTGAAGTCTAGATGAGTCTGCAGCCAATTCTGTCTATGCCTCGTGGTAAGGACTTCTGCTGGTCCAACAGGACTGGTGATGACTGGTTCATGTATACACTCCTGGGAGTGGGATTTGTGCTGAAAAATCAAGGCATTGTTTGGTCCAAACTACCAAATGACTATGATTGGTGTCCAGAGGCAGGACTGAAATTGTTCTAATACAAAAGACTGTGATTAGTACAAAAGAAATAATTGCCTTGGCCCAAACACCTCTTCTCGGGCTACATCAGGAGGCTGCTCAGGCCCACTTAGTAAATGGGCTGGGAGACACACTCCTGCAATTGCTCCCCTGGTGCTACATTCGGCCAATAAGGGGACTGATTGGTCTTTTCTTGCCTACTTTCTGTAGTTCTGGCTGAGTAGGTCACACAAATAAAGGAGAAACGGGGACAGGAGAGGAGGGCTGACAGGAGAGAGCAGCAGAGCAGTTAGCAGGGCAAGACTGAAAAGGAGCAAGACCTGGGGCCTTCTGACAGCAGCGGCGGAAGAGATGAGTAGTTGGGCATCAAAAATAAAGAGACAGTAAGGGAGGGCAGAGAGCCGAGGCCGCAGAAAGGAAAAGACCTCAAGGAGCCAGAGAAGGGCGTCTCCAGGCCTCCTTACCAGCAGAGTTCCAGAGAACTGTCTAGTCATTAAGGCCAAGGGTCTCAGACCCAGGGCAAATGGCTGTAGCATCGGCTGGTGCTAAGTGCTGAGGAATTCTGACTTCCCAATAGCTATAACACCAGATGATGTTAGGAGTTGAGGAATCCCAAGACCTGGAGGCCTGTCTGGATGCTACACCACCAGCCATAATGAAAGGCTTAGGAGTCCTCAAATCTAGGTTCACTCAAGAGCTATAATATTCATGGGACTTAGGACCCCAACACCAGAGACCTGAAGAAAGGCTCCAACGCAGTCTTATATAACATTAGTGAGACTTACGGGCTCAGTACCAGAGGACTGCAAAGATACCATCTGATGATGTGCCAAGACTTGCTGATGCAAAAGACTGAGGGATGCAAAAGCCGCCAAGGACCAGCACTTAAAGAGCTTCTCCTTGCCGACCCACAGTTTCTATCTCGATAGAGAAAAACAAACAAATAAAACCAACAGATTGGTAACAGCATGTGCCCTTCAATGCTCACTTTTCTTTTTTTTTATTTTAAATTTTTATTCATTTTACATACGAACCACAGATCCCCCTCTCATCCCCCCTCCCACTCCTCTCACCCCTGCCTTACTCCCTGCCCCAGACCCACCCTTCGTCCCCTCCTCCAAAAGGGTAAGTTCTCTCATGGGAGAACAGCAAAGCCTGGTATTATTTGAGTTAGGACCAAGCCTCTCCCCCCTGCATCAAGGGTGAGCAAGGTGTCTGATCATAGGTAATGGGATCCAGAAAGCCAGCTCATGCACCAGGGATAGATTCTGATCCCACTGCCAGGGGCCCCTCACACAGACCCAGCTGCACAACTGTCTCCCATATGCAGAAGGTCAAAGAGAGAGAAGAGTGATTATGTGAGCAAGCGGGGTCAAGATCATGATGGGGAAATCTACAGAGACAACTGAACCAAACTCATAGGAACTCATGAACTTTAGACCTACAGCTGTGGAGCCTGCATGTGACTGGACTAGACCCAATGCTCACCTTTCACATAGAGCAGCTTGGAATTTACATATAACTGACATAAAACTCTCATATATTTTATCTACATATTACTTATAATACCTAAAATTATAAATGCTATGCAAATAATGGTTGCATTATATTCTTTAGAGACCATCAAAGAAAGTCTAAATATATACAGTATGGAGGTAAGGCTTTGCCATTCTTTTTGGCCTGTAATCAGCTGAATCTAGAGACAGGATCTGCTGTGGGATGTTCTGTATGTCAAATGTGTTGCTCTGATTGGTTAATAAATAAAACACTGATTGGCCAGTAGCCAGGCAGGAAGTATAGGCAGGACAAGGAGAGAAGAGAATTCTGGGAAGTGGAAGGCTGAGTCAGAGAGACACTGCCAGCTGCCGCCATGACAAGCAGCATGTAAAGATGCCAGTAAGCCATGAGCCATGTGGCAAGATATAGATTTATAGAAATGGGTTAATTTAAGATATAAGATCTGTGCACACAAAAGGCCAACAGTGACCAGCAGAAATGTGAGAGGCAGAGCAATGGGCTGAGAGGCAGAATCCCAAATCCTATCCTCACAGGAGCATGACCTACAGGGCAACAAGCAAATTATAGGCTTTATGTTTATAAAGTTAGGGAAAGAACTAATAATAATAAAATGTTTTTAAAGCATTTTTACAACCATTGTTTTAAATCAACTCTTCCCCTAGCTCTACTCTCTGAAATAAATAATTAAACCAACAGCAGGGATAAGTATGCTCCAGAGTAGCTGTTCTCAACCTGTGGGTCTTGACCCCGTTGGGTGTCAAAAGATCATTTCACAGGGGTAGCCTAAGACCGTTGGAAAACACAGATATTTACATTACTATTCATAACAGTAGCTAAATTACAGTTATGAAGTTTCAACACAAATAATTTTATGGTTTGGGGGTTAGCAGGAGGAACTGTATTAAGGGTCACAGCATTAGCAAGGCTGAGAACCACTACTCTAGACATGTTTCCTACAGTGCTTGGTTCTCACTGTTTCCTGTGACTATCACTTGAATCTTCACATTGCTCTTCTTAATGTCCTACAACCTAAAAAGGTTATAAATTATACCAGAGAGATTAATACATCCCCCCCCCCAACCAGGTACATAGCCCTATAGAGGACCTGGGATGGGGAACTGGCCGCCGAGTCTTGATCTCACATCTGGCTTCCAGAAGGATGAGACAGGGAGCTTCTGTTCTGGCTGAAAGTCTGTGGTTCTCCATCACAGCAGCTCTAGAAAGCAAACACATAGGGGAATAAGTATATGAATGTGCTCGACAAAGGAGTCGAATGAGGACAGTACTAAAACAGTATGAGGCAGAAGACAGAGCTTCAAAGAAGAAATGTTCCTTCAGCCAAATGCTCCAGATGCTGCAGTAGCATGAAGAACAAAAATGTCCTCTGAATGTCATTTGGTTTAGCCTCCTTTTTTTTAAAAAAAAAAATTAATTCATTTTACATACTAACCACAGATCTCCCTCTCATCTCTCCTCCCACTCCCCTCCCCTCCTCCCAACCCATCTCTCATCCCCTCCTCCAAAAGGGTAAGTTCTTTCATGGGGGGACAACAAAGCCTGGTACATTCAGTTGAGGCAGGACCCAGCCCCTCCCCACTGCCTCACGGGTGAGCAAGGTGTCCAACCATAGGTAATAGGATCCAGAAAGTCAGCTCATGCACCAGGGGTAGATTCTGATCCCACTGCCAGGGGCCCCTCAAACAGACCAAGATACACAACTGTCTCCCTATGCAGAGGGTCTAGTCTAGTCCCATGCAGGTTCCACAGCTGTTGGCCTAAAGTTCGTGAGTTCCTATGAGCTTGGTTCTGTTGTCTCTGTAGATTTCCCCATCATGATCTTGACCCCTCCCCCCTTGCTCATATAATCCCTCTTCCCTTTCTTCGACTGGACTCCTGGAGTTCAGCCTGGTGCTTGGTTGTGAATCTCTGCATCTGCTTCCATCAGTTACTGGATGAAGGCTCTATGATGACAGTTAGGGTATTCACTAATCTGATCACCAAGGTAGTAGGCCAGTTCAGGCACCCTCACCACTATTGCTAGTAGTCTAAGCTAGCGGTCATCCTTGTGGATTCCTGGGAATTTCCCTAGGACCAGGTTTCTCCCTAACCCCATAATGTCTCCCTCTATCAAGGCATGGCTCTGCCTCCTAACATCTGTTGAAGTCAGTGTTAGTGCAATGGTGGATGCAGAGCCTAACAGCAAGTGGGGAGAGTAAGGAGGGTTGACCTCCTTCCAGAGCTACATAGTGATAGAAAGAGCACGTAACTGTAGGCATTGAAAGGAGTTTTCTTTAGTGCTTTAGTAATAGTGACGTATTACATCTATCAGCAGGAGGAAAGAAAGAAGCCACACAACAACTAACGATACAATATGATTCAATGGGAAGTAACATGGCTGTGTTCCTTATGCAGCCTCTCTGCTTAAGGAGAAGCCCAGACATGGACCACAGCTTCCTGTCTCATCACCACCACATGAGCAACCCTTCCTGAACCAGCAACAGAATTGTCTTTCAGGCCCAGATAACTCTGAAATCTGTCAAGAGACGGGCTCTAAAGGAGATACCAGGCTCCAGTAGTAGGGTACAAGCTATTGTTCTTGCACACCCTCTGCCTCCCACCTCTTCTTTCCCACAGGGTGAGTCCACCTGCGTCCTTTTCTTTTGTATTATTTCACGAACTAATCTCTGCTGACATGGCAGCTAGACTGCTGGTAGCAGCTAAGCACATGATGGTCCCCAGTAGAGAAGCTGAAGCATGGGGCTCGGCGACTTCCAAAGGAATCCTTGGAAAGAAGAGAGCTTGTAGCTGAAGATACAATAGGACGAGGAACTTGTCTAACCTCCTCCGAATAGCACACACACGCAGCCTGAGCCTCAGCCACCTGCTTTCTTCAATGTCATGCCTTCATCCTCAGGTGCAGTATTCCAACCTGACCCTGAGATTTCAACAGCAAACAACTCGCGGCAATGAAAGCAGATTTGGGAGTCAAAAATGCTGGTCTTGCCACGTTTTAATGAAGCAGCCCGAGGACAGTTGTATAGTGTTGCTAAGTCTCAGGTCATCGTCTCTGTAATAACGTATCAATAAGACTCACATCTAAGGGCTGCTATTACACTTACTCAGGGACATCGAAAGCTGCTCTCACCTGACATGCCATTAACTGGTCTTCCAGTGCCAGCATTCTTAGTAAAGACCTTAGTAAATGTCCCCAGAAAAATCTAACCTCACAGACTGCAATAACCAAGGCAACCACCTCCTTCAACTGAAGGATCCTGTTGGCCAAAGCTGCCAGGTCCAACACAACCTGCCATCATGGTAATGTTTGTTATTAGATATCAAAGGACATCCTAATCTCATGGGGTTTACACATGTGCATGGTTATGTTTTCACTGAATGAGTGCACAAGAAGGTTTAGATTCATATCTGAAATTACCATCTTTCACCTGTGTTTTCAGGAGGTGAAAATTTACTAATAAATTTTTAGACTGCAAGTAGCCATTTGGAGCCACATTCTCAAATAACTTCAAATTTTGTTTCCCATATATGATTTTATGTTTAACAAAAATTATATACTTATATATAATATATGCAAGTGTATGTATATACACACATATTTTTTTAAAGAACCCAAATTTATTTTTGCAATAAGTGATGATTAATACAGAGACTCACAATTAGTCACTATGCAGAAAATAAGAGAGTGACAAGTACTCAGCTTTAAATGGGATATTTATACTATACCCTTTCCTACCTAGGCTCAGGGATCATCTCAGAAGAGAAGCAGCAATATTGCAAGAACCAGACACAGAGGGTATCTATAGTTAAATAGTGTTTACAAGACATGACAAGGTCACTGTACACATGAACTCACAACACCTAGATTACACACACCAGACCTGTATGATATCAAGCCAGTCAAAATCCTGGCATGGACTGGAGGAGACTCATGAAGTTCCACCTCTAGTTGAGGAGATGGTGGCAACTGGCAGCTTCTGGAAGAAGAAGGGTCAATTTTTCTTCAGTGATGCAGTCCTTAAGAAGCTATTTATGTACCAGTAGATGGTTCTACAACCATGGACATAGAGCCAACACTGAGTGGAATCAGGGGCTCAAAAACAGAACTGCACCAGGTCTCCTGTGTACACAGCATGGCTTTCAGTTTAGTATTTTTATGCGAGTGTATACACACATATTTAAATAAAGTTATGCCACTTAGGGTAATAATGCTCCTCCCCAAGGCAATAAACTATAAAACAAAAATCCCATTTCCAGTTGCCAAAAAGGGGAATCTAAGACAACCCCAAAACAACATACTCTACTGGTGTTGTCCACGGGTGACTCCCAGAATTTGGTATGCTCAATCCCTATTGCTGAAGACACACTATATTTCAAATATAGAACTTCTAAAAATCTATCTGAAACTGACATGGAAGCTTCCTCCATGAAGACAAGCTCCCATAGGGCTGGAAGGAGCCATGCAAGGTGCCAAGGGAGAAAGTAATTAAGAGTCCTGTGCAGCCGCAAAGCTTATGAACCACAACCAGAACCAGGATGGCAGAATATCCCTGAAGGTGCAGTAGTGGCACTTACATGCTGAGGGTAACCAACAGTCATCTCATTGCATTTAAGGCTAGGTTGATAGGAATTCGTTCATGCCTGACATGATAAATCTAGGTCACTGCCCATGGTTGGTGAGACCCTCGAAGAGAACCTACTAATGAAACTTTCCTAAACAAGTATAATTCCCAACTACCTTTTAAATACTTATTATTATACTCTTAACCTTTATCAACAAAGTGTCTTTTTACAGCAGAGGGTGATCATTAAAGAAATTCACAACTAGTTGAAATGTAGAGTTGATACATCTACAACAGAACTCCTGTACTAAAGACTCAGGGGACAGTTCAGATGACAGGACAGAAAGATAGACATGGTGGGGGGGCGACAAATGACAGTAAGAGCCAGTGGGCCAAGATTCCTAGCTTGATAGTGTCTTCTATAAATGACAGGAAACTGTACCCATGAAATCTCAACAATGGCAGCCTAAACAAGGCCTGAAAAATGATACCTGTTCACAGGCCAGTGTGAATGAAGGAAATCTCAGGTCACAACCCTAAATGGAGAGCTGTAGGAAGTTAATGACTTCTGACAGAGGAAGAACCAGTGTTCTTGAGGTGTGAGGCCCCTCATTGATTATTCAATGTCAAGGGGTCAGATTTAAAATATACAAGCAACTCTAAATGAACTCAGAAGGCTGTAGTTTTATATTTATAATACACACACACACACACACACACACAATAATAATGAAAGGAAAAGAGGGTATGAATTTGAGAGGGACTAGAAGAGGGTGGACATGGAAGGAGCTGGAGGAAGGAGGGAGAGGAAGGTAAATGATGTATACAACACTCATAAGCAAAATTATCCAAAAGTCAGTTTAAAATAAATGAACCTTTTCTAACTCCTCTGTCTTCAACATTTAAAAAATCAAGTTTTATTGTTTATTTTATGCCTTTGTTTCCCCATCTGAAAATGTGGATACTAAGCTCTGCACCTACAGCTATATGAATTTAAATGAGAGTGTGTAAATAACTAGGCAACATTTGAAATAGCAATATATTGTTCCACCTTCCTCTGTAGCCATCTAGGCAGTATCACTGGAAAGGTACCTAATCATGGACTCATCTTCATTTAAAATAGTTTTTCAAGACACAAGCAAACAAACAAACAAACAAACAAACAAACAGGAAAGAATGTCTTACTGCCTAGGAAGCAGTGTCTTTACAAAAGGAAAGCAATAAAGATGTTGTTTGTTTTACAAACATTTGTTTTCTTGTTTTCTCTTTCTACTATTTTAAACTCCAAACTGGAGGTGGGAGAAAGATTAGGGGGGTGGAGGTTAGGGATTGTGGGGAGAAGCCTTTGGGAGGAATAAACAGAGAAGCCCTAAGGCACTGGGGAGTGCCCTTTTTGAGATAATAAACATTTTCTGGAATTCGATGATGGGAATGGTTGCACAATTGAATCTACACTATATAGACACACCAATTTTGGTTTTTTTTTTTAAAGAATGAGTCCTGTGTTATATAAATTATATCTCAGTAAAAAGGAGATATTCTCTGTTTGCACATAAATCACTTTTATATAAAACTAGTTTAAGGGGGAGAGCTAATCGTCACCAGGTGTCAATGTGATTTCCCAGCAGGAACAAGCTGGTAGCCATCTTGAGGCAAATTAAAATTCTTCTGGTCCTCTTCAAGTGATAGTTTATGGTTGGAGAAGAAAGTTGTTTTACACACACACACACACACACACACACACACACACACACACACACGCCCCCAGTGGTTCTTAATGAGCCAGCTCAAATAGCAGGATAAATGCTACATAATCTACCTCATCCCAGCTCTACACATTATCGGAACTGAAATACTTGCTGAGCTGATACTCCAACACTGCCCTAGAAAATGATGGAAAGAAAAAGATTTCTCCTTTAAAGTATTCTGATGCTATCATGTGGGTAAGAGAATGAGAGGCTCAGGAAGGAGTTGTGTGATAAAGGATTTAGATGTTTTAAAGGGACTAAAGAGTAAAAGTGTGCAAAAGAAAGTGATAAAGATATCGGAATCACATAACCACCTACGAGGCCTATAGAATGACGAGGGAGGAGAAGAAATGCCCTTGAAAATGTCCTCCCAAATTCAAAAGCAAGCCTTGGGTCCCCCAAATAGAAGGAAAACATTTAAATAGAAAGACTGTGGCACAAGTCTGAGGCGAAGCATGGGTCCTTTTCTCACGGCAGTTAAGTGTGCAGTCCCTTTGGAGTGTGAACAATGTTATTACTCTGGAGGGGTTCCATTAGGATGCACACTGGTTCATATTTTAGTTCAGTGCAAAGGTTCTGAGGAGTGTGACTTATTTCTGAAGAAATAGAAAGGATATTTGAGAAGAATAGAAGGAGTCAACATTATTACGGGGCATCGACATAGCAATTTACTTGCAAATGATTTTTGAAACTACTGCTAATAATACACCTTATTGTATATAGTACTCTCAACAAAGTCGCCTTGGGTAATCAAATTAATACAAGGCAATGGAAAGGGAAAGGGAAAGGGAACAGGAGACCCTATAGCATTACCAGCAATGACTATAATTAATACAAGCACATAAAATAATCCAATGGGACCAATGGACAACCCTGGGCAATAGAGCAGTTTCCCCTAAATCTATTCATTTAGCACAGCTGTACAAAAAAGTAAGGTGAAGGAGTACAAGAATACTTACTAAAGAAAGAAAATGATGCAAAGATTGAAAGCTCAACAATGGAGCTTCATCTGTGTGCTTGTCTTGAGGGTGACCTTCTTTGCTTATTATTGATCATATCATACACATTCTCACGCACATATCCCATGTCCAGAATAACTCAGCCAGTGGAATGTCCATGTCACTGTCGTCTGACATTTTCTCTACTTGAATGAGGATATCAAGGCCTTTCTGTGAAATGTAAAATAGCATAATGATAATACAGAAAATGCTTGTGATACATTGAAAATGATGAATCACACACATGTATACATAAAAGCATGCCAGTCACAGTGGAAACACGCTTTCTTTTAAACACAGTATGTCAGTAAAGGATGAGACCTCTAGGTCCTGTTTTATACTCACAAGCAGTGATCGTTCCCATTGTTCAGTGAGAGAGCAGATTTTCTGTCTATGGAGAAAAGGAAAGCAAGCCCCCACCCCTAGTGATGCTTTCAGAAACCCAGAATGCAGGAAGTTCTCACTGAGGTCAGTTAATCGCCACATCCAAGTCCTTTTGTTCTCCTAGACTTCCCAGGTTGCTAATTGGCATTCTTCTCCAATGTGGCACCCTTCACCAAGTGGCTGATGAAGAGGACTCTTAGTGCTAGTCACACCTATCATAAACTGTCTTCAATGCATCTTCACTCTGGCCCTCAGCCTGTCCACGCTGGCTTCTAAAGAACACAGAGGCCCACATTCAGAGCATTTAAGCAGAAGCATGGACACGACAGTGACAGGAATTCTTGAAACTGTGTTGCTCCAGAGCTTGAAACAATTGAAAATGTGGGGGCTGGAGACATATCTGGCCACATAATGGAATTCCTTCTAGAAAATATAAAGAAGAGCTACCACTGCCCTGCCTGTGGAAAAGTCATAAAAACGTGCAGAGGCTGAAGCGCCCATGGCCTAAATATAAGACTAGTCTATTCTTGCATCATGCCTCTGCGGCTGCTCAGGGGCCGCCTTCGACCACCACCAAATACACAGTATATTATCAGAACTCTACCACAGTCCCACATTACTCGCTCAGTTCTATCTGCTTTTGAGTAATGAAGTCTTCTCAGTGAAGTCTTGTTCCACCTGTGAATCTTCCACAGTTAGCAGGCTTCCAGGCTGTGGAACAACTCTCACTCCCACACTCACCGTGTCTGTGATCTGCTTCCTCGGTCTTGGGTTTGCCCTGGCTACCCCACCAGGGCCCAGTGAGTCTGTCACGGACTCTCTCATGAGGTTGGAGACTATTCCTCATTATAAACTAGGAGGGAAAGAATTCTAATAGTAAACCATTGGGAGCAATGTGAGAAGGAAGGGCAAGTATGGCTTATTGGATTGCTGTTGGGAACCCATGAGGGGACTAAAGGATAGAGGAGTGAGCAGGAAGTGAGGTTGATGCAGTGACGATACATCACACCCGAGGAGCAAAGATACAGAGAGTAACTCCTTGAAATGACAGTGAGTTTAAAAGGCCAGCTGAAAATTGTAAAGACTTAGGATTGTGTGAAAGGTTTGACCTTAGAAATGGAGAAGGGTCTTAATTTTCAGAAACCCAGAAAGTGAAAGACAATGTGGAGAATTATTTTAAAATGCAAACAAGAAATTGAGGCAATTTTTGTTCATCCTTTTTGATGTCTAAGTGAAGCAACTGTATATACCCACCATTTGGTAAACTTTGCTGTGTGTATGTATGTGTGTGTGTGTGTGTGTGTGTGTGTGTGTGTGTGTGTGTGTGTGTCTGTGTGTGTGTCATTGTCTATGTGTGTCTGTATCTCTGTGTGTGTTTGTTTGTGTCTGTGTGTCTGTGTCAGTGAGTGTACATTACCTAGAATCTATTTCTTTGACAAACAACCAGTATGCACTCCAACAATTCAATATTGTATCTGTAATCCTTATATACTATACTTCCGTATTTAATAATCTCATGTGCAACTTTGTACACTTGGATTACACTTACCCATTGGTCTGCCAATTTCAATAGAAACCATTGTTTTTACTCTCTGTTTCTATATATTCAACTAAAAAAGAGATTCTGCATATAAACAAAGTTTTATAGTAGGCATCTTCCTGTATCTAAGTTAGTTCCCTTAAGGTAATGTCGTATAAATTAATCAATGTCATTGCCAATGGCAGGATCCCCTCTCATTTTTTTGGTAAATCTGAAATACACACACACACACACACACACACACACAGAGAGAGAGAGAGAGAGAGAGAGAGAGAGAGAAGAGAGAGAGAGAGAGATTTTTCCATTTAATTTATTTCACTAATTGGACAATGAAAGTGAGTTATTCCCTTGTCTTGGATATTGTCCTTCATTTTGTGGGAATTTCTGCAAAACAATTTCAAACCAGGCCTGGCAGTGCACACCTGTAATTTCAACATTCAGAGGTAGAGGTAGGAGGATCACAAATGTGATACTAACTTGGGCTCCATTGGGAGCTCAAGGCCATCCTAAGATCATGTGTTTAAAAACAAACAAACAAACAAACTGACAATGCACTAAGGACTAAGCCATGAGGACAGGGGAAGTCGAACAATTCTGGTAAAACATTGTGTAAGGCCACTCACTGCCCAAGAATCCACACGAAAAAGACTGAAAGAAGAAATGATTGAAAATTGGCACGAATTACCTAGTCAAGCTGAAGATCATGGTCACGGCGATGTCTAGGTTCCAGGTTCCAGATTCCTCAGTAAGGGAAGGAGACAGAAATAAAAGACTAGAATTGTTAGAGACCCAAGAAGCTGGAGGGGGTTGGATCTCAGCAGAGAAAGAAAAGCCCTGGAGGCTGGTGTCCGTGAGCAGAGAGCAAAGCAGAAGCTCTAAAGACTAGTATCGATGCAGACTAGTGTCATGTGTCTATCTCCAACAACTATCATTTTGTTAATTTAGAAGAGATCTTTAATCCTCTATACAATAAGAACCCCTTGACAGGATTGCTAGAGAAGACATCAAAACGCAGAGAAAGGTTGAAAAGATGCTTCGGTCCCTAGAGTACTTGCTGCTCAAGTATGAGGACCTGAACTTGATCCCCAGCACCCACGGAAAAATGTCAGGTGCAGTGGCATGTGCTTGTAATCCCAGAGCTGGGGCTGGGGCTGGGGAGGCAGATAGGAGGATCTGAGGGCTTGCTGGATAGTCAGTCTAACCAAATTCATGAGTGCCAGCTTCAGGGAGAGAGCCCATCTCAAAAAAGTAAGATGGAGAACAATTAGAGAAAACACCAGATGTTGACCTCTGACCTACCTCCCAAGCATCAAACAATAGATACATATACCCCCTACACACACTCATTAACACACACACACACACACACACACACACACACACGAACAGATATCCCTCAAAATACAAAGATGAGAAAATGTTAATATGAACTAGAAAACCAAGATCACATGGTCAATAGAGGCCTCTGCACACTGACATTCTGCTCATAATAGCGATGAGCAGTTATGAACTATGAGCTGCATGTGTGGGAACAGACCTTTATTGCTCCAGGAAAACTCAGTCTATCATTTTACATCTTTATCTCCTCACTGTTACTCTCCTTTGGTGTCTCAGTAAATAGGTAAAAGCTACTTGGATGACTAATTCAATTTGTTTAATAGACTGTTTATTTTTACAAATGCCATGTTAACTACAGTGTGTCATATCAGGCAGTAAAGATATGCAAACCAAATTTTATTTTAACTTCAATATTACCACAGTTTAGAGAGTATGATTGGCAATTCTGAAGCATGAGGAAAACATTTACTAAGGATTTCAAACTTATTTCTAAATTCCTCCGTTATTTATTCCATCTGTTCCCTGGGCTGTACATGCATATTTTTAACATGCTTCTATTTCTGTCAATTGATAGTTTTCTTGGAGGGCTATTTAGTGAGTTCAATCAATATCTACTGCCTTATGGATTTTTTGGGGGAGTGGGGGTGGGGAGAGACTGGCTGACATTTGGAGGAGAAAGAATCCAAAAGAATTGGTGTTGTGAGTGTGACCCAGAAGTTAACTTACACTACATTGATGTATGTTTGTGTTGCCCTGGGAATACAGCCTGAATTCCCAGGGATTCTTCGACAAAACTACAGATGCTTCCTTGGTCAATTCAAGGAAAAACTAAGTCCTTAGTTGAGTTTTCATGGTTCTGATTAATGCTCCTGCTTCTCTCCTTGACAAGAGTAACTGACAGCGCCTTTGCCTCTCCACAAACAACTGAAAAATACACAGAGCAATTGCAAGCAGATATTGGACAGCAGGAAGCCTCAGACTGTGATCTTGAAAGAAAGAAAGGAAAGGATGAGGCCCGAAACACCAGTGTTCTGCCCAGAGGCACTTTTCAAGTGGTGCCATGGCAGGAGGGGGGAGTCCAAGCTGGCATGACACTCCCATTGAGCTGAGGGCAAAGCACGGTTGGGAGATGCTGACATGAAGGGATTTACAGAGCCAAGCTCAGGAGAAGAGAACTTTGTACATGGAGTCATCTCTGGGTATCCTCACTGGGATGCTCTTGTGTCTTCGCTTGAACATCAAGATGTGTGCACATTGCAGAAGATTTCACAAGGTGGGTGAACTGCAACTTTGGGGAACCCATCAAATTATAGTCGTTGAGCTCAAATCTAGAGGATGTTTGGATCCTGGCCAGAAAGAAATGAAAAGTACTGGCTGGCTACATTAGACTCTTGATAGAGATCCCAGGTGTGACATTCTTAGAAGAGGGATTAAACTAACCCCACAGGAAAATAATCACTATGAAGATTATCTACCCCTTCAGCTCACTATCACCTCCACTCTGGACATGGCAGAAAAGGGTCTCTGAGAAGAAAAGCAGGGGATTGTCCAAACCAACGTTCAAAGCCAAAATCTCCTCAAAATACCACAGTAGACCAGATGGCCTGTGGCCTCTCAAAACTGAACATCTGTTGGAGTGAGGCAGATTCACACAGTTTTTAAACCATGACTTACTATTCCTATTTTATTGATCATTAGCTCAGAACTTTTCTGGTAATATGGCAGGTGATTGTAAAAGAGAACACCCCCCCCCAAAGAGACATTAGAAAAGAATGAAAATGCATAGATCAAAATTTAGAAAGAAATAGAATTGGGGAAAAAAATGGGTAAGTTGTATATCATCCCAGAAAAAGAGAGACTGATTGTATCAGGTTAGTGTGTATAGAGGTCTGTCTTCTATTTACTGGTAGTGTGAACATTTCCTTAGGAATCTATCTGGACCAGAGCTTGGGGCCAGGTGATTACTATTAATTATGTTGTTAATAAATTACTAGACTTTATAAGATTATATAGTCTTAACAACCAAAATAGATCAATAGAAATGCTCAATAAAGGGCTTTTTGGAGCCCAGTGCCTATGGTGGGACACTTTGCGCAGCCTTGGTGCAGGGGGAGGAGCTTGGACCTGCCTCAGCTGAATGTACTGGGCTCTGCTGACTCCCCATGGGAGGCCTTGCCCTGGAGGAGGTGGGAATGGAGGGGTGGGTTGGGGGAGAAGGCTGGGGTGTAGGAAGGAGAAGAGGGGGATCTGTGGTTGGTATGTAAAATGAATAGAAAATTTCTTAATAATAAAAAAGAAAAAGAAATGCTCTATAAAATATTTTAAAAATATATCAGTAAATTGCAGAGAGCAAGAAGAATAAGGATAATGGAGGTGGGGAGAGAAGAGAGATGGGAAGGGCAGAGGGAGAAGAGCAAGAGAATATTTAAAATATTTTGAGCATTCAGAAAAATAATAAAAAGCATCATCAAAATTGATTCAAGTATATTGAAAATTGTGCTGTGATAATTAATAAACTAAATTAGGATTTAAAAAAATCTATTCACAACTTAAATACCAGATCTAGGAAAATTTAAGGCAAAATAAATTCAGTTGTTATTGACAAGTATTATTACCAGTAGGCCCATGGCTTCAAAAAATAGAAGAATTTGTCAGGCATAATCACAAAAATATAGAAGAATTAAAAGATGAGCCAATGAAATGTGGATACATTTAAATGGCTATTAGGTACAAAAGTGTTTTGTGGGATTTAAGATATGTCTAAATGTAAAAATGCTTGACCATAGTAACATAAAATACTAATGGTGAATTAATTAAAGGATTCTCAGATTCTAGGAGTCCAAGGAAATAGTAAAGTAATTATTAAATTAGCTATATAAAAGCAGATATGGATATTATAATCTCTATGAGTTGAAAATGAATGTAGAAGTAAAGTATACAGAAGGAGGAAAGACATATTTTTTTTAATGTATTTGATTAATACAACAACAACAAAAAAAAACCACCAGGGGAGAAGGACATATGTGACATGGAGGGAGAGAAGCTGATCTAAGGGAAGGAAGCAGCCAACAACTCTATCTATCTATGATGCTTATGAACCATGTCAACAACCAGTGTGGCATGATAAGCCCCCAGGTGTAGTAATACCTTGGCAGTAACCAACAGCTCTCGAATTAAACTCAAGAAGAGGGATATCATGCTTGGCACTAGAGGCCTATATAACTACTTAATGCTAATAAATCATAGTGATTAGAATTTCCTAAAGCAGCACAATCCCTACAATCTATAAAAATTTGTCCTATATACTCAGATAAGTATAGTCTTTACCCTTGTGGCTTTCAAAGAGATGGAGACAGTGTGTGTGTGTGTGTGTGTGTGTGTGTGTGTGTGTGTGTAGACAATATATATATACATATATATGATTGTGATAATCTCTGTTAGCTCTCTTTCCATACACATAAATATATAAAAAGCTTTTCCAATTCTGAGTATGTTCTTCATTTTCTTACCTTAATGACTTTCTGTTTATTGGTTTTTGTTTTTGTTTTCTTTGTTTTGGTCCTGAGGCTTACACTTAGTGCCTAGTACATGCTGGTACATGCTATGTAAAACACTCTTCTTCAGAGTTACATTCCCGGACCTTTTAATGGTATATTTTGATAAACAATTCTTTAATTTGAACATTATCAAATTTATCACTTTTTATTTCTAAGATTAAGGATCTTTTTGTTCCATATAAAGAAATATTTGGTTACTCAAAGTCTATAAATATATCTTCTTCTATTTTATTGAATATTTTTTTAATTTTCATATTTAGAGCTGAAATTGTTTTGTGTGTTATATGACTTTTTATTTTAAATCCACAATTTAGAGTGAATTAATTGACCCAGAACAATTTTTGAGAGATAATAAGCACTATACACAAAAATAATACAATGTAAAATTCTATTTTACAATGTCAGAAGATATAAGGAAGGACATTACACAATTATCAAAGGAAAAATCCACCAAGAGAAATCATAATTCTAAACATTTGCACACCAAACACATGGGTACCAAAGTTCATAAAAGAAATACCACTACAGCTTAAACCACATATTGAACCTTGCACACTGATAATGGGTGACTTCAATACCCTACTCTCACGAACAGACAGGTCATCCAAACAAAACCTAAACAGAGAAATTCTGGAGTTAAATAATGTCATAAGTCAAATGGACCTAGCAGGCATTTACGAAGTCTGTCGCCCAAACACAGAATATATTTTCTTCTCATCAGTGGCAGAAATTTCTCAAAATTTGGCCACATATCTGGACACAAATTAAGTCTCAACAGATGTAAGAAAATTGAAATAACACCCTGCATCATATCTAACCACAATGGATTAAAACTGAATATCAACAACAGAAAGTTTACAAACTCATAGAAACTAAACAATTCACTCCTGAATGAAAAATAAGTCAACACAGAAATTTAAAAAGAAGTGTAAAACTTTATAGAATTGAATAAAAATGAAAACACAACATCTCCAGACCTATAGGACAGAGGGGAGGTGGTTCTAAGAGGTAAGTTCAGAGCACTAAGTGCCTACATAAAAAAAATATATGAAGAGATCTCATATTAGTAACTTAGTGGTATACTTGAAAGCTCTAGAACAAGAAAAGTAATGCCCCAAAAGAGTAGATGGCAATAAATAATCAAACTCAATTAAAAAATTTGAAAATACAAATAATCGGTGAAACAAAGAATTAGTTCTTTGAGAAAATCAGTGAGAACGACAAACCCTTAGCCCAATTAACTAAAAGACAAAGCTCAACTCTAAAGGACTCAAGAACTACAACAATAGACAATGTATCCTGACTCTTATAGAAGCTTTAACTCATCGGCACAGGAAAAGACTTTCTGAACAGGACACCAATAACACAGAAGTAAACATGGACGAGCAAGAGGCTCTGTATTAGGATGTAAAGTCCTTTGGGCATATGCCCAAGAATGGTATAGCTGGTTCTGGAGGTAGATTTATTCCCAGATATCTGAGGAACAGCCACACTGATTTCCATAGTGGCTGTACAAGTTTGCAGTCCCAGCAGTATCTATTCATGATAGTCAGAAATTAGAAACAGCCTATATGTCCACGCACAGTGAAAATGTGGTATATTTACACAATGGAATATTATACAGATGTTAAAATAAATAAAGTTATGTAGGTTAGGGAAAAAAATCATCCTGAGTGCAGTAACCTCAGCCTTCTTTGTAAGTGTTATGATCTGTATAACCACAGTGGACAGATACCTAGTGAGTGACTTGGGGAAGGAGAGGATTTCCAAAAAAAGGGGAAATAGAATACATTGTTATGAAGAGCAAAGTGGGAAAGTGGAGTGAAAGGATTAAATGGATATGGTGATGAAAGAGAGGATAATGAAGGAATGTGAAGAGGTACAACTAACATTAAAGACCTTTTGGAGGCCATAGGGAAACCTAGTACTGTAGAAGCTTCCTAAAATATCTACCAATATGAAAGAAACATAAATGGATTCACCAAGTAATGGGAGATTACCCATAGATCAGTGATTGCGCATGGGGACAATGTATCAACTAGACATCTGATGCCACTGAGTGCCAGGAATGGGTTATATCTAGTTGAGTCACTCACAGGCCAAAGGTGCCCATGAAAACTCTCAAGCATATCAAGCTATTAGAAAGGCTATTTTTTTTTTTTTTTGCTCTCTGTAAACTGGTGGTAAGACTCTATTGTTGAAGATAACATTTACATATTTCGCTGAGCACAGAGAAATCAGGCTGTTGCCTACTAGAGGCTTCATCCCCACTGACTAGCATTTATGGTATCAGAGGATACTCTGCATGTTACCAGAAGAGAAAGGCAACCAACAATCCAGCTACAAACCTTGCAACCTACAGTGGTGACCTGCCTACAAGATATTCAATTACAATAGTGGAACAAACATTTTGGGTGTAACTAACTATTATCTGATTATATTTAAAGCCCACTTCATGAGATGGAACCAATGGCTGACAATGACTGGGTGGTCAAGAATCTGAGACTAAAGATTGACCATGCCTCTAGGAGAAAACCAATACTGTTGCTCTATTAAAGGAATATAGCAATAAAATGACTCCTAATGACATTCTGATATACCCATAGATCAGTGATTTCTCAGCCATCATCAGAAGAGCCTCCTCCTACAGTAGATGGGAACTAACACAGAGACCCACAATAAGACAACATGTAGAGTGAGAGTCTTTGGTCCATCTAGTCCTGAATGAGATGTCTCCAGCAAACCCTTCAGGGCTTAAGAAGCTATGAAGAAGAGGAGATAAAAAGAATGTAAGAGCCAGAGAGTTTGGATGACTCCAAGCAAACAGTATCCTTCAGACACAACAGGACTGGTATATATATGAACTCACAAAGACTGTGGCAGCATGCAGAGAGCAAGCATGGGTTTAAGCCAGATGGGGTCCCAGCACTAAGAAGAAGAAGTAGACATGGGCTCCTACCCCAACAAAGAAGCTATGTGTCCTTGGTACCTGGATGCAAAAGAAAAACTAGTCTCCAATGGAGTCTCACTGTGTATAGTAATCACTCTTCATTGTAGGCCCCATGCTCATGAGTAGATGGCCAACACAAGATGAACTCAATGGTCTTTGTTTCTCTCTCTCTCTCTTTCTTTCCTTCTCTCTTTCTTTCTTTCTTCCTTCCTTCCTTCCTTTCTTCCTTTTCTTCTTTCTTTCTTTCTTTCTTTTTTTTCTTTTAATCTTACTATTCTTTTGTTTGTCTGTTATGGTTTCTGATTTTGTACTTTGTTGGTTGGTTTCATTTTTTGTTTGCTTGTTTATTTTTTAAAGAAAGAGAGGGGAGGGAGGGAGGGAGAGAGAGAGAGAGAAGGGCGAGCATGGAGTGGGATTGGTGAGAAGGTGGGAAGGATCTGAGAGGAGTTGTCAGAGGAGAAAATGTGAACACAATATATTGCATGAAAAATTACACTAAAATTAATTTAGAGAAAAAACCCTTGGAATCATCTCACTTTCGTTTCATAAAAAGCTGAGATAACAGGGACAGCTCCAATTCCAGTCTTAAAGTGCAAACACAGTACTGCTTAACATGCTGAGAGAATAACTGAAGTGGACCAACTTATTATATCTGGTAGACTTGAGTATATTTCTTTTTTCCAGCACAATAGAAGCATTGTACCAAACTACCTCAGCTTTTTTTCATTCCACCCCTTGGTAAAGAACCTTCCCTACTGATACTCTTTACAGTTGGCTTACTCAAAAGTTAAGAGCAGGTGAAAGAAAGAGGGAGCAGATGGCTCAGCAGGCAAAAGTTCTGGTCTCATATGCCTGCTGACTTGAATTTAAACTGCAGAACTCACGGAAAAAGCGATGCAGTGGCGGAGAGCTAGAATCCCGGCACTCCTGTTGTGACATGAGAGGTAGAGACCCAAGAGCCAGAAGCTCAGGGGCCAGCTAGTGTGCAGTTTGCAGTGCAGAAACACAAAGAAAGACCCTGCTTCAATGAGGAACAAGGAGAAATGACCTTTGTCCTCTGACCTCTGATCTCTGCATGTCATGGTGCAGAAAGGCAGGGTGAGGAATGGACAAGGTGGGGGGGGAGAGAAAGGGAGAAAGAGTGTGTGTCTGTGGGCTTTTCCTTCTTTGTCATTATGTGTTAATATAGGAAAGTAAGTAAAAACACAGCAGGGCTCCTCGGTCATCATGTTTCTAGAATGCCCTTGGTTATCGTGTTTCTAGAATGTCCTTGGTCATCGTGTTTCTAGAATGTCCTTGGTCATCACGTTTCTAGAATGCCCTTGGTCATTATGTTCCTAGAATGCCCTTGGTCATCATGTTTCTAGAATGCCCTTGGTCATCATGTTCCTAGAATGCCTTTGCCTTCTTTCTGTGTTAGAAGCAAGTTCTTATCTGAGTGGAAAGTGTAGCACCATAGAACTATAAATAATCCTGCTTAGATACCCTATACACCTGCTGTATATTTGCTTTGCCTTCAGTTTTCTCACATACCATGGGCCCACCAGCACTCTGCTTCCAGCAAATGTAAACATTATATACAAATGAGAAGCAAGGGGCAGAAGACAGTATAAATCTTATGTTCTGGTCCATTCTCCATTTTCCCATCAGACTTCATGTATTATATCCAAGATCAAATTATAAAATTATCAATAACAATAGAAATAGTGAGTATTCATGTCTGCAGTAGATTAAATGGTGTCCTCAAAATTATATAGCTATGTCCTTATCCCCAAAACATTTAAATGTGGTCTAAGTAATTCCAGAATACTAAATCTGATCATTTTGATCATTTATATGGGCTGAAATCTAATGATAAAATACATAGAGAGACAGAGTAAAGAGAAATCCATGTGAAGACAGAGACAGATCCTTGGCTTAAAAAGCATGAGCCCATAAGGAGAGATGCCTAGATCTCCCAGGGAAGGGGAAATATAATAGAATTCAATGGTGGACAGGGTGCAGGTAAGGCTGGGAACAGGAGGGATTAGGTGGTGGGAGAGAATACTGGGAGAGAGAAGGTGAATTAGAGGGTGTTTCAGGGCTGAGGCAGAAATCTACTGTAGTAGAACCTCCCAGGAATCCACTAGGGTGACACTAGTGAAGAATCCTAGAAATGGTGGGTATGGAACCTGAACTGGCCATCTTATGTAACCAGATCAGTGTCTAGCATGTTCATCATCAAAGAGCATTCATCCAGCAACTGATGGGAGAAGATGCAAAGGCTCACAGCAGTTCTTTAGGTGGCTCATGGAATTCTGAAGAAGAGGGTGAAGAAGGATTGTAGGAGCCAGAGGGATCAAGACACCACAGGAAAACAGCTTGCAGAAGCAACTAACCTGAGCTCATAGGAGCTCACAGAAACTGAAGGAAGCCTGCATGGGTCTGACCTAGGTCCTCTGCATATATGTTATGGTTGTGTAGCTTGGTCTTCTTGTGGTACTACTAATAGTGGGAGCAGGGGCTGTCTCTGACTCTTTTGCCTGCTTTTGAGACCCTCTTCCTCCTAGTGGGTTGCCTTGTCCAGCCTTAATGTGAGGGAATATGCCTAGTTTATTATAATTTGATATGCCATGTTTGGTTGATGTTCCTGAAAGGCCTGCCCTTTTCTGAAGAGAAAGGAAGAGGAGTGGATCTGGGGGAGAAGGGAGGTAGGAAAGAGGGACTGGGGTGAGAGGAAGGAGGGGAAACTGTGGTCAGGATGCAATATAATATATAAGAGAGGAAAAAAAGCATGAGTCCAGAAACACACCAATGGCCCTGTCAACAATTTCTTTTCACTTTTGACACTTCAAAGGCCCTTGACAAAGCCTCATTTTCTTATAATCCACATAAGAGAGTACATACATAGCCACTCTTCCCATAAAGACTACAGAATTTCAAAATAAAAAGGAACTAAATCTTCTCAATTCTAACCTTATCTCTGCTTAACTTCCAAATAATGATCATTTAGTTATTTATAAATTGCAAAATGTATATTGATTGGTTTACTCATTTTTTGCTGGGGAACAGTGATTTGTGTTAAATCCATATCTGTTTGTTTAATCCATATCTGTTTTAGAGTATATGTTGTGAAATAGAACACAGCCATGTCATCAATGTGGATATGTGGATATATATGACTTATTTGGTGATAAGAGTAAAGTTATTGTCTTTTTCTCACCCTGGAATATCTCATCAACTTGTAAATGAAGTGATTTCTTGACACTTTATTGCTGTGTTCACTTTTCTCCAGATGTAGCTGGATTAAGACAGATTCTACAGTTATCCACATCATCTTCTAAAGGCTCTATAAGATTTTAATTCACTTAAAACAATGGGCAGTGCAGTGAGAAGAATATGTGTTACATGACTTTTCTTATTATGTTTTATTAATTTATTTTTGTGTAGGACATGGTTGCATGAATACCATGGAACAATCTAGCAGTCAGAGGAAAGCTCTCAGGAGTCAATTATCCTTCACCTTGTGGAAGGTGGCAAGTTCAGGTCATCAGGCTTGGTGGCGAGACCTTCACTCCATGAGCCATCTTGTCTACCCTCAAATGGAGAACTGTGTGAGCAAGTGTAATCCAGAACATTTAAATGCCACTTGTAGCCTTCCTTGAAAAAATGAGACTTAAAAAAAAACTGACAGGTTATAAAGGACAGACACTTGAAGATGTTTTCTTCTGGAGCACTTGGGTGGAGCTCAGGATGATGACGGGGATGAAGGGGGATGAAGTATGGGCAGCATCCCAGCCACCTGCCTTTCTATTGGATAAGCATACACTAGGGATTCAAGTGTACTTAAACGAACAGGACGCTTGGCATTACAAGAAGGAACCAAGGGCTCAGGTTTCATGACACATACACATCACAAACAAGTCCTCACTAGCCTCCCTCCTTCCAGTGAACTGATTTTCTTCCACAGCATCTTATACTGAGGGTTGAGGGTGTTGGGTGTGTTGATTCTTGCTTGGTTTGCTTATTTATTTCCCTAAATAACACAATTTTTCATACTCATTAACAAAAGAAATCATCTTAAATGAAAGGACAGAAAGATTGGAGAAAGGTGTGGCGGGGAGGAACGTCCTTGTGTTCTAGCTTTATGCACAGCCCTCTGCTAGACACTGGCCCACCAAACCACACAGCCACTTTATGAAGTAAGTAGAAATTTCCCCATGTTTAGATCAGAACCCATAACTCAGACACGTTACATGGTTTTCCAGGGTCTCCTGCTGATAAGCAGGGACACTGGGAGATGATTTTAGTTCTCTCTGATGCACCATCCCACCATATGTCCAAGGTTGTTGGTAACAGAAGGATCCCAAAAGTTGTGTGTATCCAGGCTGTGTTCACACGGCTGTGTGGATTCTAAGTCACGAATAAAGAGAACAGAGCTGGCACTGTGATGGAGACATAACCGCACAAAAGTGACAATTGAGTTAGCCACACATGACTCAAATCTGGAAATCTCATTTGTGCTCTCATCTGTGACTAGGGTAGTTATTTATTCATTAGTTTTATTATCTCTTTGCTTGTTCCAGATGTCACAAAAGGGTGGCCTGGGGGCCAAATCTGATTCATAATTTTTATTTGACTTTCCCCAGTCTTCAGTTTGCACTGTTGCTAACATTTTAAAATGTTGGCTGCCAGCATTTTTAAAATAGCAAGAGCGCTCGCAGGTAAAAGTCAGACTTCCTGCCTCCCTTGGAAGTTCCGCAAATTTGGCAATATTGGGTCTCAATGCCCAATTCAAGGAGAAGGTGCAGACGCATGCACTTTGAAAAGGACTGAGCTATCAGGCTCACAACCCCTCCATTCTGCTTAGTTATTCTCCCTTCCTGCATGGCTCCAATGCTCTGTTGAATATGCATAGTCTGCTCAAAAACAAAAATGCATAGAGGTATTTCTAAACTGGGAGTCCAATGAACAAGATTCTTAATAATAAGAGTCTCGGCCGGGCGGTGGTGGCGCACGCCTTTAATCCCAGCACTCGGGAGGCAGAGGCAGGTGGATCTCTGTGAGTTCGAGGCCAGCCTGGGCTACCAAGTGAGTCCCAGGAAAGGCGCAAAGCTACACAGAGAAACCCTGTCTCGAAAAACCAAAAAAAAAAAAAAAAAAAAAAAATAAGAGTCTCAATGTTTCCAACAAGACTAAGAAATTCTATTTATCCCTTTCTTTTCAGAGCATTCTGAGTCTACACACCTTAACAACCAAGTTGTACAGCTAACCATCTTGTCTCTATTCAGGAATCTGAGAAATCGTCAACAGCCTCGTCTTGAACACATCAGGGAAACCTGTTCACTTTTCAAGTGGCTCCAACTCCTAGAACTTTTCAGTGAAATTGAATCCAAATGTTCCCCTCCCATAAAACTTGCCATCTACTGATTTAAGTTTGGACCTCAAGAACCTGCATCACCTGACGACCCATCAAATATTTCAGAACTACTACTTTCACCCCTCTGCTAAGCTTTCTCCTCAGCCTCTAACTTCAAGTGCCTAATAATCTTACAAGAAATAGCTGGTGTTGCCCACAGTGAGGTGCGTTCGACTTCAAAGTTGTGTGACATGGGAATCAGTGCAGGACTCCATCAAAAGGGAGGGGTGAAGTCTATAGAGTTTCTCATTTTGTATTATTACATCTTAAGAACATGAAAGTTCTGATGATGAAAGATGCTTTTCCAAGCTGGCAGGATGGGATGGAGAGCTTTGGACAGTAGGGTGATTAAGGTGGGTGGTGACCTCTGTCTTCACCTCTGAACTACCTATATTTTCTGCTTGTTTTCAATTCAACAGTGTCTTTAGGATATTTCTGCCTTGTTAATAAGTGTATGTTCGTAGAATCCAAACAGTTCAAAAGTAGTCTGCTATGTTCTAAACTGCCTCTCATTTTCCAGAAGTGGATTCTAAGAGTGTCTGTGTTTGAGCTAAATATCTCTTCGTAATAGTCATATCAAAAGGAGTATTATCATCCATTATAGTGCTTTCCAGACAGGCTCTGAGAACATCAAAGCCATCTCAGGTTAGGACAGGTAAAAATGTCTATAGGACAAAAGATAAAAATTGGAGCTATCACAGGGACAAGGGGACAGTCAACTTCCTTTCATGTGTATGATTTCATGTTTATGTATGAGTCTGGCTTTCAACATATAGTTACCATTGGTATAAACTTAAGGAAGCTAAAAATTGATGTGAAAGACAGTGACCCAGTCCTTTCAAATAAAGCTTGAGTACAGCATGCATTGGTGTTAGAACTATTTATAAGAGTTCTAGTTATACAAAAATGGGCAACCTTGGATGAATGGAAAATAAAATTAATTAATAAAGCTCATGACACCTTTTTCTAGTTAAACATTATCAAATAGAAAGTTTTTCATACCAAAGTTGATTTGTAATAGCATTTTCACTTCTCACGACCTTACTGCTGCCTTTGACTTGGTCCAGGAGAGTGCTAATGGCTCCCTGAGGTGTTTCTGTCACCAACTCTATCCAACCTCCCTACCCAACACTGCCTCTTCTCAACACAAAAGCCAATGCCTACATCACATGGTCTGCTCCCACTCTCCTCTGCCCCAGGTTTTCCTCAGTTCCCATCTGTATCAGTTACTTTTCTACCCACATGATAAAATACCACACTCAAAAATAACTTAAAAGAGAAAAAAAAAGGTTCATTTTAGCTTACAGTTCCAGAAGCAAAAACAGTCCATCATGGTGGGAAAGGCACGGCAACAGGAGCCTGAGGTCAGCCTACAGAAGAAACAGAGGGGTCGTATTTCATCAGTTCACACAGGAGAAGTAGATAGATAGATAGATAGATAGATAGATAGATAGATAGATAGATAGATAGATAGATAGATAGATAGATGGATGGATGGAAGGGTGGGTGGATAGATGAATGGAAGGGTGGGTGGGTAGGTAGGTGAGTGGATGGATGGATGGATAGAGAGATATAGAAAGAGAGAGGGAATTAATGGGTGGATAGATAGACAGACAGACAAACAGATAATGGATGGAAAGATAGATAGGAGCCAAGCTATAAAATCTCAAAGCCCACTCCCAGTGATACACTTCATCCAGCAATGCTTCCCCTCCTAAATGTTTCATAACCTTCCCAAACAGTTTCACCAACTGGGCATCAAATATTCAGATACATGAACTTAAGGGAGACATTCCCCATTCAAACAAGTACAGCATCTTATCCAGAATAAAAGCCTTAGTCCTTCCAGTGTTATCTTCACTATCCAGGCTCATTGTTCTGGTCTTTCTGGCTTTTTCAAATGTTCCAGACACACTGGCTCCCTGTATTCTTTGTGAATGTGCCAGTCATGTTCCTCCTCAGGAGTAGTGTATCTGCGTCATGCTCACATGAAACCTTGGTCCTAGATGATTTCATACCTGCTCACATCCCTTGAGTTCTTTAGGTTTTTGCTCAAATTCCACTTCCTCTTTGAGGCCTCCCCAGTTCACCTAATTAAAATTAGTTTCTTTGTCCCCACCATCTATTTAACTTTTCTCCATGATACCTGTGATCACTTGACAAACTATATAGGCTAATTTTATAACTTTCTGTTGTTCCATACTAGAATTTAAGATCCATGAGGTCAGGCTTATTTTCAGTTTTGTTTTCTTTTTCTTTTTCTTTTCTTTTTTTTTTTTTTCCGAGACAGGGTTTCTCTGTGTAGCTTTGTGCCTTTCCTGGGACTCACTTGGTAGCCCAGGCTGGCCTCGAATTCACAGAGATCCGCCTGACTCTGCCTCCCGAGTGCTGGGATTAAAGGCGTGCGCCACCACCATCCGGCCTCAGTTTTGTTTTCTTATCCCTAGTGTTTTTGTTATGGTTATTGCTGTAAAGAGACACCATGACCATGGCAACTCTTATAAAGGAAAAAACTTAATTGGGGTGTCTCAGTTACAGTTCAGAGGTTCAGTCCATTATCATTATGGTGGGACATGGTGGCATGCAGGCAGATATGGTACCAGAGAAGTAGCTGAGAATCCTGCATCTTACAGGCAACAGGAAGTGATCTGAAACACTGGGTGGTATCTTGAGCATATATGAGACCTCAAAGCCCATCTCCACAGTGACATACTTCCTCCAAAGAGACCACACCTATTCCAACAAGGCCATACCTACTTATAGTATCACTCCCTTTGGGGGCCATTTTCTTTCAAACCACCACAGCCCCCAAAAGCTTGTAGCCATATCATAATGCAAAAATACATTCAGTTCAACCTCAAAAGTCCCCATAGACTATAACAATTTCAACAATATTTTAAAGCCCAAAGTTCACTCTCTTCTGAGATTCACACAATCTCTTGACTGCAATCCCCAATAAAATCAAAATAAGCTGGGTGTTGGTGGCGCACGCCTTTAATCCCAGCACTCGGGAGGCAGAGCCAGGCAGATCTCTGTGAGTTCGAGGCCAGCCTGGGCTACCAAGTGAGCTCCAGGAAAGGCACAAAGCTACACAGAGAAACCCTGTCTCGAAAAACCAAAAAAAAATAAATAAAATAAAAATAAAAACCAGATCATATACTTCTAATATACAATGGCACATGATATACATTACCATTCCAAAACATAGGGAAGGAAACATAGTGAGAAAATACAGGACCAAAGCAAGACCAAAAACCAGCTGGGCAAAACTCCAAACTCTGCATCTCCGTGTCTGATGTCAAAATGCTCTTCAGATCTCGAATTCCTTTCAGGTTTGTTGACTGTAACACACTTCCTTCTCTTGGGCTGGTTCTACTCGCTATTAGCAGCTTTCCTTGGCAGGTATCCCACGGCTCTGACATCTTCAACATCTTGAAGTCTCCAAGACAATCCAGGCTTCAACTTCACAGCTTCACACGATGGTCTCTCTAGGTCTCCATTCAGTGGCACCCCTGACACATGCCTGCCTGGCCTTTCCGTAGTCATGGAGGAAGGTTCCAGAATGCCTTTCTTCTATCCTTGACTTTAAAGGCAAAACCACATGACAGAAGCTGCCAAGTTCTGCTGTTTGCTATGGCTGGAGCATGGCCTCCTCAATCAATTACATCTTCATCAGCCTTCTGTCCTTCAATGCCTAGGCTTGGCTGTCCTGAAACTGGATCTGTAAACCAGGCAGGCCTCAAACTCAGAGATCTACCTGCCTCTGCCTTCTGAGTGCTCCAGTTAAAGACGCACACCACCACACCCTACTCTAAGCTTTTCTTTAATTCCTTTTCACAAGTTGGAAACTTAGCTGGGTGGGAGCTTGCCCTGAGGGCACCACTGTCTTTATTCCATTTCTTAATCTGTTTATCTCCTTGAATGCAGAATTTAGCTCCATTTCATATCCTGGTGCTACTTTTCCCCTCAAATGTTTTTCCTTGCTCAGCTTGCTCCTTTTCATTATATATTTTCATTAGAGTTAACACTAGTAACCACAAAACAAAGTCTATACTAGGCTGTTTTGAGATGTCCTCTTCCTAGTTAATTAATCTCAAACTCTTCAGTTTAGTCTCGGATAAACTTTTCAGACAAGGGTAAAAAGCAGCCACATTCTCCACCAAAATTCTTCTCCTTTGAAACCCTGACAGTTTAAATCGTTCTCAGCACCATTGTCTTCCATGCTCCTACTAGTATGGCCCATTAAGCATTCCACTGCTTTCCTTACCCAAAATACCAAAATCTAAATTCCTCCAAAATAAAACATGGTCAGTCCTATTACAACAATACCCCAGTCCCTGGTACCAACTTCTGTCTTAGTTATAGTTTCTATTGCTGTGACAAGTCACAATGACCAAGACAACTCTTATAAAGGAAACATTTGATTGGGGTGGCTCACTTACAGTTCAGAAGTTTAGTCCATTATCATCACAGTGGGACATGGCAGCATGCAGACATGGTGCTAGAAAGTAGCTGAGAGTCCCACATCTTGTAGGCAACAGGATGTGGTCTAAAACACTGGGTGATATCTTGGCCATAGGAAACCTCAAAGCCTGCCTTTATAGTGACACACTTCCTCCAATGAGACCACACCTCCTCCAACAAGGCCACACCTCCTAATAGTGCCACTCCTTTTGGGAGCCATTTTCTTTCAAACCACCAAACCCAGAAACTATCACATGCTAGCAATAGCTATTTCCTCAAAGAGTGGGTTATTGGTTAGCCAGATCGAATGGGTTGGTGAATAGCTAGATGACAAAATAGAAATTCCCTCATTGCACATTTTGTAAGAATATTCCTTGTTTTTGAAGGTATTATTAGGAGCTGGAGAGATGGTCCAGCAGTTAAGAGCACTGGTTGTTCTTCCAAAGGACCGAGATTCAATTCCCAGCATCAATATGGTGGTTCACAACAACCTGTAGCTCTCATTCTATGGGATCTGACATCTTTAGGTCTCCATGGGCACTAGGCATGCAAGTGGTGCATAGACATATGCAGGGAAAACACCTATAAACATAAAATAAAATTAATGTTAATATTAAAGAAAATATTATTAGTTTTACATTATAGATTGAAAAAGTCAATAAAATCAAATGGCCTACTAAAATCACAAGGCTGGTAAGTAAAGGAATTAGTCTAGATGCTAGCTCTCTGACATATGAGCAGTGCTATTCATCTGTTGCTATTTTGAAAACTCTCCTGAATTTACTTAAATGCCAGACTCAGAAAAGAGTAAGATTAAACAAATGTTTTGGGTGAACAATCACCTCTTTTTGAACATTTGTATTGCAAGCAAGCAAACTAAAAATCATGAAGACAAAAAACATTTAATTTCAGTCAACAACACTGATTAAATTTCAACTAAAACAAAGGGCAGTTGGCAGAAAAAAAATACATGTTGTAGGATTAGTGTTCTTGTTTAACTCAGTATGCTAATTAAAATTAAATTTTCAATACTCCATTTTATTTTACAGCATATGGATGCAAACTATGTTCAACGAAGTGTCATCTTTTCCCAGTTTTGATCAACAATATTTTAAGGCCTTTGAAGGATTTGGTAGATAATGCAGTTGGCTTCTTGGGGACAAGAGAAACAGCCAGATGGCAAGAATGAAGGTGGCTGCCTGGAAATCAGTATTTTCTGACAACCCAGATCTCTCAATTTTGAGATACCATGCCATCCTTTATTGGAGTGAAAGGGACATGGAGCGTGCTAGTCTGACTCCACGGCTTTGCCCCTTTGATGGTAAAGGCAAGAAGTCATGGTCCGCATGCCTATAGTGTATGGTTTAGGTGTAAACAATATCCCCATCTCCCATCCTCAGCCGCTGGTCATTCTTTGTTCTACAAATCAGGCTGTGTCTCCTTTCCTAGAGTCACACTCCGTGGTGGCTTGGGATTGGTGAGTTTCCTGATAAGGAGACAGAAAAAAAAAAAAAAAACTATAGAAATAGTTGCTGTTTCTAAGAGTAAAGAAACACTGAAGTGTCTCCTTGTTTTAATTATCACATAGCTATGTAGCCCATTTTGATGAAGCAGCATCCTGTAAAGAGAAGTGGGAGAAACTGTACAGGGTGCAGAAATCATTGCTGTTTCAAAGCCAGGGATGGAGAGAAGTGGGAGAGGGTAAGTCCATGAAGTCAGCACAGCTTTTTCCCCTCTTATATCACTTTATAGCCAGTGTAGAGAACAATACAGCTGGAAAGAACTGAGCAG
The DNA here is from genome assembly GCF_004664715.2 of Peromyscus leucopus. Classification (NCBI taxonomy): domain Eukaryota; kingdom Metazoa; phylum Chordata; class Mammalia; order Rodentia; family Cricetidae; genus Peromyscus; species Peromyscus leucopus. The sequence goes on along the minus strand of NC_051074.1, from coordinate 20,541,525 downwards.
GGAATACATATTATTCTCAAAACTTGGTTCAAATAGATAAATATAGTAAATCTCTAAAAACTGTAATCTAAGTAACTGAATAATTTAATTCAACTTTTCCTAAAAAGATTTTAGGCTGTTGCATTGATTTGCCCAGAGGAAGGTACTGGTGTTTGTGTCCTCAACAACTTGTATTAACAACTAGTTCATGCATTGGGTTTACCTTGTCTTTTCTCTATAGTTTTCTCTGTCTCTTCACTCATGCCTCTCCACAGCACCCACAAATGCAGTTTACCCAATTTCAGTTTTTCTCTTATTCAAGCAGTAGACCTTGTATCTTAGAGCTAAATATTCATTGGCATTTTCTAAACATTCCCTGTCACTCTATTATGTAAAAGGCTTCATTGTAAATATGTGACTTTGCCTGTTACATTGTGAAATCAATGAATGAGAAGGTGCCAAGGGCTTCCCAGCTAGTAAGTCATTCATGTACAGCTATTGAAGCTTTCCTGAATTAACTCTTAAATCCCACACTACCCATTCTTACCTCACTTCAAACTGTCTTACTTTTTTATGGTCATCAACAGAAGATATAGGTTACTTCTCAGGAGGAAAAATGATGAAGATCTTCACCTATATGGTCATCACTCATACTGTAACACTTTGGGTTAAAATGGGAAATACAATTTTTTTCTCAAAAATATAATTGAAAAGAACAATGAGCTTGGAATCAGATCTGACCCTATTAAGTTCTATGGCATTGGCCAAGCCATGTAACCAAAGGTTATTAACTTTTGCAACAGAAATTTAAGGAGATTGTATTAGACTCATCTTTCAAAGCTTTAGGCCTAACAAAGCATTAGTTTCATGTAATATTAAGAAAAGACTATTTCATTTCATTCAATAGAGACTTAATGATTGTCTACCATATCTTAAGAGGATGAGCCAGGATAAATAATCTTGGATGTTGTTTAGGTAGAGAGGGCATTAAAAACAGGAGAGGGCAAAGGTTAAGTAGAATATAATGACAAAATCCAAAATTAGGATATAAATCAATCAAAGACAGAATGAGTCAGAAGCAACATTGAAAAGCTATCCGGGAATTTTCAAGGGCTATTTTAAAAACAAGTTCAGAGACAGACTATATGCCAAATAGAAAAAGTTACAAGGATTCTAAATAAAGACATTCTGGTGAAATTGCTGAAAATCAACAATAGAGTTAGAGGAGCAAGGTCACACACAAAAGAATGAGAACAGACCACTGACTTCTCAAAATAGCAAGAAAATTCTCACTACAGTGGAATAAAACCTTTAAAACTGCCAAGAGGCCCAGGTGTGGTGGTACATACTTATAACCCCAGCATTCAGAGGCTGAAGCAGGAGGATTGCTCTAAATTCAAGGTAAGTCTAGACTACATGAGTTCCAGACCAACCATGGCTACATAAAGAGATCATATCTCAGAAAGAAAGAAAGGAAGAAAGGAAGGAAGGAAGGAAGAAAGGAAGGAAGAAGAGAGAGAGAGATAGGAGAGAGAGGAAGAGAGAGGGGGAGGGAGAGAAAAGAGATTACCTTTCAACAATGAAGCAAAAATAAGGACAGTGTTTACAAACTCAAGTGAATTCACTACGAGTATGTATTTGCAGAGGACATTTTTACTGCTAGGGAATGAGCCCCCATGCAGAAGCCAAGAAGTAGAAAGGAATGAAGTTAGCTTATATTCAAAAATGTTAGCTGCATGAGAATAATAATGTGAATTTTTAGTAGACTTTTACTTTAGCAGTCAAAGGGACAATAAATGGAGTTTTAAAATAACTTGTACTACTATGAAAAATATCTAAAATTTAATTTTAGGTTTTAATGATGTAAATGTATTTGTTAAACCATTCCAGGGTGAATACTAGAATAAACAGCTCAGGTAACTTCCAAGAATAAGAAAGAAAAATACAAGATAAAACTACTTATTTGATCAAGAATAAAGGCAAAAAGGTTAGGAAAAAACAGCAACAACAACAAAACAAAAGAAAAAAAAAAACAAGCCTAGAATAGCCCTAGCACATAGGAATCATTTAAAAATATTGGCATGAAAAATGGTTTATTCATCAAGGAACAAATGAATAAATACACAACCTGACATTCCTAGGATATGAGACAAAATCAATCAATCAATCAGCTTCTATACACTGCCAGTTTGGGGGCTGTGGTTTAGAGATCTCAGGTAGATGGAGTTATACAGGGAGACAATTCTATATTGGTCCTCAGGTTTAGCTTCTTTGAAATCTTGAATGTGAACTCTCTCTCCTTTATCCATGTGGTACACTTCCCTCCAGGTGTGTCGGCTAAGGTACAGCATCCGTCCACCGCTGTTCTGCTGTTTGTTGGTACACTAGGATTTCCCCATTTCCCACACGTTTAGGCAGAAGTCATTTAAATTTTTCACTCCATTTCAGTATTCTTGAATGCTACTTACCACATAAGACTGTACTTGATGACTGCCTTGATCAGCAAAGGATTTGAGTTGTGCCAGTCCCTCTCTCTACTAGATCCCCAGGCAGAACAGCTGCCAAACTTAATCTTGCTTTTGGTAATGAATTCATTTGTCTCATTTGTATGCAACTCAGGCTGACTAACCCCAACTTTAAAGGAAAATGAGGGCTGATCTCTTTAAAGAGAGTGAATATGGAGCAGCCTGATCCCTGAGAGGCTCCAAGAGATTGAAGTTGTTCGAGTCTCACCCCCAGGCTTTTACAAGGTAAAGCCACGCAATCAGGAAGAGATTTGACCATCCTGTCAATCAAAGACGCTGCCAGCCAACCTCACTCATTGCAATTGATTAGCCGAAGGGACTTATCTTAGGAGAGTAAAAAGAGCATGCTAAGAATCAGCTCTGTTCAGTCTCTTAATCTTTTTGAGCCTCAATTTACTCATCTGTGAAGAAGAAAGGATTCAAACATAATCACCTACAAGCCTGGTTTGTGAAACTTTGCTGAGCATCAAAATTACCCCGAGAAATTATCAACCAGACTGCCCAGCCCACCCCCATAGTTTCTGATGCAGTGTTTCTCAGGAAGACCCTGTGAGCCTCTATTTCCAGCAAGTTCTCTTACTGAGGCCACTGGTACAGAGACCATACTTGGAAGCTCTGCTCTGTGGAGGTCTCTTTTCGCTAAATTGTACTCTAAAGCACTGAAAAAAAATTAAAATACAGGATTACACTTAATATTAAGTGAATATGTAAAGCATCTTCTGCTAATTTGCATAAGTATCACATGCATTATCATACCTCAATGGTGCCCTGTAGATAAGAATCATTTATAATTCTTAATATCTGCCTTTAACAGTTAGTAAGCAGCCTTGGCATACAATTTATTTTTCTCAAGCAAAAATGCCCTTCACAAAAATCTGTTAAATGTGCAAGGCTGGCCCTTTACACATGCAGTAAAAATAGTCATTTATATGTTCATTGGCACCAGAAAAAAAAATTCAACTCAGAAATTTACCTGTCTGACCAGCTCCTCACACCTAGAATCAGTTATGCATTTGGATGAAAACTGAACTGAGTTCTATTAAAATTCATAAATCCCCAAATAGAGAAAAAAAATCTTGTTAGCCAGCTACCTATTACTGCAAGTGATTTTATCAAATTATTTCTAAAATCCAATTGTTTTTAAGAAAAAGGCCAGGTGGGACTCAGTTGCAGGCCGGAGCAGAGTAAGCAGCTGCAGATGGGCCGGGCAGGACCCGGGACAGGGAAAACCAAGGGGCCTGAGCGGCTGCCCTGCCCAATAGCAAATCAGGCTCCTGGGACCATGGGCCTCACGCTGGGAGTTGTGCACAAGAGCTGCTTGGAGAAATGGCTGTCTTCCTCCCATACCAGCTACAGCGAGCTGTGCCACACTGAGTTCGCAGTTGAAAAGCAGCCCCGACCTCTCACAGAGTAACTGAAGGACCCAGGGCCTCGCACTGAGAAGCGGACGCTGGGCTGTGATATGGTGTGTGCTTCGTGTTCATCACACCACTGGCTGCCATCTCAGGTTGGCTCTGCCTTCGAGGGGCCCAGGACCACCTCCGTCTGGCTGTGGGGCTCATCGCCCTCACCGTCACCCTCTTCACCATCTATGTGCTCTGGACACTGGTCCCTTCCCGATACCATTGCCAGCTGTTCTCAGAATGGAGGAAGACAAATAAGAAAGCCTGCCTGAGGATTCGGGAAGCAGATGGCTCCGAGGCACCCCACCACTCCTTGCTGGCTGCTGGACTCTTTAAAAAGGTGGCAGAGGAGACCCCTGTGTGAAGAACTGACTGGCAGGGCGCTGAGGTAGTGAAGAGACACCAGAGACAGATGACGATGCCTTGGTGTTTGGAAGGATGGAAGCTGCCTGACCTTTCATGCACAGCCACGATGCTTCTCAGGCCAAGAGCCACAGCAAGCAGAGCCTGCTCCGTGCTCCTTGTGAACAGATTTTCAAGGGTTTTGTTTTATCCATTGTTGTACATGGCCAGGACAAATGGACAGACCCAAGCTTTGGATGGAGCAGGCACGCTTATCTCATTCTGAGTTCTGCTTGACACCTCCTTGGCCAGTAGCTTTGAGTGCTGGTGTCAAGGGTGCCCGTTGGGCTAGAAGGTTCCAGCAAGCTTCTTGCACTACTCTGCACCTGGCTGGCTTGCTTTACTGGCACTCTTGACTTTATAAAGTTGCATGGCATCCCAAAAACCCAACCCTGAATGAATAAAAGGAGCCCTTGCTGGTTAACATGGACTGGTCAGTTACATTTCTAAACTACTCCAAGTGAGTGATTTTATGGGGGCGGGGGGAATTATAAAACACTTGGCCAGCTTTGAGGGATCTGTTATGAATCTGTCTTAGTTTCTTAATTCTATGATAAAGTAATCAGATAAAAGCAACTTAAGTGGGGGTGCAGAGATGGCTCAGTGGTTAAGAACACTAGCCACTCTTGAAAAGAACTGTGTTCGATTCCCAGAACTCATATGGCAGCTTGCGATGTCCCTAACTCTGGTCCCAGGGGATCCAGTGACCGCTTTTGGCTCCCCTGGACACTGCTCACATATGGTGCACATACACACATGCAGGCAAAATACCCATACACATAAAATAAATTTTTTTAAAAAGGCAACTTAAGGGAGAAAGCATTTATTTTATCTCACAGCTCCAGGTACAGCCCCTCATGGTGGGGAAATCAAGGCAATTAAGATGGATCTTTTTACATCAATCAGTACAATCAAAATGATAAATTGACAGTTAATGCTAACCATCACAGAAGCGTAAGAAAGAAGTAAAGTCAGAATTTTAAATAAAGAACAGGATGCAGGGCCTGGGGAGACGACTCAGTGGTTAAAGCGCTTGCTACACGATTTTGAAGACCAGACTTCCCATCTCTATAATCAGTATATAGATTTGGGTATGTGTGTGTGTGTGTGTGTGTGTGTGTGTGTGTGTGTCTCCCTGGTGATGCTAGCCTAGCACTCAGGAGATCCCAGAGCAAGCTGGCTAGCTAAACTAGCCATAAGGGCAAAGCTCTGAGTTCAGTTGAGAGGCCTTGCATCAATGGGTAAGGTAGAGTCTTACTTGGGCCTCTGCATGCCCAAGCGCATACAGAACGAAAAAACAAAGAACAGGAAAAGGGGACAGTTTATTCCTCTTTGAATTATTGATTGTTGTTGTTGCTGGGGGAGGTCAGAAGAAACCTTGTTAGGAGAGCAGGATCTTTCCTTCTACCTTTATATGGCTGCAGGGAGCAAACAGGTTTTTACATTTGTACAAATGCTCTCACCCACTGAGGCACCACACTGACCTGGGCAGGGTTTATGATGAATGTTCTTTTAAAAATATCCTTTTTTTTTTTTTTGAGACAGGGTTTCTCTGTGTAACAGCCCTGGCTGTCCTGGAACTCACTTTATAGACCCGGCTGGCCTCAAACTCACAGAGATGCACCTGCCTCTGCCTCCTGAGTGCTGGAATTAAAGGCATGTGCCACCTCTGCCTGGCTTAAAAAAATATCTGTTACAGAATTTATTCTTTATGGGTATGAGTGTTTTGTTTTCCCTGCATATATGTGTGCACTATGTGCATGCAGTGCCCAAGGAAGCCAGAAGGCGGCAAGGGATTCCCAGGAACTGGATGGAGTTACAGATGGTTTTGAGCTGACATGTGGGTGCTAGAAACAACCTCTGTCCTCTGTAAGAGCAGCAAGTGCTCTTAACTACTAAGCCATCTTTCCTGCTCCAATAAATGATTTTTAAAAGTTAAAAAAATAAAAGAAAGAAAAAGGCCAGGCAAGGGCATGATTCAGCATGAGCAGATATGGCATCATTGGTGGAAGAGCAAGAGATGCCCAATGGGAAGAATCAACAACGAAAATTCACCAGGATCACTTGTCTATGCATTTCACTATATCTTCTCCCCAAAGGTAAAGGTTGGATCCACTCTTACTAGGTTTAAGATTGCAAAAATCCATATGAAGAAAACTTCGTGGATCAGATTCGCCTAACACCACCACCACAGTTGCTGTTCACAACATTCTTCACAGCTCCTTGCACACCTTGTTGATGACAGCTCTATAAGAGAATATTGGTGTAATGACCTGCAGACCAGGAGTCTCCTATCATTAGGTAGAAATGGCTGTGCCAATGCATTCTGCAATCCAGAATCGCAGCTCAGAGCCCACAACTCTCTGTAGCACAGAATGTAAAGACCACATCTCCAGGCCAATGTTGTAAATGGGAACAAGCAGAAAGAAATTGAGTAGTTGCCTGCTCTCCTGAGTGATTCTTTTTACTGCGCTGCTCATTTCTCCGCCTGATTGAAATTTTATTAGAATATTCCAGAACTCTTTGAGCCTGGAAAGTCTTGGGCTACTGCATCCAGTTGAAGCCCAAATACACGTGTCTTAGTCTGTTCAGGCTACTATAACAAGGTGCCATAAACTGGGTAGCAGATAAACATTAATTTTTTTTGACAATTCTATAAGCTGAAAAATCCAAGATCCAAAAATCTGGTTCATTTAGTTCCAGGTAAAATCCACATCAGGGTCCAGGTGCTGGTGTCTTGCTGTACTCTTACATGGTGAAAGGGATCAGGGTTTTCTCTCTGGCCTCTTTTATACAGACATTAATCCATTTGCCAGGGCATGACTTCAAGACTAAATACCTCCCAATAATCCTACCTCCTAATGTGAGCACCTTGGTTAGGTTTCAGCATCTAAGCTTTAACTTGGGAGACAGAAACATTCAGATTGCAGCAATACTCTATGTTATAAGCAGAGGAAAATTTTGAAAGGAAAACAGCAAAATGTAGAGAATTAAAGAAGTTGTAGAATTTATAAGTCAAAAAAACCCCACCCCATAAATTCCAATAGAAATAGCATCAGAAAAGCCAACCTGTGTATGGTTGGCAAGAGTAGCATTATCTGAGACCTTACCACATTTTACCCACTTATATCATTAAAACAAGGTACCTTTCCAAGATAACAAAATGAGAAGCTACTTCATTTGACTTCAGTAAATATAGGGTTGAAACCCTGATGCTACCTGATAGCACCTAAAATTAAATGTAGGTAACACAGTGCTGAGAAGGACGACATTAACTGTGGTGGTGGTGGTGGGGGAAGCCTTAAGTCCTGGGGGGAGTGGAACTCGTTCTCTAGCTACCATTTTTCCTTGTACATGACTGCATTGCCTTATAAAGTAACCTGCAGGGCTCTAAGCATCAGGTACTGCCTTCATTCAGCTAGACTGCCAGGGTCGAAATCCCAGCTCCACCATAGAAGAGCACGGACTTAGACCAAGGCACTCAAGTACTTTGCACCTGTTTCCTCAATGACAAAATGGAGCAAAGAGGAAATATGTAGTTGCCCACCTAACAGTGTTACCGGGAGATTAAAAGGTGACTACAGTCAAATCACTCCTGGTACAGAGGAAATGTCGTGACTAGGGTCTGTCATTTATGCTATGCTCTGCACATGCAGCCACGTCGGTGACTCAGTCACAGAGAAACCAGTCACGGATGGACACTCTCCTTAAGACCACTCACACAACCGAGTGGCGCCTTCAGGACTTTTTAAAGAATGGAACAAAGGGTGGAAACTTCTTCAAAGTGGCCATCTGTCTGCAGAGCCAGAGTGACATCTCTCCAAATGTCTGCAGAGGTCAGCTAGAGCAGCACTTGGGATCCGGGAGTCAACTTGTCACAAAACCTAAGAAGGAACATTTACCGCGGAGTTTTGGCTCAGGTTACTCCCTACCATGCGCTGCTTCATGCCCTGCTACAGGACTCAAACCAACCCCGCCAGCTGGGCACGGCCATCACATTCCCAGAGCTGGAGCAATGGAGGCTGGCTAATTCCCCAAGACTCTAAACTATTAAGTGGCAGGTCTGTGATTTAATGCATGTTTTTGTTTTTTGTTTTTTCAAGACAGGGTTTCTCTGTGTAGTTTTGGTGCCTGTGCTGGATCTCACTCTGTAGACCAGGCTGGCCGCAAACTCACAGAGATCCACCTGGCTCTGCCTCCCGAGTGCTGGGATTAAAGGCATGTGCCACCGCCGCCCAGCGATTTAATGCATGTTTAATTTGCTTCAGACACATCCTCTTCCCTTCAGTTATGCTATGCTCCTTCCAGTGCAGAGCTGAGAAACAAAAGTTCCTGCTGTGGATGTCAGATATGTGACTTGGGGGCATCTTTTCATGGATGATCAGCATCCTGTGGGTCTCAACAATCACTGGGGTGGGCACCTGTATTACACATACCTCCAATCGCAGCCTGATCTAATGATGTGATGTAAATAAATAAACAAACAAGCAAAGCAACCAACCATGACTAAAAGCAACTAATGGATGGGAAGGGTTTAATTCATCTGTGTTTCCAGGTCACAGTCCATCATTAAGTGAAATCAGGGCAGAAACTCAAGGGAAGAACCCGGAGGCAGGAACCATGAAGGAATGCTTCTGGCTTGCAGGCTCATTCTGACTAAACTGGGCTCAAACTCATCTAGCTTTCTTATAAAGTCCAGAACCATCTGCTTAGGGATGGTACCACCCACAGCGGACTGGGGTCTCCTGCATCAATTAATAATAATCAAAACAACGCCCTCAAACATGCCTATAGGCTAATCTGATCTAGGCAGTTCCTCAATATAGGCTCTCGGATGATTCTAGACTGTATCAAGTTGACAATTAAAGCTAATTAGGGCACAACCCAAGTTTCTGGACTAGAAGTTTCTCCCCTTCACTAGAGAGACCTTCTGCCTAACACCTAGTCCAATTGCCAGCCTCTTTGGCACTGAGAATCAGCCAAAACTATAGTCACACCCCACTTCTGACACCTCTCAGCTCCACGTCTCTAAGCAAAACTCCTGAGCTTCCAGTTCTGAGAATGAAGACGCTGGTCCCTGGAGGTCTTGTGGGGAGGCTTGTGTGAGGTCAGGGTCAGGAGCCTAGAACACAGTCTGGCAGAGTGGCTCCACAAACACAGAAGACCAACCCTGTGTTCAGTCGGGAGACTGGGAGTGGACAAGCGGATGGTCGTGGGAATGGTCCTGACAGCAGAAGGCTCCCCACTCCCTTTGTTTCCCTGCCGAGACTCCAATTGCCTTACTGCCCCAGATATTACCATCTGTCCAGGAACTTTAGCTCTCCTCGGGGGGGGGGGGGGGGGGGGCTAGCGAACCCCTGTCACTAATAAGAAACTTAAGAGGAAAACAACCTGCGTGCGTGACCTGCATGAGTGCGTGCGTGCGTGCGTGCGTGCGTGCGTGCGTGTGCATTGTAAATGCATGTTAGGCGGGACAGTACAAACTGGTACTTGCATGTGTGGGGGCGAGAGCTCAGCATTAGCTCTCTGCCTCCGTCACTCTCTGCCTTATTTTTTGAAATAGGGTCTTTTGCTGAACCTGGAGCTCCCTGTTTTGGCAAGACTGGCTGGCCAGGGAACCTCAGATACCTGTTTGTCTCTCTCCCCTGGGCGTTTCAAGTGCACAGCTGCCTGAAGTTACAGACACATACCAGTACTCCCTGCTTTTTGAAAAATTATCTTAATTTTCAAGTTCTTGCTGTGTAACCATAAGCTTGTTTCTCCAGAAGCCATGGAAATGGTGGGGGCCCTCCCTATGCAAGCCTCATTGGTTCCCAGAACCCCATAAAGCTACCCTCTGACCTCCACAAGTGTGCCACAAGGGCACCACAGCACAGGGAATCCCCATCACACACACACACACACACACACACACACACATGCACACGCACACACTCACGTGCGCATGCACGCACTCACGCACGCACACGCACATGCACACCCATACAAGCTTAATAATATTAAATAAAAATAAATTTAAAATAATTCATAACAATTTATTTTTATTATTTTTAATAACGTATAGGTGTGTGTCTACACATGGGTGTGTGCATGTGAGTGCAGGTACCCATGGGGAAGCAGAGGCTTCAGCCCCCCTGGATCTGGAGTTACATTGGTTGAGATGGGTGCTGGGAACAGAACTCCAGTCCTGGAAGAACAGCATTGTGTTCTTAACCACTGAGTCACTCCAATCCCAAAACAACGTAACTCCTACTAAGATCTTTGCTGTTCGTGACACTCATTTTCACTGTACACTTATTGATCATAAGAATTAATCTGCATTCCACATGCTGTGCGTGTGTATAATCTTGATAGACTGTATACTTAACATATGTAACACAGATACATATATGTGTGTGTATCTACATATGTAGACATATCTACAGGTGCACACACATGCATAATTTAAAGGATTTTAGAACATCTTTTAGACCCATTTTCGGAACTAAGACATGGGTTCCAAAGGAACTTCATTTTCTGTGAGTTAAGTATTGAAACAACTGGACCTTCGCTTATGGATTCAATTCTCTTTATTATCTCCTCAGGCTGAACTTGGCTGTAAGGTCACACAATCTTGTTGAATCAGCTCAATCTGTTCATTAAAGTCTTCCCATCTTTTCCACCGATGTGGGTTTAAGTGAGCAATCCAGACCTTATAAACTGATGGTGTCCTCAGGTCCTCCGGGTCCTAGATCACTGCTGGCCCCTCCACCCACCCACCTCCTAAGATTTTATGGGAATGTTAATGACCAACCCTTTGACACTCTATCTCTCTGTAACACTCCTAAGTCAGTTTCAACCTTAGAGTGGACGGGGCTCGGACATTGACATTCAGGCCCCATACCATCTACGGACGGGTATAACCAATGCCCATTAACCTCACCTGAATCATAAGGCTCTGAAAAGACAGAGGGAACGCTCAGTTCATGGAGAGAATTAGCTAAAGGCCTCCAGGGCATCTCACACATTACCTTATGAAGCTCCTGGTGAAAAGAAGGACCACGCAAAGGCCACAGAGTTTAGCTTCGCTAGCATTGTCTCCTGAACTATAAAGAGCTATAATAGTGAAAGGTGAAACGACAGGAGTTTGGGTATTTTACAAGAAAATTTATACTCACCATCACTGAGCAGTTTGTCTACACCTCCACCTCAGTTGTTTCTCTCTAGTTCCCCACAGTCTTCCAGCTCGTGAATATACACGCAATTCTGCGTGCTCTCTTTCTCTCCCCCATTCTTCTCCTTTTTTCCCTTTCTCACTTTATTTTCCCTCCGTTTTGTTGTTGTTGTTGTTGTTATTCTGAGTAGCATCTCACCAGCATGCCCCAGATCACTCAATACTTGATCCTCCTGCTTCAGCACCTTGAGTGCTGAGATTACGTGTGGGTATACACTGCTTCCAAACAAATGTCTTAACATGTAGCATTTGCATGTGTGGCTAAGTAAGTATTTGAGAGAAATTTTAAATAGAGAAAAATATAAGAAAATGAAACAAACAGTCCCACAACATGTGAAGCATTGGGCATGTGGCACAGATCACTGAAGATACAGGGTCTTAACTCTCTGTATGTCTATTTTGCAAAGTACAAGAATTACGTTGTAACCTTCCTTGACTAATCTCACCTAATTTAGAGACAAACACTAGCATGAATTGTGTGCTGGCTAGTCTTATGCTAGCTTGACACAAGCTGGAAGAAGAACCTCACTTGAGAAACTGTCCCCATCAAGTTGGCCTGTGGGCAACTCTGTAGTACATTTTCTTGATTGACAATTGATGTGAGAGGCCCAGCTTTGTAGCTGGAAGTTTTCTGGTGTCCCACCTGGCCCAAGGTCAGGACAAATCTCTCTCACCTGCTGGTCCCACAGTGGCTTGGACCCAAATAAACACACACAGGCTAATACTATTTTTAAACTATGGCCATGGCAGGCTTCTTGATACCTAGTTCTTTTATCTTAAATTAACCCATTTCTATAAATCCATACTTTGCCACGTGGCTCGTGGCTTACCTGTATCTTGCCTCTAGTGGCTGCAGCTGCCAATGTCTCCTCTGTTCTGCCTTTCTCCTCCCTCTCTAGTTAGAATGTCCCACCTAACCCTATTCTGTCTCACCATTGGCCAAACAGCTTCATTTATCAACCAATCAGAGCAACATATTTTCACAGCATACAAAAAGACATTCCCCCATCACAGCTTACTATAGACAGTGCCACCCCTAGGTCTGGTGGTCCTGGGTGCTATAAGAAAGCAGACTTTGCAAACCATGGGATCAAACCAGTGAGCTGCACTCCTCATGGCCTCTGCACCAGTATCTGCCACCAGGTTCCTGCCTTGAGGTCCTGCCCTGACTTCACTCAGTGCTGGGCTGTTACATGGCAATGTAAGATAAAATAAACCCTTTCCTCCCCAAGTTGCTTTTGCCTGTGGTATTTCACCACAGTGATAGAAACCTAAGACAAATTGTGTATCCTTCTCCTTTGCTTTTATAATTTCATATGCATGAATACGGTCATTAAAAAACAATTTGGTTAGTATATATTGTCCCTTTAAATTTATGTGAGTGGTGTCATGCTGTAACATTCTGCCATTATAACATTATTAAACTTAAAAACAAATCAGGAATGAAAATGTAACATTCCAAATTAAAGATAATGGAGTAGATTCATAAGGTAATATCTTGAAGGACAAAACCAATTCAAAACTGAGCAAGTTCCACATGGACAGGAATGATCAGAGGGGTCTTCTGGAAAGAGACAATAGATGAGACAAGTATTGGAAGACTGGGAAAGCTTCACATACCACAATAGTGGAAAAGCATTATGGATGGCAACTTCACATGCAGGGCTTTATTATCCAAACACACAGGGAGTATACAGGCTAGTGCTGACTGGAAGAGAGCAAAGCTATCAGAAGAGGGGGAGGCTTAGAGAGGAGGATCTGAAGGCTGGATTGTACTTGCATAGTTGTTGATATGGAGCACTTTAAAAATGCCCATGTCAAAATGGCTATCTGCTCTGAGCTCCTAGGAAGCTTCAGTCTTTTCCACCCTCATGTCTTTGCATACCTGCTTCTTCAGCAAGCTAACACTCTGAGCTGTTCCTTTACCTGCATCTCACAAAGCTGTCACAGACATGCCTGCTCACGCAGACTTCCCTGATACCCAGCACATGCCCCCCTCTATGACCAAGTTCCCCTTCTCACAGACCCGAACATTATCCTGAGCCTCCCCTCCAGCATAGAATTTGTATCTGCGGGTTGTAATCTTTTTAATTGTCTTTCCTACTAAATTATAAACTCATTGGTAAGAAGGACTTTGGCATATTTGTCTTTTTGCTCCAGGGTACAGCACAGAACCTGCTTTGTAGAGGTACTCAATTAATGCCTAAATGTACTAATTAATGTGTCAATTAATTAATGGTTAATGAGAAGATTCTGTTTTTTTAAAATATTTTTATGTAAATATTATGTACTTAGGCTAGGAAAATAATTATTTTCATGCATCTTGACTTTTAGAGCAGGTATCAGGAGAAAAAATAAATCATAGTCACAACATGAAAGAACTGTCAATAATATATGAAATTAGTCATATAAATTATGAAAGGTAAGTCAAAGAATTATTTATTCTGCAGCTGTGAAAAACTCCAAACCTTTCTGCCTACAGAAAGGAAAAATCATAAGCACTTTGATATAACTAACTAGAATATTTCAACCATATCATCTCCAAAAAGAATGTATCAGAAGAAAGATTCTATAAATCATTTTAACTTTTCTATAAAACTCTTAAAATAAAAATTCACATCCACTCATGAAATACATCTTTATTTTCTGGTCCCATGAATGTTTGGTGAGCAAGTCAGATGTCCCTATTCTTAACAGAGCTCTAGCAGATGGGAAAATGAAGGCACAGGATGAGCTAGGAAGCAAACAATAGCATCTCCATCACTTGTTTTCAATCTTTAGGGTTGCAACTACATGAAAAATTGAGAAACCAATACAGAAAACCACAGCCTGTGAGGACCTGCTATTGAATGTGGTCAGAAGTCCCTTCTGAGGAGAAGGTGTGCAACTCTGGCCACAGAAAAGGGATGCAGGCAGAGGTATCAGCATCCTAAATCACCTCAAGATGACCAGAGGCCAGGGGAGCTGGGACAGCTGTGAGACCAGCCCTAAATAACAGTGACTGGGGGAGTCACTGGGGAGGGAGGACCATGGGCAGAGATCACAAGGATCTGCAGGACTCCATTTTCCTTCAGGAAAGTCCAGGTAATTCTCTGAGGGGGAAAAAAATCCATTAAATGAATCCTCTCCCTTCTCAAGGCCTAACACTCCAATTTTTTACATTACATTGCTTATTATCTGCATCCTCCATGAGAGAAGAGACCTTGATTTTTGACAGGGTTCTTTCCTCACTCTGTGTGTGTGTGAATATATGTGTGTGTGTGAATATGTGTGTGTGTGTGTGTGTGAATGTGTACATATATGAATATATATGAATAAATGAATAATCAAATGATGGCTTCATTTAATACAACTATGTAGTGGATCATCATCCCATGGATAGAAAAAAATATGCAAGGAAAAATGATTTGTCCATAGTTGGTGAGCTGGTTAGTTTTTACTGTCCACTTGGCATATTCTAGAGTTATCCAGGAAGAGGGACTCTCAGTTCAAGAGCTGCTTCCATTCCTTAGCTTATGGGTATATCTATGGGGCTCGGCTTGACAGCTGGTTGATGCAGGGAAGCCCAGCCCATTGTAGGAGAGCTGGCCTTAGTTGCCGCCGCTGCTCTCTAAGAAAGCTGGCTGAACTTGAACTAGTGGAAGGACACACTTAGCAGCCGGAGTCCATGGTTTATGCATCAGTGCATGCCTATGGTCCTGTCTTGATTTCTCTCCATGATGGATCATAACCGGAATGGAAGGATAAGTCAAATGATCCCGTTCTTCCCTAACCACTTTCGGTCAGGGTGCTTTACTACAGCAACAAAATCAAACTGGAGCACTTGGCATGTCCGCTGCTCCTTTGGTTCTAACAATGAAAGCCCCCGAGTCTGTGCCACTGGCCCAGACTCAAGTCTGAGGAGACAGTGAATGCAGCTTCCCTGTGTCCAGCCCATAACGCAGTCAGTCGGTCCTGACAAAGAAACACAGTGCCGCCCCTTGGTGCCTCTCAGTCTTGCTCCCTACCCCAGAGCCTTCCTGGTGGACCTTACCCACAGCACCGCCCTGCCTCGCTCTCCTCACACTGCTGTCATGCCAGCTGCCGCCTCAGCCTCCTCCTCCTCACTCCCTCCTCTCTGTTCTCTTGATCTTTTCTCAGTAGACTCAAAAATGCAGGCCACATCGAAATGAGGGAGTTTTGGATAGTTCATCTCCTTTGATGCCGTTCCCTGGCTGCCTACATTCTTCAATAAAAAGGCTACCTAGTCCTGCCAGAAACCTCTTGGTGGTGCCTGACCTTTTGTTGTTTGATCTTTTCTCAGCCCGTCTTTACAATTCTCTCAAACCTGGTTTCCCTTTCTCTGCACAGAATGCTGATTTACTGGGGAAAGAGCATCGTCAACCCCGTCTTCCCTGTTCCACAAGTTAACAAGAACTGAATTTGGTCCCGCCCAGCAACAAATCCACTACCATCCCCCTTCTACTCACCCCTCCCCCACCTTCCCGCAATGCTTTCTTCTGAGTTTGGGGAGGGCATAGCAGGAAGCAGAAATGCAAGCAGGGACGGTTCAGAAAGAATCCCAATTTCCCTTTGAGGGTACACTCCCATTCAGCAACTCTTAGGAAAGAAAGTGAAGAAAATAACATGTAACAAACCACAGGGTGTTCTCCTCCTGCCCTCTGGTTTCCATGGAGCCCTGAGCATCCTGTGAAGAGTGAGATGAGATGGATACATCCTCACTCCCCAGCCCAAAGCAAGATTTCAGAATATACCCTCCCCCTTCCCCACCACCTGTATTGGCTTTAAACCCTAGAGCCTCCCTCTCCACCTTCCTCCTTCAGGGGCATGACCAAAGCAGCCAGGTATTTTAAGGAATTAATTGAAGTTGACTTCCTTCCTGTTTCTCTCCCTTTTTCTCCCTTGTCAAAGAAGATAGGCCAGGTCTTTGATTTATCTGCCTCAGGACAGGTTCCTATCAAGTCCAAAACAGGAAGTGTGATCTTTTAACTTTAAATCCACCGGGGACTTGGGGGTGGGAGGGGCTTGGAGAAGTAGAAATACAGAGAACTCTTGTGGTTCCTGGGGAAAAAAAGATCTTTAGATAAAGGATGAGGGAGCTGCTGGGACTGGCTCTGGGATGGTGCCTTGGGGCACAAAACCACCAGAGAGGTGTTTGCGTGGGCACCTAGGGGCAGGACCTCAGCATAGAGTTCGGGCTTCATCAAAGCTCTCCATATCCCCCATATCAGATATCAGGGGACACTGGGGAGTTGGATAACCAGGATGCCAGCAGTAAAAACAGAAGTCTGAGAATCAGAGGACATTCACATAGACATGGTATAAGTGCTTCCTATATCCAGGTTTTGATGAACTCCTAAGGTGAGGAGGGAATCCCAGTGGTACTGCTGGAATGTAAGTGCTCAGAGTCTTAAGTCAAGTTGAAAAATCAAAATTATATTTCTTCTACAAAGGAGTTTAGGGAAATGTCTGTCTTAGGCTTAGACAATTCTCTTCATTTTTAAAATGTGCTTTTCTCAGTGCATGTGAGGTAGGCATGCCTCATGCCCAGGCACTACCAGTAATGACATGATGCTTTATTCCTGTATCCAACTCATGCCCATGGCTCATCCCTGTTTTCCTAGGAGCTAGAAGAAGGCATTAGACTGAACTGGACTAAAACATACTGTGTAAATGACTTGTTTGGTTATCTTCCAGTCACATGCTCCCAGGATGATACTCATTCTCTGCATTTAATTGGCAATATCTCACCCAAGGAAAGCTGAACCACATCATCTTTCTCCCCTACACACAACTGCTTCCCCAAAGATCCTGTCAGAAACACACTTGGTGTTCTCCTCTCTCTCTCTCTCTCTCTCTCTCTCTCTCTCTCTCTCTCTCTCTCTCTCCCCACCATGGCCTTAGCAGGACTTTATTAATCCTTGCTATTTCTACCTTAATTAATATGCTATGGTAGACATTTAGTGACCATTTAAATGAATATGTTTGAGCAATGAGTAAAGACCCAAATAACATATATTTTGTTATCTAAATTTACTATTGGCAAGTTCTAATATTTAGAATTAAGATCTATTTATTGGGAAAAGACCTACATTTAATGTACATCTTCATTTCACTATTTTCTAACATTTATGTGTTGTCCTTCCATGGAAATTGGGTTTGGATATTGTTTTGACTAAATGCTAGCATTACTTGAGGTAAGCTAGCGAAATCAGGGCATTTGTTATAATACACAGTCTGTCAACAGCCATTCAGCCTCTATTCAGCTTGGGAAGCCAGCCAAGGTCAATGACTGCTATCTAATAAAGTCAAAAGGTCTTTCAAATTAATGCTCCAACAATCACTGATTTACAAAACTGTTCTCTAGGAAGAAAAAAATAAGCCAGTTGATGCTGCTGTTGAGATATTCATTCATTCTTAGTGAGATTGCATTTGATCTTGACATTTTGCCAAAAATTCTCTGTTGCTTTTCAAACACTACAACAGTATTCAAAAGGGGTTTGTTTCAGTGGCTGTGCATTCATTAAATTCCATCTCAGACACGTGGAGACGGCTGACTTTGGTGATTAATGACTGGAAACTTAGACCCGAGAAATTGTGAGAATCTATAAATACGACACTACCATCTAGCAGGTATGGGGTTGCGCTGGCAAGCCTCAGAGCCAGCATCCTCCACGGAGGCAAAGGAGACTGGCCTTCTGTGCCAGAAGAGAGCAAAAGAGGGAAGCAGATGCCACCTCGCATCCAAGTTTGGACGTAACAAATGGCACTTGGAATATTTACAAGAGTAAAAAGAAGGTAACTGGTGCATTCTCTAGATGGTTCTTTAACTCATTTGATGTCAATCTGTGCTGTGGGGAGAAGGTAGCAGGAGCCGGAGAGATGGCTCAGTCAATATAATACCTGCTATACAAGTGTGGGGACCTGAATTTGATCACAAGCCCACCTATAAAAAGTTAAGGAGCTGGAGTGGAGCTCAGCAGTTAAGAGCACCGACTACTCTTCCAGAAGACCCAGGTTGAATTCCCAGAACCCACCCAGATGGAGGCTCACAATCATCTGTAACCACAGTTCCAGAGGATCTCTTCTGGCCTCTGCCGGCATGCAGGTGGCACACAGACATACCTACAGGCAAAACATTCATACACAGTCCCGATCTCTGGGGCCATGGGCTTGCCTAGGCTAATCCACAAGCCACAGGTCCCACTGAGAAACCTTGTCTTAAAAAACAAAACAAGGTAGACAGCTCCTGGGAACTATGTCAAGGGTTTTTTTTATATATATACATAGATTAAATACATTTAGAATCTACCTTTTGTTGCTTCTTCATAGCCACAATAGTTTGATCTTATGACTATAGCTTGCCCACTAGTTTGTCCTCACATTCTCAACATCCCAATGGGGCAGATACCCCCACCTAGCATTTTATTTTGTATAATTCTGGAG